>NC_143055.1:8617500-9242500 GCF_052426305.1 Pelodiscus sinensis
GCATATCTGCAGAATAAACGACAAGCAAAAAGTTACGATCCTGGTATTTGGTATGATGGGTGGTCTGAATAGGAGAGGCAGACCCCACAGAGAACGGGTAGATGACATAGTAGATTGGTGTGGAGCTACAGAAACTAAGCCACTCCGCACTGGACAGGGAAGGATGGAAGGAAATAGTGAGGGAGGCATCGGACACCAATGGGCACTGAGCCCATTGTTGTTGATGATGATGATGATAAGTTATCAACTCAGGTAGTAGAATCCTCATTATTAGAGGTTTTTAAGAACGTGTTAGGCAACACACCTATCAGACATGATCAAAGTGTTTCAGCAAGTGGGTATGAACCAGATAAGAACATAAGAACAGCCATACTGGATCAGACCAAAGGTCTGGCTAGTCCACTATCCCGTCTTCTGTCAGTGGCCAATGCCAGGAGCCCCCGAGTGAATGAACAGAAAGGTAATCACCAAGTGATTCCTCCCCTGTGCTCCATTCCCAGCTTCTGACAAAAACAGACTAAGGTCACCATCCCAACCTACTCTGGCTAAGAAGTATAGATGGACCTGTTCTCCATTCATTTATCTAGTAGTTTTTTGAACCCTGCTAAAAGTCCTGGCCTTCACAACATCCTTTGGCAAGGAGTTCCACAGATTGACCTTGTGTGGAGTAAAAAAAGACTTCCTTCCTTTTGTTTTAAACCTGTTACCTATTAATTTCATTTGGTGGCCCCTAGTTCTTATGTTATGGGAACAAGTAAATAATATTCCTTATTCACTTTCTCCACACCAATATTTTATAGACCTCTACCATATCTCCCCTTGGTTTCCTTTTTTCTAAACTGAAAGGTCCCAGTCTTATTAATCTCTTCTCATAGAGCAGCTGTTCCAAACCCCATATCATTTTTGTTGCCCTTTTCTGAACTTTTTCCAATTCTAGCCATGAAAATAAGATTTGAGCAACTAATCTAATTCCCCCCCCCCCACACACCTACTTTGGCTGTTGAATGTTTACAATAATTAGTCAAAACAAGTTTTTCTTAGACATTAAGGCCTGAGAGGACTGTTTTGATCATCAAGACTGACCTCCTGCATATCACAGGGCAAAAATCCCATCCAAGCCTAGAATTTCTGCTTGAGCCATAAACATGGGCGGCTGATGAAGGCAGGGCTGGGGGAGACTAAGAAGGGGGCAAAAAGCATGGTATTGTGAAAACATTATGATGATGATGTAGTATTCATCAGAAGGGAATGCCTAGATGCCCAATTGTGCGTGGCATGGTCCAAACACAGAACAAAAAGTCATTGCAGGCCATTCAGGCCATGGCTATACTAGGGTTATGTCTAGACTACACGTCTCTGGCGACAGAGGCATGTAGATTAGACTACCCGGCATAGGAAAATGAAGCGACGATTTAAATAATCGCCGCTTCATTTAAATTTAAATGGCTGCCGTGCTGAGCCGATCAGCTGTTTGTCGGCTCAGCGCGGTAGTCTGGATGCTCCGTGGTCAACATGAAAGACATTTGTCGTCTCCCCGGTAAACCTCATCCCACGAGGCATACCAGGGAGGTTGACAAATGCCTTTGATGTCGACTGCGGAGCCTCCAGACTAGCGCGCTGAGCCGACAAACAGCTGATCGGCTCAGCACGGCAGCCATTTAAATTTAAACGAAGCGGCGATTATTTAAATCTCTGCTTCATTTTCCTATGCCGGGTAGCCTAATCTACATGCCTCTGTCACCAGAGGCATGTAGTCTAGACATACCCTAGGAGACTATTTTGAAATTAGTAAATTCGACTTAATAACTACTGATTTAATAAAATCAAAATAGCGTGTCCACACTATGGGGAAGCCTTGAAATTAGTCCAAGGAAGGCTCTGTTAATGTGGATGAACTACCTTGGACTTAGAGCCCCAGGAATCACTGAGGAGTAATTAGTTTGAATTACCTTGGGGAGTAGTTAGTTCTTTCAAAATAATGGTAGTGAGGTTGCTCTGATGCTGCTATTTCAAAATATGTCAGAATTAGTGTTATTCCTGATGAAAAGCAGATTTTGAATTCCACGACCCGTTATATCGAAATAATGGGCCTGGTAGTGTGGATGCTCTGCTTATAAAGTTGACCCGGGGGTGGGGAGAGTGTTATTGTGAAATAAAGTCCTAGGCTGTGTCTAGACTGGCCAGTTTTTCCGGAAAATCAGCTGCTTTTCCGGAAAAACTTGCCAGCTGTCTACACTGGCCGCTTGAATTTCCACAAAAGCACTGACTTCCTACTGTAAGAAATCAGTGCTTTTTGCGGAAATACTATGCTGCTCCCGTTCGGGAAAAAGTCCCTTTTGCGCAAAACTTTGCGCGAAAGTGCCAGTGTAGACAGCTGAGATTTGTTTTCCGCAAAAAAGCCCTGATGGCAAAAATGGCGATCGGGGCTTTTTTGTGGAAAAGCGCATCTAGATTGGTCACGGACGCTTTTCTGCAAAAAGTGCTTTTGCGGAAAAGCATCCTGCCAATCTAGACACGCTTTTCTGAAAATGCTTTTAACGGAAAACTTTTCCATTAAAAGCATTTCTGGAAAATCATGCCAGTCTAGATGTAGCCCTAGTGTAGTCCAGGGCTCAGTCACATGCTAGTGATGAAATGTGTGTGGGGGGGGATGAACCTTGGTGCAAATTACTGGTACAGAGTTGTGCTGTTCTCAGGTGTATGCATCCTGATCTTGCAAAAGCTGACTCGGTCAACCCCATTGCCCCACAGGAGTAGGGGTTTGCAGGATCATGCCTCATTAGACAAGAAAGGCACATGGTTCAGTAATTCTATGGAGAGGAAGCATGGTCCAGTGGCTAGAATACTGACATGGGAGATTTGGGTCAGGCTCCCTGCTCTGCTTCTGTGTCACTTTGAGAAAGCCACCTAGGCCCTGATCCACAGAGTCCCTATATTCCTTTCAGGATCTGGTCCTGAATCTCTCTGTGCCCCACTTCCATTATCCGGCTCTTTTCCGGAGCAGAGCATTGAGGTACTCAATGCACTGCTCTGGAAAATAGGCCCAGCATCCAGCAGATGGTACTTCGTACCTAAGGGCTCTTGCACCATTTCTGCTCTGCAACCCTCAGAAATCACATTACGGATGACCTACACCGAGTGCGAATGTTTACCTCAGCAGCGTAGCATTCAAAGCCCTTTCATGCCTGGAAGGAAACATGAATATATGAGTTCTATCAGCAGCAAGTCAGAAAGAGACTTGAAAACCATTTAAAAAACAATTTAAAAGCCCTCTGAAAATGAAACCTCCTCATATTTTTAATTTGCCAGATGAGGGGAGAGAACTGCCGAAGGGGACGGGCACGTGAAAAACAACGTGGCAGAGATAATGGCTGCAGCGCTCCCCCCTCCCAGTTCTTTCTTTGGTATTTCTCAGCCTTCAGCTCACATTCTGAAGTAGGCAAAAAGAGAGGGAGGTTCTCCTCTGGAAAAAGGAACTGTAATGCACTGTAAGCCTGGACAGAGCATTCTGTTGCTCAAATGTCTGCGGAGGGTACCATGGTGAGCCCATGGCTAGAAAAAAAAGACACCGGGAGCTGGTAAATCTTAGTTCGATGTGCAGATTTCCCAGGGGCCCTGAAGCAAGTCACTTCAGTGTGCCATGCCTCAGTTTCCCCTCTTCAGAAGCATGCTGCTGGGCACGTGTGCTGGGGTGTCTATCCACAGAAGACCCGAATAAGTGGAAAGGGATAATAAACCCAGTTACAGGCTGTACCTGGAGGAGAGTCAGGGCAGATACGATACGATGCAGCCGAGCTGAGCCAAGATAGCCTGAGTTAGTATGAAGCCTGGGGGAGGCTAGCATGCATGTACTGCAGGAAGAAACTCTGGGGTCACTCCCAAGAGAGGAGGGGAGCTCGTGAAAAGAAGAACAAGAAGTAAGCCCTGGAACCCTGCCGGAGTCTGGCAAGAACTAGGGACAGGCTGGGAGAGCCACCAGAAGTGGAGGAAGCCTCAGCAGTGACCTAGAGCAAGAAAAAAAAGGTAGGAAGGTGTCAAAGGGAAACAGGCACAAGACCTGGGATTGTGTAGATGTTGATTGTGGTTGCTAGCAATCGGCTCCCTGGGCTGGAACGTGGCATAGCGGGTGACCCTGGGCTCTCCTCCTAGTCTCTGGGGAAGTGGTACAGTCTAGGCAGGAAAGTGGATGACCGAGACTTTGATATCCTGGAAGAGGAGGATGATCGTGACCTATCTGGAAGGCCAAGCCATGAAGAAGGGGCAATTGAACCCAGAAAGGGAGAGAGAGAGGCCACAGGGCGAGCCAGCCAAAGAGGGACAATCAGACTGGCCAAGAGCTACTCCCCAGATGAGCCCCACAGAGGTGCCCCATTGATAGAGTACTTTGAGAAGTTTGGCTATAACTCCTGGGCTGGATCCTGTATCTGACTTTCATGCCTCCTATGACTCCACTCATGGGCGTGAGACTAGCTTGACAGTCCACGTCTACACAGCAGGCAGTTATTTCAAAACTGTCAAAACACTAAGTTATTTTGGAATAGCGCTGGTTATTTCAAAATAGTGTCTCAGTGCAGATGTACCCCTATAAAATAGCCAGCGAAGGTACATCCATAGCCCTTCTTCATGCTTCTGAGAGAGGGGGATTAATAAATAAGCCTTCAACTGAATTCAAAGGCAACAGATTTAAAAGTAACAATTTTTCTCTCCCCATACACCAAGATATTTACATGTGGAATTCACTTCCACAAGATGCTGAGGCCAAGGCATTAGAAAGCTTTAGAGACATTTGTGGCTAATGAGAACATCAACAGTAACTTAGTGGTTTCATTTTTAATATGAGGATATAAATCCCAATGCTTCAAGGAATTGAAGCTGACAGGGGTTAGGAAATGTCCTCCCAGAGGCGTGCCACTCCACAATTTATCTAAGACCTGCAATCAGAAAGCGTGCCCCTCTGTCCCTTAAATGCAACGAGCTGGCCAATTCAAGCTGATTACCTCAAAATCTGAGTAGCTAGTCACTGCCTATGGATCTCCGATGCCATAGTGTTAAATAAGTCATGGGAGAGAGATGCAAACTAGTTTTAATTGCTTTATGCTCCCCTGGGTATTTTAAAGAATGAAAACACATACAGGTGTCACCCCCACCAGGCAGATTCTAACCTAGGACCTCTGGAGCTAAGTACAGGAGCCTCTATGGCACTCAACTTAGACCACTTACAACAGAGCTCACCACAAGCTACACATTTGTGAGTGTGTTTTTTCATTAGGTAAAATACAGTGCAAAAAATCCCAATACAAAGAAAATAAAGCCCTCTATTGTCTTGCAAGCAGGGGTGTTTTGTTCTATTCTCCTAAGAGTATATTTCAGCATTAAGGAAAACCAAGTCCCCAAACCAGGCAAGCTGGTCAGAAGCGAAGCGAAGAAGCTAAAATATAGGCAGAAGACAGCATTAGCCCAATGATTTTGTCCTTCCTTGGTAAGACTCCTAGGCTACGTCTACACTGGCATGATTTTTCCGGAAATGCTTATAATGGAAAAGTTTTCCGTTAAAAGTATTTTCAGAAAAAGCGCGTCTAGATTGGCAGGATGCTTTTCCAGAAAATCACTTTTTGCGGAAAAGCGTCCGTGGCCAATCTAGACGCGCTTTTTGGCAAAAAAGCCCCGATAGTCATTTTCGTGATCGGGGCTTTTTTGCGGAAAAGAAATCTCTGCTGTCTACACTGGCCCTTTTCGGGAACAGTTTTCTGGAAAAGGACTTTTGCCTGAACGGGAGCAGCCTAGTTTTTCCGGAAAAGCACTGATGATTTTACATTAGATCGTCAGTGCTTTTGCAGAAATTCAAGCGGCCAGTGTGGACAGCTGGCAAGTTATTCCGGAAAAGCGGCTGATTTTCTGGAATAAGTGGCCAGTGTAGACACAGCCCCATTGTGTTTTAAGGGTAAATCTCCAGCGATGTTCAGAGCCAGAAGAGCTGGTCTAGGAACTGGACAAATGAGAATAAGGCAGAGAGAAGGTCTAACGCGGGAACCTCCCCCTGGGAATTCTGAGCCACTGCAGAGGCATTTGCCAGAAGCTGTTCCCTTTCAGCAGCCGGCCCTTATGGGCTGAATTGTCATTGGGAGTTGCCCGTTACGGAGCTCTCTTGAGAAGTCTGGCCCTGAGCTTCCCCACAATGGGCAGGGAGTAGAAGGATCTAAGGAGAGGCAGGTCCTCCAGTCCTGCCCTTTCTTTGGAGATGCATCAAAGGAAGGAGGTGCAAAAGCGTTCCCTTGAACGGGGATGTGCATGAGTGTGAAGAATTGGATTGCCAGGACGATGCAGGTCACAGTGGCGATGGGATTCCTGCAGAGAAGCAATAGACACTTGTAGATTCACACGTGTACAAGGCCAAAAGAGCTGGTTTTGATCATCTAGGCTGCCCTCCTGGATTTCATAGACCATGGAACTGCTGCAAAATAATTCCTAGGGCAGATACAAACATCCAGTTGTGATTTAACAATGGCCTGTGAGGGAGAACTGGAAGCTACCTGAGAGTCGGAGAGAATCGCCCCAGCTGCACATTGTGTTTGGAGGGAGCAGGACGTGGTGCACGGCGTGTTTGCCAATACAAAGAGAACAGACAAACGACCTGCAGAGGGACCGGTGTAGTGAGGCTGTTGGCAAGCCAGCTGTTTGACCTTTGAGTGGTTAAGGGATCCCTGGAGGTGAGGGGGTGGAGCTGAGCTGTGCTAAACAGGTCAAAAGTGCTCTGAAAAGTCACTTGCTAGGTGAGCTTGAAGGATGTCTGAACAGAAGCAGCTAACCGGAGAGTTTTGGAGGGAGTGCGGAGAGAAAGCATGGGAGGCTCATTCAGCATGACATCTAGATCAATGATAGATTAGTGGCATTGTCCTACAATGGATGTGCCATTTCCGCCCCCTACCTGAAGCCAGAAGGGTTTTCTTGAAATGCAAATTGGTGGCTATGCTGGAGGAAAAGATTCTTCTTTGGAAGAGCAAGTTGAAATGCTACTAAGAATTAGAGAAGCTTAGGAGTTCCTAGTCAGCCAGGTTTGGGAGACACCAGTACCCCAGGTCCCAGAAAGAATGGAGCTGGCCACAAAGAAGTTGGTGAGCGGGGAAATCTAAGGAGCCGGGCTGTTCAAAAGCACCAAAGGCAAGAGGTCACAGATGGATTCTACTTGTTGAAGACAGGTGAGGATAGCAGATTGTGGGTACGTCTAGACTACCGCGTTTTGTCGACGGAAGTTTTGTCGACAGATACTGTCGACAAAACTTCCGTCGACAAAGAGCGTCCAGACACAATGAGTTCTGTCGACAAAGCAAGCTGCTTTGTCGACAGAACTCCGTAGTCTGGACGCAATGTTACAGGCAATAACACCTTCTGTCGACAGAGTTCTGTCGATAGAAGGTGTTATGCCTCGTAAAATGAGGTTTACCAGCATCGACAAAACTGCTGAGTTCTGTTGTCGTTATGTCGACAGAACTCAGCGGTAGTGTAGACGCTGGTATAGTTTTGTCAACAAAAGTCCACTTTTGTCGACAAAACTAGGTAGTCTAGACACACCCTGTGGCCGCCAGAGAGAAGAGAGGTAGGAAGAATTTCATACAGCTGGAAGTTTCAAATTGATATGCAGGCCTCAACATGGATACCTCTTAAGATCCAGCAGGTCCAAAGAAACAGATAGACATATGGTATATAGATATGGGTGGCAGCTTGGCCCAACCTGTAGGAAAAAAAATCAGGCTTCTCCATAAAGAGTTCTCCAACCATTCAAGGTAGACAGATTGTCCTTGCTGGAGATTCAATACTCAGAAGAATCAAAAGCACTTTTTTTTGCAAAGGACAGACAGATAACAGGACATTTTGCTGCCTGCCTGGAGCCCAGACATGAGATGTCAATAAGCTCGAACAGGCTTTTGAAGCTGATGGCTAAGGACTCATTAGCGATGGTTCAGACTAGCACCAATGACAATGTGTCCTGAGGATCTCTCACACATAGGTGAGGACTTCCGGGAACTCACAGGGGCTGAACAAGAGCTTAGCCTTCTGAGCTCCTTCCTGTCCTTTGAGCAAAGAAAGGCCAAATACAGAAGAATCTAGAAGTGAAGCCAGAAGTGAATCTAGAATCTAGACATAAATCACTAGTTAGTTAAGTTAGCCATGTGGTGTAGAGTGGAGGGGTTTGGTTTTGGTTTTGTGGAACATTCCCCACAGAAGGTAGACCAAAGGGAACTGTACAGTTAGCGGAGCTTCCACCTCTGTAGAAGGGGGACCAATCTCCGTGGGAACCAGCTGCAGAAAATAGTAGTGGGGGGCGGAGGAGGAGGGAATTAAACTAATAGCAAACTGGGAGGGTAAAAAAGAGGGAAGATTAGCACTAAGCACCAATAAAACAAAACAAAACAAAATCAAGATATTGAGAACAAAAATCAATCAAGAAAACAAAGATTAAGATACAAATTCTTCAGTTGCTATGCACCAATGCTAAGAGCCTAGGTAGTAAACAAGAGGAATTGGAATTGCTCTTTATGGGCATAAATTCAATCTAGTTGTTATTACGGAAACCCGGGGGAATGATTTGCACAATGGGAATGTTAAAATGAGGGGTTATAACCTACTTAGGAAGGACTGAGTGGGCAAAGGAGGGGGGAGAGGTGGTCTATGTAAATGTGGTATCACCTGTTTGAGTCACTGATAGCTTGAAAGAAAATGATCTTGAAGGCTCATGGATCAGTGTCCTAGGAGATAAAGGGCAAGTGGGGGAGTTAGCTGGTGACAGCTATAGACCACTGAATCACCCAAGGTTACAGGATGACTGCTTTCTACGTACCAATCTATAACGTGGGGGTGGAGAACTGTACGATCATCTATTTGCGGTTAATGGTTTGTGAAATAACACCAGGTTAGCTGAAAGCATCATGCACCCCAAACTAATGTATGCTAGCTGGAGGAGCACCCTTCCCCCCCATTCTGCATCATCTACTTCCCCGGGTGCAAGATTTGCAATAAATACATCTCCTTCTGTGCCAGATCCAAGCAGAACGTGTGATGGCAACAGCCAGCATTTCATTCTGTCTATGGAAAGGCAAACGCAGCGGGGAGGCTGTGCACTCTGGGCAGCCTAACAAAGACCAAGCAGGTTCCAGAGTGAGATGAGGGCTGTTTTAACGGCTGGCTTTGACACACCTACAGAGATGAAATCTCTCCCAAGGTAACTTTCACACTCTCACTTCCCCGTGCTGGAGTACACAATGCAGAGAAATCACCACAGGCCTGTCAATGCATTCCAGTGTTTCCGCTTTGTAGCAGAAAAACCCTGAATCACGCCTGATCTGAAACTGGAGCAGACTCTTAATATTATTTGACCAGGAGAGCAAAAAGAGGTTTATATATTTCAAAGGAAATGCTTGTGCCTGGCCTTAAATTGCTGCCGCTTGCCCAGGCTATCCCTGGCTCCCCATCCTCTGCTTATTCTCTCTCAGCCACTTCCTTTAGGTTTTTCTGTAGCACAGGGCATAGGTCAGGCAGCTTTCCTTCAAACTGTCCTCAGATGACCGCAGCTCAGCAACTACTCCTATTCATTGCTTTGCTTGTCTCAGCCGAGTAAAACCCTAACGACGACGGGGCTCGGAACAGTGTGTGAAACAACTTTCACATACAGCTAATGCCAAGCACGGGCTGCAACTTGGTTTGCATTCACATTTTACAGGGTTACAAACCAGGGGCCTGATCTACTCAGAAGACAAGTCCTGGGGTGTGTGCATTTCAATGGGACTATGTGAAGTAATAGGCTATGTCTAGATAATGTTTTATTTTCAAAAGAGGATATGCAAATTCCCCGGGAATTTGATTTCAGTGGGACTATGTGGAGTAATAGGCTATGTCTAGACTAGGTTCTATTTTCGAAAGAGGATATGCAAATTCCCTGGGAATTTGCATATCTTCTTCCCATCTTACTTTCAAAAGAGGATCTTTTGAAAGTGAAAGTAGTCTGGATGCTTTTTTTTTTGGAACCCCCCCTTTTTCAAAAAACCCTCTCTTCCTTAAAAAATGAGGTTTATGCGGTTTTTGCGAAAAGGTTTTTCCCCCCCCCAAAAAACACGTCCAGACTCTTTTCACTTTCGAAAGATTCTCTTTTGAAAGTGAGATTGGAAGAAGAGATCTTCCACCTCTTTTGAAAAAACAAACAAACGTAGTTTAGACGTACCCATAGTGATGTATGTCTGGAAGGGAGCCAGGCCGGTGGTTCTCAAACTTTTTTTCTCATGACCCAGTTGAGGACAAGCGTTGATGCCCACGAGCCAACATAATTTGGATAGAGCGTGGGCTCCGGGATGGGGATGAGGATGAAGGCTTTGGAATGTAGGAGGAGGTTCTAGCTTGGGGGGGAGGGGTCAGGGCTGGGGTAGGAGGCGCTTACCTTGAGTGGCTCCCATTCAGCGGTGCAATGGGGGTGCTCAGGCCGCTTCCTGCCTCTCCTGGCACCGCAGACCAGACTGCGCCCCAGAATCAGCCAACAGCAGGTTCCCAGCCAATGGGAGGGTAGAGCTAGTGCTTATGGCAGGGGCAGTGTGCACAGCCCTGTGTACTCTCTCCCACCCACAGGAGCTAGGCCTGTTGCCGGCTGCTTCTAGGTGCAGCGCAGTCTGCGTTGCCAGGACAGGCAGGGAGCTGCCTTAGCATCCCCACTGCTCACCCGATCCCCCTGCAGCAATGAGACCCAGTGCCTGACATTCCACCATCCAGTGCTGGGTCACAGCCCTAAGTGTGAAAACCTTTGATCTAGTCCAACCCGCTGTGCTGAGGTAAGGTTGACTATACCTACATATGGGTACGTCTACACTACAGCGCTAGTTCGAACTAACTTAGTTCGAATTAGTTAATTCGAACTAAGCTAGTTCGAACTAACGCATCTAGAACTAAAAACTAGTTCGAACTAGCGTTTTGCTAGTTCGAACTAGCAAGTCCACATTGAGTGGACTCTGAACAGGGCTTAAGGATGGCCGGAAGCAGTGCCGGCAGGGCATCAGAGGAGGACTTAGAGCGTGGAGATGCTGTCTCAGGCTAGCCGAGGGCTGCGCTTAAAGGGTCCCGACCCCCACCCCGGACACACAGTTCTAAGGGGTGCCCCGCTTGCAAAGAAGTTCTGGCTTGGAGTGCCCTGAGTGCTCACACTGGGCACATCACACCACTCGGCCATCAGCCCGGCTGCACTTGCCACAGGCTGCCATCTGGGGAGAGGGAGTAATTGGGGGGCTGCAGGAGAGCTTCCACCCCCAGAAGCCCGCAGAGCCAGCCCAGTCCTCCCCATCGGGGGCTCGTACCCCATTCCTCCCTCACCTCCTTCCACTTACCCTTCCCTAGCTCCTTTTCTTATTGATGTACAAAATAAAGATAACGTTTCTTCCAACATTGACTCTGTCTTTATTGAACAAAACTGGGGGAGACTGGGAAAAGGAGGTGGGAGAGGGGAAGAGAAAGGCTGGGAGAGGGGAGGGCAACTAACATGATCAGGGGTTGGGAACAGGTCCCAGATGAAGAAAGGCTACAGAGACTGGGACTGTTCAGCTTAGAAAAGAGGAGACGGAGGGGGGACAGGATAGAGGTCTCTAAAAGCAGGGGTTGGGTGGAGAGGGTGCATTCAGAAAAGTTCTTCCTGAGTTCCCATAAAGAAGGACTAGAGGACACCAAAGGAAAGGAATGGGTAGCAGGCTTGAAACTAGTAACAGAAAGTTGTTCTTCTTGACAAAGCAAATAGTGAACCTGTGGAACTCCTTGCTGCTGGACGCTGTGAAGGCTAGAACTAGAACAGAGTTTAAAGGGAAATGAGATAAAGTGATGGAGGTTGGGTCCATGGAGTCCTATTAGCCAGAGGGTAGGAGTGGTGTCCCTGCCCAAAGTTTGTGGAAGGCTGGAGAGGGATGGCACGAGACAAATGGCTTGGTCACTGTCTTCGGTCCATCCCCTCCAGGGTCCCTAGGGTTGGCCGCTGTCGGCAGACAGGCTACTGGGCTAGATGGACCTTTGGTCTGACTCAGGACGGCCATTGTAAGCTCAGGGCTCAGTGTCGGGGGTCTCAGTGGACCCCCTTGATTTTCATGCACACCTGGTCCTGGGTGGCCAGGCTGGCAGCTCTCCTGCCCTAGACAGCCACTTTCCTGTGCCTAGTGCGGAGATCGTGGACGAGGTCCATGATGTCCGCACTAGCCCAGGAAGGTGCCCGCCTCTTGCGGTCCAGGGCAAGCTCCCGGGAGCCGCCAGCCTGGTCCCGGCAAGAGGGGGAGGGCTGGGGGGCATCGGGTGGGTGGCTCTGTGCCGTGCCAGGTGCAGGGTCTGCTAGCTGGATGCTGGCAGGCTTGCACCTGGCACGGGCACCGTAGCCAGCCCGTGCCCCTTTAAGGGGTCCGGGGCCGGGAGGGGGGCATAGAGTTTCCCTGGTGTTGGCCAGAGTGGCCACCAGGGAAACCTGGGGAGGGCTAGCCTCCCACTAGTTCGAACTAAAGGGCTACACAGCCCTTAGTTCGAACTAGCTAGTTCGAACTAGGCGTTAGTCCTCGTAAAATGAGGTTTACCTAGTTCGAACTAAGCGCTCCGCTAGTTCGATTCAAATTCGAACTAGCGGAGCGCTAGTGTAGCACCTATTAAAGTTAGTTCGAACTAACGTCCGTTAGTTCGAACTAACTTTGTAGTGTAGACATACCCTATGGGTACGTCTACACTACAGCGCTAGTTCGAACTAACTTAGTTCGAATTAGTTAATTCGAACTAAGCTAGTTCGAACTAACGCATCTAGAACTAAAAACTAGTTCGAACTAGCGTTTTGCTAGTTCGAACTAGTAAGTCCACATTGAGTGGACTCTGAACAGGGCTTAATGATGGCCGGAAGCAGTGCCGGCAGGGCATAAAAGGAGGACTTAGAGCATGGAGATGCTGTCTCAGGCTAGCCGAGGGCTGCGCTTAAAGGGTCCCGACCCCCACCCCGGACACACAGTTCTAAGGGGTGCCCCGCTTGCAAAGAAGTTCTGGCTTGGAGTGCCCTGAGTGCCCACACTGGGCACATCACACCACTCGGCCATCAGCCCGGCTGCACTTGCCGCAGGCTGCCATCTGGGGAGAGGGAGTAATTGGGGGGCTGCAGGAGAGCTTCCACCCCCAGAAGCCCGCAGAGCCAGCCCAGTCCTCCCCATCGGGGGCTCGTACCCCATTCCTCCCTCACCTCCTTCCACTTGCCCTTCCCTAGCCCCCCTTCTTATTGATGTACAAAATAAAGATAACGTTTCTTCCAACATTGACTCTGTCTTTATTGAACAAAACTGGGGGAGACTGGGAAAAGGAGGTGGGAGAGGGGAAGAGAAAGGCTGGGAGAGGGGAGGGCAACTAACATGATCAGGGGTTGGGAACAGGTCCCAGATGAAGAGAGGCTACAGAGACTGGGACTGTTCAGCTTAGAAAAGAGGAGACGGAGGGGGGACAGGATAGAGGTCTCTAAAAGCAGGGGTTGGGTGGAGAGGGTGCATTCAGAAAAGTTCTTCCTGAGTTCCCATAAAGAAGGACTAGAGGACACCAAAGGAAAGGAATGGGTAGCAGGCTTGAAACTAGTAAGAGAAAGTTGTTGTTCTTGACAAAGCAAATAGTTAACCTGTGGAACTCCTTGCTGCAGGAGGCTGTGAAGGCTACAACTAGAACAGAGTTGAAAGGGAAGTGAGATAAAGTGATGGAGGTTGGGTCCATGGAGTCCTATTAGCCAGAGGGTAGGAGTGGTATCCCTGCCCAAAGTTTGTGGAAGGCTGGAGAGGGATGGCACGAGACAAATGGCTTGGTCATTGTCTTCGGTCCATCCCCTCCAGGGTCCCTAGGGTTGGCCGCTGTTGGCAGACAGGCTACTGGGCTAGATGGACCTTTGGTCTGACCCAGTACGGCCATTGTAAGCTCAGGGCTCAGTGTCGGGGGTCTCAGTGGACCCCCTTGATTTTCATGCACACCTGGTCCTGGGTGGCCAGGCTGGCAGCTCTCCTGCCCTAGACGGCCACTTTCCTGTGCCTAGTGCGGAGATCGTGGACGAGGTCCACGATGTCCGCACTAGCCCAGGAAGGTGCCCGCCTCTTGCGGTCCAGGGCAAGCTCCTGGGAGCTGCCAGCCTGGTCCCGGCAAGAGGGGGTGGGCTGGGGGGCATCGGGTGGGTGGCTCTGTGCCGTGCCAGGTGCAGGGTCTGCTAGCTGGGTGCTGGCAGGCTTGCACCTGGCACGGGCACCGTAGCCAGCCCGTGCCCCTTTAAGGGGTCCGGGGCCGGGAGGGGGGCATAGAGTTTCCCTGGTGTTGGCCAGAGTGGCCACCAGGGAAACCTGGGGAGGGCTAGCCTCCCACTAGTTCGAACTAAAGGGCTACACAGCCCTTAGTTCGAACTAGCTAGTTCGAACTAGGCGTTAGTCCTCGTAAAATGAGGTTTACCTAGTTCGAACTAAGCGCTCCGCTAGTTCGATTCAAATTCGAACTAGCGGAGCGCTAGTGTAGCGCATAGGAAAGTTAGTTCGAACTAACGTCCGTTAGTTCGAACTAACTTTCTAGTGTAGACATACCCTATGTGAGTAAGGTCTATTCTGGTGAGTAAAGGGTAGGAGGAGCAGGACCTATGCTAAAGAGCCATAGTAGACATTTGTTAGGGGGATAGATTACACAGCTTGATTCCTGTCTGCCCTGGGAACATAAATCACACTTGACAAGAGCTGTGAGGGTGGCCGCTTGTCAAAGATTGTCCTCGGCCATTTAGAAGATGCAGCAGGAGTTAAGGTTAGATTACATGGACAGATGTCTGGGAACTGTCTAGCAATCCTTTTTGCTGGCAAATGCCGTTTTTGCAAAAAGCAAAATTTTCTGTGGGAAAACGTTGATTTTTGACAAAAAATATTATTGGCAGAATTGAAAAAAACTGTTTTGGTTTTGGTTGGGTCACCCCGGATCATATATGTTGGTTTCTACATAGCAAATTGAAACATTACATTTTGATCAATCCAGGAATAATCTGTGTCTGTCTAAGATGCCATTTTGCTTTATGGGAGCTGTTGTTTGGGTACCTCCTGCCCCCATATTGGGCTTCATGGTTAGACTCCAGCTATCATGATGCATTGCAATCAGACGGCAGCAATAGTTCATTGCCTCCCTTCATCAAGAGGGGAGGCTGGTGCATCATGGGAGATGTAATCCTATCAAGAAGCACCCCCATAAAGGAGGTTGGGAACCTGAGGCACATGAACTACAACTCCCACAAGGCAGTGCGGCAACATTTCAAAATGGAAATATTTTGATTTTTGACTGAAAGATCTTGATTATTTGCCACAAACTTGAAAACAACAAAATACAAACTGAATTTCTGATTAGTTCTACTTAGTAGGAAGCAGTGGACCAAAAGCTGAGCATTGACTGGGATTTCCATAGTTGTGCATGTACCAGTAGAGGCTTACTCATAAATGCTCAAAATTCCTTGCTGCTCTCTTCGCTTCATTTCTCCAAGGCCAGAGAAGACAACTTATGAGCCAGGAACTGAAGAATGGGAAGAACCTTGTGAAGCTGGGTCGAGGTGGCCCTTTGAGTTCAAGTCTGAGATGGTGACGGTTGGCCTTTGCCTTTGTGAAGCCCATTCCATCTATCTGCTGGCCTCTGGCACAGATATGGCTTGTGGATAAAATGTCTAGAATTTAATATGCTAAGGGTGCTGGGCTGTTTTCTAATGAGAGTGGAAGCTGACACACTGGGGCAAGAGCAGCCCCAATGGGAGAGACCGATAGCTCCACTGCATCCCTCCTCCCTGGTTCCCAGGTCCTTCAGGAGTCTCACATTGGGACATGGCGAGCAGGCCCGGAGGAACAGCCCTGCATGCAGCATGCTCCACGTGCAGAGGTGAGGATTTCCCAGTGGAACCTGCCTGAAAGGTGTCAGCAGTGATGCCGATTGCGGGAAGGGTGGGGCAGCCTGGGGTCGGTGTGGATGTCTCAGCTTCTGGGAACATCCTGCCCACCTCACGGGTCTGAAGTCCATACTACCAACTTGGGGCAACATAAGCTGTCTCACACTGACCTTGTGTGTGTGGTTGACACTTCCATTTGCCTCCCACCTATATAAGTGCCCCTTTAGTAACGCCACTTTGCCGAACAGCGTTGAGGCATGGTCAATGACTCCGAGCAAGTGTAGACACTATGTCGACCCTAACAGACTAGCAGCTTTCTCACGATGCCCATGCTCTGGTCACAGGTGTGAACTCCATTGCCCAGAGAGAACAGAAGCTCCTACCCCTTTAAAACCCAGTGAATTTTTGCAAGGCCTTTTCCCGATTGTCCAGTTTGGCAGTTACACCAACTTCACAGCTATGGACATGTTATGGATTTACTTGTAGAAGAGGTAGAGTCACAAGGAAGTTGTTATCTGCTTTTCTTTCCTCCATTGAGTGAGACTGGGAGGGGCTTGAGGGAGAGGGATGCACGGAGCATCTTGTTTATGGATGCGGAGGTGTCTCTTGAATCCTCAGCATCTATCAGCTGACCATGCAGGCTACATGCTCCCGACACTCTCCATCATGGAGCAGATGGGTGATATTAGATCTCTTGGGCCTGTGGGGAGAAGAGGCTGTACAGGCACAGCTATGAACCGGCTGTAGAAACTTGGACATCTCTGAGCAGATTGCCTGGGTAGGGCCCTACCAAATTCATGGTCCATGTTGGTCAATTCCATGGTCATAGGATTTAAAAAATGGTAAACTGCACAATTTCAGCTATTTAAATCTGAAATTTCACAGTGTTGTAATTGTCACCCAAAAAGGAGTGGTGTGTCGGTTACAAGGTTATTGTGTTGGAGGGGTTGCAGCTCTGCTACCCTTCTGTGCTGCTGTTGGCAGCAGGGCTGCCTTCAGAGTTGGGCAGGTGGAGAGCAGTGGCTGCTGGCCGGGAGCCCAGCTCTGAAGGCAGCACTGTTGCCAGCAGCGGCGCAGAAGTAGGGATGGCATGGGATGGTATTGACACCCTTATTTCTGCACTGATGCCTGCAGAGCTGGGACCTTAGCAGCTGCCACTCTCCAGGTGCCCAGCAGTGGAAGCAGCAGCGCAGATGTAAGGGTGACACGGGCATGGTATTGCCAGCCTTATTTCTGTGCTGCTGCTGGCGGGGTGCTGCCTTTGGAGCCGGGCACCCAGCCCACATTACACCCACTGCTTTCCAGTTGGCCAACTTTGAAGGCAGTGCAGAAGTAAAGGTGGCAAGACTGAGACCCTCCTAAAATAACCCAGTGAACCCCCTGCAGCTCCTAATTTGAGGACTCCCAATTTGAGAAACACTGGTCTCCCCCGTGAAATCTGTACAGGACAGGGTGAAAGCACACAAAAGGCCTGGTTTTGCAGCCCAAGATACTTTCGCATGGCGGTGAGTTTGGTAGGGACCTATGATGGGGGATGGGAACAAAGGGACATGACTGGTGAGAAGTATAAACAGAGTGTGCAGGCCCACGGATGGGGGGGCGGAAGGGGTCAAATGCAGGGCCTAGGACACCCAGCCACTGCAGCAGTGACCAGAGCCCCCTTAAATCATCACAGGAGTCTGTGCAGCATGGACCTGGTGGCATTAAGGGTTGGCTGGGGTGGGGTACATGGCACAGTCTGAGCATTGTTGAGGGCTGGCTGCCCCCATCCCTGCCCTTTCTGCTCAAGGCCCCGCGCCTTCCAGGAGCGTGGAGTCAGCTCCCCTCCATGGGCCTGGCAATTCTTTTGTCCCCCCTGCAGTGAGGATTACAGCTCTCACACCCAAAGGACAGGGGGCTCCTTCAAGAGTCCCACATTCCTTGGCTTTGTATTTCCTTGGCTTCCCAGAGTGTGCCTAAGCACGCTCCAGTCCTATAAATCCTACCTCAACCTAATCACCTGGCACAGTCCTTTAAAGCCTTTCCAATATCCAGAAACTCTGCTGATGCTGGGTGGTTTAGTTGCTTGGGAATCCCATTCATTTGGTACCTGTCCGTTTCACGTCCCTCTGTATTTAATCATGCTGAAGGCTCCCTCCATTGTCTGCAGCATCCTCGCACTCATCCCTGCAAGGTGGTTTTGCCGATTGGAGTGGTGAGCAAGGATGGCTGCTACCCTTCTTGTTTTGGTGTCAGGAGCTAATTTTCTAACAGGGACTTCACAGGAAGATCAGAAGCATTCGTGATGGATGCTGAAAGGCTCTTGATATTTGCTGCACACTCAGCCCATAAATCATTCTCTAGAAACCCTCAGAGAGGCTGGGAAGTGTCACTTCTTGAAGATAAACAGATCCTGGGTTATGGAGATAGGAGCAGCACTGCCGCACAGGGAAGCACATGCCGGACCACAACGCACCAATGATCCAAAATTGAGAGCCTCTGTTCTGGCTCTTCGAGACAGCATCAAAGACATCCCCATCTGAAACTGATTACGCTTTCCAGGCATGGCACTTGCTGTTCCGGCCAATGCTGAGAAGCTTAACACTTATCAAGCATGTTCATCTACCAGTCGGCCATCCTTACCACTGGTCCAGGTAAGTAAGTATTTATTGCCAGTTTATACACAGGAAAAGGAAGGCCAAGAGGCTGAGAGCTGGATTTTGCCCCTCTGAGTCACATTAAGCCGTTTACTCCACATTGGCTTCAGTGAGGGTGTCAGAATCTACCTCTCAGGGCTTGTCTTTTATTAGGAAAAAGGTGAAGTTTCTACATTAATTAGCTGGCCACGGTGCACGACAGGTGTCCTTGAGGGTGGGTAGGAAAAACAGACAGAGGCTTTTCTGCCCTAGGAATTGCATAATCTTGCTCTCCACCCTCTTTCTAAATGAGAGTGCCACATTTTATGCTCCTTTTGCATAGCTGTGGATGAAAAGGTGCAAGGCAAAGCTCTGTGCAGTTTCTAGAAAGCCCTATTTGATCCACATAGGACACCGTTGGCTTCACTTCCATTCCAGCGTGTCACACCGCTCCAGTGTGCATGCATAGTCAGACACACTTATGTGTCCTCACGCTGTGGTCTGCACAGTCTGGCGAGGCCACGTTGCAAAATTCTGCTGGACTCGGTGCTATTCCCTGACATTTTCTCTTGCTCCTCCCCAGACAAGGCCATGTAGGCCCTTTGAAACGTCCTGCTGCTGCAGTTGTGCTAAGTCCTGTTTCTTGTTATTTGTGTTCTAGTCACGCCCCACTCAGAGTCAGGGCCCAGGAATGAGGCAAGGAGAGCAGGTGCAAATGCAGAGGAGCACTAAGGGTATGTCTACATGGTGGAGAAAACCGCATGGCAGGCTCCTGCCTGCTGGTTTGGGTTCATGAGGAAAGGATCCTAGTCTCAGGGCACAGTGTCTCAGGATCCTAAAATCCAGGCCCATCTATACGCATCTAATTGCTGTGCAGACATACCCCGAGGGGCTAAAAGTAGGTGGTCAGACTCAGGATGGCATGTGGTGTTACAGAGCATGGGCTCCAGTCCTTCATGCCGCCCAGACTGCGGCACAACCACCCTTTTCCCCCCAGCCCTCAGCATGACACTCCGGCAGCATTGTAAAGGTCCTGGGGCTCCGAGTGCTGCCCCTGCAGCAGCAGCGACAACAGCCAGAAACCCGGGGCCCTTTTGAATCGCTGGGCTCTGGGGCAGTTGCCCCTTTTCCCCCTCTCCTCTGTTGGCAGGCCTGCTCTCGCAATAACTGTTATGAAAAAACAATCATTCCTGCCGCATGGCAAGGCCGTGTCGCCAGGACTTTGATCTTCTGGCGTGAGTAAGAAATAAGTACGATGACACAGTGGAGCGCTGTCCCTTCGATTCGCCTCAGAGCTCAGCCCAGCGCACAGATTAAACACGGTTATAAATAGACCAATAAAAAATAATAAAAGCATCACGTTAATGGTGTCTGACCAGGTCATGTGCTTTTGTAAAGTCGGAAATTCCTCCAAGTGGAATGTTCAGTCATAACACTCCAAAGAGGGGCTATTTATTTCTAACCCGCCTTGGCGTTGAGTTTTTGACTCTTCCCTTCGACTATATTTCATGCGAGGCGCCGGGCAGTCTCACCCCAGGCCTTGGCCTCACTCCATCATTTGCCTTGCCTAGTTGTTGGCTAAAACGTACCCTCCCCCCGCCTCAGATGGAGGGGCCAGCTACTCTCGGAGTACATCAGGTACACACGACTCTTCAGACAAAGGAGGAAGATGCCACCTACGCTGAAGTGTGGAACAATGCTAATTACGAATAGATGCTTTGCAATTATACACAGTGCAGCCTGAACCATCTGTACTAGGCAACCATCTAGCTGAAGAGACTGCCTCACAGCAACCCTAAATGTACTGACCTGATTTTCCCAGGCCTTCCACCATTATTCAACGGAGAAGGGTAACACTTTGCAGACCCTTTGCTCAGGTGTGCATGGCTACCCAAGGGACAAGGCAATGTCGAGTCAGACCCATGGAGTATAAAACCGTTCTCTCTCTTTTTAGGAAGTCAGTCTTTATTGGTTAACCAGTCCTCTAAAAGGTGGATAAAGATCAGTTGGACTGAAATTTCTTGCCTCCAACAATTTCAGCATGCACAGGCGCTGCTGACTTTTGGTTTTGCAGGTGGATGCTCTTCTCCGCGTCTTCCTCCTCATGCGAGCGGCAGTTGGGGCCTACAGGGGAAGAAGCCAAGTAGGAGCAGGGCTTTGGGGCAGGGAGGTGGGCGGGGCCTCAAGGCAGAGAAGTGGGCGTGGCCACAGTCGAGGCGCCAGAGCCCATAAAGTTTAATCTGGCCCTGTGGGTGGTGAGCACTCCCTATTTTTTTCAGTGTGGGCTTTAGCCCTGGCTGGTGCCTATGCCTATGGAGCTGGTGCCTATGCTGACATGCTTTACAGACAATGTAGCCTGTGAGGTTGGTGGAGGAAGATCAGCTTTATTTCCTAGGTGTGGGAGCGGAAGCCCAGAGAGGTTAAACGGCAGTGGGAGGAGGAAAGGAAGCCTCCCCATGCCTCTGCCAAATGAGATAGCCCCTTCCATGATGTCACCACCCCACACCTCCATGAGCTGTGCTCCCCTTGGCCGCACTAGCAATGTTTGTGCCAAGCTCCCATTTCTGAGGGGAATCACGGGCAATAGCAAAAGTCAGCCTACTGCTATGACAGGCCCCAGGGGCGCTGACCTGTGTAGGTGTGACGGCCGCCCCTTTGGAAGACACTAGGCCTTGAAACAGGGACCTTTGGAGCTACAAGCATGAGCTGCTGCAGCTTGAGTGAGGAGCCAGGCATTGTGGTAACAGACTCAGTTGCTTGCAAATCAGGCACAGAGGGGCACCTGTTACACCCCCTCACCAGTGCCTCCTGGGCTCCTCTTTGCTCCTTTGCTGACGTCTGTGGAAAAACTACAGTCTAGCCCCCTGGGCCAATGCTGCAGGGAATGTGAGCTGCCAAGGAGCCCGTCCTTTCTGGGTGCATTGAGTTGCACTATAAGCCTTCGGTGTGGCTGGGCGATGGATGTGTGGGGAGGTGCTAGTTATGTACCTTGATCTAGAACCCACCAAGTAGGTCAAATTACAAAGGATGAATATAGGCAAACAGCACAGGAGTGCAGAGGCAAGGTTACAAAGGCAAAGGCACAAAATGAGCTCAAACTAGCTACTGGAATAAAGGGAAACAAGAAGGCGTTTTATAAATACATTAGAAGCAAGAGGAAGACCAAGGACAGGCCCACTGGTCAGTGAGGAGGGAGAAACAGTAACAGGAAACTTGGAAATGGCAGAGATGCTCAATGACTTCTTTGTTTCGGTCTTCACCGAGAAGTCTGAAGGAATGCCTAACACAGTGAATGCTAGTGGAAAGGGGGTAGGTTTAGAAGGTAAAATAAAAAAAGAACAAGTTAAAAATCACCTAGAAAAGTTAGATGCCTGCAAGTCACCAGGGCCTGATGAAATGCATCCTAGAATACTCAAGGAGCTGATAGAGGAGGTATCTGAGCCTCTAGCTATCATCTTTGGAAAATCATGGGAGACAGGAGAGATTCCAGAGAACTGGAAAAGGGCAAATATAGTGCCCATCCATAAAAAGGGAAATAAGAACAACCCAGGAAACTACAGACCAGTTAGTTTAACTTCTGTGCCAGGGAAGATAATGGAGCAAGTAATTAAGGAAATCATCTGTAAACACTTGGAAAGTGGCAAGGTGATAGGGAACAGCCAGCATGGATTTGTAAAGAATAAATCATGTCAAACCAATCTGATAGCTTTCTTTGATAGGATAACGAGTCTTGTGGATAAGGGAGAAGCAGTGGATGTGGTATACCTAGACTTTAGTAAGGCGTTTGATACGGTCTTGCATGATATTCTTATCAATAAACTAGGTAAATACAACTTAGATGGGGCTACTATAAGGTGGGTGCATAACTGGCTGGATAACCATACTCAGAGAGTAGTTATTAATGGTTCACAATCCTGCTGGAAAGGCATAACAAGTGGGGTTCCGCAGGGGTCTGTTTTGGGACCGGTTCTGTTCAATATCTTCATTAACGATTTAGATATTGGCATAGAAAGTACGCTTATTAAGTTTGCAGATGATACCAAGCTGGGAGGGGTTGCGACTAATCTGCAGGATAGGATCATAATTCAAAATGACCTGGACAGATTGGAGAAATGGTCTGAGGTAAATAGGATGAAGTTTAATAAGGACAAATGCAAAGTGCTCCACTTAGGAAGGAACAATCAGTTTCATACATACAGAATGGGAAGCGGCTGTCTGGGAAGGAGTACCGCAGAAAGAGATCTAGGGGTTATAGTGGACCACAAGTTGAATATGAGTCAGCAGTGTGATGCCGTTGCAAAGAAAGTAAACATTATTCTGGGATGCATTAACAAGTGTGTTGTGAGCAAGACACGATAAGTCATTCTTCCACTCTACTCTGCGCTGGTTAGGCCTCGATTGGAGTATTGTGTTCAGTTCTGGGCACCGCATTTCAAGAAAGATGTGGAGAAATTGGAGAAGGTCCAGAGAAAAGCAACGAGAATGATTAAAGGTCTAGAGAACATGACCTATGAGGAAAGACTGAAGGTATTGGGTTTGTTTAGTTTAGAAAAGAGAAGATTGAGGGGGGACATGATAGCAGTTTTCAGATATCTAAAAGGGTGTCATAAGGAGGAGGGAGAAAACTTGTTCATCTTGGCCTCTGAGGATAGAATAAGAAGCAATGGGCTTAAACTGCAGCAGGGGAGGTTTAGGCTGGACACGAGGAAAAAGTTCTTAACTGTCAGGGCGGTCAAACACTGGAATAAATTGCCCAGGGAGGTCGTGGAATCTCCATCTGTGCAGATATTTAAGAGCAGGTTAGATAAATGTCTATCAGGGATGGTCTAGACAGTATTTGGTCCTGCCATGAGGGCAGGGGACTGGACTCGATGACCTCTCGAGGTCCCTTCCAGTCCTAGTATTCTATGATTCTATGTGTTTTATGTGGAGGGTGCCTGAAATGGAGGCTTGGAATGACAGGCCTCACAAGGCCTATGGGTGCCAAGCCAGGGGGGGTCTAACTGCCAAACAACATGGCAACTGTCACCAGGGTGATATCTTAGATGGCCAGGCTGTGTCACCCCTGCTCCAAAAAACACTCAACACCGTGGCCACTGGGCTCAGGCTCTTCATACTAGGTCAATGGGCCTTTGAGAAAGAGGCGTCCAACGATACTGGGAAGGGGCGGGGGGGGGGGGGGGGATAGACACTCTTGGGAAGGCACACACAGAGCTGAGGGGAAGGCACAGCGAGAATGTAAGCCGGACCTGGTTGGTTCCTGTACCATCAGAGGGAAGCTCGTGGCTTGCTTGACTTAGATTTTATGGTCCAGTCCAGCTTACATTGAACGCCAGACATTTCAGTTTCATGGGAAATGTAAGGGGCCCCGTTGTGCCCTTTCAACATTACAAATCTGAACAACGGATTACCTAGATCCATGCTTCAGTAATACGAAGTGTGCTGGTCCATGAGGACGTGAACAACTTCTGTCTGAATGGAATAGAGCTGCTTTTGTGATGTGACCAAGGCATTATGTCCAGTCACTGCCACTGCAAGAGTTTTGTCTGTGATGACATTTCTCTAGTTAGGACTATGTGGGATTTTATTTTTTTGGCTCAGTAGGAAAAAGTGCTATTTGGATGCATCATATATGGCAAAGGGTGTCATCAAAATACACTTGTTTATACCAGTAGTTCTCAAAGTGTTGTTCACAGATCACTAGTGGTCTGCAACTGTCTTGCAGGTGGGCCGTGGGCTTGGGGCTCCCCCTTCCCCACAGAGGGACTGAGCTGGCAGTCAGCCCCGCACCCTCCCCCATGAGGTTGGAGTGCCAGCGTCAGCTGCCCGCCGTGGGTTGAGTCACTGGCTGGATCCGGCTCACGGGGGAAGGAAGCGGCTCCATGCACTGCTGCTCCTCCTCCTGCTAGCTGGGGGAATGCTAGTGCAGGAAACCACTCACCTGGAGGCTTTTACCAGCTGCTCCCATTTGTCCGAATCACGGCCAATGGGAGCAGCGGGGGTGGAGCCCAGTGGCAGGGGATGCGGATCTAGGGAAGCAACCCCTATTCCCATCATCCCTACCCTCATCTCCCTCTCACACAACCCTCCTGCTGTGACCCTGCACCTCACCCCATTTCTGCACCCTCCCTCCCAGACTCCGAACCCCAACCCAATCCTGCACCCTTCTTCCCTCCCACACTTTGCACCTCCACCCCTTTTTGCACCCATTTTGTCATCCTGGGTGGTTGGCGGGGGGTCCGCGGAAAGGTTTGTGTTGAGCAGGGTGAACCATGGGTACAAAAGTTTGAGAACAGCTGGTTTATATATATAGGTATATAGTGAGGGAACATTTATGCATAGATCCATAGGTATATAGTGAGGGAATATTTATGCATAGATCCATCTTTCTGATGCACAGACTATCTACCATTCTTGCTGGCTTTGTTAAAGCTAAACAGGTCCATTGTCAGAGGCATATGGGAACCCTGGAAGGCAAACCTTCTTCCAAATCAATTTATGCTCAGGGATGCCTTTCCTGACTCTAGGGCACCCAGTAAATAGTCACTTTCTGTCAACTGGTTAGACACATTCAATTCATCTCGCTACTTTGAAAAAGAAACTTGACAACACCCCCCACAGCTATTTGCCATGAACAAATATGTTTGCCATGAACATAACTCTGCCTGCGTTTAGAGTTAGCTCTCTATCTGCCTTGCATGCTCTGAGATATTGCTCAGTATATTAAATTCATATATTGCAGGTCAGGGACATAGTGGCAGGGTGAGGGTGCAAACTGGTGCTGTCCTGCTACTGATCCTACACACGCTGTACTTGCTTTGTGGACAAGCTGCAGGCTTCATTCTCCAGGGCTGTCAGACCGGCACCTTTTATTGTCCCTCCATTGATTAAAGGGCAAATCAAATATATGTCAGACGTCTTCAAACTGCTGCTTCATGCGCAGATGCTGCTGTTGTTAGCCGTCTCGTGTTGCGCTCATGGCACAATCATGCAGAAGTTCTTTGAACACTGGCCTGGGTTTTCGAATGTCAGGGCTTAAAATGAGACACCGACAGGGAGTTTTAGGCTCCCCAAATCACAGCAACCCGATGTTCAGACATGACCAAAAAAAAAAATGTTTCCTTAGATGTTGTTAATAACATCTTAGCTTCAATTCAGGAAACAATCCTGGGTCAAGGCAGCACACACTGGACTTAAAGACGGACTTAAGCACACATGCTTATTTGGGACAGCACTTAAGCAAGTTGATAAGTGCTTTTCTGACCTGGGACCTGTAGTGTAAAGGAAAGCATAATTTCTATTTAAATATGTTGTGAGTCCTCAAATAGAGCTCACTATGGCAATGTCTACACTGCCGGGGGGGGGGGGGGAGGTCAGAAAAAGATACGTGAATTGCAAAGCGCAATTCACGTACCTTTTTCCACTTGTTTTTTCGGAACAGGATTTTCCGACATTTGGGCCATCTACACGGGGCCAGACGTTGGAAAAACCTCCTCTTTCAGAACATCCCTTATTCCGCATACAATGCCGAAAGACCGCACCTGGATGTGGCAGAGTTTTTCCGGGATACCGCCAGTATCCCGGAAAAACTCTGCAGTCTAGACATAGCCTATGTTTTGCATTGTGTTAGACGCTGGCCGATACTTACAGAGCAGCAGGATGTATATGGGAACCGATGAAAAATATTTGGATGAATTCTAAAAAACCTACATAGTTCACCTGCTCACTATTGATGCAGCTGGCTCAATTTTTGAAGCAGAGACAAAGGAACGAAACAGATGCCTTTTGGAGTAGTCAGGATTTACTGGTGTGGTGTCCTGACAGGCTTCCTGCTCCTTCAGTGATGATAATCTTTTGGTTGCGTGCGTGTGTTGACTTGTGCAAATAGCCACCACGGCAGATTTTGGGAGATCCCCAAAGACCACCAAATCAGGTAAGGATCGAAGGCGCCCAGCCAGGTTTATTGTTATGGTAATAATTGTCAGTAGACTCTACCGAAGCACTACACATCTGTGCCCCCTCACAATGGACTGACTCAGTCAGTGCTGTGGGGTGATATGGCAATCCATCACTGTCCCCTACATCAAAGACAGCACTTCATATACAGGTACAAACAAGTTACACCTCACCCCGATGTCATATTGCCACCCTCTGACGTTACTTAGATACCACCCATCCCCCTGCACTTCGCAGTTTGATGAAAACATCTCTATCCACCATGCTATCATTTTAGACTTGTTTCCGAACCTGAGTTGGTATCTGTGGGTATCAAGAACCTTTTTAATGAGATGTTGTTTCCATCCCTCCTGGAATGTGCTTTCAATTTATGACCAGTACCAATTACTGTTTTGCAGTTGGTACCTACCACCAATTAATGTTCTACACCTGGGCCTATTACCAATTAGTGTTTTACACTCTCAGCCCTGTTTATGGCAAGTTCTGTGGGCAGGGGCCTGCCTCTTGCGCACAGCTTAGCTTTCCTATATATTAGCAATGTTTTGACCATTGTTAGCCTAGCCTCAAGCCTCAAACCAGACCTGTGCTACATGGACTTCTGTTTCAGGTCTTCATCTTAATACACATTTTAGCCAGTTTGTCAAATGGATTGACAAAATGGTTTGTTGGTGTGTCCAGCCGTACAGGGGAATGGTTAGATAACAATGAAAACAAGAACTCTTCTCTTGCTTAGCTTGCTGTCGGTACATTTTTGTAAACAGAGAATACTTTGCAACTCATTTCAGCTTTGTGAAACTTTGTTTTAAAGCAAAATCCAAACCTGGATCCTAAATTGTGTCCCTTATTTTTTTTTTTAAAGTCATGCTTGTTTAGTCTTTGTATTGTGGCAGTGTTCACAGGTCCCAGCTGGGCGCCACAATGAACAACCTCACAAGAGTCACAATTACTACCCAAAGAGGTTAGAAACACGATGCAATAATAGGAAATAAAGGAACTGGGAAGCCCAGTATAGCACAACAATGTAACAGAGTTACACAGGTTCTCAGTCCAGCACAATAGTTATAAATTGTTTGACAGTTTAAATAAAGAACATCATCAGGAAGGGTTTGAAGGAGAAGGCATGATTCTGATCTGGCAATAAGGCCAAAAAGATGGTGTAAGCAGCTATATTGTGGATAGACTGAAAGTCTATGTGGGTACTATACTGAGCTGTTAAATAGAAGTTGACCGTAATCAAGACATAAAATGTTAAGAGCCAGGATGAGGATTTTAGGTGTGCAAATGCAAAATAAAACTATTCCATGGGTTTTTAATCTATTTGTCCTGGGGGAAAAAATCAGCTCAAATTTCTGTTCTGCTCACCCTTTGGTAAGCAGCAATATTTCAAATGGAAAAGTAGGTAACTCTCTAAGAAACATAAAAGTTCTCTTTCGGGGGTTAAATTTCACTTACAGCAAGCGCTCCTATTTTTTAATTGGCTCTTTTGCGGCCGCAACTCCTATGCTCGAATCAAACTATTAAATATTCAGTTTTATAAATGTTATAGGGTTACTGGGATTTGTTTGTACGTGTGTTTTGCTTGTGAAGCATTGGCTTGTTGCACTTAAGATCTGTCAAGGATGAAGATCAAAAAGACCCACTAATCATTTCAGTAAATGAGTTTAAGACATGTGCCCCTTCAATTTATGTGTAAATGCTTTCTTCTTATGCAATGCAGAAAACATCTGTCTTATATCAGAGCATGTAATCTGTGCTCTTACATAAGGTTCTGGCAGAAAGTATTTTGCTCAATTCTATGGCTAGGACATGAAGACTAAAATTATTAGCACTAATTAAAGCTGAATAAACAGTTCATTCAATTATAGGCAGTGTTCCCTGTAAAATGTGTGCTTGTGTGGTCACTCAGGGGAGATTCATATGCCACCCAGCCGATTAGCAGAACAGCCACAGCTAGATTTTTTTTTTTGTTTCTACTGACAGTTCACATTCATACATGCGTTGGTGAGCAAAAACAAATTATTCTGCACACGGATGGAAAAAATCTGCACATAGGTACAAAAGGATTAGAGGGAACAATAGTATAGGTATTACACCAGAACTGGTCCATCCTACAATTACGCTTAGAGCAATAACTAGTTTAAGAGGCAGTGTTGCCTAATGGATAGAGCATTGGAATGGAGGCGTGGATGTCTGTGATGTGTTCCTAGCTCTGCTGCGGGTTTGCAGTATGACTTGAGGCAAACCACTTTACCTCCATGGACTTCTGGTTTCCTTCCCATCCCTTGTGTAGTTAGACTGTAGGGCTACGTCTACACTGGCAGCTTCTTGGGCAAGAACTGTGTTGTGGATGAGTTCTTGCGCAAAAAGTCTTCCACAAGAGCACGTCTACACTGGCATGTGCTTTTGCTCAATGGCTGCGTGGATGCTCTCTTGCGCAAGAATGCTCTGATGGCCATTTTAGCCATAGGGGTTTCTTGCGCAAGAAATTCATGTTGCCGGTCTACACTGCCCTCTTGCGCAAGAGCTCTTGCGCAAGAGGGCTTATTCCTTATGGGGAGAGGAATAACTCTTCTGGAAGAAGCCCTGTTTTCTGACGCTAGACTGTAAATTTACTTGCGCAAGAACACGCGTGCAGTGTAGACACCTGGCAAGTTTTTGCACAGCTAGTCTTGCGCAAGAAGCTGCCAGTGTAGATGTAGTCTAGGTTCCTTGGAGCAGGGACTGTCATTCACAATGTTTTCATATAGTGCCTTGTACAATGGGACCCTGATCTTAGTCGAGGCATCTAGGTGCTCCTCTATAGCAAACTGGCTTTCGGGAAATACATAAGGCTCTAAAAAGCTGGAGGCGACTGTGCCTTTAAGGGCTGAGCATCTCAGACAGAGAGTCCCCGTGAGGCACAGAGAAGCTCCAGCCAAGATCAGTTGGAACCAGACACAATAAAGCAGAGCTCTTACAAGCACCTTGAGCCCTGGTATCCTTGAAGACAGCCACATGCTGCCAGCAGTAAAAAGAAATTAAGAAAACACCCCCGAGTGGAAGAATACAGCAATTAACCAATCCACGGAGCTGAAACTCTGAGGAAAGGGGAAAACCACTGAAAGATGTTCAGACAGCTCTCCACTCTGTATCGGTAAGTATCGGCCTCCAGTAAAATGGAAGCTATTCAGAAGGTAGCTGTTAGAAAAGAACAGGTTGCCCAGAGGCGGATGGGGAAAAGATGGAAAAAATACAAGGGATAACCTCACGTTGCAAGAGACAGAAAGCACTAGCCAACAGGGCACAGCATAAGCAAAGAGGATAAAGAGAGCACGGGCTGTATGCAGATTACAGTAAGGTTGAGGCTACGGCTTTCCTGCAGGTCCAACAGACAAGGAAGGGTACAAAGAACTCTGCAGGGAAATGTAATCCTAATTTAAACACCCAAACCCACAATCTGAGAGCACTGCCATGCCCAGTGGATATGAGATGCGTATCTTAATTAAGAGTTTGAGAAACTGTAAGGGTAACTCAACAAGCATCAGTCTTGAGGTACGATAACAGTCATTGCAAAGCTAAGGTGACCATGTATTTATCCAAGGAGTGAATCGGTGCAGTCCTCTTACAAGAATAGGGTCAAAACTGGAGACCATTGGGCTCGTGTGTCATGGGTACTGATCAGGCCGGCTGACAGGCAGGGGGGAGTTAACGGGGAAATCGCACAGGGGCCTGGCACTCCTGACTGCCACCGCTTCTACTGTGGCTGCAGCTGGGAGCTCCAGGCCCCTATGAAATGCTTTGGGAGTGTCATTCCATGCGGCTTTGAGGGCTGGGGGGAGGATCCAATGACCCTTCTGCCCATCAGTCACTTTGCCAGAGAATCAATGCACACAAATCAGATATCAGACATCTCCACACAGAGAAACCCGTCAGTCAACATTTTAATCAGACTGGCCATTCCCTTAAAGACCTGGCAACATGCATCTTACTACAAAGAGACTTTAACACCACATTACAGAGAAAGACTTCTATTTATGCTCAAATTTGTCACGTTGCGAATGGGCCTTAATATAGATGATAGTTACCTTACACATTACAAAGACAGCCTTCCCGCCTTTTGATATTCGTAGTAATTCCAGATTAGCCACTTATAGGCTACGTTTACACTGCAGGCTTTTGCCAGCAGAGAGTATACAGGAGGTATACGGGATCTTGAGCAAAAAAACCCTTCTCCCGGACCTGTCTACCCGGCTTCTTTATTCGCAAAAACCTCTTGCACAAAAAGCATCAGCAGAGACATGCAAATGGCAGCACGACAAATGCTAATGAGCACTTCATTAGCATATTCTCTGCCGGCAAAAGCCTGCAGTGTAGACGTAGCCATTGACTCTTACAATAAGCAATTTCTTCCTTCCTTGTCTCTTCCTGGTCCCCTCGCTCCCACCTTCTGTTCTATGTAGCTGATTCATTAGTTTGCAATTTGTTTACCTTTTTCATTGTATCCCTCTGTCATGCCAATTCACTTTCAGAATATGATCTGAAGAAGTGGGTCTGCCCCACGAAAGCTCAGCACCTAATAAACCATCTTGTTAGTCTTTAAAGTGCTACATGACTGCTTTTTTTGTTTTACCGAGTTCAGACTAACACGGCTACCTCTCTGTTACCTTCCGCCTGAGGCACTGCCCCTTCTGAAGGCATGGAGCTGAGTCCCTGCACATCCCGACCCCGGGCCCTCGATGGCTATTAGCCCTGGTGGCATCAACAAAAATTAGACATCAGTTTGAGACAAATAGCGAAGGAAGTGTTGGCCTTCATGGGTGGAGAAAAAAATCACGTCTTTATTTACAGCAGGCCAGCGTTAGCTAAGTGAGACCATAAACCACCTTTTAGCATTGCCAAAATGGTCCCAGCAAACATCACCCAGAGAGAACAGAGATGATATTTCCAGCTACAAATGTATAACTTGCAAATCATATAGAAACTGGGAAGGCATTTAGTGGTTGCAGACACACACTCTGCAGCATTCGATAAAAGTGCAGTGGAGCAAAGTCCAGAGTTAGATTCTGTACCTGATAATCCGATATAAAAAACAACCCTGTCCAGTCTCAGACAAAATATGTACTGTGATTACCAGAGCAACAGTTCAGAATGAGACACTGAAGAAAGTAGGGAAGGCAATTAGCACAGAGTGGGAAGGGCAGAATATTCCCAAATGAACAGGCACCTTGAGGTAGCTATTAAAGTTCTTTGCACAGGCCAAAACTTGGGGCTAAGGAATGAGTCCATGTACGTGGCACAGGAAAAAAGGGCCCCATAGAGCAAATAAGGCATCAATTTCTTAATAGAACTTAGACCTTAGTCCTTCCTGTGCTTTTCAGCATATTGGGCTACTCACATTCTTCATGCTTGCTTATTGGCTGCCATGTGACCTAAGTCCTCCCATTTCAAATTATATTTCTCTATGTGATTGGTACTTGTACACTTCCAAGTCATCCTAGGTCTGTCCCTCTATCTTGTTGGGTTGTCTGGCTTCTAAGTGAGAGCCATAGCGATAGCTTGTTACGATTAATTCATAACACATGCCCTAGCCATCGATGTCTTCTCCTGCAGGTTATTTGTGATAGAGACCTCACTTTAGACCTTTTTCTGACCTTATTGCTAGTTTTTATTTCCTCATCGCTTGCCCCTAATATTCTACACAAACGCTTATGACCAGTAAACCCCCCCCCCCCAACCCTCTACATGCCTAGGGTATTATTGACATTTCCCTGAGCTAGCCTTACTGGAGAATACAACAACTGGACCGGTGAATGTGCATATCAAATCTTTTTTTTCCTAGACACGGTATACCCCAAGAGCAATGTCTGTCTAGGGGCCATAGATTAGTGGACATGCCTTTAAGCAGTTTGCAGGGAAGTTTGCATTTAGAGATGTAACCACTAGTCCCAATTTTCCCCTGTCCAGTGGGTTGGTGTGAAAAAGTGGCTACTGTAAGGGAATCTGAAGGACTGACTTCTCTCATATGAACCTGCCCAAGGATGGTGGTCAGCTGGGAAGACTCTTCTCAGTGTTCCCCTACTCATGGAGATAAGATTAAGATCTACGTGGAACAGGGCCTTCGTACTTTTGCTCCCAGGCTGTGGAATTTTCTTCCCTGGGATATTCGCATGGTGCCAACGTTAGCATTATTCCAGTGTCAGCCTAAAGCCACCCCTTTTACTCATGCTTTTATTGGTGTTTGAGTCTGTGTATGTGTGTCCCTCCTCTCAAGATGTCTTAGCAGGCTTTATGTCCCGCTGTGATCTTGTATTTTAATTTTTTATATATATGTATATTGTGTTTTTAAAAATGTTGTAAGCCGCCTCGAATATTTTAAATAGAAAATAAAAAATAAACGGTGACCCTTACTTAGCACTGTTCATGACGGAATGACATCCAAGAAGCTGGGTTGGCCCCTCTGGCCATTTTGCCCACGAGAAAACAGAAGGACTGCGCTATTAAAAGCCAACGTCAGAGGCACCGGGGACTAGCAGCAGTCGAAAGAGACAGATAAGGCAAAACAACAACAAAAATCAATAGGGTCTGGGGTTACGGAAGCGGTCACCGCTTCCTGAAAATGATGCGCCGGGTGCCGGTGCTAGGAAACAACCATCGCCAAACAGCAGTGTGATGTCACCAGAGGTTGGCTTGGGGTCATGCGAAGCTGTCAGCCCAGATGGGCATTTTTCAGCGCGACACCTTCTCCAAATCCCAGCACGGAGGATGACTAGGGGCACAGAAGCTGCCATGTTGCCTGACAGGGTCCATTATGGGCAGCAGCAACCCCAGGAGACCAGAACAAAGGGGCTTTCCGCTTCCTGACAGCTGCAGTGCTTGTGTGCCAGGGGAGCCCCATGGAGGTGAACTGAACCCTGTCGGCAAGTTCAAATGACTGTAGGTTACAAACACGATGTGTCATATCAAGAGTGGGTTTAAGTGCTGTCATAGTTTGGCTTGAAAGGGAAGCTCAGGTAAGGGGCTCTGTGCTTTAAGGGCTGAGCTTCCCAGCCTGAGAGTCTGGGTGGGACATTGTGAAGCAAAACTCTTCTACATCTAGACTGCAAGCCTCTTTCGAAAGAGAGCGTCTAGACAACAAGCAGATTTTTCGGAAAAGCAAGCCACTTTTTCGAAAGAGAGTCTACCGTATTTTAGCGCATATAACCTGCGGGTTATAAGCGTTTTTACAAACCCCACACCCCCCTGCGGGGTATACTCAGGTGCGGAGTATATCATATTTTTTTTAATCACCTGGTGAGTTCCTGCGCAGCCGCCAGCCTCCAGCATCCAGGCAGGGGAGAGCTCATCTCCCTGGTTCCTGTGCTGCTGCAGAAAAGGGTGGGGGAGCACTCATCCCCCGATTCCTGCGCAGCCCCAGGAACCAGGGGGATGAGTGCTCCCCCATCCAGAGGCTGGCAGCTGTGCAGGAACCAGGGCGATGAGTGTCCACAGGAACCGGGGTGTTTAGGTCGGCTAATTTCCACCCGCCCCGGCACCGTAAATTAGCTAATATACCCCGGCACAGTTTGAAAGGAAAGTGTTGTATACTCTGTGGGTTATACTCGTGTGCGGGGTATACAAGATTTTTTTTAACTCAATTCGGCAAAACTGCAGGGTATATTCGGGTGCGGGGTATATTTGCTAAAATACGGGGAGATGCTCTCTTTTGAAAAAGCACAGTTTGCATTCAATAGCACCTTTTTTCGAAAGAGTACTTTCGAAAAAAGGCATTATTCCTCATAAAATGAGGTTTACCGCGATCGAAAAAACTGCCGCGTTCTTTCGATTTACTTTTGAAAGAACGCGGCTGCAGTCTAGACGCAGGGGAAGTTTTTGTGAAAAAAGACCACTTTTTTAGAACCCCCCCCCCGTTGTCTAGACATACCCGTCTTGTTATGCACAGCCAGCAAGAGCTGCGCCCTGAACAAAGGGAGCTCTTGCAAGCACCCGAGTGCTGAATGAACCCGGAGCACCACAGCAACCTGGAAAACAACAGCCGTGCTCTGAGGAAGCGCCAAATTGAAGTGCAGGTGGTGGATCTATTTCCCCTGAGGTGGACGACCCTTCTGCATATTCTCTCGGATTCTCCCTACCCTACAGTGGGTCTCCGGAGCCAAATGCCACTCCGTCTCAACTTTTGTCAAGGCTGGCATTGTTTGCTGCCTCAGCAGTTTGCTGGCGGGACGTGGGCGCTGTGGAGAGCATGTGTTATTTCCCCCCTCCCTCACAGAGCTTTGAATAGAAGCAGAGACGCGAACTTGCCACCCGGTGATCATGCCTCAAAGCTCTTTATTCCAGTCTGACGTCCTTGGATGCGCAATTAAAGCCTTTTTTGGGGGTTGAAAGCGAAAACAAATCAGTATCTGCCGTAACCAGCGTTGACAGTCAGTAAATTGTAGCTTTGGGACAGCGAGCGCTGACGCTCAGCGTTTCAGGGAAGCAAGAGGCTGCGGCGGTTCCCCCTCACAGCATGGTCGTCTCTGCTCTTTTCAGATAGTGAAATTACTGTCCCCCATCAGAGGAGACAGGTCCCAAACTCCAATCCATTTCTCTGTTGCTTTGCCTGGCACGCAGGCTGCTCTGACGCAAATGTGAACCGTGTCTTAATAACACCATGCTGCATAATTTATGGCACTGGGTGTTTGACCGACAGGAGAACGGAGCGTGTCTCTGGCAGGTAATTTAGCAATTCAGGCTGGACGGCTTTGTCAAATTACATTCTGTGGTGGGGGGTGGTGGAAAGGAGGGATAGGAAACTGGGCTTTGACCCTACTGCTCTCCTATGGGGTGCGGGGAGTGTTGGAGATGGCTGTTATGCTCCTGCACAAATAGAAGCCAGGGGGTAAGGAGCATGGGCTAATGTGTCTCCTTTGTGCTCCTTCTAGGCACCAAGGGAATGGAATGTGGCCGTAACACCCTCATCAGGGCACCGAAGAACATAAGAACGGCCACACTGGCCCATGGAGCCCAATATCCTGTCTTCCGACAGTGGCCAATGCCAAGTGCCCTGAGAGGGAATGAACACAACAGGGAATCATCAAGTGATCCACCCCATTGCCCATTCCCAGCTTCTGAGAAAGAGAGATTAGGGACACTATCCCTGCCCATCCTGACTAATGATGGACCTAGCCTCCATGAATTTATCTAGCTCTTTTGTGAACCCACTTAAAAGGAAGTATTTCTTCATGCAGCGCACTGTCAACCTGTGGAACTCCTTGCCAGAGGATGTTGTGAAGGCCAGAACTTTGTTTGTTTGAAGCCTGCTACCTATAAATGTTGAGGGGGGGTCTCCAGTGGGCTTACAGCTCGCATAAGCAGTTCCGACAACCCTCTCACTGTAGGTTCCAGGGCAAAAGGCGTGGTAGAGTAGCTGGAAATCATTACATGTGGCTCCTTAAGGACAGAGACTAACTGGTGAAAGTTAGGGCCAGCCCCAGGGTTACCCTAATGCAGTGGTGCCCAAACTTTTCCTCTCACCCAGCACTGGAATCTATCTGAGCCCCCCATGGCTGCACAGTTGGCTCAACCGAGGTGCTTTGGCTGAAGGTGGACATGGGGCAGGATGGGGGATGGAGGAGGAGGAGGAGTGGAGCTATGACCTGAGATCCAAGCTGGACTGGGGACGGAGCAGGGGCATAGCGCAGCCACGGCTGGGGGCGAACGGAGCGGTGGCTGCAATTGGAGCTGGGCTGGGGATGAGCATGGCTAAGTGTTGCTCCTTCCCCTCTCCCCGTGGAGGCTAGTGTGGGGCTCACCGCATGTCTCCCTGACTGCCCCACCCCCGGGAGCCCTGCCCTAATATGTATTGCAGCCAGGGGTGAGGAAGAGACTCAGGGAGCTGTGAGCAAGTCTCTGCTTTTCTCCTCTCCGTCCCCTCAGCCCAGAGAATCCAGCCTCGAGTGTGGGCGTAAGGCACAGTCTGAGCAGCACGAGGGAATAAATTCTCAAGCCCATCGGGCGCCTTTTCCCTTCTGCGCCACAGCACCAAATGCATAGGGGGAGCGTGGGTGCCTGGCGGAGGAAGATTCCAGACCGATACTCCATGGACCCAGTGGGCCAGAAGGAGTCCCACCAGATGTAGGTTGGGCCCAATATGCCCATTTGATGAGAGTCAGAGGGATTCTAAGAGGACGACTCTCAAGCAAGGGGAGACGTCTCAACAAATGGAATCCACTGAGCAAAACAAACCAGGGTTTTTATCATTCCTTGGACAGGTCATTTTCTCTACCGTGTGACTAGCCTAGATCATTGCAAATGACCAGCCCATCGGGGAAACAAAAGGACATTTTCAGTGGGCCGCAGCAGCTAATCTCGCTGCAAGCACTATCGATGTGTTGCTACTCCAAGGCTATGTCTACACTTGTGGCTTCTTGCGCGAGTAATATGCAAATGAGGCTAAGCGTGGAATATCGCCGAGCCTCATTTGCATACCTAATGAGCCACCATTTTTTTTAGAAGAGGCTCTTGAGCAAGAAGGTGTGTCTACACTGCCCCTTCTTGCGCAAGGAAAACCCTCTTGCACAATGCCGTTACACCTATTACTTTTCAGGAAGAACGGCATTGCGCAAGAGAGTTTTTCTTGTGCAAGAAGGGGCAGTGTAGACGCTCCTTCTTGCGCAAGAGTCTCTTCTGAAAAAAATGGTGGCTCATTAGGTATGCAAATGAGGCTCGGTGATATTCCACGCTTAGCCTCATTTGCATATTATTTGCGCAAGAAGCCACGAGTGTAGACATAGTCCAAGAGTCCTGCATATGCCAGGAGTGCGATGGGCGAAAGTGAAGGGGAGCCTGTGGAGATCAGACGGGAATTCGGGTACCCGATTCTGCATTCAAGGTGAGCTCATGGCCACACGGTCACCACATTAGGTGGCAGGATGAGCTTCACGTGGAAGCCCCTTAGCCAGATTGTCACCAGTGTAAAGCAGCCTAGTGCTACTGGTGTCCGTGCAGCCATGCCAATTTACCTCAGCTCCAGACTTGGACTCAAATCTCCTCAGCAAATCATCCTTCACCTTAATTTTACCTTTCAGTCTTGAGTAAATGAGAAACTGTAAGGTGTCGGAGCCTCGCTTCTCCTCAAGGGTAAGGACTACATCCCTCGTGCTCAAGCCTGACGTCTACTTGTGCACGTGCCATGGAGAATCGACACCGGGCATGCTGTGGGTGTAAGTGTGTGGCAGCCTGAAGGGAGGTGTCTCACATTAGGCCAAAACAAGAACGTGTCAAAAACTAGAAGCTGAGTTAATGCATTGGATCCCCAATGAAGATCGGTCAAAAATACCCATCTCTAGCTTGAAGTTCAGGAGATATTTCTTTACACAATGCACAGTCAGCCTGTGGAACTCCTTGCCAGAGGACATTGTGAAGGTCAAGACTATAACTGGGTTCAAAAAAGAACAAGATACATTCATGGAGGTTAGGTCTATCTACAGCTATTAGTCAGGATGGGCAGGGATGGTGCCCTTAGCCAGTCTGTCAGAGTGATGGGTGATGATTCCCTGTTGTGTTCATTCCCTCTGGGACACCTGGCTTTGGCCACTGTCGGCCGACAGGATACTGGGCTAGATAGACCTTTGGTCTGACCCAGTCTGGCCGTTCTTATGACCTAAGGTCCCAGGTGGGATAATACTCAGGCACTTAAAAACCCTGCCACCGTGGCTGCGCTGTTATTTTTAGTGGACTAGCTTGGGCATGCTGATATGTGCCAGAGCTGTGACTTTCCACGGCAGTGCCCACACCCCTGTGCTCTGAAAACCAGACGGATCCACAAGGAAACCTCACAGGGCACTAGCAGCTCACAATGAGCATCCTCCTTGCATGGCAGACATGCCTCCATGAGAGAACACTACTTGCTAAGGGTCCCTCAGCGGAAGTGCAAGTCCCGCCGCTATATCAGGACACATTCAGCTAGGGGAAAATCAGCATCGCTCTGTGGACATCCTTGGAGCGATGCCAATCTACACCGGCTGAGATCTGGTCCTCTGGGCCGAATTCTCTGACTTTCACACCAGTTGTAATCCAGTCTCATGCTATTTGTTGTGATGGGGCCATTTCTGATGTTCCCCAAATTCCGCAAGAGGAGAACCAGACTGATTCTGTTTGAAATGCTTATTCAGCAGCACATTGTCTGTTTGGCGACGTCCCTTCCACGGTATGAATCCAGAATTAAACACATTCCTCACAATTATTCACAAGGAGCAGCACATCCTCTGCATACAAAACTACTTCCACCCACCCTGCCATGGCCCCCAAGTTCCCTTCTATTAAATCATCTTATCTCATTAACTATGCCAAGGGTTCGGAGGCACACAAAACGGATCACACAGGCAAAGGTCAGCCTTGTCTCATTTCCCCCGGCTTGAATCAGAACTACCCTGGGTGATGTTCATCACTGGACCAGCTTCTCTAGGGGGAAAGCATCTGCCTAATCAAAACAGTGTCTATTTTGGGGTTTTATTTGGCATCTCAATTAGTCTGAGAAACATTGAACAGCACAAAATGGCAATAACTGTTTCATCTCCTGATTCTTCTCTTACATACATGAGTTTCTTTTCATTTTTATCACTCAGCTGGATTCAGTGCAGCTGTTATTTCAAACATGGTAGTACCTCCAGCCGGGAACCAGGGCTTGGTGCTGTACATATACAATCGGGGAGAATCCCTGTCCCCAAGACTGCGCTGTCTAAATAGACAAGATAGTCAAAGGATGGAGGGAAAGGAAGTACTATGCCTATTTTACAGATGAGAGATTAACCGATTAGGTATCTTGCCCATGGTCATCCATGGAGTCGGTAGCAGAGCTGGGAACTGAAACCAACTCTCTCCAATCTCAGCATGAGTTCACACCCACAAGGGCTGCGTCTACATTTCCCAGGGTATGTCTACACTACCACCCTAGTTCGAACTAGGGTGGTAATGTAGGCATACCGCACTTGCAAATGAAGCCCAGGATTTGAATTTCCCGGGCTTCATTTGCATAAGCCAGACGGCGCCATTTTTAAATGCCGGCTTGTTCGAACCCCGTGCCGCGCGGCTACACGTGGCACGGGCTAGATAGTTCGAACTAGCAAGCCATTCTGAACTATCTAGCCCGTGCCGCACGGCTACACGCGGCACGGGGTTCGAACAAGCCGGCATTTAAAAATGGCGCCGTCCGGCTTATGCAAATGAAGCCCAGGAAATTCAAATCCCGGGCTTCATTTGCAAGTGCGGTATGCCTACATTACCCCGCTAGTTCGAACTAGCGGGGTAGTGTAGACATACCCCCCGTCTTGCAGAAGAACATATGCAAATGAGGTGTTCTGAGCTTCTCACTTGGTGCATGACTAGTTCCAAATAAAGGATCCTCGTCTGGGTAAATTTCTGAAAAATAAAAACCCTTCCCCAAATTTCAGGCACTGTAGTATCCACAGGAGGGTTCTTCTGTTGACCTTCCAGGAGGTGTTGGAACACAGCAGAGATGTACAACCTGGTGGCAAATGTTTATTAGCTCTACCTTGAATGTTAGAGGTGAAAACAGCTCTTTGAACAAAGGGACCTGAAAATTTGAAGACAGAGGTCCTGCCGGGAAGTCCTCAGACCCACCAAGCCAAGAGTTGCTTACGCTGGTTTATTAGCTACCTTCGGATCCTAGCAAATCGGAGGGGAGGTCTTAACACTTTTCTGTTTCGCTTCAGAGTTCACATACAGGTGTAATTTTCAGCTGTTGTAAATCATCAAAGTTGTATTGTTTTATACCAGCTCGGGATCTGGCTCAGAGAGCATCATAGGGATGTGCTAAATGACAGTACTATACTCTGTAATTCAGTATAATTCCTTAAAAAAAGGAATAAGGGATCTTTCGGAAAAGGCTTTATTTTCTGAAAGATCCCCGTCTAGACTGGCACTTTTTTCTGGCAAAGCTCCGAGCCAGAAAAAAACCGCAGCCATGTTTATGCAAACGAAGCGGGGGGGATTTAAATCCCCGCTTCATTTGCAATTGTGATGTGTCTAATTTGCATCCCTTTTACGGAAAAGGGATGCAGTCTAGACACAACCAGAGTGTGTCTACGCAGCAAGCCATTATTTCGAAATAATGTCAAGATGGAGGACTTCTGATGAGGAGTAAGGGAAGTCAAATGAAGAACACTCTTCTTTCAACTTCCTGCTGTGCAGACACTGCCAGAGGGTGAATTAAGCTATTTCATCTTCAGCTATGCAATTGACGTAACTGAAGTTGCGTAGCTTAATTCAACTTTTGCCTTGCAGTGGAGACGTACCTGAGAGAACTATGTACTCCAGCATGCAGATGAATAAGCATTCAGCCTTACCTCTGCATCTCTTGACTTCTGTATTCTTCTCCGCACAATACAAAATCTATTGCATGAATAGTACCTTCTATTCCAGGGATGAGCATGGAATAATTCCTGTATAGACAGAGTGATTAGACAGAGCTAGAGAGGCAAACGTCATGCGTTTTTACTCTGCAAGAACCACAATGCTTTGCAAACTATAAACAACACAGAAATGCAGCTTTCTCTGGGGTGATGGGCAAGTACCAATGATCACAAAGGACACTTAACTTTTTCAGTCAGTTAAAGTTTGATGGAAAGTGCTGAAAGGGTCAACGTGCAATCCCAGAGGCGATGGCTGTTGTTTTCTGCATGGATAGCTCCAACCACTGAGCTGACTTTGCAAACCACGCAACCTTTAATTTGTAGCCACACCTGCACTGCATGAGAAAGTCGATCCAAGATATATGTAGCTGGAGTTCTGAATAGCGTAGCTGGAGTCGATGTACCTTAGGCTGAATTTCTGCAGTGTCCTCACTGCAGGAGGTTGACAGAAGAAATTCTTTCATCGACTTCCCTTACTCCTCACAACCTGGGGTGAATATGGAGTTTGACAGGGGGCCCATCAGCAGTTGATTTAGCAGGTCCTTACTAGATCCACCAAATTGAACCTTGGGAGATCGATCTCTGGAGTGTCAATCTTGGGTTAACTGAAGACAATCCCTGAGAAAGGAAATGTGGATTTGTCACTAGGGGTATGAACTGTCCTTAGGTCAGTGCTAAAAATGCAGTTCACTACTGCTTACAGCTAGTGGTTGTGCCACTCATTGCATTAACCTAATGTAGTATTAACCTGGGAGTTATTCTTTCTAGCAGCCAGCAGTGTTTGGGACTAAAAAAATTACATTGGAGTAAAATCCTTAAATTGTCACTGTATTCAGCTTATTTCATAAAACCTTCTCTTTGGTGGCTTGAGTGTAGATATGCTAACTTATGTGGTTTCAATCTGTCTTCACAAATTTGTGCAGGTGTCTTAATGAAGTGGTTCTTAGCATTTCCAGACTACTGTACCCCTTTTTGACTTGACTTGTGCACCCCAAGATTCACCTCACTCAAAAACTATTTGCTTGCAAAACCAGACATAAAATATTGAAGTGTTGGAGCACACAATTACTGAAAAATTGCTTTTTCTCTCATTTTTACTATAACATGATAAATCAATTTGATTATGAATATTGTACACATATTTCAGTGTTTCGTGTATAGAGCAGTATAAACAAGTCATTGTCAGTAGGAAATTGGAGTTTGTACCGACTTCACCCTAGTTCTTTTTATGTAGCCTGTTGTAAAACTAGGCAAATAGCTAGATGAATAGATACAACCCCTGGAAAACCAATCCATATCCCCATATAACTCCTGATTCAGAACCACTGTTTTATGAAACCTTTTAAAACTTGGTGTGCTTCTCTGCCCACGGTAGTTGTTAGATATAAAGAAACAGACATTAATATTAAGTAGTTTTAAGACAAAGAGCCAAAATGGCATTGTAGCAGTGTCCAAAATACACTCGGGCTGTGTCTACATTGGCATGATTTTGCACAAAAGCTCCTGCTTTTGCGCAAAAACATGTTGCCTGTCTACACTGATGGGGAGTTCTTGTGCAAGAACACTGACATTCTAATGTGTGAAATCAGGTCTTCTTGCGCAAGAACTATGATGCTCCCGCTCAGGAATAAGCCCTCTTGCACAACTGTTCTTGCGCAAGAGACCAGTGTAGACAGGAAACATGAATTTCTTGCTCAAGAAAGCCTGATGACTAAAATGGCCATCGGAGCTTTCTTGCGCAAGAGAGCGTCTACATTTTGGCACAGATGCTTTTGCGCAAAAGCACATCTCTTGCGCAAAAGCACATGCCAGTGTAGATGCTCTCTTGCGCAAATACTTTAACGCAAAAACTCTTGCATTAAAAGTATTTGTGCAAAATCTTGCCAATGTAGACGCAGTCTCATGGTTTAGCAGGATAGCTGAAAGTACATCACTGTTCAGTTTCCAACCTGATGAAATATGTATACATTTTAACACTTAAATTAAGTGGCTATACTGTGAGACGTTGTCTTCACAAGTTTAGTCTTCCAATAGAGCTGAGTTAGGAATGAAAAACTATTCTCAATTTTCAGCCAAATGTTCATAAAGTATCATGGTATAAGAAAGTAATTGTATGTTTTCTTTAATGGCACATATACACGGTGTGTAATCTTCCAGTAAATGTTTTCCAATGGTATAGAATATATTTAACATACCCTTTTCCATGAACAGGTTTGGTTTTGATGAATTAGTGTTTTCTCATAAAAAACATTTAATAAAAATGTTTCCAAAAAGTACCAGGCACCCAGGTTAATAATTTTGAACGGGATGCCACAGTGTTGCAGCAGTTTCCACAAAGTGTCTCTATCAATGCTGTCAAAGGCTTTTTCGAAGTCTATGAAGGTTATGTACTGGGGGACTGTTCTATGATCTCAAGCAACTGTTCTATGATCACTCTGAGAGTTGCTATTTGGTCAGTACAAGATCTCTTGCTTCGGAAGCCGGCCTGATCTTCCCTAAACTGTCTATCAATTTCTGTCTTCATTCCCTCCAAGAGAATCCTATTAACACTTTCCCTGGAATAGACAGTAACGTGATTCCTCTCCAGTTCTTGCATTCTTTCAGGTTGCCTTTCTTTGGAAGCTTGACAAGGTAGCTGTGTTTCCAGTATTGTGTACCTATGCTCCACACAGAGTACAAGGGTTTAAGAAGAAGACCAGGTACCCATGTGACATTAACTGTGTCCAGAAATGTTGAGAGAATAAAACTGTTCAAAGTTGACTACTTTTTAATTTTTATTCCAGCAAACTGCAAGTGAGAACAACTACAGATACAAACTTTCAAACTACAGATGCCACCCGGTGCAATTTTTGCTCTTCCCCTCAGTTTATTTCAATATGCAACTTGTGTCTCTGTGTGCAACTATTCTGTTCATGTTGGTGGTGCAGCCGTGCGACCCATATTGGACCTGAAGAAGAGAGCTGTGTAGCTTGAAAGCTTGTCTCTTTCACCAACAAAGGTTGGTCCAATAAAAGACACTACCCTCACCCCCTTGTCTATGCAAACAGCTTGCTTCAGAAATCAACCACACTTCTGTATGGTCAAAAGTAAAAGATGAGAATCAAATATACAGGACAGCTTCTCATTACAGTTTCTTAGGTCTTGTCTATGTAACCCACACACTTACTGAGTGTGGTTCACTGTCCCATGTGATGGCCTTTAGACCACTAACAGAGAGAGAGAATGAGTCTCCTCTACAGCCTTAGCTGTCTTTAGCTCAGGCTGTAGCGGCTCATGCACTAAGCTCCAGAGGTCCTAGGTACCATTCCGCCTGGTTGCATTACATCTCTTCTGACTGGCACCATCAATCTGCTTCATGTACAAAAATAGCATAGTTGGAATAAACACATTCACCACAGCATTTTGCATGCAGCAAGGTTGGTGGGGGCTGCTCGCCTGTCAACACCAGCTACTCTTCTCATCTTGGTGGAGGACCGGCGTTGACGGGAGTGTGCGGGGAGATCGATTTATCACGTCTAAGCAGTTGTGATGGAACAATGTGCACAGTAGGGGTGAGGAGAGCTACTGAACCAAACTGCAAACTCTGTATATAATAGAAACCACTTCAAGCCGGGGGTGCTGCTGCACCCCACCATACTTCTAGCACTTGTATGTCTAAGCAGACGTGAGAAATTGACAGCCGGTGGTTCGATGTCTGCAGCGACATGCCTAGTATAGAGAAGATGTAAATCTGAGGTGAATCCATTGGTATTACACCAGTGGTATTACTCCAGATTTGTGCTAGTGTAACTCATGGCAGTATAACATGGATGCAGACAGAATGGACCAGATTCTGCTAAGATGCAATATTATTTTTTAAGTAAGATCGAAAGCCCAGTTTTTCCATCTTTTGGGTTCAGGTGGTTGAAAAAGAGAGGACGAGGGTCCCATGCATAGGCTACGCTGGCCTGGGTTTAATGTACGCAATGCACTGGGTGGCCAGGAAAATAGATGCAGATAAACGTAAGTAAATAAAATATTCACACAGTCCCCGCTTAACCTAGAAAGGGGCAAGGCTTGGCTTCCTTGGAGTAAATCAGATGACTGTTGCCAGGGTGACAGTACAGCTCTTCTCTGTCTATTTGGTTTGCCTCTTAAAGGAATAACTTATTGCCTCCAATTTGTTTCTTTTAAGCATTTAAACTAATTAGCGTTTGGGTTAAATACTTCCATATTCTCTGAACACCATCAGCTGTGCTGCCGCTGCCCTTTTAAAACACTGCCTCCGCACGCGTTTCAAAAGGGTAGCCCTGGAGCCTGGGGTCAGCTCTGCACAGCATTTCCCCAGAACCTGGGGTCAGCTGGGGACTCCCCAGCTGACCCCGGGCTCCAGGGCTGCCCCTTTGAAATGCCGCCTTGGGGTTTCAAAGCGGCAGTGCACAGCTGTGCGGTGCTGCCACTTTGAAGTAACTCTTCCCCTCCCCCTTTGCTGCCTCTATAGAATAGAGGCAGCAAAGGGGGGGGGGATCGACTAGTCGACTGACTATCCAATAAGCATTTGCTTATCGGATAGTCGACTAGTCTTTAGCATCCCTCCAGGGGATCAGCTGCCTAGGCTCCTAACGTGCTGCCCCTTTGAGAAGCCGGGTCGATGTTTCCAAGAGGCAGCACAATGTGGAGCTTGGGAGCAACTGGGCAGTCCAGCTGATCCTGGACTCCATGTTGTGTTGCCCCTTTGATGCACCACTGTGGTGCTTCGAAGGGGCAGTGCTGCATGGAGCCCAGGGTCAGCTGGGACTCTACACTGGGAACTGGGAGATTGGCAGCTCCACCAAAAAGGTGGGACAAAAGGGGAAATTGCCTCAGGACCTGGCAATTCAAAGGGAACCAGAGCTCTGAGTGCTGGTGGGGCCCACACCATGTTCTGGGTGACTGCTTTAGGTCCCGCCCCTTCTGCCTTTGGCCCCGCCCCTTCCTGGGGCACGGAGCTGCCCCCGCACCTTGACCCAGGGCCCATGATGACTGTTGACCTCACTGTAGATTGGGACTCTGTTCTTTGCTCAGTCACTGCGAGACCGACCCTAGGGCTCCCTCAGAAAGCCTTCTAAGGGCTTTGGATGAGGCTGTGTGCAACCTTGGATGACTCAGTTTGGTGTGGAGAAGAAAGTTTTGCCTCTTGCCTCTCTGTACAGCTGTTTCCCTAGCTGTTAAACTTCCCCATGGCTCCTGCCCTTTGACAGCCTGGCAGGGCCAACTTCCCTGCTTACAACAGCATTATACCTCCCCCATCCCCCAACAGAGGGCATCTCAGAAGAAGGGGGGGAATGACTTGTATAATGTTCATAACACTATTTTGCCTTCTTTCTATAGTACACTAAACTTATTAGTGCATTGTTTTTTTGTGATGGAACACAGTTACAAGCTGCCCCACCTACTAAAGCCACTGAGCAGGAGCAACCCTCCAAATCCATTCCATTTCTTGGTGTATTCCTCGCAACAGGATTAAAAATAACCTTTGCATGCAACAATAGCACCGCCGCCCCTGCTGCGTTGCAGATTTTGAAGCAGTCTGCAAAGGCAAAAATCTCATTTCCGAGAGTCGCACAGAGTCTTGTGGGAAGCAAATCCGAGTGCAGTGTTGGGAAGGGATCCAATGCAGTTTCTCTGGCAGGGCTCCAGCCATCGCCTGCATGCTGTGTACAAACTCTAGTTTTGCTGACAATCCTTGCTGGCGATCTCGGAGAGGCCAGGGTAGAAGTATGTGTAGAGGAGGCAAGTTTTGCCCGAGGAAGAGCTTGAGGATTTTGCCCATGTGAGGCCCTTAAAGTGACATACCAAGACACAAAAACGGATCCTCTGATTCCCCTTTCCCTGCAGAGCTGTTCCCTAAAGGATATTTTCTGGTGGTTTGTTAAGGCCAGGTTTAAATTACTTAAGCAGCCTAGCTTCAGCCACTTCCCTGGGGAGATGACTTTCTCAGCCTACTGCTGCTGAGGTCACGAGTAGGAAATGTTCCCAATATTCATCTGACTTTTTTCCCATTGCTTAATTTTCATCCCAGCACCTTTGAAAATCTGGGATCTCATTTAACTGCCTCTATTTGAATGTAGGGGGCTCTATTTGAAATAAAGCACGTGAATGGGGACGGAAATGTTCAGGGTGTCCCAAATAGGAGCAACATGTGCTGTGGGTTAAGGGAAATAGTTGCTCTTTCCACTCCCAGATGTTGGTATTGACCTTCCCCAGACATTTCGTAGGTCTATATGCTTTACTCTTTGCCTTCTCTCGGACGTTGCAGGGTATAATATAATCACATCTAACGTTCTATATGCTAGCTCAACTTTACCTGCTCCCACCCCAGAATGTAGCTGAAATGGTGAACCTGACCCCAAAGGGGTAAAACAGGCAACAGGAAATTTAAGCAGAACATTAGAAACATTTATTAGCCCTGAGATCTGTTAGGCTGCAGAACAGTCTCCCAGTGAGAATGCTGGTAGAGATTTCATCAACTTTAGGAGCAAACTACAGGAGACTGTAGGTTGGATAAGAAGCCTCATTATTATTATTATTGATAACAACATTGTATTATGGCAGTGTCTAATCATTGTAGTCCCATTTGCAGGCACTGAGTTTGTGTATGAAATGAGGAAAACTTTTTAGAGGGGAAGGAAACCCAGCCTCAGTTTGTGAAAATAACAGCAACACTATAGCTCTGTGACTGGTAACTAAAATTCTGCTGCTCCCCCCCCCCCCGCTAACTTCAGCGGCAGTTGGTTCACTACTCACCAGTGCAAACATCCAACATGCAAATGTCCCATTACCATATGACTTCTCCCTTCCCCATCCACTGAACCTCACTTAGGCTATGTCTACAGTGGCGGGTTCTTGTACAAGAACATCTTGCGCAAGAGTTCCTGTGCAAGAACTCTTGCAGAAGAACACGTACATACAGCCATGTGGCTTTGTGCAAGAGCATCCATGGCAGTGTGGATGCTCTATTGCACAAGAAAGCTCTGTTGGCCATTTTAGACATAGGGCTTTCTTGCGCAAGAAACACCTGCTGCCCTCTTGTGCAAGAGAGCTTACACTTGAAAACAGCGTAGCTCTTGCGCAAGAAGCCCTCTCTTCCCATGCTTTATTGTAAATCTTCTTGCGCAAGAGCAGGCTGGCCATGTGGATGCTCTGTGGAAGAACGGCCATTCTTGCGCAAGAACCCGCCAGTATAGACATAGCCAAAGAGCTCCTTCTTTTCTAGAGTACCATCTAAATATTTTATGCAGATTAAGTAGTTCTGTGGCCCTTCTTGCTCCTGTCCACCAACAGATGGAAGCAGAGGGCTCTTGAATCTCTAGGCTTCAGGTCACTAGTCTAATAAATGAAGGAAGTTTGGAACAGGAACTAAGGGTTACCCATAGTGTTGTATGGGGGAAACATTATGTAGTGACTCTTCTTAGCAGATGCACATAGCTTGCATTTGGAGACAAGTAAGCAAGCCAGTAGCACCTAGCTGTACAATTCTAAGCAATAAGTTAATAAAGTGTTTACTTAAAAAAGTCTCCGGAATCTTTCTCATGTTACAGTAACATGTTGGCAATAGTTAGGACACATCAGATGAAAACTTGAAAAGAAAAGAAAAAGAAAAAGAAGAATATACCGGAAAAAAATTAGCCTAACTTTTCTGGAGGCTTTAGTTGGTCTATGTCTACACTGGCGGGTTGATGCGCAAGAACATTTTGCGCAAGGGTTCTTGTGCAAGAAGTCTTGCTCAAGAACACGTCCATGCTGCCATGTGCTTTTGCACAAGAGCATCCACGGCAGTGTGGATAATCTATTGCGCAAGTAAGCTCTGATGGCCATTTTAGGCATAGGGCTTTCTTGCGCAAGAAACATCTGCCGCGCATCCACACAGCCCTCTTGCAGAAGAGCTCTTGCGCAAGAGAGCTTACACTTGTTAGAAAAGAGCATAGCTCTTGCACAAGAAGCCCTGTCTTCTGATGCTGTACTGTAAATCTTCTTGCGCAAGAGCAGGTGGGCAGTGTGGATGCTCTGTGGGTTCTTGTGCAAGAACCCGCCAGTGTAGACAGAGCCTTAGTGTTTGTAGGAAAGGAAGCAGAAAAATGGAGAAAGTAAAAGCAAAAGCATTTGAGCTGTACAGTGTTGTGAATGTTGCAGCTGAAAAAGATGAATGTCTGGAAACAGCATTATTTCTTTATGTGGCAGTGAAGATGCAAGAGAGGTATTTAACACCTTTCGATTGGATGATAAAGCAGAAAAAGAAAACATACAGGTCTTAACAAATACGTTTGAGGCATGCTGTATACCACAATGTAATAGCACGTAACACTGGCACAATTTTTTCACCAGAAGTCAGACAGATGGGGAAAATTTAGACCAACACCTGACTGATGTAAAACTGGCAGCACAATTTTGTGAATTTGAAGAAGTGTGTGCGTCACTCATTAAATACCACATCATGTATGGTAATGTGGCAGACTCAGCATGTGCTCGATTGTTGAGTGAGACTAATTAAATACTTGAAAAACATGCTGTGAATATATGTTGGGCAGATGAAATGACTGAGAGACATTTGAATGGGCCGAGTGAACTGGAGAAACATCCACATATTGCAGCATAAGTCTGCATTTAGTAAGCACTGACACATGCAATTGTAACCCACACACCTACTGTGTGTGGTTCACTGTACCATGTAGTAGCACTTAATCTCTCACTTTCTCTGTAAGTGATCTGAGTTTCCTTTTCAGCCTGAGCTGATAGCCAGGTGGCTTTCAACTCAAGCAGTAGATGCTCATGAACTAAGCTCCAAAGGTCCCAGAGTTGGTTCCATCAGTTGGTGTAACACAGTCTTGGATTGGAGGGCTTCCACCTACTAATAAAAGCCCAAAATGTGACACACTGGGCTTCTGTTGCTTGTATCTCTAAACCACTGACAGCTACGCACCAGTGCTAGGCCCAAAGACAAAGAGCAGTGTTAACAATCACACTTGGCTGTACTCGATTTCATCAGTTCATAAGAAAAAAAGTCATTGTGCAAACAGACCACAAACAGAAGAAGAGGCCACTTTCAGAAAACCTTTGTACAGTGCTCCACCAAGGATTCCAAGATGGCCACTAATGCTCCAGAAATGTGGAAACTGGGTTCAGACCAGGAGATTTAGCAACTATGGATGTTTTAACCACAGCATAGTTGCGTAGCGAAGGAAGAAGTTCAGAGGAAGCTGATGTCGTGGAACATCTTATGATGTCGTATTTATCTATTTTCAGAACAGAAATGGAAGGAATTTCAGGTAGCTACTGCAATCGATATTTTCCCCCAAACCTTCAGGTGAACTAGGACAGATGTTTTGACTGGTCATGTAGAGATGAGCTAAGTGGGCAAGAAAGACCTGTCTTTAAAAGTGACAGAATCACAGTATTGGAAAGTCTTAGAATAGATCTTGGGTAATATTCACGAGAGTCATCTGGAAGCAGAACTATTAAAAGGAAATTTTGAGATGTTATCTATTGGCTGTGCTTGTGTAATCATAGAATCCTAGGGTTGGAAGAGACCTCAGGAGATCACCGAGCCCAAACTCCTGCCCAAAGCAGGACCAAGCCCAACTAAATCATCCCAGACAGAGCTTTGTCAGGCCAGGACTTAAAAACCTCTAGAGATGGAGATTCTACCACTTCCCTAGGGAACCTATCCCAGTGCTTCCCCACCCTCCTAGGGAAATTGTTTCCCCTAATATCTAACCTAGACCTCCCCCACTGCAACTTGAGACCATTGCTCCTTGTTCTGCCATCTGTCACAACCGAGAACAGCCTCTCTCTAACCTCTTTTAAACCTCCCTTCAGGAAGCTGAAGGCTGCTATCAAATCCCTCCTCACTCTTTTCTTCTGCAGACTAAATAAGCCCAAATCACTCAGCCTCTCTTCATAAGTCATGTGCTCCAGCCCTCTAATCATTTTCGTTGCCCTCTGATGGGCTTTCTCCAATGCGTCCACATCCTTTATGTAATGGGAGACTCAGAATTGGATGCAATACTCCAGATATGGCCTCACCAGTGCCAAATAAAGGGGAATAATCACTTTCCTAGATCTTCTGGCAATGCTCCTATCCAGGGGCAGATGACCGTTTTGCGGGGCCCCGGGCTGCATAATTCTGCGGGGCCCCCCCTTTGCCACGGCGCATGCGCAGTGACGCCATGCTCATGCACGGCAGCGCTACGGCGCATGCGCGGGGCTTTCTGAAGCTTGGGGCCCGGGGCAGCCGCCCCGTTCGCCCTGCCCTATATCCGCCCCTGCTCCTATCAATGCACCCCAATATGCTGTTAGCCTTCTGAGCTACCAGGGCACACTGTTGTCTCATATTCAGGTTCTCATCCCCTATAATCCCCAGGTCTTTTTCTGCCAAACTGCTGCTTAGCCAGTTGGTCTCCAGCCTGTAGCAATGCTTGGGATTCTTCCGTCCCAGGTGCAGGCTCTGCACTTGTCCTTGTTGAACCTCATCAGATTACTTTTGGCCCAATCCTCCAATTTGTCTAGGTGACTCTGGACCCTAATAAACTGAGGAGAAGGTACAATCTTGCAATATAATGTGCCAAACCTTTAGAAATAAAAATAAAAGGGAATCAATGCTACCATATGTGGTCTCAAACAGACCTTGACATGGACTTACCAGAGTTTCAAGATCCAGATGATCTGTTTCTGGTTGATTATTATTTGAAATACATAGATATCTGCTTGCTTCTGAACACCAAAAATGTGTCTGTCATCAGACACTGGAAGTCTGCATTTGCAAGTATGGCATATCTGAAGAGTGCATTAGTGAAAATGGACTAAATTTGTGAATAAAATCCCAATCGCTTAAAACTTTAAAAGTTTCTGGAAAAAAATAATCATAGCAGCATAGAATTATAGAATACTAGAACTGGAAGGGACATCTGCTGTTCCCACAATTAAATGGAATGGCTGACAGAGCAGCTCATACTATAAAAAGGTTTCTTAAAAAAATCTATGGGTATGTCTGGACAGTGGTGCTATTTCGGGATACTTCCAGTATCCTGAAATAGCTATTCTGCGTCTTTGAAACAAGTCAGTTATTTCGAAATATAATGGACACGTTATTCTGACAAACCTGTAAACCTCATTCCATGAGGATTAAGGGACATTTCGGAATAGAGGTTTATTTCAAAATGTGGCGCTGTGTAGACTGGGCTAAATTACAAATTAAGCTATTTTGAAATTAACTCGAAATAAGCTGTGCAATTTGCATAGCTTAAATTCCATAGCTTATTTCGAGCTAAGGGTGTAGCATAGATGCACCCCAAATGACTAACATGGATCCCCGTCTTACTCTGTTGGACTATGAGAATATACCTATGGGAGATTTAGGATCACCTTTTCAACTCTGCTGGGAAGATGTCTAAGGACCAGATTGCTGACTTTGTGTCACGTTGAGTTGCAAAAACTGCAATAAAGAGACATCCACACTGGCTCAAAACGGAGACAAGCAAAGCAGAAATATTTTGTTGACAATGGTACAAAGCCTTTATTACTGCTGGACTATGGAGAGTCTGTGCTCATCAAAAAGGAGCATAGAAAGCTCTACAGGTGATGGACCAACATTCTGTTCCAAGAAGTTGTCTTGCTGAGATAGAGGCGGAGGTGTATGTGTAGATGAAACAGAAAGGACTTGATGAGAAGCAAAAGAATTATGCAGGAGAGGAATGAAAATGTGCAATAAAGAGAATTAATATTCAGCTTAGGAATGCAGGCAACACCAGACCAATCTGTTGAATGTATGAGCCTCAAGCGGTCAGCTGGAATACAGAAAAACAAACAAACCCTGGACTCTGATACTGTGGTTATGACCTCACCTGCCTTGTGTCTCCAATTACCTCTAAAGGGAAATAATAAGAAAATCTGCTAGTTAGAGAGACTAATTTTTCTACACTCTTTAAAGATTCAGGATAGAATTATAGATGCTAAATTAAGTTCCTAAGAGGTTGACATTTAGATAAATTGTAGATATATTCTTAAAAACACTGTGATAATTGTAGGAACTTACTAGTAGGAACAAAAGGAACCCATAGTGTTGTAAGGGGGAATCATTCTGCAGTGAGCCTTATAAGAAGCACATTGCTCCTTGCACTTGGAACAGTAAGCCGGGAACCCCCCACCTGTACAGTTTTCAGTGACAAGTCAAACAATGCTTAATGTTACTTTAAAAAGCCCTCCAGTCTCTTTTCTTACATTGTAATAGCAAGGTGGCAAGTGCTATTGCAGCTAGTAACAGGAGAAATGCAGGATCAGTAGGTGAGCTTGGATCACATTATCCACAGCTGAATTTCAGCCACCACGCTGATAACAAGGGTGCCTTCTTAAACAGCTGCCAACAGCTCATGTGCTAATTCTTACTTACCTCCCTGCAAGTGTGTAGTGTGTAGTTCTGCTGGATACTATTAACAGGATTGCTGCCTTGACCCCCGGATGTTGTGGGTTAGGGAAAATGAAGATCTCGGAAAGCTTTTCAAACCATGTAAGGATCAAAGTAAGATAATCTTATTTATTAATATTAATCACCTCCCATTTGGGCTGGAGCTCTTTTCACTGCAAATAAAATTTCATTAGGAGGATATTAAATTGTGGTCTACCACAGGCCCAGTCACTAATCAGCATCTGAAATCACACACTCCCGTCCCCTGTTTAATGCTGGCCTCTTGTTCTGATGAAAGTCATTATTGGCCCTGGATCATCACGAGGCTTGCTCTTAGAGAGGATCATTTTCTCCTCTAGCGGCATGCCTTTTACTCCACAATCCTTTATTGCACGGAAGGCAAGTGAACGTTTGACAAGAATGCAGCTCGACGTGCTGTAATTTGTCATGTGTTTATTATTCTGAGTGTTCTGGCTTCAGACAGTTTCATTCTGTATTACAAGCAAAATCACTTAAAAACTTTGCAAATTGCCTGCCTTTCTTCTCTAGGGGGGGAAATAAAACCAAACCCAAAAACGTGAACCAGCTGCATTGGAATCTTTTGATCTGACCCTTTAAAAAGCCTCAACTGGAATTATTTTTATTGTTTTTCATACGGAAAGAAATTCAATTTGTGCCCTTTTGTTTCACTGAAATAGATGTCTGTCAGAGAGGAACTGAGTCAGAGGCACTGTGAGGAGACTGCCTCCCAGGACTCTCACAGTGCAGTCTCTCAATGTTGTACATCACTCAAATGTCTGCTTCAAAGCCCATTTTATCCATCTGAGGTGATGGTCCCTGTAGTGGGGTTGGCTCACCGCTGCTGCGCCTCCTGTTGGTCACGCTGAGAATTAGCTTTCACACTCAGCAGGGCGCCCTCTTCTGGCTGGTGTCTTGCTTGTCTCTCTACTGTCTCTCCTTGGACCCATGTCACTCTTGGCACCATGACGTCCTCTTTGAGACATTGGCTTCCAGCAGTGCACTGCTCTGGTTTCTTATGCCCTTCTAGGGGTATCAGAAGTCCTCAGTCTTACCTTCCACTCTGGCCTTCAAGTCCAGCCTCTCTGCCTCAGGAGCAAGCCACAGTTTGTTTAGGCCACTCTCTGGGGTGGCAAAGGGTGACGTAAGGGCGGGCTCAGGCGTGCCCACTCCTCTGGTTGCTGGCCAGGGGACCAGTCTTCCCTCTAAGGTGCATGCCTCAATGGGCATGCACCAAGGTTTTGAGGCCCACCCACCTCCTCAGCAGAGCTGTGCGGTGGCTGCTCAGCTGTTCTGTGGCGGGTGGCTGCACTGTCCCAATAGCAGCTGGGGAGCCACCACGTGGCCCTGGCCCTAGCTTCAGTCTTTCCCCAGGGCTGGAGCTGTGGGCTGTGTGGTGGGAGCAGCTCCTCTACCAGGCAGCAGCTGCTCCTCTGGCAGCCAGGGCTTGGGCCTGAGCTACCAGGTGTTGGCCCTGCATGAAGTAAACTGGTGATCTCCACCCAGGCCGCTCCGTCACCAGACTTATGGCCACAGTCACCCTTCTCATGGACAGATCTCAGTGGAGGAGACACGCCGCAGCAGCGGTCTGGCGGCAGGCATCTTTTTAGCAGCAGTGCCTTGGTGAAACTAGCACTAGTAAGTATATCAGATAGATACGTGAGAGCAATTAGGGGGTGCAATAGACTAATAGAATGTAATTAATTAATGGGTGAATTGGAGCGGAAACATTCTCCTCTCAATGTATATTTTTCTTTTTCTATCTAATCTCTCATACACATATATTTGCGTATATTAGGTAGCAATAATGAAACCTGCATGTGTAGCAGGAGCTGAAATAAACATAACCTGTCCCTGTCACACATCGGCATGTGCGTATAAATACCCCACATTGTCAACGCGATCGAAATGCATCAGATGACAGACATATAGACACTCTGCAATCTCGTTGGCTGTAGTCTGGAGGGTTGATCCATTTAGATTCATGTTTCTAAAGAACAGTCTGGCTGGAAGTCTCAGAGTGCTACAGACAGATTTCTTAAAGGTCTTGGTACATGTCTGGATCTCCTCCCACAAAAAATCCTCCCAAAAACAACACCAAAAAAATCAACCCTTGCCAATGGCTAGATGAGGTAGGGTATTTCAACCAGTACGTGCCTGCCCTAGAAATGTATGTGAGTGCTAAGAATTAGCTGTAATTGAGACCATTGAAAAATGTCAGCTCCGCTTACCTTAATTTTTCATAAAGAGTTCCGGGAGCATTAGGTGATGGGTTTTACTGTAACTGCATAATTAATAAACATTGGATGTACTTGTTATCATCATTATTTATGGATGGCAGTTGTAAAGCTAGGTAACCCGGGTCTTTTATGTGAAGCTCCTGTCATTTAATGTAGATATATATGTGTGTCTGTTTGAAATTGTTAGACCTGTATTTGTGTGTAGACGAGAGAATGTGAAATTTGTGTATTTCAAGGTGTATGCTTCTATATGTGTGTTGGGAATTAGGGATTGTGTATATTGTTTCCATCCATGTGTTGTGAGAGTGTGGACATGTTTAGTGTATATTATTAGTTCCCCTCTCTGTGTTATATGAGTTTGTGGTCTGTGTGCGTTGTCATCTATGTAGTATGTGAGCTTGTGTGTCTTTTGGTTCCCATGGGGCTTTCGGTTCCCAGGCTGTTAGGTTGTGCATTAGCGTATAGTGCCATAGGTAGATTGTGGGTCAGCAGTGTGTGGTGTTAGTTTGTGCCTGACGCAGTATGGTTGCTAGTGTTAAGCTGTGTGGTCCGTGGGCAGAGGGGACAGAATCAGGGTAGTGCTCAGTCCTGCCAATGTTTTTTAACAAGGTATTCTGTTACAATCCCTTTGGAATGTGTTTATGATCTTTGCCTAGTACCTCTTGGGTATGAGTGTTTTTGTAATATCCGCCCTGTTCTTGCCAACTTCTGTTAGTCACAGCTTAACTCTGCTTTATATTAGCAAAATCTGGACCATTGCTGTCTAGGCCTCAGGCTTCATACCAGGCCTGTGATACATGGGCTTATGTTCCAGGCCCTCATCTTACTACATCTGTGATTAGCCCCAGGACAGAGCTGAAAATTGAACTAGGTCTTCCAAATCCCAGGCAAGTACCCTAATCACTGGAACATCCTTCCACTCTGTTGAAGTTAACATCATTGTTTCCATTGACTTCAATGAGTGCTGAATCTGACTACTAGAAGTAAGGTGACAGGACCCCTAGAAAAACCCAGTTGTGGATAAGCAGATAAGAATATACAAGTATGTCTGAGAGAACACGCCATTCTCAAGGAGGTAGACAATGTAACTGAGATGTTGTGCAAAATAGTATCTCAGACTTGATCTTGTATTCCTTACTCAGGAAAACTCCAGCTAAAATTAAGGGATCTATAAAGTTTGGTGCCACCCCAAAATATATTTGCTTCAAATTATTGGGTTCACATGCAATGCGAATCAGTCATGGCCAATCTAATGAGTTTCTCTAATGGCCAATCCCTAGGGCCTTGAAGCAGATGCTGGTGTAGAGTTGGTGTAATAATGTGCTTTGAGTAACAGTTGTGAGTTTTATGAAGTACAGGTTGAACCTCTCTAGTCCGGCGCTCTCCGGTCCAGCAGCCTCCATGGTTCGGCATGATTTTAATTAGCTGGATGTCCACTTATTGTGGGTATGGACAAGTTTCTTACAGTCCCATAAAATTTGTTTACAGGCACCAGTCCTGGCTCTGTGTTGTGTGCTGTTATTTAGCTCTAATTTACCCCTAAATGTCTTCTAATTTCCCAGTAAGCAATGAAAGTGTTGGTAATGCTGCTAGACAATATTGACCTCCTGTGGTCTGGCAAATTCTCTGGTTTGGCACCGGTGAGGTCCCAAGAGTGCTGGACTGCAGAGGTTCAATCTGTTTTGTTGGACTTGTGTTTGTCCCCAAATATTAGGAAAAAAAGGTGTGTGAGGCAATTAATTGGACCAAATTCTGTCGGTGAGAGATTCAAACTTTTGACCATGTGTGGGCCCTTGAAATGTGCATTACCTACATATGCTAGACAATCTGCATATTTTAGTTGTGACATTGTGTGTGTATTCCCCTGAACGGAAGAAGAGCTCTGTGTAGCCTGAAATAGCTTGTCTCGCCCATCAACAGAAGTTGGTCTAATGAAAGATATTATTGTACCCATCCCAGTCTCTCGTGAATTTTGGAAGCTTGCCCATCACATAACTATTCATTAATATATTTGCCTTTATTTCACCTGCTTTAATCTTACAAAGTTATGAGATGCCCAAAGCACAGTTTTAGAAATAACCTTGGGTGAAAGGAGGGGACAGAACTCCCATGAGCTTCAATAGAGGCAGGATTTCAAGCTTGGTCAAATGGCCAGAGGTGTTCAAAAGCATCACAGAAATGAACCAAAGAATTATAGAGCCAGATTCTTGTAGCTGAGCATCTGCAATGTCCATGGACTTTGTTGTGATTATTTGCATATAAGCTTCAGGACTTAAGGTAATTGTCACGTGTGGTGAAATGAGAACTTTCCTCCCAGGACCAAGTTAGATGAGATGGATTATGGTTGGGATTGGTCCTGCTGTGAGCAGGGGGCTGGACTCGATGACCCCCTGAGGTCTCTTCCAGCTCTATGATTCTATGGTTCTGTGCCTTCCTTTGACGGATACAGTGTTAACCAGGGAAAGAGACATTACAATAGACTGGATGGAATGTTGCTTTGTTCTCTTCTGTCAGCTCTTGAGCCTTATGGTCTTTAATACACAAATAGGTTCCACAGTCTGTTTATCCAGGCAACAGATTTTCTTTGTTAACTTTCATGCAGCCGGGATGGAGTGACCCTTTCAATGCTCTTGTCGTATGTTCAGTCTCTCTCAATATCCCTTTTTGCTTGTAAATACCCAATTTGCGGCTGCCGTGATGCGTGTGTGAGAACCTTGCTGAGGTTTAAAGTTCATCAGTAGGCGTAGTATCTATGTCATTCATTGGTTGGTAACGACTGAGGAGAATGTATTTGTCTGAATTAAATACGACCATCCACTATAAATAGATTCTGTCTAGACAGATGCCATGTAATAGCAGAGTCAGTGTAAAAGGTCTGAAGAGTACCAGCTTCCTGAAATTACAGTTGTTTAGGATTTAGTCTGAGGGAGTTACTGCAGTGAAATTCATCACCCAATGACAGCAATCAGAAATAGTTTACCAACTAGAGCGACAAACTCTGAAACTGGCCTTCATATGCAAATTTGACACATTTAGCCAAGGACTGAACAGAGACATTTATTGGATGGGCCATTATATTCAACATCCAAATGACATCAAAACCTACATATCAGGCACTTACAGCCCATTCTATTAGCCTCATTTAGTGCAGACACTTTAATTGATACTTTTTTCCTTCCCCCTCTCCCCTCTTTTCTTGCTATTTATTTGTACCTCTTGCTCCATTCAGCTGAAGAAGTGGGTTGTGCCCACGAAAGCTCATGGTACTATCGATATTTTTTTGTTAGTCTCTAAGGCTGTGTCTAGTCTACAGAGTTTTGTCAACAAAAGTGGACTTTTGTCGAAAAACTATACCTGCGTCTACACTACCACTGAGTTCTGTCGACATAACGTCGACAGAACTCAGCAGTTTTGTCGACGCTTGTAAACCTCATTTTACGAGGCATAACGCCTTCTGTCGACAGAGTTCTGTCGACAGAAGGTGTTATTGCATGTAAACTGTCCATGCGTCTACACTGCCATGTCGACAAAGCAGCTTGCTTTGTCGACAGAACTGAATGTAGGGTAGACGCTCTTTGTTGACAGAAGCTTTGTCAACAGTATCTGTCGACAAAACTCTGTAGTCTAGACGTACCCTAAGGTGCTACAGGACTATTTGTTGTTTTTTAAGTTTTTTTTAAATTCTTATATTAGTCACTTTCCCCCGAATGAAAAAATGACCCGTCAGTTAGATTGCAGCTGGAGCTAAGCTAGAAGATGCACCATAAAAAGACAATATCAAAGGGTTAAAGGAAATTATTCTTCACATGGGTTACTGATCACAGCTCTGGTTCTCCATTGCAAACAGAAGTGTAAATGCACTAAAGTCACTGGTGATATACTGGCCTAAATCCAGAATAGCACAGTGGAGGATCAATCCTAATAACACCTAACACCAATTAACACCTAATCATTTCAAATGCCCAATTCACATTTCACTACTGATGCCCCTGGTTTAGGTGTTGCATTGCACTCAGCTCGGACAGTGCAACTAGATCCATCCATCTCACTTTGATTTCTAGTCAGTTTACAGTCCCCTTCTGGTTTTGGAGCACTAGCCCAATATTGGGGCTGCAAAATCCTGAAGAGATGTGTTTCTGTTCTTCCTGGGAGAGGGGAAGGTTCTTTTCTGAGTCTAGGTAGTGAATCCAGTCAGCCAAACATTCCAGAACAGCTCATTATGGACCATGGCATTTCAGAGTAAGCTATAGATAGCTCAGTGGTTGCTGTAACTTATATTGGGAGTCCAGGATCACTACCGTTTGGGTCCAGGGGCTGTATTGATGACTTCAAGTTTCCATTGCTACCATCTCTACCAGTCTGGCACTGCCAGTGGGTTTGGCTCAGAGATTATATTATCTTCCATTTCTCCTTGTATGGGAAGATTTCAGGGTAATTTCCACTCAAGACATCAAGTAATGCAATTCCCTTGAATTTGATCTGTGGACTGAACTGAGTTTCCTTTTGTAATGTTGCATAGTCTTGTAGTAAATACTCACAGCATTATCTGTAAGACAAGAGACTGCATCTTGGAAGGCCGTGACACTGAAACGGACTTGAGATTAATGGCACCCAGTGAGATGCGGCAGCTAAGATGGCCAAAGTGGTCCTTGGATGTAATGGCAGAGGGATATCATAGAAGCATAGAACACTAGACCTGGAAAGGACTTCGAGAGGTTATGAAGTCCAGTCCCCTGCCCTCAGGGCAGGACTCAGTACCACCTACACCATCCCTGATAGGTGTCTGTCAAACCTGCTCTTAAATATCTCCAAAGATATTCAACAACCTCCCTAGGCAATTTATTCCAGTGTTTAACCACCCTGACAGTTAGGAAGTTTTTTCTAATGTCCAACCTAAGCCTCCCTTGCTGCAGTTTAAACCCATTGCTTCTTGTCTTATCCTCAGAGGACAAGGAGAACAATTTTTCTCTCTCCCCTTTGTGACACCCTTTTAGATACCTGAAAACCACTATCATGCCTCTCTCATTTTTCTCCTTTCCAAACAAAACAAGCCCAATTCTTTCAGTCTTCCTTCATAAGTCATGTTTTCTAGACCTTTAATCATTCTTCTCTTCTCTTCTCTTCTCTTCTCTTCTCTTCTCTTCTCTTCTCTTCTCTTCTCTTCTCTTCTCTTCTCTTCTCTTCTCTTCTCTTCTCTTCTCTTCTCTTCTCTTCTCTTCTCCAATTTCACCATATCTTTCTTGAAATGTGGTGCCCAGAACTGGACACAATATTCCAATTGAGACCTAATGGAAGAAGGTAGTAGTACCCCTTTATATGGCATTTGGAGCACCATTACCAGAATACTGTCAATTGTTGGTGTTCATATCTTAGAAAAGAAAAAAATTAAAAGATTCAGAAAAAAGCTGAAAGAATGATTCAAGTTCTAGAAAATCTACCTTATAAGGAGAAACTAAAGAACTGATGGTGCAGGTCCGAATTGGAGGAGGAATCAGTGGAATAGCAAAGATATTGACTGAGGAAATTTGCAAATTATCTGCCTTATGGCATCACTGGCATGTTTCACTCATCCTAATCCAACACCACTGACAGCAATAGGAGCTTTGCCATTGAATTCAGAGCCAGGAGACTCAGGTCTTGAATTCACTCAAAGTCTGAGGATGAAAAATGAGTGCGTGTCATCTTACAAACACATAGGAGCACTTTTTGCCTTTGGATCGAGGCCACACTGGTGGCTGGAATAAATTAGAGATGTGATCAACAACAAATGGCAACGCTCTTACAGAATTAAGGAAGGTGTATTTTATCCCGGCAGTTTTTTAATGGCAACCAAGAAGCTGCAATTAGAAAAGGTTTTTCATTACTCACCGAGGAAAATGGTTCAGATTCTGCCTTGATTTACACACCGTGCAGACAGCTGGTTTAAAATCACTGTCTGGTGTGGTTATGGTCTCTGGATTGTGTGGTGCTATGCAGATAAGATGGCAGGATGACTCAAAGATCAGCTACAGAGTTGTTTGTAAATCATCCAGTCATTTCAAAAAGACTTCTCCCTTTATTGGAGAAATAGAAGTCAGTTGATTTTCGCTTGCAGTATCATTTACAAAGGCATTAACATAATTTCATAACTAATATAATCAGGAAATTAGTTAATGAATGTTATCAGAACGTGAATCATTTATCCCACTGCAGAATTGCTTTGAAATATTAATTAGGAACATAATTAATTAATTTAGAGACTTTGTGTTGGCTTCCAACCAAAATGCTGCTCTGCTTAGTTCATTGAAGTTATGAAATCAGATACTTTCTGGAAACCAGAATCACCAAATCAGAAACTTCATGTCAGTCGTATGTCTATCTCTGATCATCATAACATGATAGGATTGCTATGGGATGACTCCAGTACAGGACGTGACCCTTTTCCCATTGAACCAGTGACAAAATTTCCATTCTCCATTCCCTTCCATGGGAGAAAGCTCAAGCCCATAGAAATGAAGTCAGAAACCCAGGACACCTCCATAAGACATCACCAGGAAAAATCAAGTCTTCTTTTCAAGGGGTTGTAGAATAAGGGTTTCCAGAGGCTGCCTTATATGGTGAGTTAGGCCCAATCTGCCTTATGAAGGATCCACCTGGCAGTATCTGACTGCTACAGGGGAGTGATTAGTAAACAAACACCTGTATCTGATAAATATCACCCAAAATTATTGAGAATGGAACTCCAAAGGGAATCGGGAAACTTCTGTGGAGAGGAGCTCCCAGGGGAGGCCTGAGTCAGAGGGGATAAGCCAGGAGGCTGGAGGATGAACTCTCTGGGAAAGCAAGAAACTGGAAATGGAATGGAAAATAACGCCAAGGTTACCAGAGATGAAATCCTGAATAAAATCATTGGGAGTTTTGTCACAGGATTCCATAGTGCCAGGATTTCACCCTGAGATATCTTGCACAATCCTGATTTTATAATGAAATAACGTCAGTGACTCTATAGAGGTAATGATTTCCTATTTTAAACCTAATTTTTACATATCACTTCCATCAGAAGATCTGCATTCCACCTGACTTCTCAAATGTGGAGGTGTTTTTTCTGTACAAACTTTGAGGCTTAATCAAACAGGGCCTCTGGGAGACTGGAGAGTTTGAAAATATGAGAGCTATCACTTTGGGAGAAGACTTTCCTCCTTTTTTTTATATGGAATGATGGATCTTTCAAAACTTGACTTGGTCAAGAAACCTCAAGTGTGTTTTATTTTTGTACCATCAATGGGAATACTGAAGTGGAGCGGAGTATTTTTAGCAAGGCTGTCTAGTTAATTTTAGATCTCTCTCTCTCTCTCTCTCTCTCTCTCTCTCTCTCTCTCACACACACACACACACACATGCACAAAAGAAGAAGAAAACAGAAACAAACACGAACACACACGCATACACACACACAAAAGAAGAAGAAAAAAGAAACAAAGAAACACGGCAGACTCCTGGCAGGACTTATAAAGCCCTTAAGGCTTCCGAGCTAACATAAGCTTTTGAAAACAGGAAGTCTCTGGCACCTTTTAATGTTTTGAAAATATAAATTGATGGCTGGGGTTGCATGCTTGGTCCAAATTTGCTGCTGGCATAAAGTGACACAGTCACTTTGAAATCAATTAAAAGTGGGGTACAAAAGTGGTTTTATTTCAACTCTTCATCCCCAACTGCTGACATAAGTAGAGAGGATATTTCACCTTTATATTTGGCACTGTTGGGACCATTGCTGGAATAATATGTAAAATTCCAGTGGAAGGATATTCAGGAAGGCTGTTGATACAGTAGAGTGGGTTCAAAGAAGAGCCACGAGAATGATTAAATGTTTGGGAACATGCTCAATGTATGTAGACTAACAAAGAGAAAGTGAGAGGGTGATTTGATTATGGTCTGTAAGTATCTACACAGGCATTGACTATTTACTAATAGGCTCTTCGATCTAGCAGAGAAAGTATAACACAGTCCAGAGGATGGAAGTTGAAGGTAGACAAATTCAGACTGGAAACTAAGGCATACATTTTTCATTGAGAATAATGGACAATCAGAACAGCTTACTAAATGGTTTTGGTGGATTTTCCATCACTGATATTTTTAAAATCAAGTTTGGACATTTTGTCTGAACAATATCTTCTCTGGGAATTATTTTTTAGTTGTTCTATGGCCTGTGTTATACGGGAGATCAGATTACATGGCCCCTTCAAGTATCTAATACAAGTAAGACATGGAAATGCCCAGTCCAAGTGCTTTGGACAGTAATGGAGATCACATCTCTTTGCCAGAAAGTCTTCAGCTGTCATTTATAATGTTGTGGAGGAGGATTTCTCAGCTATTTTCAGAAGCATGGTAATTTATCACCAACTGAAGTAAACTATCACAGGCAGTACATCTTCCACAAACTGTGCTGATTGAGAGAGAGTATTTCACTCCAAACCACAGGATGATTCCAGTATTTGAAAACATAACTCACCCTGTCGAATGTCAGTCCTTTGAGATTTCCAGCACAATGCTGCTTTCTTCCTGAAAAACAGACACACTTGTTCCGAGAACGCATCTCCAGCCCCACCAAGGAAATCTAAAATGACAGCATAGTTTGAAACTAACAGCAGAGAAAATCTAGATTAAAAAAAATGTGGCTGGGTTGTAATTAGAGCTGGGTGAATAAACAATTAATCAGTTTGCTGACAATTCCAAAAATTGAAACAAAATGTGGTTTTAGGTCAAAGGAAAAACAATTACAAAATTAGTTTTGGCAAATCAAAAAGTAAAAAAAAAAAAGTATCAACGCGAATGAAATGATCTGGTTTGATTTCAATAACTTTTCAGCATGAAAAGTTTATAAAGGACATTTCAAAATGAAAAATTGTTTCATATGGAAACATTTGATTTCAAAAATGTGAAAATGAAGCGTTTTGCTTTTTTTGAAAATTTTTCCCGCACAATTGAAACAATTTAGAGAAATTGATGCCAATTTGCAAATTGTTTTAGTGGCGTCAAATCTGACTTTTTCTCCAAAACAAATTTTTGTTGAAACGTTTTCCCTGATGAGGTTGTAACAGTTTTCTCTCTAGTACAGCTCTTCTGTAGGACAGCAGCTACATTGAGAATGAAGGATTGCCATTGGGTTGCATGCGAAGCGCTTTGCAAGTGTTGGACCCAAGGTGAAAGTGACCCCAAAAAGTAGTAATTTGATACAACTTTGTGTCCTGTCTTCCAAAGGTACTAAAAATATATGACTAGTGTAAGGGGACTGTTAGCCCCTTACTAAAACTCTGTGGGAGTTTTTGATTGGCCAGCTCCCAGTACCAAAAGGGGAAGGGTCAATGAGAAATCAGGGCCCTGAGACTGACAGACCCCAGAGACAATGGAAAACAGCCAACACTCCAGCTCAGCCTGATTGACAGGTTGGACAGGCCAGTGAGGAAATTAAGAGGCCAGGGCCCATTCTCCATGTGAGCTGGGATTTTCTGAGTTTCTCTGAGAGAAAGCAGAGATTGCTAAGAAGAGCAGCCAGAAGAGCAAGCTGTGTGGAGAGACAGATCTGCAGTGCAAGAGTCCAAGGAGCCCAGACCCTGTTGCTAAGGGGCAGTTCTGCAGCAACAGAGCCAGGCACACACAGCCCAAGGAGCGCAGACCCTGTGATGAGCAGCAGACTTGCACTGATCAGAGCGCCAAAGGGGACAGAGAAGCAACACAAGGAGCTGGAGACTGGCAAAGCTGCCTGAGACCATGTGGTCACTGCCAGAGCAAGCGTGTCCAACCTGCAGTCCCCCTGCAGCACAGCCAGGGCCTGAGAGACACCCTGGGACCTATAAGGAACAGACTGTGAACTGTCCTTAAACTCTGCAGACTGCTGTTTGTGATGTCCCTGTGCTACAGAGCAGGACTGTGTGTTCTCATTTAACCTCTCGCATTTTTCCTTATGCTTTTCTCTTTAATCAATGGATGTTTAATAAGTTGTATTTGCTTTGAACTGTATGTAATGATCACTGGGTCAAGAAAGCATGCAGTGTGCAGAGAGCACCCCGGAGTGGGGACACCCTAGCACCTGCCCCAAGTGACTACAAGGTCGGGGATTAAGCCCCAGGACACCTGGGCCCAGCCTTGTTGGGATTTCGAGGACTTTGCTACTCAGGAGAGTGGAAGGGGAGCCCTCAGGGCCAGGGAGGCCTTTGGGTAAAAGAAGTGGGAGCGGAGACTCAGATCCTTTCACTGGTCCATTTCACTGGGGTGGTATAGAAGCCAGGAAAGTTCCTCACAATAGCGGGACCATTCCCCCGCTTACACTAGGGACCACTGTTCTTTTCACAGGAAATGTTTCTTAGCTTCATATTGCATTCAGTGGTTCCGGACATTATGCCTCGTGCAACGAGGTTTACAGAATCGGTCGGAAAAGGCTTTCCTTGTCGACCGATCCCCGTCTAGACTGCCGCTTTTTGCCGGCAAAGTGCCACGTCGGCAAAAAGCAGCGGCCATTTCTATTCAAATGAAGCGCGGGATATTTAAATCCCTGTTTCATTTGCAATGGTGATGTGCCTAATCTACATCCCTCTGTGGATGTGACTCATTTCATACATTGCATGAAGAAGCTCACTTCCCTTGGCTTGCACATTTGTGGGGTTGAGCCCCACGCTGTACCAGTGACAAAGGCATGGGAGTGATCTCCGGGTTTTATGTGGGACTTTGGGGCCATTGCTGGGGGTGGACAGGAGGCCCAGAACAATCTTGGCCTCCTTATTCCTGTCTGGGTCTCCCCCTTGGCCTCAGCTCTGGGGATTGGGGGGGGGGGGGCAGGAGTGATGGATGAGGCAAAGGGGCTGGCTTTCATTTGCCCCACTGTTAAAAGTGTTCCAGCACCACTGACTACTGACCTCAGTGGAAGCATTGCCAATGATTCCGGAGCACTCGGGATCAGCCTGTCCATGCAGCTGTAACCTGCACAAAAACCATCTCCCCGGGACAACTCACCCAGACTGGAGTTCCAGACTCCGCTTTTCCACCAATGGCAATACATGCAACCAGAAACATCCAAGCCCTGCAGTGTTTGGACCTGATCCACTCTAATCCAGGATGGGCTAAGGCAGCGGTTCTCAAACTTTGTGATACCGCGACTCCGCTCTAAGTTGCTCGTGACCCCCCTCTAAGTTGCTCGCAACCCCGGAGGGGGTCAGGACCCGCAGTTTGAGAAATGCGGGGCTAAGGGAAGGAAGCAGTGACTTTTTTTTCCAGGTGATTTTTGAGTCTATCTGTAACTACCTTTCTCAGCTTCGGACTTGATCCCAGAGAAGTTAATGGTAAAATTCCCATGGGTTTAAATGGTGTGGCATTAGGCCTCAAACAGTCTTTTTACAAACAAATGTCTTTGGTAGTGCCTGAAGAGGGGGTGCTGCACTTCTCACTTGCATTGCAACCCAGCTCGTCCTCTGGTTTGCAAATGATGGGTCGCGACCCAGTGCTGTGCGGCGGAATGTCAGGCGCTGGGTCTCACTGCTGCAGGGGAATCACATGAGCAGTAGGGGGCGCTAAGGCAGCTCCCTGCCTGTCCTGACACCGCAGACTGTGCCGCGCCCCAGAAGTGGCCGGCAGTAGGCCCAGCTTCTGCGGGGGAGGGCTCCACACACTGCCCCTGCCCTGAGCACTAGCTCCACGCTCCCATTGGCTGGGAACCTGCTGCTGGCTGCTTCTGGGGTGCAGCCTGCTCTGCGTGGCCAAGAGAGGCAGAAAGCTGCCTGAGCTCCTGCGCTGCACCACTGACCAGGAGCTGCTCAAGGTAAGCCCCTCCTGCCCCAGCTCTGATCCCCCCCCAAACTAGAACCCCCTCCTACACTCCAAAGCTCTCACCCTCAGCCTCACCCCAGAGCCCACACTCTGGTCAAATTTGGCTGGGTCAAAGGCATCAACAGTTTTCTTCAACTGGGTCATGAGAAAAAAAAAGTTTGAGAACAGCTGCCCTAGTCAGTCCCCTGCACCCACACTCAGAATCATAGAATACTAGGACTGGAAGGGACCTCGAGAGATCATCGAGTCCAGTCTCCTACCCTCATGGCAGGACCAAATACTGTCTACACCATCCCTGCTAGACATTTCTCTAACCTACTCTTAAATATCTCCACAGATGGAGATTCCACAACCTCCCTGGGCAATTGACTCCAGTATTTGACTACCCTGACAGTTAGGAATTTTTTCCTAATGTCCAACCTACCTCCCTTGCTGCAGTTTAAGCCCATTGCTTCTTGTTCTATCCTCAGAGGCCAAGATGAACAAGTTTTCTCCCTCCTCCTTGTGACTCCCTTTTAGATACCTGAAAACGGCTATCATGTCCCCCCTCAATCTTCTCTTTTCCAAACTAAACAAACCCAATTCTTTCAGCCTTCCCTCATAGGTCATGTTCTCTAGACCTTTAATCATTCTTGTTGCTCTTCTCTGGACCCTCTCCACTTTCTCCACATCTTTCTTGAAATGCGGTGCCCAGAACTGGACACAATACTCCAACTGAGGCCTAACCAGCGCAGGGTAGAGCAGAACAATGACTTCTCGTGTCTTGCTCACAACACACCTGTTAATTAGCCCCGTTAGTTCCATTGCACGGCATCACTGTCATCAGGCAGGGCATCAGTGAACGTGAGCAAGAAAGAGCGAAAATGCCTTTCACAGCCCCTTCCCTTTGAGACTGCCCTGCCCCCCTCAGCTTGAACCCAGGTCATTGCCTCCCCAGGAGCAGAGCTGCCGAGATGGGAGGCAGTCACCAGCTCCTATCTCATGATACTACAAAGCAGGGTCAGGCCTGGGATTGGACTGTTTGGTGGAGTGGAATGCAAATCACTAGTGTGCTGTGCTCTCCTTGTCAGACTGCACCTAGCAGAGAAGCTGTTGCGGATGGTCATTTCTGAGTGATCTTCAAGGCCGGGGTGGGGAACCATAAAGCCCAGATGCAGCCCCTGGCTGCTCCACAGCTGAGCTGGAGCACACAAAATCTACAAGCTTGGGTGCCCAAGAGGAATGTGGGGAGTGTCTTTCTCTTTCTCAGTTGGGGGCCCTGTCAGTGAGGGCTTTTTTTTAATTTTTATTTTGCTTCTTACTTGTGTGTGGCCCCTGAGTAATTTTTCTGTGGGTCAGTGGCCCCCGACCCAAAAAAGGTTCCCTGCCCCTGTTCTAGGCCAGTTGGAGATAAAGCCGTTTTGCCATCAGCTACTGTTGAGGTGATAACCTCGCTGGAACTATATCACTTTCTTGTCTTAGATTCTATTGCAATCACCTCAGGACACAGAGCATGTCTTTCTCTGTGTGTGTACCGTGCCTGGCAGCATCAAGCCCTGAGGCGGATGAGCCCGCAGGTCATCACTGCTCTCCAGATAAATAAGGACACCGCAGGTCATCACTGCTCTCCAGATAAATAAGGACATCCTATGCCACTCACCGTGGTATCTGAGCCCGAGTGTAACAGCGCTGCAGCTGTTGCTTCAGCCGCAATGATTCGTTCGTGTCGGATCACGTCCAAATGTGTTTTTACCGGGAAAACTAATTCGGAATACATCAGAACATTTTCAATGGGAGCTTGTACACTGCACTTTTGTCATGGCAAGATTACTTTTGCAAGGCCTTTCCAGTGGCTGAGGTGGGAAATGATGCATTGATTTAATAATAGCTTGACTTTTCTGAGCACTGTTGCATTGTCCATGGTCAGGCCGAAATAATCTTGGTCATTACAGTAAAATGTAAATGAAATTGCGGAAGGATTTATTTGTGCCAAAGAGGCATTGCAAAGGCTAATAATATAGGAACATGCTAATTTGTGTCGCTGTCTAGTTGTCAGGTGGGGAGATTATATAAGGATTTTTATGTTTTAATAAAAGCATTTTTACATTATCTCCTTGCAAATGATGAGGTAGCTGCACAAACTAGATTTCTGAGCACTTCCTTTAAAGCTGTTATGAAAATTCTGGCTAGCCTGTAACTGCACCGTGAACTTTCACTATTGCATCACTATTATAATGCAACTGAACCTTATTCCTTTCCCTTACGTTTGCTGTAAATGGATGCAGGGCTGATGAGACGCAATAGACTGATGGCCCTACTGATATTCTTCACAGGGGAACCGTCAGAAATAGCTCTACACCTTTCCCTACATTCCTTTGCCAATCTGGTTCAGCTTTGTTCAGGAGAAGACTACTTCTAGGTAGAAGAAGGTATCAATGCCATGTCCTACTTAGCCCGTGACCTCTCTGCTGGGACTGCTGCAAGGATGCTAATTAATGCCAGTGTCGTTGGTGTTTTTCTTTTCGGTAACACAGGCATCAATGCCTAGTAACTGCACTGGAGTGAAATCAGTCGTAAGATCTGAAATTCACTCCTGCTCAGGGCTTATGGACCATGTAAACTCTTAGGGCATGTCTACACTAGGAAACCATTTCAAAATAACTAAAATCAAAGGTTTCTAACCATCAGAGGAGTGAAGTTCTGGAACAGCCTTCCAAGGGAAGTAGTGGGGGCAAAAGACCTATCTGGCTTCAAGATTAAGCTAGATGGGTTTATGAAGGGGATGGTTTGATGAGATAACATGATCTTGGTAACTAACTGACCTTTCATTATCAGTGGCAAATAGGCCAATGGAGGGATGATAGGAGTTACTATAGAGAACTTTTCCTGGGTGTCTGACTGGTGAGTCTTGCCCACATGCTCAGGGTTCAGCTGATTGCCATATTTGGCAGATTGGTAGATTGGAAGAGGCTCTGGAGGTTTTTTGCCTTCCTCTGTAGCATGGGGCACAGATCACAACTGGAGGATTCTCTGAATCTTGGGGTCTTTAAACTATTTGAAGGCTTCAATATCTGAGATATAGGTGAGAGGATTATTCCAGGAGCGGGTGGGTGAGATTCTGTGGCCTGCATTGTACAGGGGGTCAGACTAGATGATCATAATGGTCCCTTCTGACCTTAAAGTCTATGAGTCTATGAGGGTATGTCTACACTACCCCGCTAGTTCGAACTAGCGGGGTAATGAAGGCATACCGCACTTGCAAATGAAGCCCGGGATTTGAATTTCCCGGGCTTCATTTGCATAAGCAGGGCGCCGTCATTTTTAAAACCCCGCTCGTTCGAACCCCGTGCAAGGTAGTTCGAACTAGGCTTCCTAGTTCGAACTACCTAGTTCGTGCCCCGTGTAGCCGCGCTGCACGGGGTTCGAACGAGCGGGGTTTTAAAAATGGCGGCGCCCCGCTTATGCAAATGAAGCCCGGGAAATTCAAATCCCGGGCTTCATTTGCAAGTGCGGTATGCCTACATTACCCTCCTACTTCGAACTAGGAGGGTAGTGTAGACATACCCTAACTGAATAACTCCCGAAATAACAAAATCAAAATAGCGTGTCCCCACTGTGGGGAAACCTCGAAATTAGTCTGAGGCAGGCTCTGTTGATGTGGACGTGCTACCTCCAATTAGAGCCCAAGGAAGCACTGGGGAGTAATTAGTTCTAATTATTCTGGAGAGTAGTTATTAATTTGACCTATGGGAGGTTATTTTGAAATAAAGTCCTAGTGTAGACAGGGCTTAGAATGGTGCTTAGGAAGATCTTAACTGAGGTATAGGGGCTGTTAACAGGGATTTTGGAGAGGGAGTTCTCTAGTTAAAGGAGGAAGCTAACACAGGACCCTTGAGGGAAGTGGCTGTCTGTTGTGTAAATTTGTGTTTGGGGTTTTCTTGCTGTGTGCTGAGCTTGTGTTTGGCTGTTTGGATGGTTTTTTTTCTCTCTTTCCCTTCCCCCTCTCCCCACCCCTCTCAGAGTGTGTGCTGTGGCTGGCAGGTGGAAGCTGTGAGCTTCGAATCAGGGTTTGAAATCTAGAAGCCTCTGCTGATTGGTTGAGCCTTAATCAGGGGAGGGGCTATCAGGCAAAAGCACAATTGGAATTGCACCTAGCAAGGGATGTGAAGGATAACAAGAAAGGTTTCTACAGGCATGTTAGCAATAAGAGGGTGATCAGAGGGGGTGTGCGGCCCCTACTAGATGAGGGAGGTAACCTAGTGACAGACGATGTGGGAAAAGCTGAAATACTCAATGCTTTCTTTGCTTCTGTCTTCACAGACAAGGTCAGCTCCTAGACAAATGCACTAGGCAACGCAGTATGGGAAGAAGGTGGACAGCCCTTGGTGGGGAAAGAACAAATTAGGAACTATTTAGAAAAGCTAAATGTACACAAATCCATGGGCCCAAATTTAATGCATCCGAAGGTACTGAGGGAGTTGGCAAGTGTCATTGCGGAGCCTTTGGCCATTATCTTTGAAAACTTGTGGAGATCGGGAGAGATCCTGGATGACTGGAAAAAGGCAAATGTAGTGCCCATCTTTAAAAAAAGGGAAGGAGGACAATCAGGGAACTACAGACCAGTCAACCTTACCTCAGTCCCTGGAAAAATCATGGAGGACATCCTCACGGAATCCATTTTGAAGCACTTGGAAGAGGGGAAAGTGATCGGGAATAGTCAACGTGGATTCACAAAGGGCAAGTTGTGCCTGACCAATCTGATCAGCTTCTATGGTGAGGTAACTGGCTCTGTAGATATGGGAAAGTCAGTGGATGTGATATACCTTGACTTGAGCAAAGCTTTTGATACAGTCTCCCACAATATTCTTACCAGCAAATTAAGGGAATATGGATTGGATAAATGGACTGTAAGGTAGATAGAAAGCTGGCTAGATTGTCAGGCCCAACAGGTAGTGATCAACGGCTTGATGTCAGGTTGGCGGTCAGTTTCTAGTGGAGTGCCCCCAGAATCTGTTCTTGGACCGGTTTTGTTCAACATCTCTATTAAAGACCTGCATGAGGGGATGGATTGCACCCTCAGCAAGTTTGCAGATGACACTAAGCTAGGGGGAGAGGTTGATATGCTGGAGGGCGGGGATAGGGTCCAGAGTGACCAGGACAGATTAGGAGATTGGGCCAAAAGAAATTTGATCAGGTTCAACAAGGACAAGTGTAGAGTCCTGCCCTTGGGGTGGAAGAATCCCAAGCATTATTACAGGCTGGGGACCGAATGGCTAAGTATCAGTTCTGCAGAAAAGGACCTGGGGATTACAGTGGATGAGAAGCTGGATATGAGTCAACAATGCACCCTTGTAGCCAAGAAAGCTAATGGCATATTGGGGTGCATTAGGAGGAGCATTGCCAGCAGATCCAGAGAAGTGATTATTCCCCTTTATTCGACTCTGGTGAGGCCACATCTAGAATATTGTGTCCAGTTCTGGGCCCCCCACTATAGAAAGGATGTGGACGCTTTGGAGAGGGTCCAGTGGAGGGCAACCAAAATGATTAGGGGGCTGGAGCATGTGACCTATAAAGAGAGACTGAAGGATTTGGGTTTGTTAAGTCTGCAGAAGCGAAGAGTGAGGGGGGATTTGATAGCAGCCTTCAACTGCCTGAAGGGAGGTTCTAAAGAGGATGGAGAAAGGCTGTTCACAGTAGTGACAGATGGCAGAACAAGGAGTAATGGTCTCAAGTTACAGTGGGGGAGGTCTAGGATAGATATTAGGAAAAACTATTTCACTAGAAGGATGGTGAAGCACTGGGATGGGTTCCCTAGGGTGGGGGTGGAATCTCCATCCCTAGAGGTTTTTAAGTTTTGGCTTGACAAAGCCCTGGCCAGGTTGATTTAGTTGGGATTGGTGCTGCCTTAGACTCGATGACCTTCTGAGGCTTCTTCTAGCTCTGTGATTCTATGATAGGTTTTAGGAGGACTCTGTTCAGGTGTGAATTTCACTCAGGGAATTCCTAGTTTTTAAGGCCAGAAGGAACTATTAATGACCATGTCGTCAGCTCTCCTACATAATGCAGTCTATAGATGTCACCTAGTAATTCCTGCACCTTGTATGACTACTTGCTTCTGAACAAAAGTACATCGTAAGAGAGACATCCAGGCTTGATCTAAGGACCCCCAAGTAATGGAGAATTTTCCACATCCCTTGGTAGTTTGTTCCAATGGTTAATTACTCCTTGTTGCATCTCATTTCCCACTGGAATTCTGCTGACTTGACCAGCCCGCCCATGCATCCGTTTGTTAGAGGATACCTATAGTTAGGGTGGCTTAATGCTTTCCATTGCAAGGGTCTCTTTTTAGAAAGTTGCACCCGAGTGAATCTTTCATCCTCTCAGGTTTAATTTGGCACATTTGGGGTCAGCATGGAGTTGATTTTGGGGGGTAAATTTGGAGTAAAAAAAGTTTGGTTTGCAAGAAACCGTTGTTTGAAAAATACATTTTCCCCATTACAAAATAAATTCCTGAGACAGGAAATGTTAAGTGTTTACTTTTTATGTGTTAATGGGGGGGGGGGGGGAGGAGAAGGAGGAGGGAGGAATGAATTCAATCGGTCTCAACTAAAGAGAGCTCTGTGCATGTATCTCCATTAAATCCCAGACATCATAAGGACGCTGGGAAAGAGAAAGGGGAGAGGCACAAAAGGGAGTTACTGCGGGGGAAAGACAGAGGGAGGCAAAGGGGAGTGGACAGGGGTCCACAAGACCTCTGATCACTTCCATTTCCAACTGGCTGCAAATTTCTAATGAGAAGCAAAGAGAATTTACTCCTGAAGACAAGCTGCCTGGCTGCCCAAAATCAGCTTCCCACCCCAGCATTTACCTGACACCTCTCCAGCTCTGTTTCTGGTAGCTTGAGCAGCTACTGGAGCGCCCAGATTTCTAGGATCAGAAGCCCAGGTGTTCAGGAAAACTTGGCTCCAGAAAGCATGGGAGGAGAGGGAACGGAGGATGTGCTGTGTCTGGGTCAGGGAAGGGGCATTTGTAGAAGACAGTCCCATCCCTCTGGCCCATACCCATCTTCATGTGCTAACTGTCTGTCCTGTGATTACCTCTCGGGGCACTTAATGGCTTCTAGATACATTTTTGGGGAGCCTGGTGGCATTGAAAAAAATCAGAGAATAATTGTGTTGTATGGTCCCAAGGAAACTCAGGCAACTTACTGTGCCAAGGCAGAGAAGAGTGAGGGGGGATTTGATAGCAGCCTTCAACTTCCTGAAGGAAAGTTCCAAAGAGGCTGGAGAGAGGCTGTTCACAGTAGTGACGGATGGCAGAACAAGGAGCAATGGTCTCAAATTGCAGTGGGGGAGGTCTAGGTTGGATATTAGGAAAAACTATTTCCCTAGGAGGGTGGTGAAGCACTGGGATGGGTTCCCTAGGGAGGGGGTGGAATCTCCATCCCTAGAGATTTTTATGTCCTGGCTTGACAAAGCCCTGGCTGATTTAGTTGGGATCAGTCCTGCTTTTTGCAGGGGGCTGGACTCGATGACCTCCTGAGGTCTCTTCCAACCCTAGGATTCTAGGACACAGGGGAATGAAGCAAGAGATGGCACAACAGCAGGAGAGACATTTGTGCTGCCCTTACGAATGATTGAACCATGTGACTGCAGGGAGGACACTCATGCATGGCTGGAGGTCTGGAAAGTGAAATAGTCAGCTCTTAAGAAGTAGTCAGTAATGCAGTGTTTTGTGCTGGTACTCTGGGGTGATCTTATTTGCCTTCTACAAACCAGGTGAAGATCTTTTATGGCAAGATTTGTCCTTCTGGTCATATTTCATGGGAGGCAAGGGGAATAAATTGGCATGAGTACAAAGAACACCTAAATGGTGTTTTGATTCTGTTTTAAATGATAGCATCTGGGATGAGAAAGATAATTAAATACGCTCACATGTTGTTATTGTGTCCCTACCAACCTTATCGGTAGCATACACACAGCAGAAGGAATTAATACCCTGAGACAATACAAGCCAAGAAAAATACGGTTTATCTTTTATTAGTTGCTGTTCTGTGGTGGGGACTGTAACCATAAAACTGAAGTTGTCTTCAAAGAAACAAACAGCATACAGGTTACCAGCCCCATTTAATTAAAAGCTACAAGCCTTTGCAATTTAGATCTTGCAAGAATTGATTTACAGGTGGAACTGATGAAGCATTTGGAAGTTTGGAAATGATCAAGTTAAAGTTGTTTTATGCAACCTTTGCCCATTTTGCATACATTTTAGGAGTCAGGGCTATTTTACACAATCACTATACTGTTTCTCAAATAATACAGTGTAATTGTGGACGCATACCACTTTTATACAACCCTGTGTAGAGCTTCAGCCCTGAAAAGCAGAGTCCCTAATTATGTATGATCATCTTCATTATTTAGCAATTTTTAGTGCAGTATAGATATTTAAAATTTGCATTATAGGTGCTTTCTTGGTACCTTTAGTGCACAGACAAATTTATGCATGAGATAGATTATTGTGCTTTTAGAATAACACCAATATACTCTGCATTACTACTCCATGTGCTTAGATACAAGCTAGAGAGCATTGACATCACCTATATAAGCAAAGTATACCAGGAAACATGAATTGGGAAATCATTTCAGGTGTTTTTCTGCTGTTTACTGAATACACACGGATTTTGGATCCTGTCTGTATATAGAAATATTGTATTGGGAGTTGTGCTGTTTTACTGGGCAAATCCTAAAATCAGAAACCCTATACATAATATACATTTATTATTATTCCCAAAGTTCTAAGAGAAATTATTTCATATATTTAATATATAGGTTTCGCCATTCTATTCCACTGCATTTCAGAATGTATGCATGGAGTTTTTTTACTTTAGAAAGTTATGTTAAAGTTAATCCAGCAAAGTCTTATGCACATGCTTCACATTACACATTATTTATAGCCTCAATGAGAAGTCTCCTGTTATGTAAAGTTAAACTCAAGAAAGTCTTTTTACGATGAGGGCTGAGAATGTTAATGTAACCCTGAGGCCACTGACAAGGGAGAGTGAAGTCCGTTCTAGAGCCTTTAACAAGTGCCAGCTAGCTTTAAGATCATGCTATATAAGCATGGGTATTTAGCCCCTATGGTCGCAGGTTCAATCTCTCCTACTGACAACCAGGGTCCATCAGGTGTATGTTAACAAAGCATTTTCATTTTATTCTTAAGAAAACAAAAAATCATATGAATTTCTGTGTTAAAATTAATGGAAAACAAACTTATGAGGATTTAGTATTCCCTTCATAGACAGAAATTAGAAATTTCTTAATTACACAGGGAGATTTTTCTCCTGCACTGATGGTATCTTTTGATTCTGAATTTTTTTCTTTATAATTTTTTATTTGTACTTTCCAAATACAACAAATGTTCCAAAACAGCAGAATCATAGCAACACAGAGTAAATAAAAAAGGTTTACCCTCTAATTTTTGCCATCCATGTGTGGAATTAATTTTGCTTTGTGCACTGAGGCATGTGTGAATGTGCACCACCAATAGAAACATATGCTGCTGCCTGTGGACACTGTGATAATCAGCTGGGTGGCAATTGAATCTCTCCTTAGTAGCTGCCCAAGTGCTGCTCAGCTTTCAGGGAACACTGGTTAAAGTCTACATTAATCACAGATCTCTAAAAAGCCAGCCCAAATTGCTTTGAATTTGTCAGAAATTAACTTTCTACGGAATGCCAGTTATTCATAAGCTGCAAACTCAGCCCCATCAACAAACCAGGCAACAATATTTGGTGAGGATCAGCCTCTCCATTTTTGCAGGATTACTTTTTTAGTGTCCAAACCTGCATATTGGAACAGTGTTCCCATGTTCTCTGGTAATTTTCAGATGTTCGAAATGTAACCAACAATTAAATGTAAGGAGGTAGGCCCCAATTTAGCATCCAATATCCAATTGGGCCTTTGAATCACCTCACAACGGTTATTCTTGGTATAGGGCACTCCCAAAACATGTGAGGTGGAGTTACATTTCCAACAGCAGTCAGCATTTCGGAAGCCCATGACCATTAATCTATATGGGGACTGGTATATTCAGAAAAATGTCTTTCTGGTGAATAAGCCATTGTCTCAGGTTTACAGTTGCTTTCTAAACACCAGACGTAATTGTATTCCATTGGGTCCATTGCTCTGTATGCAAATCTCTACTCCAAGCAACTCTCCAATGATCAGGCTCTGGCAGTGTTTGGGGCCAGAAAATAATAATAATGATAATAAATAATAATAAGTAAACCCAGGGCATTTCCTTCAAAATAAAAGTTCTAGAGGTTCTGGAGCTCCCAGTCCTAACACATTCATGAGCCAAGAGCTTCCACGGGGGAGAGTTCCAGAATGTTCTAGCATTCGGAAGGCAGGATAAAGGATGACCGGAAGGTAGGTAGATGGGATCAGTTCCGGAGTGGCCTAGGGCATAGGGCGTTCACCTGGCGACCTTGGGGCAAGCCAATCTGTTGCTGAAGATCTATGAATGGTTTGAATGTCTCATTATTAATTAGCCACGGCACAGTCATAATGGCACTGTCCATCCAATCCCCCCCCCCCATCACAGTTTTGCTAGTGAGTTTAAGGACAAGATTGCCCACCTCCACGCATAAAAGTGGATGGGAGCAGAATATTCTAGCTAGTCCTGACCAAGCTTGCTCCAAGCCGTGATTGAGAGCATTCTGGAGCAGTCACATCTATAACAAATTGACTCTCAATACCTGATGGTGGGAGAGGGTACGCCAGTTCTCAGTCAATCGGAACCCCAAGGTGGGGTCTGTGGGGTTGCATCTAACAGCCACAGGGATGCTTGGCTGAACAGAAAGGTGATAGGATCATTTTCCAAGTTGGGAAACCGGAGGGAGCTGTAATTTGTTCAGCTCCCTGCTAATTTTCTTACCTGCGCCCCAAGCAAAGCGTCGCTGAATTTCTCAACATAATTGTGAGGAAGAGAGATAGCAAGACCCCCTTCGACATCCAAAATCCTGGGAAGGACCTTCATGTTCACTATATATGCCACAAACTGAGGGTTAATCAATAGCCACTTGATTCTATATTTTGGGACTTGTCAGTCCTAAATATTTCACAGGGAAGGATCATCATGGAAAGTCCCAATTTGAGAAAAGGCCGCTGGGGGCATAATCGTTAATGCCCAAGAGTTCTGATTTACCCCCCAATTAATTTTATATCCCGAAAGGAGTCAAAACTTATTAACAGTGATCAGAAGGTTAGAAATGGAAACCTTGGGAACAGATGCTAATACAAGAGCATCCTCCACACAGAGCACAATTTTATGCTCTGCTTGGCCTACCCAGCTACCAAAAACATGTTGATTTGCTTGGTGACAATGGCTAAAAGGTTCTCCAGCAACATCAAACAGCACAGGGGAAAGGGGCCAGCCTGGACTTCTATGTCCGTATAATGGAAATGGGGTGGAAATAATGCCCTTGGGATCTACCATGGAAGTTGGGTTAGCACATAAAAGCTCAAGCCAAACAATCCATTGTTGACCAAATCCAAATGTTGCTAACCAGTGTGTGATCAAAGGCCTTTTGGGCATCCAAAGAAATGACAGTGAAGCGTTCTTTAGAGTCTCTCAAAGTGACCCGAATAACAGTCAGTCGATGAAAATAATCGGATGACCACGTCTGCTGCACAGGAACCCTGCCTGATTCACGTATACAATGCATGAGAAAATGTTGCTCAATCGCACAGAAAAAGCTTTAGCTAAAATTTCAGTGACACAATTGATTAAAAGCGATGAGGAGTCTTGTGGCACCTTAGGGTATGTCTACACTACCCCTCTAGTTTGAACTAGCGGGGTAATGTAGGCATACCGCACTTGCAAATGAAGCCCAGGATTTGAATTTCCTGGGCTTCATTTGCATAAGCGGGGCGCCGCCATTTTTAAATCCCCGCTTGTTCGAACCCCGTGCCGCGTGGCTACATGCGGCACGAACTAGGTAGTTCGAACTAGGCTTCCTCCTCGTTACTCCTTGTTACTCCTCGTGGGTTCGAACGAGCGGGGATTTAAAAATGGCGGCGCCCCGCTTATGCAAATGAAGCCCGGGAAATTCAAATCCCGGGCTTCATTTGCAAGTGCGGTATGCCTACATTACCCCACTAGTTCAAACTAGCGGGGTAGTGTAGACATACCCTTATAGACTCACTGAAGTGTAGGAGCGTAAGCTTTCGTGGGCAAAGACCCACTTCGTCAGATGCATGTGGACGAAGTGGGTCTTGACATGCATCTGACGAAGTGGGTCTTTGCCCACGAAAGCTTATGCTCCTACACTTCAGTTAGTCTATAAGGTGCCACAGGACTCCTCGTCGCTTTTGCAGATTCAGACTAACACGGCGACCCCTCTGATAATTGATTAAAGAATCGTAAAAGACTTGTGCCTCTCTATACTTGGGGGGCACCGTCGAAGGGAGGGGTGCATGCATGCCCCATGTCTCCTCTGCTGCCCTATGCCCAGCTGAGGACGGCTGCACTCCCCTGCCTACCGAGTTCCCAGTGGGGGGAGTAGGGCTCTGTTCTCATCCTGCTGGGCCTCCCCTCGACTGCTCTCCCTGGCAGCTGGGCCCAGATGGGGAGAGGGATACAGCTGCTTCTCATGCAGCTGAAGACTGTTCTGTGCACTGCAGCAGCTGCTGGAGTGAGCTGGCCTGGGAGGAGACAGCCCCGCTCCTCGCCCAGGCCCTGCTGCTGGGAACAGGGCCTGAGTGAGCCAGAAATGTGCGAAGGCCATGGGGGAATCCGGCTCCCTTGATCCCTGGCAGTCAGGCCTGGGAGGGGAGTGGGCTGCCACCACTTCTCCCCACCCCCGTCCTCCTGGCTCTTATAGGCTGCTGCTTTGCTGCCCAGGGAGGCAACCTGCAGCATTCAGTGTGAGAAGAGGCTGGTCCCGCCCCTTCTGCTCCCAGGCTGGGTCCTGCTGCCAGGGACAGGGGCCAAGTGTCAGGCCCAGCGGGAAAAGGACAGAGCCCCTTTTCCTCTTCTCCCAGAAGGCCAAACAGAAACCGGGGGGAGGGCGGCATTTGGCTTCCCCATGCATCACGTGTGCCTGGATTTATCCCATCGTCCAAGGTCTCCCTCAGGTTTAGGAGTAACTGCAACTGCAGCTTCTCTTCGAGGAGTTTGCTCAACTTGGCCTCATCCACCATATTCACTCAGGGTTTATGCTTCAGAGAACATTTTGTATAATCCAGTTGGGAACCTAATTCATTCCTTCTATAGCCTGAGCCAGTTCATGATTTCTAACGGGCCATCTGAACGTGCCTTCTGAGAGTCAAGATCTGTGGCAGAGACAATCATCCACAACACATTATCCAGGGCGTCTTCATAGATTCCCTCTTTTGCTAAATATATTTTGAATACAGCAGTAGAAATTGTGTATTAATATTGGACTGTGCGGTACATAATTTATGGCCATTCTTGTGAACAGCAGCAATCTTATTTCCGTTAGCCGTTTGCTTTTGTCTGTGTGCCAATAGCTTGCCGGTTCTTCCTCCAGATTTCTAATAGTTTTGCTTTAAACAGAATAAAACCCTTTGGGACAGAAGCTTTTGATTTCACATCGTAGATGGATCAGATTAGATTGATTGAGTTTCTCTGGGATGGGGACAGAAGCAGAGGCTACATCCAAAGCCTTGATTTCCTTTGCAACAGTACCCAGTCTATGTTCTCTCCAATTCTTTTTGAAGGCAGCATAAGAGAAAATAGCCATTCTGATAAAGGTTTTAAAGGCTTCCCAAAGAGTGGCAGCTGATGAAGCAATGGGGGCATTTGTTTGAAAAAAGGAACACCAGATTTCTCCTGGAAGCACTTAACAAATGATGCACCAAACAGCAGAGAGATACTTAATCTTCACATACTAATTGGGGTGCCTACCCTGGGCCCCCAGAAGACATATGAATAGAAACAACAAACAACAAACAAAAAACGAAAAAACAACAAATAGTCTAGTAGCACCTTCAGGACTAATAAAACATGTAGATGGTATCATGAGCTTTCCTGGGCACAACCCACTTCTTCAGATGACTGGAGTGTTAAAAGTCCAGATCCAAGAATAAATAAGGGAAGGGGGGGGAGGGAGGAAAAAAAGACAGTGAATAGATTGTTCAAGTAGTTATAAGAGGCTGATAAGCACAATTAGCACCTTCATTGTTTGTTTGTTTGGTTATGTCATTAGGATGTGGAAGGTAGCGGGTAGTGTGTGAGCCAGCCAATATCTCTGTCCATTCCATTCTGATAACTTCATTTACAAGTTTAAATCTTAAGTTCCAACCCTTCCCTATGTATTTGGCTTGTGGAACTGGCCTGAAACAATATAATGACTTTGAGATCCATTAATGAGTGCCCGGGCAGATTAAAGTGTTCTCCAACCAGTTTCTGTGTGTTGCCTTTTCGGAGATCTGATTTGCGTCCATTAATTCTTTTCTGCCATTTTGGCCATATACATGGCAGTGGGGCATTGCTGGCATTTGATGGCATAGATCACATAGGAACATGGTCAGATAAAACAGTAATACCAGTGCTACAATTAGTTACAGAATTGATCAAGTCTTGTGACACTCAGAAATACTTCAAATCTTGAATACATTAAATGAATTATAGAAAAAAATCCTTTAGTTTCTGTCTACAGGATTACCCATTCTCCATAAATCCTATAAGCCTAAATCTGTTATGTATGTACGAAGTACCTGATGAGTATTTGTGTTTTAATGTGGAGAATGAGAAGATTTAGCAGGGACTGGGTCTAGCATTTTGTTAAAATCTTCAGTGATAACAACAGGATGGTGCCCCGTGCCATTTATGCTAATTTTAAAAAAAAGAAATAAAATGTTTGGGATCATCCTGGTTTGGCCTGTGGAGATTAGCTAAAATGATTATAGAATTGCCAATTTCAGCCTTGAGCAGAGCAAATCTGCCCTCCCTATTAGCCTTTGTGCTTAGAATGCTAATATTCAATTTGTTATGCATTAGTATAGCAACACCCCTCACTTTTGAATTAAAGTAACTAGAAACGGAGAGGCCTACCCAATCACGCTTCAATATACAAGCTTCAAGTTCTGACAGATGTGTCTCCCGGATCACAGCAATGTCAACAGTATATTTTCAAAGCACTGAGTTTTTTTAATGGGACTATTCAAACCCTTTATATTCCAGGAGACACATTTAATAATTGGGGCCCCCACTGTTAAAATGTACTGGAAAAATAAAGTAAACTCACTTTGTGAATAAATGAGACATTGCAAATTTTCCTGAGCAGCATAGAGTTTATATATGGAGATATAGCTCAGAGCTGGAAGGGACCTTGAGAAGTCATCAAGTCTAGTCCTCAGGTCAGGGTCAAGTAACCTCCCTGATAGATTCGCCCCAGATCCCTAAATGGCCCCCTCAAGAACTGAATCACAAGCCTGTGTTTACCAGGCCAATACTCAAACCACTGAGGTAAGTAGCAAATGTTATAGATACCAGGGTAAGGGGGCGGGGAGGGGATCACTTTCCAGTACGTATCCTGCAGGAGTGAGAAGGAAATTCCCAGCATGGGAGTATAACAGGCAGAAAGACTGCTCTCCACCTGATGCTCCGCCCTTTCTCGGGCACGGAACTGGCCCCACCCACTGTGTCCTGAGACCCAAAATTGTGCGGGTATAAATCACTTTGTCCGATGTTTTTGCCCACAAATGCTTATGGACAAATAAATCTGTTAGGGTATGTCTACACTACCCTCCTAGTTCGAATTAGGAGGGTAATGTAGGCATACCGCACTTGCAAATGAAGCGTGAAATGAGGAGTAACGGTAGTTCGAACTAGGAAGCCTAGTTCGAAGTACCTAGTTCGTGCCCCGTGTAGCCGCGCTGCACGGGGTTCGAACCAGCGGGGTTTTAAAAATGGCGGCTCCCCGCTTATGCAAATGAAGCCCGGGAAATTCAAATCCCGGGCTTCATTTTCAAGTGCGGTATGCCTACATTACCCCGCTAGTTCGAACTAGGAGGGTAGTGTAGACATACCCTTAGTCTGTAAAGAGCCGCAGGATTCCTCCTTGTTTTGCATTACAGACGAACACGGCCGCCCCTCTGAGACTTGCAGAGAGTGTGAAAGGCTGCCGCAAGGAAAGCTCTGAGATCAAGCGAGCAGCAAGTTGCTAGAGACCCGACTGTCGGACTTGGAAACCAGAGTGCTGAAGAAGGCAGAGATCCCTCCAAGGAGAGACTTTGTATCAGGACGTCACTCTAGGAAGGAGGACTGGGGAATCCCTACTTAAAATGAGAGTTACTGAACTGGGCCTGGGCGTTGGGGCGGGGAGGGGGCATACGTAAACACTATATAAATCCGGGAGGGGAACTTTAATTTACTGTGAGATAAGCAGCCCTGCAAAAGGCAGAAGCTGATAATTTGTTAGTGCCAGCCATCCTCTGAGTGCCCACTCCTAGCCAGAGGTCACAGTGCACTGCCCTGCTGTTCCAGTCGTGTTTGACTTCTCAGTGAAAACTGCTCGTATAATGCCCAGTCGGGAATCAGGGTCCCATTTTACTCAGCACTGTACAGATGAACAATAACTAAAACAGTACCTACCCCAGAGAGTCCATGTACATTTCAGCTCAGACTTCATTTTATGGATTGCTAGTCCAGTGGTTGGTCCACAGGCAGGCACTGAGCTCCTTGTACCATGTCGAGCAGAGGGGTTGCATCTGGGGCTCTCGGTTGCTTTCCCCTTTAAGGCTATGTCTAGACTACATCGAATTTTCGAAAGAGGACATGCAAATTCCACGGGAATTTGCATCTCTTCTTCCAATCTCACTTTCAAAAGAGGATCTTTCGAAAGTGAAAGTAGTCTGGATGCATTTTTTTCGGAAAAAAAACCCTTTAAAAAAAAAAGCGCTCTTTCTTAAAAAAGGAGGTTTACGCGGGTTTTTTTCCTGAAAAAAACGCATCCAGACTACTTTCACTTTCGAAAGATCCTCTTTCGAAAGTGAGGTTGGAAGAAGATATGCAAATTCCTACAGAATTTGCATATCCTCTTTCAACCCCCCCCCCCCCCGCAGTTTAGACGTGCTCTTACAATTGTTACAATTTTCCTTCTCAACATGTTCTTTACTCCTAGTATCCCAGGAGAGCACGCCTGTTCCCAAGAGCACGTGGAAATGGGGTGCCGTGTATCATTGGGTGTACTCAGCCAACGCTGTTGAGAGGACTCCTTCGCTTGCCCAGAAGATCTTTCCATTAGACAGGAACAGTTCTCACGCTGCACAAGCGGTCAGCTTAAAAGGGACACATCTGCTCCACTGACCTCGCTGGAAGACTGTGCATGGTTTGCATGCAGAGGCATTTGGAACACTCTGTTTAGCTCCCACTTTGAAGCGGGGAGGAAACGGCGCTTTCTGTTTACTGTGTCCTGTGTGAACTTTTCCTTTACAGGATCATTAAAAGAAAATTAGAATGGAGACCCATAGTCTCCATCTGTTATGCACATTTCAAATTCGCCCCTGGAACCCTCCTGGTCTTCAAACTGGAAACGAGCTTTGCAAAATACTAGACTATTGGGAGCATGGTCTTATTGCTAGTCTGATTTATTTACTCTCGATAGGCTTCATGTTATTATTTGTGTTGCAGAGGTACCCAGTGTGACAGTCTCAGGGCGTGTTTGTTACATACCCCACTCTAGGTCCTCAAATGCAGGTGTTGTGTGTAAGTCTTGCAGGTTTTTCCCCCCAATAACATCTCTGAGAGTCAACCTTTCCTATATATCTTCATAGCTAAAAGTTTTCTCTAGGCTTTCTTCATCTCATGTCCTGATCACCGAAACATCCTTCTGTCTGGTCGTGACAAATGCAGGCTTGCTCCACTCAGAATGCCACTGAAAAGATCACTTTCCTAGCGCATGACTTTGACCATGTCACTGCCAGGAGAGGCAGTAGCTAGATGGATAGAAGAATTCTTCTCTCCACGTAGCCGCAGCCACACTGCCAGCTAAATCAATCTAGCTATGGAACTCAGGACACAACATTTTTCACCTCCTGAGTAACATAGGTAGGTCAATCTAATTGTTAAGTGCAGACCAGGTCTAACATTAAGAACATAGTCTGATCCAGCATGGCATTCGTAATGGTCTATCTAGCCCAGTATCCTGTCTGCCGACAGTGGCCAATGCCAGATGTCCCAGAGGGAGAGAACACAACAGGTAACCATCACGGGATCCCTCCCCTGTCACCCATTCCCAGACAAACAGAGGTTAGGGACACCATTCCTACCCATCCTGGCTAATAGATTCATGGAGGTTATGTCCATCAAAGGCTATCTAGCTCTTTTTTGAACCCTGTTCAAGTCCTAGTCTTCACCACATCTTCTGGCAAGGAGTTCCACAGGTTGACTATATGCTGAGTGAAGAAAAACTTCGTTTTGTTCGTTTTAAACCTGCTGTCTATTAATTTCATTTGGTGACCTCAAGTGAATGATAAGCTCTTTTGGACAGGGACCGTCTTTTAGTTTTGTGTTTGTACAGTGCCTAGCACAGTTAGAATGATACATGCCTGCAGCTCCAAGGTCAGTGGTGGGCAACCCACAGCCTGCAAGTTGCAAGCAGTTCATCAGGGTAAGGATGCTAAGGACTAGTTGACTGGTCAACTATCCAATAAGCAAAAGCTTGTTGGATAGTTGAGTCGACTAGTCGCTTCCCCTCCCCTTGCTGCCTCTTAGATAGAGGCAGCAAAGGGCAGTGGGGGCAAGAAGGGGTATTTCAAAGTGGCAGTGATGCACAGGGGTACTTCAAGGCAGCGTTTCAAAAGGGAAGCCACCGCACAGTTGATCTGTGGCTCAGCTGTGTGGCGCTGCCCTTTTAAAATGCCGAAGCGCTGTGGATCCCGGGGTCAGCTGGGGTCTCCCCAGCTAACCTTGGGTTCCACATGGTATTTCCCCAGAACCTGGGGCCAGCTGGGGATTGGGTTCTGGGGAAATGCCACTCGGAGCCCGGGATCAGCTGTGAGGCGCTGCCCCTTTAAAATGCCGCCTCGGCGTTTCATAGGGGCAGCACAGTGGAGCCCGGGGCCAGCTGGAGCTGGGTTCCGCTGAAATGCCGTGTGGAACTGGGATCAGACTCCCCAGCTGATCCTGGGCTCAGCAGCATGGAGCCCGGAGTCAGCGGGGGACCCTGAATCCTCCCCCCACTGGGAATTCTTGTACATTTCAAAGTTGGCATCCACGTGCATCCCGGAGTCAGCGGAACTTTGCACTGGCCCCGGGCTGTTCCACATTCCCCCTTTGAAACGTACAAGAGCCCCAGCAGGGGCTCTTGTACATTTCAAAGGAGGAATGCAGAAGTGCCTTTCGACTAGTTGAGTAGTCCATGGAAATTCCATGGACTACTCGATTAATCAATGAACCGCAATTTAACATCCTTACATCAGGCTAAGCAGCCAGCACGCCAGCAGATGAACTGTTTACCTTGTGCCTGCAGGAACAATCTCCCTGAGCTCCCATTGGCTGGGAACGGTGAACCACAGCCATAGGGAGCGATGGGCAGCTGTTCCCATGGATGCAAGGTAAACAACCTGTCTGATGGCCCACCGGTGGCTTACCCTGATAACCCAAAACCCACCTCTGCCCGAAGGGCTAGGCTAATGCAGAAAGAAAGAAAGAAATCTCACCATTGGGAGTAAGCTTGCTGGCAGGCTATGAGACAGACTGTTTACCTTGCATCTGCAGATACATCTGCCAACAGCTCACACTGGCTGTGGTTTGCCATTCCTGGCCAACGAGAGCTGCGGGAGCCCATACTGCAGACGCAAGGCAAACAACGTGTCTAAGGGCCTGACAGCAACTTCCCCTTATGAGCTGCCTGCGACCGGCTGCCCACCACACATACTTAAGTGGGGCATGTGACTGGGATGCCCCCATGGCAGAGCTCAGGACCCGCAGGAATACAAGATGCGGAGTAGTCAGTCTAGTGGAAAAGCATATTTTAAGACTGTTCCTTCTCGTCTCAATGGAGGCCTCTTGGCATCCTGCCCTGACAGGCTATTGATACTGTTTTCTCAGGAGAGGTTGTGCTGAGCCACAGGGCAGCTGACTTGCAGGCTAAGGGTTTCACGAGTGCTTCGTTTTATAACATTTTCTGTGTGCAGAGAGCAACACAGAGTTTTCCCACCCCTGGAGAAAGCCATAACACGGGGAGGATGCCTTGTCCTCACGGCTTTTGTTTCTATCGCTGCTAAGATTTGACATGAAACAGTGCTGGGGAATTAGAACTGAGCAGCCATGGAATGGCTATTTGCACAGCTGCATTGAAGACCTCCTAGGAGACATGGTCCATACAGCTCACGAGTCAGAATTTTTGCCATAAATATTCATAAATAAAGGCCTCCACCTCAGCCAGATGGATTAGGGTTGTCCAGATGATTAGACAAGATATTTTGACCTTGGAAAGCATTCAGAAAAGGGCAACTAAAATGATTAGGGGTTTGGAACAGGTCCCATATGAGGAGAGGTTAAAGCGACTGGGACTTTTCAGTTTAGAAAAGAGGAGACTGAAGGGGGATATGATAGAGGTATATAAAATCATGAGTGGTGTGGAGAGGGCAGATAAAGAAAATGTATGTATTAGTTCCCATAATAGAAGAACTAGAAGGCACCAAATGAAATTAATGGGTAGCAGGTTTAAAACTAATAAAAGAAAGCTCTTCTTCACACAGCGTGTAGTTAACCTGTGGAACTCCTTGCCAAAGGAGGCTGTGAAGGCTAGAACTATAACAGAGTTTAAAGAGAAGCTAAATAATTTCATGGAGGTTAGGTCCATAAAAGGCTATTAGCCAGGGGACAGAAATGGTGTCCCTGGCCTCTGTTTGTCAGAGACTGGAGCAGGATGGCAGGAGACAAATCGCTGATCATTGTCTTCGGTCCACCCTCTCTGGGGCATCTGGTGCTGGCCACTGTCGGCAGACAGGCTACTGGGCTAGATGGACCTTTGGTCTGACCCAGTATGGCCGTTTTTATGTTCTTATGACAAAACACATCACTGCACAGTGCTGATTTGCTGTGATTTAGTCATTTGTGTCAGTCTATGGAGACAGTCAATCAATACAGAGAATGTCCAAACTTTTCCCTAAAGAGCTGCATTGCAAAGTGGCTTGGAACCCAAGGAAATTTTGCTTGCACATATACAGGGACACAGATATCTTTTTAAAGAAAGCCCTTCGGGTAACAAGGCCCTGCTCCCCAGATCTCTGAGCAGCCAATGAGGGTTTTCTTTCTTCAGGAACCTATGGATATGTAGAATAGGGATAGAAATGTAGCCGTATTAGTCTGGGGTAGTTGAAGCAAAATGCAGGACAATGTAGCACTTTAAAGACTAACAAGATGGTTTATTAGATGATGAGCTTTCGTGGGCCAGACCCACTTCCTCAGATCAAATAGTGGAAGAAAGTAGTCACAACCATATATACCAAAGGATACAATTAAAAAAATGAACAAATATGAAAAGGACAAATCACATTGCAGAACAGAAGGGGGATGCGGGGGGGGGGGGGGGGGGGAGGGGGAGGAAGGAAGGTAAGTGTCCGTTGCCAGCTTTGTCCACATATTCATTCTGCTGATACCATTATTGGACCTAACCAAGTGAGTTATAAGATCAAGAACACATATTCCTGCGCATCCAGAAATATAATCTATGCTATCATGTGCCGAAAGTGTCCGTCTGCTATGTACATTGGACAAACATCTCAGACACTTCGCCAAAGGATTAATGCCCACAAAACAGATATCAGACAAGATCACAAAGAGAAAACAGTTTCTTGCCACTTTAACCAGAAAGGACACTCTCTAAATGACTTAGTCACCTGCATTCTGCTACAAAGACCTTTTACATCTGCACTTGAAAGGGAATCCTCTGAACTGTCATTCATGTTAAAATTCGACACTTGCCAACAAGGACTTAACAAGAATTTGAACTATCTCACCCATTACCAAGACAGTTTCCCCAATTATCACCTGTAATACCATTAACTCACAAACATCCCACTCTCCCTACCTTTAATATCATCAATTCACAGACACTTACCTTCCTTCCTCTCCCTCCCCTCCGCATCCCCCTTCTGTTCTGCAATGTGATTTGTCCTTTTCATATTTGTTCATTTTTTTAATTGTATCCTTTGGTATATATGGTTGTGACTACTTTCTTCCACTATTTGATCTGAGGAAGTGGGTCTGGCCCACGAAAGCTCATCATCTAATAAACCATCTTGTTAGTCTTTAAAGTGCTACATTGTCCTGCATTTTGCTATGGATATGTGTCAATTGCAATAAATCCCTAGGCCTGGCCCTATCATCCAGCTTTGGGTTGCGGGTGATAAAAATGCAGTGTAGACATCTGGGTTCAGGCTGGAGCCATGACTCAGGGAACCTACGAGGATGGAGAATCCCAGAGCACAATTTTCAACATCAACCCAAATAACTACAGTTTTATAACCCAGTGGTCCAAGCCTGAGTCATCTGACACAGTCCTGGGTGTTGTATTGTAGTGTAGACATACCCTCAGACTCCTTAACCATAGCAGCTGTCAGAATCCGACTCTAGGGATCCTGCAGGGGAGCTGGGTGGATGGAGCTATGAAATAAATCAATATTGTCCTGTCCTGTTTTGCGTGTGTGTCAATTTCAGTGAAACTCAATGTCGAGCTTCCATCACGGCTGGGAAGCTACAGAGCCCCTAGAGAGAGCAACAGTCTGGGCAGCCCTAAATAAAAAGCAGTTGTTACAGTTCATCTCCAGACGCTAATATTTCACCTCTGTACAGTAATGAATCCCAAATGGAAATAATCGGGTTGGTTTTTGTAGCAGCAAGGCCCTGGAAAGAATTTTCAAAATGAAAACTGCCTGGTGCCATGGAAGTTGCTCTTTTCCTTTACAGTCTACGAAGAGTCAGACATGACTGGACGTGTTTCCGAATGTTCCCCCTGAAACGGGCATTAGGGAGAGCACAATCTGCTAGCAAAGGAAAAGTATCCTGCCCGTGGGGAGCCATGGTGGGTGTAGAATTTGGGGAATAGTGACTGGGATCCTCTTTTCACCTCAGAACTGTTAAAGGGTGCATCTAGACAGCGGCGCTCTTTCGGGATACTTCCGGTATCCTGAAATAGCATTTGCCGCATCTCAACAGTGCATCTGTTATTTTGAAATAGCTTTCGAAACAGCGGGCGGGCTAGTCCGACGTCCCTGTAACTCTCGTTCCATGAGGATTAAGGGACGTTTCGGAATAGTGCTCTACTTCGAAATTTGGTGCAGCGTAGGCCGCAGGTCAGCCCCAGCTGGAGCAATTATAATAGGCATGTGCACTAGCTCTTTGTCACCACCACTCATGTTGCCATGGAGAGCAAGGGGTGGTGGTACAACCACTACTATTGCATGGCACCAGCCCCTCACCTCCCTGTGAGCCCCAAAGCTGTGACGTAGGGGGACAGGGTGTCAGGGGGAGAGAAGGCTGCTGGGTGATGGCAGGAAGGGGAAGGACTTGGGGGTCAGTAACAGACAACCCCCATCAAGAGCTCTGGGCCATGGTACCCAACCACTCTGGCCAGGGCTGGCCAGCGGGCCAGGAGTTTGAGACCCCTGCTGTACACAGTCGTCTCGTCTCTGCGGTCTGCCGTCAGGCACTGAAGTGATGAGGGCCATAAGTAACTGGACACATATATATGCAGACAGACTGAGCGTTACTCCTCAAGGAAGCCCACTGAAGTAAATAGGAGCATTTGGGGGCCAAGTGTGTCAAAAATCAAGCCCTACAGTGATGGCCCTGCCCATCCCCCATGTGCTGGTATGAAAGCAGAGCTCTGGCAACACCCTTGTCCGTGCGTGCGTGACCAGGGCCATTGGCTGGTGTTTTGTATTGCACAGAGCAGCTTGGTGTGGTCCTGTCTCCCACTTGTGTTTCCAGTGTAAGCAGAGGTCAGAGAGACAGGCCTTTTACTGCTCAGAAAGGAAAGCCGGAGCTATTTATACACCTCTGTAAGAACTCGAACTGTCCCTATGTTTACATTCGCTCTTTTAGGGAAAGCCAGCAGGGTTCACAAGGACTTCCTGCCCTGGATATCCAGTCCAACCCTGGCAGTGGCCTTTTCACTGACCCATCCCATGGCTACCTCAGGTTTAGTATATTGGCCACTGTTATCCTGAGCTCTGTTTTTTTGACATTATGTTTTCCCCTGGCCTGGACACGTGTGCTTTAGGTGACTTTTCCTCAGCTGTTTTAGCCCACAGTTATCCACGCTGACTGTCATTTTCTTATTTCCTGCTCCCATTCCTAACACCTCTGGGGCCCCTGGTGCTATTTCTGAGCAGGCGCAGCAATTTTGGGCTACGCTGGTCTTTGATGCATTCCCTCCCTGTTGCTATTACTTCGGCCACGGCAACGTCAAAGAATGCAAATCACGGATAGGGCCATGCAGCACTCAGCAAGCAAATCAAGAAGACAGCCCTTACCCCAGAGATCTTACACTGTCGGTGCCAGAAAGGATGCAAGAGGCGGGTGAGCCACACAAAGGAAATGCGTAGGATGCAAGGGGAGTTATGGTTGCTTAGCCAAAGCCAGATGGGAGTGACGTGACGGTATTGTGGCATGGATAGGTTTTAAGAGGGATTTCTAGGACAATAATGTGCTGGACTGACAAATTTTAATGGATGTGCTTTCCCCATGCATATTAGGTAGCACAGAGAGTCTGGAAGAAGAAGGAGAGGCCAGACAGTCTGTCAAGTCTGCGTAGTAGCTTGGCTATTAATATCCAGTGGCCCCTTTCCACTTTCACTTACTGCTTATCGAGTAAAATTCCCATGCACTGGCCTGAGCTGGGAGCTTGTTTCGTAAGGACTGGACCCAAAGTTTCTGAGTTAACATTGTCACAAACAAGCCAAATAGTTCTCTTAGGATTTCCAGATGAAGTAGCCTGAAGCAAAATACTTAAGACCTTGTGGCTCTATAGTGCTGCTTGGTTATAGAATCATTTGTGTTTGCACCGAATAAAAGTCATAAAAGGGACAGGAGTCCTGCCCCTCAAGTGGTGACCTTACTGGATTGCAATATGACCTCACAGGTCATTGTTGCAAGCACTGTTCTATGATTGCAACAACTCTCGTATCAAGTGTGCCAAGCGAGGTGGTCTATGGAAAGTTCCTGGCTTGCTGGTCATGGCTGTACTATTTGTATGCAAGTATCATTTTTGTATTTAAAGGTATGAATTTTGGCTATGTACTTGTATTTCAAATGTTAGCTCTGGGCGTAATGCCCACAGAAGAGCTAGATAGAATGTCTGAGAAAGGCTAGTCAGCTTGATTGGTCAATCAAGAAATGCTCAATGGACAATGAAGCATGGGAGGCACCAACTATACTGAATGGATTGTCCTGCAACCCTTCAATCAGGAAGGCGAGCCACCTGCAAAGAACTGAGTCATGCATAGACAGGTGACTTGCTCATGTGACTCCAAACTCCATCTTGGGATTTCCTTTTACACAGTGAGAACAATGGAATTCCCTCTACATGGCTGAGGATATGTACAGGGACCTGTAAATCCATCCTCTTTGGTCTTCAGTCCTGTTTCTTGCCCCTGGAGGATCTTTGCTATGAACTGAAGCTTTGAACAAAGGACTGAACATCCAATCCCATATAGATGTTCTCCAGAGACTTGACTTAAACCAGCAGATTATTCCACCATCATTGCTACAAGCCTGAACCAAGGACTTTGCAATTATATATATTGGATTCCTTTAACAAGTTTAACTTTCACTCTGTCTTTCTAAAACCTAAAGGTTTATTCATAAAAGGAAAGACTCTGAAGGACTGGCAACAGCGAGCTTTTGGGACAAGATTCTAAGTTATAAATTGACCTGGGAATGTGGCTGGTCCTCTGGGATTGGAAGAACTGTTTTATTTAGCGAGATTGCTTTTCAGTTCCTCTCATCACCTCATAGGCAGGTGTCTCCGCGCAGCTATGGCCTGCCCATTGTCAAGGTTTGTAGGCATGACGGCAAAGTTTTGAGACAGGGTTGGAAGGTGGATAATGAAATAGCTTTGTGGAGGGCTATGAGGAGCATGGGAACATCATGGGAAGAAGCACAAAGGTGCTTGTATGAAAATCCACCATGTGGGCAACAGAGGCTGGCACGTCGAGCCAATCAGATGCCAGCATCAACAGCCTGCTCGTGAATGTGAGATGACAGGTACGGTGGGGAGGGGAGTAATGTTCCCTCTACTCTTTCCCACCCATATGCAGAATAAATTGTTCTATGTGCACCAAGGCATGAGTAAATGTGCACCACCCATAGCAGCAGAAACCTCACTGTGGATGCTCTACTAATCAGTGGGGTGATATTTGCATCTCTCCTGAGCGGCCGGGGAAGCGCTCAGCTTACAGGGAACATTGGTGGAGCCTAATTAGAAAGGGCCCTGGAAGTGAAGACAAGCAGCTTTCTTCGAGCCTAGAATGTGTTTGATTTGTGAGATTCAGAGATCTTCTCTTGCTTTTTCGAGCCAGGCTCATGGGTGTGGACTTGTTAACATCACTCATACCTGCATGTCGGCACTGAACTTTACTCTAGAATCACAGAATCACAGAGCTGGAAGAGACCTCAGGAGTCATCAAGTCCAGCCCCCTGCCCAAGGCAGGGCCAATCCCAACTAAGTCAACCCAGCCAGGGCTTTATCAAGCCGAGACTTAAACACCTCTAGGGACTTAAACACTCTCCAGCCAAGTCAATAATGGTGAGTGAACATGGTCAGGGAGGAACATACCACCTCACAGATGTAGGAATGATGGGTTTGGGGGTTGCTGCAGCACTGTCCCCCCCCCCAGGTTTTGTGTAGACTCTCTGCTCCTGACCCCACACTTGGGGTCCTGACCGTCAGTCCAAGAACCAGGACCCTGGTTGCTGACCCCACATCAAGAGTTCTGCACCTGGCCCTACACCCCAGTCTCAACCCCTTACCTCTGTCTGAGTTCCCCATCCCAGAGACATGGCCCTGCTCCTGGCTCCACCTCTGAAGGCAGGAGATTCTACATTACCCGCTGCATCTAGCATCCCTCTTGGCCCACATGTTGATTTCAACAGTACAGCCAAATGCCAGGGCTTTCTGCTGGACCTTGGAGAATAAATTCTCAGCGACATACTATTGTTATTGTCCTTCATTTTTGGCTTCTGGATGGATTAAATTGTTTTGTACCCCGGGTCACTCCACCCTCTTGTACCACTTGAGATATTAGCTCAATTTATAAAGTAAGGTAGAAGCCACTAATTATGGAGGCGAGTAAAACATTACAAATGTGCTTACAAGGCTTAATGTAATACAAATAGAACAATTATTAGCAATCAAATAAGAGGCCGCTATTTAGAATTTCTGATGGCTAGAGTGGGATAGGGAATAATTCTGGAAGAAATAGAAGTTATTTTGCAATGCCATATATTGTTCTCTGAGTTTCAAAGTTAATAAGTCAGTCACTTGGGTATGTTCTGTTTAAAAACCGAACATAAAGCCCAGGGTTTGGCTCTGTATTCGTGAACATTTAAAGCAATCAGCCTGCTTAACAACACTGAAAATCTCTTGTTCATCAGCTGGCCAGGGCTGTTCTCTTTAGAATGAGAAATCATGGTAAGCGTGAGGTACATTCTTAATGTAATTTTGTTTTCTGGCAAAAAAAAAAAAAAAAGTACTTTCAGCCCTATTAACCTGAACACAGTAGAAACAAACTGCAGGCAGTTTCCTTGCTCAGAAGCCCTCAAATCTGCCATTCTGATGAACGCTGCACTCAGAAATCCCTCTCCTTCTGCTACTGTAACCCACACACCTTCTGGCTACGTCTACACTGGCATGATTTTCCGGAAATGCTTAAAATGGAAAAGTTTTCCATTATAACCATTTTCGGAAAAAGCGCGTCTACATTGGCAGGATGCTTTTCCGGAAAAGCACTTTTTGCAGAAAAGCGTCCGTGCCAATGTAGACGCGCTTTTCTGCAAAAAAGCCCGATCGTAAAAAAGAAAAGAAATCCACAAGGAGTAACAGTAGTTCGAATTAGAAAGCCTAATTCGAACTACCTACTCCGTGCCGCGTGTAGCCACGGGCACGGAGTCCGCACTAACGGGGAGTTAAAAATGGCGGTGCCCAGCAAGATGCAAATGAAGCCCGGGATATTTAAATCCAGGGCTTCATTTGCAACATCGAATGACTACATTAACCACCCTAGTTCGAACTAGGGTGGTAGTGTAGATGTACCCTAATAGATTAGTAAGACATGATTTCCCTTTACAGAAACCATGTTGACTTTTGTCCAACAAATTATGTTCTTCTACATGCCTCACGATTTTATTCTTTACTATTGCTTCGACTAATTTGCCCAGTACTGAAGATAGACTTACCGGTCTGTAATTGCCAGGATCACCTCTAACGCCCTTTTTAAATATTGGTGTCACGTTGGCTACCTTCCAGTCATTAGGTACGGAAGCCGATTTAAAGGATAGCTTACAAACCACAGATAATAGCTCAACAATTTCCCATTTGAGTTCTTTTAGAACCCTTGGATGAATGCCATCCGGTCCCGGAGATTTGTTAACATTAAGTATTTCTATTTGTTCCAAAACCTCCTCTAATGACACTTCAATCCGGGACAGTTCCTCAGATTCATCACCCACAAAGGACAGTACAGATTTGGAAATCTCCCTAACGTCCTCAGCCGTGAAGACTGAAGCAAAGAAATCATTTAATTTCTCCGCAATGACTTTATCGTCCTTGATTGCTCCTTTTATAGCTCGATCGTCTAGGGGGACCCACAGTTTTTTTTAGCGGGCTTCCTGCTTCAAATGTACTTAAAAAAACATTTTGTTATTTCTTTTTGAGTTTTTGGCTAGCTGGTCCTCAAAATCCTTTTCTTTTAAAGTAATACTTTCTCATTTTAACACAATTTTCAATACCCCACAGTGGGGTGAGGAATGAAGCCTGGTAAAGTGGCTAGTGCCCTTGCTGAAGATCTAGGCCAGTCTTCCTGTGAGATGGTGGGTAAGTCACTTAGCCTTCCCGTGCCTCAGTTTCCCATCTGTACAATGGACATGGCAGCACTGCCTTGCCTCCAAGTAGTATTGTGGGGATAAATATGCTAAAGACTGTAGACACACACATTAAAGACATGTTCAGATCCTTGCAGTCATGAGTAGAATAAAGCAGGGACACATAACCAAACCAGAAGTCCAGATCTGAACTACTCCATGACATCTGAGCTGTCTGAAGTTTGGATTTCAATATTGCATTGTGTGTCCATAGCTAACTACATCACTGTGTTGCAGTAACCTGCCTTGAATAGATAGATATGTTTCTGTCTGGCTTTTACAGTCCCTTCTCTCTACAAGGTAGGAGAGATGCATACATGGAGGTCTTGATTTCAGGGCCGCAGCTATGCTGAGGCAGTCCATGCCATGCAGATGGCACTGTAGGTTTTTCTTGGAGCTAGTTGGGGTATTCATCTCACCTTCCTGCTATCCCTGAGATACAGCAGGCTGAGTGGCTATTGCCATATTTCACCAAGGGCCATAACAGCACAATTCTACCCAGTTCAAGTCTCAGAAAGCTTTCAGAATTCAGGTCGTGGCTCTATTAACAAATCTTCCTGGGCATAGGAAAAATTAAAAAGGAACTATCCAAAGTGTGGCTGATTTCAGTGGCGCTCTACAAATGTACACACGCTGGGGTTGTGGTCCTTTGTGTCTTGGTTTAATTGATTATTGGCTGAGACAAGTTTTGTTAGGGCTGTATAATTTAAAGTTTCTTATACAAATACACCAGTACAAATTAAGGTTAACTGCAGTGTTTCAAAAATAGCTGCTATTTACAGTGATTATTTGCAAAAACAGACTCGGGTTAAACGGTCTTCTTTTTATTGTCAGTTCTTTGTGGTGTTACAACTTTCTCACTGTCATTTGCTTCAAAAATTGATCTCTCTGTGATCCCTGGAGGAGCCTTGCCATGTGATGGAGAAAAAAAAAAAGAACATCAACAGAGAGGAAAAAGAAGCTGTAGAGGTTCTCTGTTCTTAATCTACAGCTACAGCAGTCAGGATGAAGAGAAGCAAGGACAGAAGTAAAGGCTACAGGAGAGGTCATAGAATCAGAACACTAGAGTTGGAAGGGACCTCGAGAGGTCATCGAGTCCACTCCCCTGCCCTCATAGCAGGACCAAGCACACAATATACATCTGTATCCCCTCAAAGAGGCTGTTTGCTGAACACAAAATGTCAGAAGGGAAAGGGAATATCATAGGTAGAATACCAGAAAACAAGTCACAATTATTAGAAGCTGCCATACTCCCCAGGAAAGTCTTATTAAACCTTATGCAAACCCATCACCTCCACACGTCATTTCAGACAGCTGTGGGATGCAGCTAATTGGCCCACCTAGAAAAAGAGGGTATGCGAACCTCCACAGTAATTTGGACTTTGTGGAGAAGAGGGGTCCACAGGGTGTTGTCTTCCAATATGTGGGAGACACACCTACACAGCTCAGACTGAAAGACCACGGAGGGAGAGAAGCAGAAGGAAAGCCAGACATACACGGTCTGAAGAAGGTGGTTCATGCTGTGTGCAAGAAAGCTACCTCCTGGTTTTTGTTTCCTCCTGTGTTTGAGGAAATAGGATTTTGTATATGCTTTGTAAATAAACATAAGAACATAAAAACGGCCGTACTGGGTCAGACCAAAGGTCCATCTAGCCCAGGAGCTTGTCTGCCGACAGTGGCCAGCACCAGGTGCCCCAGAGAGGGTGGACCGAAGACAATGATTAAGCGATTTGTCTCCTGCCATCCTTCTCCAGCCTCTGACAAACAGGCCAAGGATACCATTTTATCCCCTGGCTAATAGCCTTTTATGGACCTAACCTCCACGAAATTATCTAGCTTCTCTTTAAATTCTATTATAGTCCTAGCCTTCACAGCCTCCTCTGGCAAGGAGTTCCACAGGTTGACTACACGCTGTGTGAAGAAGAACCTTCTTTTATTAGTTTTAAACAAAGCAGAAAGACTCTTTCATCAGTTTCTCCAGCAGGCACAATACACAGGACCCCAAAATTTGATTAACTGCATAGGTCTGAAATATAGACAAGAGACTGTTGCTGCTAGATAATCTTCGGTACTCTCCAAATCGACTGACCTAACTTTATGAGAACGCCTCCACTTACCAAATTGTTATCAGTCCCTACATAATTGCTTTCGGTAATGCTCACCCTGTATGAATTTCCTAGTCACTGCAGTACAATGAAGCAATTAGCTATGGGCACACAATGCAATATTTGAATCCAAATTTCAGGCAGCTCAGATCTGGGTTTTTGGTTTGGCTATGTCTCCCTGTTTTGTCCTCCAGCTGCCGTAACAAGCCCTCATGGCCAAAGGCAACAGGCATCAGATAAAACAGCTTCAGGACTGTTGTACATTATCTTGTGCAAGGACTAGGGCTGGTTCCAGGGCAGGGAGCTTAAAGCCACCTTTGCTGTCCCCTCTACAGTGTTGGCCCAAACAAGCAGCGTTTGGTGCATGAACTCCGAGGCCATGTCTGTCTACACTAGGAAATTATTTCGAAATTACTAAATTCGACTCAACTCCCAATTTAACAAGATCAAACTAGCATGTCCACACTATGAGGAAGCCTCAAAATTAGTCCAAGGCAGGCTCCATTAATGTGGACGTACTACCTCGGACTTAGAGCCCCAGGAATAGTTAGTTCAAATTACTTTGGGGAGTAGTTATTTCATAATAGTGGCACCGGTGCAGCCACGCTACCGTTATTTCAAAATAACTATTTCAAAATTAGCATTACTACTGATGAAAAGCAGGAGTACAGATTTCAAAATAAGCAGCCTGTTATTTCGAAATGACGGGCTTGGTAGTGTGGACGCTCGTCTTATAAGTTTGACCTAAGGGGGTTTATTTCAAAATAAAGTCGTAGTGTAGACCAGGGCTGACACACTTCCTTGTATACCAGTCTCTCTCCTTTATATGGGGTGGGAAGGGGTTTTCTCTCCCTAATATACAGTGCGGGCTTCCCTCCTTCTAGAGGGAAAACACGAATCACCAACAATTAAGAAAACATGGTTTTAAAGGGAAAATCCCCCAGGAAAGGTATGTTAATTACAGGGAGAAATGGTCCATGAAGGCGAATAATATATTTTGTTAATTAAAATATTATTATTGAGAGTCTTGCAAACTTATCATCTCTATACATCCTTACAGTCCATTGGCTCCCTCCTTCTTCCTCCACCTAGCAGGAAGGAAAAGAGGGAGGTAGTAGTTATTTTCTTCTCTTCTCTGTTCTCCAGTAGGGAAGGGCAGAAGGCCTTGGAAAAGCTGCTTAGATTCATGGATTTTAAGGTCAAAAGGGACCATTAGGATCCCTTCCTTCTGTGAACACAGAGCACATCCAGTGATTTCTTCACCGAGACCATATGTTTCTTGGAGCATATTATTTAGAAAGATACCTGGACTGACTGTCAAGACTTCAAGGAATGGTGAGTCTACCACATTGTGAGGTAAGTTGTTCCCATGGTTAATTATCCTCACGGTTAAAAAAAAGGCACCTTATTTCTTCTCTGAATCGGAGCTCCAGGAACCAACAATTTTAGCTTCAGGAACCCATTTCTGCCAGGCTGAAGAAGACACTTGCTATCAGAAATCACTTCCCCAAATAGGTACTTGTGTTTGTAACCTCTGAAAGAGTCATAACTGTGAACGAAATGTTCCGGATGTCAGGCATCAGGGGGATTCAGGGCTGCAGCCGCAGGGTGTGGGTGTGTCAGATGTCTGGGTGGGGGCTCAGGGCTTCTACTCCCAGGGAGAACCAAGGCTCAGGGCTCTAGACTGGGGGCATAAAGGATGTTGTGGCTCAGGGCTTCTGGCCTGCATCTCTGTGCCCCTCCCCCTGGGAGCACTGGGGTTGGGGGCACCTCATAGCTTTGCTCCAGGTTTCATCTGGAGGTGGGGCGGGGGGGGGGGGCAGGGCTCAGGGCTTCAGCCTCAGAGGAGCACAGGGGCTGAACCCAGGAGCAGAACTGCCAGGAGCTCTGGCGTTCCCCCCACCTCCCGCAGCTAGAGCCGTGATGCCCCGCTGTCGGGCTGAAGCTTCGAATGGAGAGCCCTGAGCCCTGGTGCCCCTCCCCCCGGTCTATAGCTTTGACTGGAGCCCCCGTGACTCTCCCCATCCCCTGGCCAGATCCCTGACCCCTCCCCTTTCCCTGCAGCTCAGTCACAACCCTGATGGCTTCAGTCCAGAGCGATGTCTCCCCACCATTCCCCCGTGGTTGAAGCGCCGCAAGGCTAAAGCCTCGAGTATCCCCTCCTCCCCATTGGGCCGTGGAGTTTTTATTGCCTGTGGGAGGGGAATCCCAGCAGTACAGTGTTTGCTGGTTTGTTTATTTGTCTCCGTTGCTGCCTGGTGAATGACTTCCAGTTGCACATGGCGGCCAGTCGGCTGGTCAGTGTGGAACTCTGGACTTTGTACCTTTGAAGTTCTCCCGTACCATAGTCTCAAGATGAAAGGCAGTTTTTCCAGAGCTCAAACCAGTCTTGCACATTGGTAGGCCATGAGGGAAATGTTTGCCTACGCTAATTAAAAATGTGTTAACGTGCAAGTAGGGAGCAGGCCATTAGGCCTGAAAGCATAAGTTTCATATTAGCTAAAGTTTAAGTTGTTAGCATAACCAAATAAAAGTTATTAATAAAAGTGACTCAAAGCATCATCTTAGGTCATGCAGAAACATGTTTTTGTTTTAACAAGTGTTGTATAATCATTTAAACATTATTTTAATTATTAGGTGTATTCATGGAAGTCTGCAGCTACCAATATTTTAAAACATTTTAATGTTGTTAGCAAATAAAATGTAGAAGAGATATAGGTTTTAAATGACAAAAATATAAATATTGTAACAAAAAGCAAATGTAATATTAATAGCCTATTTATAATTGACAATACACAGGATAGCTCCCAGTTTACAAGGAGCTTCATATATGATCAGAGTTCAAAAATACCCTCTACCCATTCCTTAATCAAAAAATTCCCCCTTAATGCCCTTGAATGCCTGGAAAGCAATTTACAGGTAAGTGATTTCTAGCCCGCTCACAAGGGGTACGTCACACAAAGGCACGCTTTCTATAGTGCAAGCCATTTACCATCATGGGGAGGGGTCACCCTGTTGCCCCGCCTAGGCACTGGTGTAAAAAAATGGGCAGGATTTCATTCCTTGCATCCTTACATCCAAGGATTGGCCACGATCACCTTAGGTTACATCTACACTACGAGTTTTCTCTGCAAAAAATATGCTAATGAGGGACTCATTTGCATGATTCATGATCTCATTTGCATATTTTCTGCCGATCCGTTTTTGCGCGAGGGGTTTTTGCGCAAAACCAAGCAGTGTGGATATTTTCTTTTTGTGCAAAAACTCCTTTTCCCGCAAGATCCTTATGCCCCCAAAAAGGAGGTTTGCCGATCTTGCGGAAAAAGGGGGTTTTGTGCAAAAAGAAAACGTCCACGCTGCTTGCTTTTGCGCAAAAACGGATTGGCAGAAAATATGCAAATGAGATTGTGGCTCATGCAAATGAGTCCCTCATTAGCATATTTTTTGCCGAGAAAACTCGTAGTATAAACGTAGGCTTAGTGGAAGAACTCACAGTTTGGCATCTCCCCATAGGCACTTATCTAGCATCATCTCTGGAACAATAACAAAGCCAAGGACCTCCACAACAGCTTGCTTCCTCAAAGCACTTTGCCAGCCCACCCTGGTGAGAAAGGAGAGCAGGTGGACAAAGCCAGATTTCTAGATAAACAGATCCACAGATTTTCAGCTCCTGTTAAGGCACCCGATTTTCAAAGGAACTGCACGCACTGTATCGTCAAAGGAGTGGGTTAAAGTAGTAATATAATCCTTGCCTCAAATAATAGAATCATAGAATACTAGAACTGGAAGGACCAAGCACCATTTAGATCATCCCTAATAGATGCTTATTTAACCTGTTCTTAAAGCTTTCCAGTGATGGAGATTCTACAACCTCCCTAGACAATTTATTCCAGTGTTTAACTACCCTAACAGTTAGGAACTTTTTCCTAATGTGCATCCTAAACCTCCCTTGCTGCAATTTAAGCCCATTGCTTCTTGTCCTAAAAAAAATACCTTACCTGCTAGGAGCACAGGCTGGAACTATGCAGGGTAATACAAGATAAAGTCATGGCAGTGTGTGTTCAGTGGACTGCATCACAAAACATAGGAGTTAAAGGAGTTTTCTGAAGGAAACTTTGTATGTATTGGCTGGGATCCTGCTCCAAGTCATGGAAGAGAGCAGTGAGGAATAATGTTGGGGAAAACCCAGGGGATCATGCTGGATAAACCTGGCAGAGAAACCAGAAGAACATCTAATAGATGGTTTCCACCTTTAATACCCTGGGATCAAATTGCTACAAAATGTTAATTTCACGATGAAAGGTTCAAATCACAGAGCTGAGACTCTCTTTAAAGGTTAAAGACAGCAAGCCAAAGTTATGTTTTGAGCTATAAATGGATCTGCCCCAGCTGAACAGCAGGAGTGAACCATTAATCCTTTTCTCCTACTCGCAAGGAGAAGCATGCCAGCAGGAGTCTAAACATCAAGCCACAGTGAAAGGCAGCTTCAGACCGGAATAACAACAAACAACAATGAGTAGTTCCACAACAGCCTGCTTCCTCAAGCACTTTGAAAGCACTACCCTGGTGAGAAGGGAGAAGACAAGGGGAGATTTCTGGAAAAGCTCAACATCGAATCCTGAGCCAGATTTTCAGCTCCCATTAAGGCACCCAGTTTTCAAAGGAGCCAAGCACACTGAAGCTAGATTCCTAACCCTATTTACAGCCTTTCCAGCCCCCCTTGGTAAGTGTATGTTTGGATTTTCCCAAGGCTTCCCACACTTGATTTTGACCCTAGAAGGGCCAAACTCCCAGCTTGAGTAAATCAATACTGAGTAAATCTAGGCTGATTTGGACCAGGTGGGAATGTGACTCAGCTCTAGGCGATAGTGTGGGTTTACAACACCAGCTAGAGTCAAAATGGGGTGGTGCAGATGTAAGACTGATAGATAGAATTGAACCTGTGACCTCTGGAGCTTAGTGCAAGAGCCTCTCCTGCTTAAGATAAAAGCCAGCTGGCTCTCAACTAAGGCTGTAGAACGAACTCATTCTCTCACTCTGAACAGTCTTGGTGCCACTACATAGGACAGCACACTGTAGGTGGGTAGGTTACATATACACCTTGAGGCAGCTCCTGCAAAATTTGTTTTCTTGAACTCCAGTGCTCTCGTCCTATTTTAAGCCTACAGCTGTACATTCGGTTCAGACCATTCACTGCCCGAGTATCAACCTCTCTCACACTTCATTCCATATATGATGGCATTAGGGTATTTTCTGTCTTCTTATATCTCTCTTTCCCATTAGCTCCTAACATCCTGTTTGCTTTTTTGACTGCTGCTGCTCATTGAGCAGATGTTTTCAGCAAACTATCCACAATCTCTTTCTTGAATGGCAATAGCTAATTTAGACCCTGTCATTTTGTATGTTTAGCTGGGATTATGCTTTCCAATGTGCATTATGTTTCATTTATCAACATTCATCTGCCATTTTGTTGCCCAATCATCCACTTATAACTCATCACACTCAGCTTTGGACCTAATTATCTTCAGTACTTCTGCAAACTTTGCCAGCTCACTGTTTATCCTTTTTTTCCAGATAATTATGACTCTTTTGAGCAGCTCTGTACACGTCCTTAGGGGGCCTCACTATTTATCCCTCTCCACTGTGAAGACTGACCATCTATTCCTACCCTTTGTTTGCTATCTTTTAACTAGTTACTGTTCCATAAGACCTTCCTCATATCGCATGACTGCTTACTTTGCTTAAGAGTCTTTATCAAGGGTTTTCGGAAATACCCATTGGATCACCGTTGGCCACATATTTGTTGATGCACTTGAAGAGTTCTAATAGATTGTTAAAGCAAGATTTCCCTGCACAAAAGCTGTGTTGACGCTTCCCCCAACATATTGGCTATGTCTACACTGCAGGTTTCTTGCACAAGAACTATTTGCACAAGAGTTCTTGCGCAAAAGCACATCCACACTGCCATGTGCTTTTGCACAAGAGATGTGCTTTTGCACAAGAGCGTCCATGACAGTGTGGACACTCTTGTGCAATAAAGCTCTGATGGCAATTTTAGGCATAGAGGTTTCTTGTGCCCCTGTTCCCATCCACACTAGCCTTTTTGCACAAGAGCTCTTGTGCAAAAAGTCTTATTCCTCATGGGGAGAGGAATAACTCTTGTGCAAAAAGCCCTCTCTTCTAATGATCTACTGTAAACTTTCTTGAGGAAGAAATGGCTTGTAGTGTGGACGCTCTGCAAGTTTTTGCACAAGAACAGCCATTCTTGTGCAAGAAGCCTACAGTATAGCCATTATGTTCATCTACATGCCTGATAGTTGTGTTCTTTACTGAAGTTTCAACCAATTTGCCGGGTACTGAAGTTAGCCTTACTGGTTTGAAATTCCCAGGATCACATCTAGAGCCTCTTTTAAAATCATTGATGCATCTGGTATAGAGGTTGATTTAAGTGACAGGTTACATCAGTGAGTAGTTCTACAATTCCGTATCTGAGTGCCTTCAGAACTCTTGGGTGAATACTATCTAGTCCAGGTGACATAATGGTTCAATTTATCAATTAGATCCCAAACCTCCTTTACTGACACCACCATCTGGAACAATTTCTCGGGTCTGACAGCTAAAATGAATGGCTCATGTCCTTAGGGTTAGGATGAAACTGATTACAGTGAAAACTGATGGAATGAAGTATTTAGCTTCTCTGCAGAGGTCTTGTCTTTCCCGAGCGCTCCTTTGGTGTCTTGATTGTCTAGTGGCTCACTGATTGTTTGGCAGGTGCTTTGCTTCTGATGTACTTAAAAAAATGCTGTTTCTTTTTATGTGTTTTGCTAATTGCCTTTCAATTTTTTACCTGTCTGATTATATTTTTACACTTGACTTGCCAAGCTTATGCTCTTTTCTATCTTCCTCAGTAGGATTTGACTTCACAATTTTAAAAATGATGTCTTTTTTTTGTCCCCAACAATCTCTTTTACTTTGTCACGTAGCTAGAGTGGCACATTTTTTGGTCCTCTTATTTGAGGATATACATTTACTTGGAGCCTGTATTAGATGTTTTTTTTTAAAAAAAAGTTTCCATGCAATTTGTGGGCATTTAACTCATAAGTCATGTGCTCCATCCCCCTAATCATTTTTGTTGCCCTCCACTGGACTCTCTCTAATGCGTCCACATCTTTTTCGTAATGGGGGCCCTTCAGAATTGGACGGAATACTCCAGCATTTAGACTTCAGGCATTTGTATACAAACACTTATAAAATTTGTCACTTTTAGTAGTCTGCCTTCATGTGAGGTAACTGAATGAGATTCTTTTTCATTTCACTGTTTCTCTTCAGCATAGTTCCTACCTGTTACTTATCAACTTCTATCCTATCCTCTCACTAAGATATACAGTATCCCCATAAATATATTCTGTGTGTGTCTACACACACACGCTCATAAGAACATAAGAATGGCCGTACTGGGTCAGACCAAAGGTCCATCTAGCCCAGTATCCTGTCTGCCGACAGTGGTCAGCACCAGGTGCCCAGAAGGGGTGGACCGAAGACAATGATCAAGTGATTTGTCTCCTGCCATCCTTCTCCAGCCTCTGACAAACAGAGGCCAGGGACACCATTTCTATCCTCTGGCTAATAGTCTTTTATGGACCTAACCTCCATGAAATTATCTAGCTTCTCTTTAAACTCTGTTATAGTCCTAGCCTTCACAGCTTCCTCTGGCAAGGAGTTCCACAGGTTGACTACGCGAAAGAAGAGGGTTTTGCAGAATTTCCTAATGGTCATCAGGATTTGGATTTACCTGATCTGAAAGTTTCCTATTGGCCACAGGGGCACTCGAGGCAGGGACAGAGCTCGGAGACCCACACACACAGACGCACCCTCCATCAGGGCCAAAGGAACATGCCAGCAGCAACTCAGAGCTACCAACGAGATGCTGTGCTAGCTGCACTGTGCTGCCAGTGGTGGTGGCAGGAGCCTCCAGGGTGGCCATTTTAAATCACCCGGGGACGGTAGGTAGGGCTGGGGGATGTGCTGGGAGGAGCACGTGGGATGACTTGAAGAGCCAGGGGAGAGACCTGGCTCCAAACTTTAGTGGAGCAGGGCCCCCGGGCCAGGGTTATTGCTGATCCCTGCGCATCATGGCCTTATATAACTTGCCAGCTAGAATACAGATTAAGTATTGCATGGGCTGCATCAAAGTGTTGTTAGGGGGTCTGTAGATAGGACTGTACCAAAATCACAGTCTCTTTTGGTCAGTTTCATGGTCCTAGGATTTTAAAAATTGTACACGCCATGATTTGAGCTATTTCAATCTGAAATGTCATGATGTTGTAATTGTAGAGGTTGGGGGGGGGGAGTCTCAAGGTTATTCTAGGGGGGGTTGTGTGTTACCTTCTGCCCGTGACAGCGCTGCCTTCAGAGCTGAGCAGCTGCTGGCCAAGGGCCCAGCTCTGAAGGCAGAACCATCACCAGCAGCACAGAAGTAAGAATGGCGCGATCCAGTATTGCCACCCTTACTTACACACTGCTACTTGCAGATCTGGGCAGGGGTGCAGCGAAGGGAGATACGGGGGAAGGGGGGCAGTTTCCCCCAGGCACAATGCTAGGGCGAGTGCAGGGAAAAAGATGCAGGCAGGTCTGGGACCATTGCAGCAACCGTGGCCACATCAGACCCATCCGCACTATTTTCCCTGCGCTAGCCCTAGTGTTGTGCCCAGGGGGAACTGCCCTCTTCTGTCCCCCTTTCGCTAGGCCCCTGGATCTGGACCCTCAGTCAGAAGCCTCCAACTTCGAGCCGCCCCACTCGGAAGGCAGCAGTGCAGTTGGACAGGCATCACGGTAGGGAATTGCTACCCTGACTTCTGCACTGCTGCTGATGCTGCTACTTTTGGAGCTGGGCGTCCATTGGACCACTTTCCAACCACCTAACTCTTGGCAATACCATAACCCTCCTAAAATAACCTTGTGATTCCCGCTCCGGCAACTCCTTTTTGGGTCAGGACCCCAATTTGAGAAATGCCGGTCTCTCCCGTGAGGTCTGTGTAGTGTAAAAGCCCACCAAAGACCAGGTTTCATGGTCCGTGACGCATTTTTCAGGGCTGTGAATTTGGTAGGGCTCTAACTATAGATTGACAAATTCATGTCGTTTCTGTGACACGCAGCTATGCTGGAGCACGCCCCCTTGTGGCGCAGCATGGCCCTGCAGATGCACTGTCCTGAACTCCCTGGCCTGTCCCTGGTAAGTAATCACTTCCAGACCAGAATGCTTTAAACTGAGACACCCCCCCCCCCTGCATGAAGGGTCACATTAAATCTTTCATGGTACACCATGAAAGCCCCTCAGCTCCAACTCCCATTCCCTTCAATGCAGGGGTCTCGTAGCCCTCCACGTGGGGTCTATGAGTAGCCCTTGGCTACTTGGATCAGGTTCTCCCAGTCCTCCATCTGGAGTGTGTATTGGTAAGTCAGGCCAGCTGGAGCACTTGATCTGGTTCTCTGAGCTGGCTTTCTCCCTAGGCAGGAAGGCCTCTTGGAAGCAACCTGCTTACTTTCTAGAGGCTTCCGTTTCACCACTATGCCTAGCATTGGTTTAGTCACATGACCGGCCCATCATGTATCTGTCATACCTTCCCCCACCTGGGAGGTCCGTCTCCTGGTGACAATCTCCTTTCACACTCACCCGGGAAATGGACTGAGCCAACTCAACTCATTGAACAGCTCTGGCACGGCAAGGACTTTCCTTCCTACCCAGCTGAGCTAACGCAGCAAAAAGGTCTATCTGCCGACATCAGCTGCCTGAACTTTCTCTCTGCCCCTGCTCCAGTCCCGTCATTCATTTGCTTTAAGTCTGCCTTGCTCAAATGTTAAGACATGCTCATCCATTTTGTGTGCCCAGCTTGGGACCCCAGTGTTTGATCTTCAGTGGCGCCAGGCACTTGTAGCTCTTATTGACTTCCCTGTGCCTCAGTTTCCTTATTTTTACAGGCGTTTGTAAGATTTAATGCACTTAATAGCTGTAAAATATTGAGATCCTCAGATGAAAACAGCCTGTGTAACGTAAATAGAAATAATCATCAACGTTCATCTACAGGGGAGTTCTAATCAGTTTCCTTGAGATTTCTATCTCATTTCCTTCAGAGGAGTTTCACTGGCTGATATTCACAAATAAAATTATACACCACCAGCAACATGTATTAATGCAGACAATCCTCAGAATCCCTCATTAGAACAACAAACCCCGCAATGGGGGAGTAGAAGGGGGAGGGTAGTTTACAGTCTCGCCACATGTTATTAATCAGGTTTATGACTGGTTTGGAATTAGCAGCCTGAAATCAGTTGTCTCTATAAATTAAGTGATCACTGTCTCCTCTAGAGATTTGGCTCCAGGCTATTCCAATTAATAATGTTTATTTGTTGTATTATGTTTTCCCAATCCCTATCATAACAGACAAACCTCTCATATAGAAATTGACACAAGATCAAATAATATAATAATCATAACTTCCTAATAAAAAAATCCATGTTGGCTGCTTGCCAATGAACATCATTTCAAGTGCTCTTGTGTGAGGAACATGTAAAACTTGGAGGACTCTCGTTTTAGCCTCTTGCTCCTGTAAGTGATACTGTTTTTCTGAAAGTTGTGTTTAGCTGGGTAACTTAACCCTTGGAACAACTGAAGGCAGGAATCTTCCCTTCTTTCCCCCAACCAGTTCCACCTCTCATCTCTTCCCCAAATCAACCCAACCTTCTCATGTCCCTCAGCTCACCACTGCCTTCCACCGGAAAGTCCCCATATCCACTCCACATCCATTACTGCCAGACCAATGCCCTTTCCATGCCCACATTTCTAACCATGTTTGAGAGGCACCTAATATGTTCATCACCACAGGGGGAACCTACCAATTGTGGTAGAGTGGCAGGTGGTGCTGCATAGCAACGGTGTATTCGGGAATGGTTTAAAGCCAAAAGAATCCACCCGCTTCATCCGAGTTCCACTTAGTTCAGTCCACACTGAGAATCAGATAAATGGGTTCAAGGTGACTTACGAAGGGGCTCGTTAGGAAATTGGAGCAGATATTAAGTATTATTGGTTCTTATCCTAGTTGAGTCCTTGTACGGCCCTTTCTCTAGAAACTTGGGCATAGCCTACCTTAAAGATATTTAGGCACCTAGTTCTCCTTGATGTCAATAAAAGTTAGAAGCCTAAATACCTTTGTGACTGGTTCTTGGCTTTCAAGTGTTCTGTAATATTAGAACATAAGAATGGCCGTACTGGGTTAGACCAAAGGTCCATCTAGCTCAGTATCCTGTCTTCCAACAGTGGACAATGCTAGGTGCCACAGAGGGAATTAACAGAACAGGGAATCATCAAATGATTCCTCCCTTACCACCCATTCCCTGCTTCTGGCAAAACGAGGCTAGGGGACAACATCCCTACACATCCTGGCTAATAGCCACTGTTGAACCTATCCTCCATGAACATATCTAGCTCTTTTTTTAAAACCCTGTTATAGTCTTGGCCTTCACAACATCCTCTGTCAAGGAGTTCCACAGGTTGACTGTACATTCCACAGGTGGACTCCAAAGAAATGCTTTGTTTTGCTTGGTTTAAACCTACTACCTATTCATTTCATTTGGTGACGCCTAGTTGTGGTACTGTGAGGAGGAGTAAATAACACTTCCTTATTTACTTTCTCCACCTCCATCATGATTTTACAGACCTCTATCATATCCCCTCTTAGTCGTCTTTTTCCTTAGTTGTCTACTGACAAGATAAGAGTGGTCTGGGGAAAAGGACTGTTGAATTCTTCTCTTGACTGGCTGAAGGACCTATGAAAAGTCACTTCACCTTAGGTTTACTCACATATAGTATGAGGTGGGTAATACTTAGAACTACTTGTGCCATGATGGTACTGTGAAATTTTAATGCGTAGAGTGTGTTGAGAGCTCAGATAAATAGACACTTCACCAAGTGTTGTTTCTATGTAGTAAATCCAGCGAGGCCGATGCAGATCAAAGAACCACTTCACGCAGCCATATGTGTACGGTGGTACGGAAGAGAACTCAGTTGGAGCAAATCAGTTCCTTGTAGTGTTCCTGGGCCAGATCCTACATGCAGAGAGACTGGCATAAGTCCAAAGGTATGCAAATGAGTTAGCCCATTGCATAATGTTCTTTCAATCCCGAGTCGTTTGGATGCATCCAGAATAGACATATTAAATGAGAATTGAGGCTGGTCACAATTTTGAAAATTCAACAACAACAAAAAAAAAAGAAAAGAATTTTTTGCAAAATGTTAAGTTAACTTTTGCTCTTTCACATGGTCAACATTTTTTTTGAACATTTAAAATTTCAATACAAAATTTCATGATTAAATTTCATTTTCCCCCCTGCAGTTTTCAGCCTGTTCTAGCCAGTCTACTCTGGATTTGCAAGTGGTGTGAATGAGTTCAGAAGTGGCCTGATTCAGCTGCTCATGCTCGGGGGTTTGGTCTGATCTCAGAGCCATGCTTCTGTTCAGATGGGGGAGGGAGTCTTTCTGCAGGGAACCCCCCTTCACGTCATACATTTGAACCCCAAATCCATATGTGCATGGTTTACCTGGCTTATCTTAGTCAGATACTCTTATTTTCCTGTAGCAGAGGAACTAGCTTCTATGTACATCCACCCATAATGGCAAAAGCCCCACAAATAAGGGTTAAATTCCCTCCCCCCCTACTTCCAGAGAAAACCTAGCACTGAATCTCCACTTCATTGCGACAGCCTTTTGCCATTGAAACGCTCCTGATTTTGCTGCTGTGGGCGTGTGCCCATGTTATCTTTGCATCTTACACCACAGGGCGATGAAAACTGTGCAAACGTCTCACTTCATTACACCTTCCATTACTTTGTAGAATGCCACCAGCATTTGATTCTATCTAAATCATATACCCGCTGCTCTGTGGCTTTTCTCCTGCTCTGCCCAGAGCTTCCTTTCTGTATCTGGGGCATTAAATTCTCCACGGGAACATTTCCAAATGCTCACACAAGCTCCACTTTAATGACTAGATAAGTGCCATGTCTGATCCGTAATCCCATGCTCCTGGTTGTTCTGTGGCAGCTGTGTATAAAATGAATATCACCGTAAACGTCAGGGCTGCCGGTTCCATCCCCGCTGATTGGCTACGTGCCGGATGCACCAATTCCTAGTCATTATGGGCAAGTGGAGCGAACACTACGGATGTGAACATGAGGGAATATTGGGAGTAAGAATGCGTTCTAACCCACAGAGGCACCCTCCCAAAACCGATCTAGAGTATTAAAAAGACTCTAGAGATTTTGCAACCTTACACTTGATGGGACACAATGGCAGATGAAGAAATGGGGTAAGATCGCTTATGTTAGAGGAGAAACAGGTGACCAAGAAGCAGATGGGGTAAAGGGAACTGCTTTATTGCCACTGAATGATGTCATGAACCAGATTTGAACCTGTGAGGAGACACCCCTGGACGCCTCCACCCACCCCTGGATGGCAGACCATCCTGATGACCCCTGGAGGGATCCACATCCCCACCCCCTCCCATTTCCCCACCAACTTGTTAATAAAATCCCTAACAGTTGTTGAAGTAGTGAGCCCGACAGACTTATCCATGCAATCCGTCTAGACGTGATGATCAGGCACAACTTTCCCCTGGGGTCCTGTTTGTAACGCCAGATGTTAGAGAAGAAACAGGCGACCCAGAAGTGCATGGGGTAGATGGAACTGCTTTATTGCCTCTCGGACGTTGTGTTGAATGTCCCAGGCAAACGTGAGCGGGCATTAAAGCTGTTCTGTTTACCCCATCTGCTTCTGAGTCACCTGTTTCTTCTCTAACAGCTAACATCCACCGGGTGCCGTTAGTCCCAAAAGAATCCTACAGTCCTATACAAAGAATAGTCCTGCCTTAGAAAAGACTGTAGTTCTTACTTAGGGGCATGGTGTGTACATACCATGTGTACTAAATAAAGAGACCTCTTCACCCACCCCTGAAAAGCAGTCAGCCCTGGGTTGGAAAGTAGTAACTGTTTAACAGCACGAAAAGGAAGAAGAATATTCTGTCCAGTTGAAAAGATCCCTGGGGGGTTGCATTAAGCAAAATACATACTTGTATTGATTAGTATGTAGTATGACTTGATTAAGGACTGCCCTGGAGCATTGCCTTATACGAGACAAATACAGAGGCAGGTCCTTCACATCATCTTATCATGTATTTTAAATGGGAACATTTCCAAACACCCAGACCAGTTATATGTCAATGGTATGAGAAAGGGTACGTGTGACACCTACTCCCATCCTTCTAGTTATTCTTGGTCTGTAGCTGATTATATTTATTTATTTACTTGAATTGTAGCAGCACCTAGAAGCCGGGGTCATAGAGTATGACTCCACTGCACTGGGCGCTGTACAAACATAGAACAAAGTTTGCACTCTAAGAATAACACAAGAGAGGACAAAGGGCTGAAGAGAGATGGGGAAAGCAGAAGGAATCAGTGAGACAATATTGGTACCCCAAAAGCACGGATTGTTCTCCGAAGCTGCTACATTTAATGCTTCTCATGTTTAGAATTAACACACACATTTCTGTGTAACTATGTTGTGGATGGCTGAATTAATCCCAACCGAGCACAATTGTAAACATCACCACTGCCTGCACTGCACGTCACTGGAGCTTGGGGAAATTTCTACATACAAGAGTGAAGACAGGAAACATTTCTCCGACAAATTGCTTTTAAAGAAAGGGACAAAGATTCATCTCGTGTCACTGAGCTGATCTCCACTGAAGTCCGTATGTAGAATTCTACCAGCAGAGAATTGTGCTTTTGAAGAGCTGTTCAGAGTTTCAGTAAGTTTCAAAGGGTGGTCCAATGAGGTATAAAGATTTTATTGGCACTTGTGCAGATGCTGTAAATGACAATCATGGCCTATTATGTGGGAATAATGTAGACCTTCAAAACTCAAGGCTGTGAAGCTCTTCCCACAGACTGTCATTCATTACTGATGACAGATGTGTGCTACCTGATGGTTAGATTGTGTATTAATTATATAGATGACTTATGAATTCCCAGTTACCACTTGGAGGGTTGACAGGTTCTTGTCCCAAGATCAGGCCCAGTATTTAAATTACTCTGTCATTGGGAACCCTGATGTGCACAGTTGCAATACTGGCAATATAGGAACTCTGGTGTATTTACAAATGTAGTTTATTAATACCTTTAGTGTAGCCACAAACATCCCAAATTAACAAAATAGATAGGGAATGTACATCTATTTTTCTTTATACTCACACCATTACTTCTAGAACAACCTGAAGTGTTATCCACTATAGAATCATAGAACACTAGAACTAGAAGGGACCTCGAGAGAGCATCAAGTCAAGTCCCCTGCCCTCATAGCAGAACCAAGCACCATCTACATCATCCCCGATAGATGTCTGTCCAACATGCTCTTAAATATCTCCAGTGATGGAGATTCTAATCTCCCTGGGCAATTTATTCCAGTGTTTCACCACCCTGACAGGTAGGAAGTTTTTCCTAATGTCCAACCTAAACCTCCCTTGCTGCAGTTTAAGCCCATTGCTTCTTGTCCTATCCTCAGAGACCAAGGAGAACAATTTCCCCCTCTCCTCCCTGTGACACCTTTTAGAAACCAGAAAACTGCTGTCATATCCCCTCTCAGTTTTCTGTTTTCCAAACTAAATAAGCCCAATTCCTTCAGCTTTGCCTCATAGGACATGTTCTCTAGACATGTTTTCTTAGATTATCTTCTTCATTGCCTGCACCTTCCCCATCATCACCAGGGGCCATCAACCTGGCACCTCCCAAGGACTACAATTCCTTCTACCGTCCGTAGGCAGAGATGCCTCTTTTATACTAAGTAACACTAGTGTTGTTATGTTTGAGGTATATTCAGTAGGAGACATTTCCCTTTCTCCTTATTTGTATTTCTCCATCTTTCTAATGGTGAAATGTCTTTTTCCCGTAGCCCAGTAAATCATTGAGCTCAACTTATTATCATATACTTCAATTTGTTACCATGTTATTGTGAGTTTTTCCCAGTTGCGGTGTACCTGTTAAGTCTGAGGGTATACTTGGAAGCCCCCTCTGCAATTAAAGTTTGCTTTACCTTACCACTATCTAGGTAAAAAGTCCAGAATATATGCACATTGACTTTGCTATATAGGCAAAAGGTCTCAGACATATGTCAGACAACTGTGCTATCTGGGTGAAAGGCATGTGTATGCTAACTATCCCTTAGCTCAAAATACAGGATGTAGCCTGTAAGTCTTCTGTGTTATATTAAAGTAGTTTGGCTGTAAACCTATTGTAATCAATGTTCTCTCTAATCTTTTCTGTCCATGTATGGATTTTTTTCCATCCATGTGTGGAATAGTGTTATGTACCGAGTCATGTGCAAACGTGCACCACCAGCAGAAACAAAAAAACTAGTTGTGGGCACTTTGCTAATCTGCTGGATAGCATTTGAATCTCTCCTGTGCAGCTGCGCAAATGCACAGCTTACAGGGAACACTGACAGTGACTTATTATAATAAACATATAATCAAAACCATGAGGAAATAAGAAATCTGTAAAAAAATATCTCTATAGGCAAGAATGCAGGATAGCCCTATAGGCTACACATGGCCAGATCCATATCTGGTGTAAATCAGCATGCCTTTATTGAAGTCAATGAAGATACACCAATGTACAGCAGGCGAGGACAGGGCCCATAGGTGTTTGATCTAAATAGCTATGAAATTTGTTCATTTATATCTTGAAGAAATACATTATATTTTTGAACCAAACTTCTGAAAGCAGAAATAATTGTAGGTGAGTCTAGCTAGTCTTTGATCCTGCACAGATATGCAGTGGAAGAGTCAGTGGCACAGGAGAATTGAAAAGACCTAAGTGCGTGTTTCACTTTTAAAAAGATAGGTTGCAATGAAGACTTAGGCCTTATCTAGACTAAGGAGAAGATCAACACTGTGGAGGTCAATTTTCTGGCATTTGATTTAGGGGATCTAATAAAGACCCACTAAATTGAATGCTGAGGATGCCCTCGTTGATGCCGAAACTCCTAGTGCTCGCGAGAAGTAAGGGAAATCAATGGGAGTGTTTCTCCTGCTGACCTCCCACTGTGAGGATGGTGCCAAAGACTGGCTTAAGAAACATCGATGCCAGCTATGTATTTTATATAGCTGGAATTGTATACATTAAGCCTACCTTTAGTTGTAGTGAAGAGCTGGCCGTACTTCCAGCTGTGCATAATGAACCAGCCACTTCTAGCACAGATATTTACAGAGCTTGTAAATAAATCACATACCATATTATCTGATCTGGTCATTTAGGGCATGTCTAAACTACATTCCTCTTCTAAAAGAGGAATGTAAATGAGCCCGATCAAAAATTCAAATGAAGCGCGGATTTACAAATCTCACACTTCATTTGCATAATCACATGTGAGCACTTTTTCAAAAAAGGGTTTTTCGAAAATGAAACCTCAGTCTAGACAGGGTTCTTTTGAACCCCCCCTTTTCGAAAGAACCCGTACTCCTGAAAAAATGAGGAATATGGGTTCTTTTGAAAACTTTTTTTCCCTTTCCCAAAAGAACCCTGTCTAGGCTGCAGTTTCTTTTTTGAAAAACCCTTTTTCAAAAAAGCGCTCTCGCACAATTATGCAAATGAAGTGCAAGATTTGTAAATCTGCGCTTCATTTGAATTTTTGATCGGGCTCATCTATATTCCTCTTCTGGAAGAGGAATGTTGTTTAGACATAGCCTTACTCTCCAACTATTTGTTGTGTAGGGAGCACAAACACATAGTCACGTGATCAGTTCTGTAAGTAATACAGGTCAGACACTAAGGACAGAATCAACACAAAACTTTGCAAGTATCCTCACCCATAAACCCATTCTTGCACTTCATTTCTGAAGTCAGCAAAGTACAACATGTTCCTTTTGTCTCAGCTAGGAATACAAGATACATTATTATAGTACCACAACACAGCCCAACATGCTGGTTAGAATCAGGATAGCCAATTAAGGCAGGATCAAAATGATTAGATTCAATAATGAAGAACCTCTTCAGAAGAAGAGCGACTGTGTAAATTCTATATTTGAGATACTTTGGAAGCCCTGTCTGGTAATGATTTTGGGTCCCTGAAAATCATCACAGCTCCATTGAAATCAAAACAGCAATCTACCTCACTTGAAGATCTGCCCTTCTGTGTAGAAGGATGGCAGAACATTAGAAGGAACAGCAGGACAATGTAGCACTTTAAAGACTAACAAGATGGTTTATTAGATGATGAGCTTTCGTGGGCCAGACCCACTTCCTCAGATCAAATAGTGGAAGAAAGTAGTCACAACCATATATACCAAAGGATACAATTTAAAAAAAATGAACAAATATGAAAAGGACAAATCACATTGCAGAACAGAAGGGGGATGCGGGGGGGTGGGAAGGGGGAGGAAGGAAGGTAAGTGTCTGTGAATTGCTGATATTAAAGGTAGGGAGAGTGGGATGTTTGTGAGTTAATGGTATTACAGGTGATAATTGGGGAAACTGTCTTGGTAATGGGTGAGAAAGTTCAAAGACTTGTTAAGTCCTTGTTGGTAAGTGTCGAATTTTAACATGAATGACAGTTCAGAGGATTCCCTTTCAAGTGCAGATGTAAAAGGTCTTTGTAGCAGAATGCAGGTGGCTAAGTCATTTAGAGAGTGTCCTTTCTGGTTAAAGTGGCAAGAAACTGTTTTCTCTTTGTGATCTTGTCTGATATCTGTTTTGTGGGCATTCTCTAAATGACTTAGCCACCTGCATTCTGCTACAAAGACCTTTTACATCTGCACTTGAAAGGGAATCCTCTGAACTGTCATTCATGTTAAAATTCGACACTTACCAACAAGGACTTAACAAGTCTTTGAACTTTCTCACCCATTACCAAGACAGTTTCCCCAATTATCACCTGTAATACCATTAACTCACAAACATCCCACTCTCCCTACCTTTAATATCAGCAATTCACAGACACTTACCTTCCTTCCTCCCCCTTCCCACCCCCCCACATCCCCCTTCTGTTCTGCAATGTGATTTGTCCTTTTCATATTTGTTCATTTTTTTAATTGTATCCTTTGGTATATATGGTTGTGACTACTTTCTTCCACTATTTGATCTGAGGAAGTGGGTCTGGCCCACGAAAGCTCATCATCTAATAAACCATCTTGTTAGTCTTTAAAGTGCTACATTGTCCTGCATTTTGCTTCAACTACCCCAGACTAACACGGCTACATTTCTATCATTAGAAGGAATGCATCCCACACTGATTTTGCCCATCTTTCTTGCTCAAATACAAAGTTCAACTAATGCAGCTCTTAATAATGACTGAGTTCTTCCTATGGTTGACTGTCAGCTCTTTGAAAGCTTAAGGTAACACTTCCTTTTAATTAGTCAATTAATGCTGATTGTGAAAGAAGTCAGACTGACAGTTCTGGAGACTGAAAAGGCCAAATTCCCTGCTGGCATAAATTGCCCTATTTCCACTGAAGGCATTTAAGCTCTGCCCATTTTTCCCAATAGAGAGTTTGGCTCAAGTCTTCTATCCACTGAACAGAAGGCAGAGAAAGCAACAATAGAAGCTTCCGCACTCTGCCCCAGCCCTGAAGTGGAGGCATTGCTTCTAGAAGTCAGAGAGTAGAGTTTAACAGCCCTGCTACTTGTCTGTAAAAACATTCATTTCCTTGACAACTGTTTCCCAACAAGGAAAAGTTTGGATGGAAGACTTTGCGCCAGCTCCCATGTACAGTGACAGAGTGCCTATTCCCCCACAGTGGGTCCTGCACATCTGGGCAGGGGTAGGCTGAGTATTATCTCTTCCTGTCTGGGAAAACCAGCAACTCCCAGTCTAACTAGCTGACTTCTTTACTTCAGTGGCAAGCCATAGTCTGCTTTAGCCACTCTTATCATCAGCTAGAAGGAAAAGGTGAGGGGAAAATGTCTTAGTCTTTAGTGACCCTCCTGATATGAAGGCAACAGGCTAGACTCCTTAACTCACTCTCTTCCCCTCCAGCAGGGGTGTAACTCCCTCAGACTTCTGGGGCCCCAGTGGCTGTTCTCTGGGCAGGGGTCCCCCAGATGCCCACCTCTGTATCTGCAGGGTTCCCTCCTGACAGCGTTTCTCTATCTCCTGCTCTCCAGCAGTGTGTCCTCTTTCCACAGCATCTGCCATGCTCCTGAACTGAGGGTGTGTCCTGACTTTCGAAAGAGGAATGCAAATGAGGGAAACCAAAAATGCAAATGAAGTGCTGATTTATAAATCTCTTGCTTCATTTGCATAATAGCGTCCGATCGCTTTTCCAAAAAAGGTTTTTTTGAAAAAAAAACACCACCTTTTTTTAAACATCCCTTATCCCTGGAAAAAATGAGGTTTACAGGGTTCTTTCGAAAAAGGAGGTGGTTTTTTGAAAGAACTGCATCTAGACTGTTTTTTTTCAAAAAAGCGATCGGACGCGATTATGCAAATGAGATTTGTAAATCGGCACTTCATTTGCATTTTTGATTTCTCTCATTTGAATTCCTCTTTCAAAAGAGGAATGTAGTCTTTCAAAAGAGGAATGGGGAGGTTTTTTAACCAGTTTCCTCCTGTCCTTGATTGGTTCCAGGTATCCCAACCAAACTAACTGTGTCCACCGGTTAATGCAGGTTCTTGATTGCCTCCAGGTGTCTTAATTAACTTGGGTTCGACCTTGTTTGGTTTCCAGAGAAATAGGGACTGATTTAATCTAGGGCTAACATACCCACTTTCTGCCACTTTCTTTGTAGCTCCCTAGCTGGACCCATCACAGTACAGACAGCAAATAGGCCCGATTGTGATAAAGAAAATGTGTTAAACAGCACCCTTTCAGGGCAGCAAACCAAAACCTAGAGGTGTTAATTGAGGAAGACAATAAAAGTGTTATGTGCAGTGATAATGGCTTCAGCACAATCCTACTCTACGTTAACTTGTTTCCTGTGGTCTCACCAGCTCCCATCACATGCACTCAACCTGCCATTTCTGTACACTCTTTTAATGAGCATCCTGTCTCCCATCTCCTTGCCCCATTCAGGAGTGTTTTTGTCTCTGGCATGAAGTATGTTCCTTGATAGTATCTTTGCAAGAAGCTGGTTGCATAAAGAGCTCCTCCGAGATGCTTTGTTAATTATTATTATTATCTTGAGCATCAGTCTTACTTGCCTCTTTCCTTTGTTACTGAGAGTTTGTGCAAAGGGTACCCCTACCTCTTTGTTTTGTGTGTTGTCTAATTGGTACTGGTCTTTACACTCCTTCTCCTTTGTATCGGATTTCCTCCTGTTTACTGGAGTTTAAATAATTTGCTGTCATGGGCAGTTTTCTAGTTTCCGCAGTTACTCATGAGGAAAGCCCTATTATGACGCCTGGAATAAATATTCATTACAGCCCTTCTGTCTGCCTAGGACTGCCTCTTGCTACTACAAGTCACATTAGCCATCCCGCAGGACTGATTCTGGATTCATGAACATCCCCTGCCTGCGAGGTCAGTAAGCAATATTTAAAACCGCGCTGTGGCTGAGTTTGTTGGCAATTTGTTCTTCACGCAGGCACTTTGTTTATCCCAAGATGCCTCATGAGATTAAAGAGTGAAGGAATTAGGGCTGTTCAGACTACTCACTGGGAGAGCTGGGCCTTTTAAAGCTGATAGGGCCAGGTTCACTCATGCCGGTATAGGAAAATAAATTCACACCTTCCCTTTGGCAGGAAGAGTTAGAGGGAACATATGCCAAGCAAGGAAGGCCATGACATCACCTTGCCCCAGTTGTGGGGTTCTATTAGAAAAGGGAAAATTTAATTTGCAATGGAGGCTCCATTCTTTTAGGGGTTTGTAGCAGGGATACTGTAAATCAGCTGTTATGACCGTTTGCTCTTTCTAGCCAGCTCCCTCCAATCATGGGGCTGTACTGATTTCCTTTTCCTGCTCCTGGAGATGGGGCTGTGGCTGGTTTCCATCTCCACTTCTCCCAGCCCGAGCTAACTTTTCTGCCCTAGGGCTCTTTGCCAGAATGACTCCCAGATTTACTGTAAAATACAGGTCCTGAGTCTAGGTCGCATACTTTAGATGCAGTATTGGATAGCCTGGAACTCATCGTGCATTAGGGCCCTGATGCTGCAAGCACTTTTAGGCAGATTGGACTGGAAGCCCAAGAACAAGATGTGTCAAGCCCAAATCAGGTTTGGTTCCCAAGCAAACCCACCTTGCAATGGACTGTAAGTGGAGGGTTAACTAAGTGTCTGTAAATCTCTGCGTCATAACTCGCTTATTTCATTACCTCTATGTACACGTTTACCCTGAAGATCTACAGCAAATGTATGGGGATAATTCCCTTAGGATGTGCCATGTGGTTTGGAGGACAACCCATTCCTGGAGTGCAACCCTATTGGCAATAGACAACTGGGCGTGGGAACAATCCGTCACTGACCCAGAAGTCCACAGTGCTAAATGTACAGAAGTTAAGGGCACTCAAATTAAATGAGGTAACCCTTTCTCAGCTCTCCTTCCCATGTGGGAGAGGGCAGAGAGGCGGTGACACCTTTATATCTGCTTACAGCCCTCTCTGCATTATGTGATCCAAAGTGTATTGAAGTCAATGGGCACTCTAGCCCTGTAGGAAAATATTTGTGCGTGATGCCCTAAGCCGTGGGAATCATTTGTTTCTCAATTGCATTTAAATGAGAGGTTTGAGCTTTAAAGCATTTCATAGCAGTCTGTAGGTTATTTATTCTTGATGCTTTTACCCTGTGGGGTTGTCTTTATTATTTCTCTCTCTCTCTTTAAGGCTGATCCTCTGAGGAACCCTTTGTGCACCAAAAGTTTCATTTTCTAGGAGTGTTTACTGATGTGGGAAACATTTAAATAAGGTCGAAGCATGTACACACACACACACACACACACACACACACACATAGATTGGAGTCCCAGATGAACATGCCAGGACAAGGCTAGGCTGAGGGATACCCGTGAAAGAGTTTCCAAATGTGCAGTTGGAGGATACAAAATCTACAAGCCTGCTCTCTGCAGATGACATGTTGTCCCTACCATCTAACACTTCTATTACAGTACAATCCAAGGGCCCCTGTGTGCATCAGAACATCGGACAAGGTATGTACCCAGAGGAGTAATATTTTCTGCTGGTGGAAATTGGCACATCACCGTTAAAGCTAATAGAGCTGCACCAATGTGCCCTAGGAGACCATTCTGATTTGGGGCTGCCCTGATCTCATCATAAGATACAGCAGCTTCCATTATCTAGTAAATTATAGAATAGGAAGCCAGATCTACTATAGAGTGGGTCTACTGACTTCCAAAGAGATGCGCCAATTTACAGCACCACAGATGGGGTAGCTGACACGCTTCACCAGGCCCTAAGTAAGGTTGGGGGATGACTTAGGGTTCCTGGAAGGGGTGGAGTCTCAGATGGAAGGGGCGGGGCCTGAGGGCTAGCCTTCCACAGCCAGCCCTTCAGTGCTGCCTGGGGTTCTTGCAGCAATCTAAAGGGCCCAGGCCTCCAGGTGTGGCTATAGCTACTATAGCAGCCCGGAGTCCCAGGCCCTTTTAAATGGCTTCCCCCTTTGCTCCCCCATCAGCAGGACTGACCAAAGAATTTTCCCCAGAGTCTCTGCCCCGAGGAGCTTGCAGTGTAAACAGACTGGGTAATCCTGCAGCAAGAGACAGAACAGATACAATTATCCCAGCCAGCTGTTCTGCCCTCACTGAGCTCCTTTCACTGTGCTTACCCCATAGAACTCTCTCCTGTCCCTCTGTGGTCTGAGCAGCACTCTGCTAACATCAGAGGCAGCAGCTCCCAACCATCCAAAGGCCAGTTCTTCCTCCCTCCTGATCCAGATTTGAAAATGTCACCCCGCACGCCACACTGAGGGTACCTGGATCATTTCCCAGTGTGTAGGGGAACCTCTGAGCCATGTACACTGGGAAGAGGTAGCCATTCACATTGGCTGTGTCTACACTGGCATTCCTTCCAGAAAAGGGATGCTAATGTAGCACGTTGGAATAGGCAAATCCACGGGGGATTTAAATATCCCCCGCGGCATTTGCATTAACATGGCTGCCGCTTTTTTCCGGCTTGGGGAAAAGCCGAAGAAAAGGGCCAGTCTAGACGTGATTCTCCGGAAAATAAAGCCTTTTCCGGAGGATTTCTTATTCCTACTTGAAAGTAGGAATAAGAAATCCTCCGGAAAGAGCTTTATTTTCCGGAGAATCACGTCTAGACTGGCCCTTTTCTCCGGCTTTTCCCCAAGCCGGAAAAAAGCGACAGCCATGTTAATGCAAATGCCGCGGGGGATATTTAAATCCCCTGCGGATTTGCCTATTCCAAAGTCTACCTTAGCATCCCTTTTCCGGAAAGGGGTGCCAATGTAGACACAGCCACTGTGTTTATATTAACCAGTACAACGTGCCTCTTTTACTCTGAAAACGTAGCTCTCTAACTCCAGAAAGAGATAAAAAAAGCCAAGATCCAAGCTATTTAATGATAAGAGGATTTGTTTGCTGTTTGGTCTCTCAGTAGTTCTCAGGCACAAGGAGTACTTTTTATCAGGCACCTGGAATAGACTGTCGTGGGGGGTTGAGATTAAAAAAGCATGATCTCAGCGCCTTATTCAGTCCCAATGTGATCAGAAGGGTGATATGTCTCTGGCTGGCTGGGAGAACGATTTGTTTATTTTCCAGCTATCTCTTCCCAGCGTATTGATCTCTTTACCTTCCATTAGGCAGCTGGTATGTCATTACCCGCTGGTTCCTTTACATCACTGCTTGAAATAGACAGGAGTGTGGTTATCTCTGTTTAGATTCCCCCTATTTACACACACTGGGTTCTTATCGTGTTTTTTTCCTGTTGTAGAAAGACAGAATGAAAAATTGGTAAATATCTCTTAAATAAAACAAACATCATCAACTGTCTGGTTAATTTCAGAGAGGTAACCGAGTTCGTCTGTAACAGGAAAAACTTAAAAAACAACAAATGGTCTGTTAGCACTTTAAAGGCTAACAAAACATGTAGATGGTATCGTGAGCTTTGTCATCTGAAGAAGTGGGCTGTGCCCACGAAAGCTCACGATACCATCTACATGTTTTGTTAGCCTTTAAAGTGCTACCAGACTATTTGTTGTTTTTTAATTTTTGTCTGGTTTGTGTGAGTCTGAACCTACACGTTTTCTGATGAAATGGTCAGCACTGGTCCTAAAACACTCTGCTTAATCAAAGTCCTGAGCTATTGTCTGGGACACTAATGACATTCCCGATCACTAGGTGCTCTGCCATCAGTTACAGTTCCCCCAAATCTTACTCCAGGCTACCGCACCCATTAATCTGTTGTCAGGAGCAGCGAGACAGTGGTGTTACACAGAATGGATGCTACAGAACCATAATGGTGACACCGTTTAATACGCCTGCAAGTATAAGCCAATTTAGTATCATTAGGATGTATTTCACCATACGGTAGATGCAGGATTTTATATGGAAATTTTCTGAGGTACCAAGTAATGTATTTTAAACTTTTCACAAGTACTGTATTTTAAACATCCAAAAAAAGCTCTTTGAAACAGATTATAGATACTATGAAGTCAAATGATCAGAACTTAGGAAAAGCAGCTAGGAAGGCAGAGAGAAGTAAAGGGAAAAACACTGCAACCCCCTACAATAGCCATGTGACCCCTTTTTGAGTCGGCACCCACAGACTGAGAAATGTGCCCTAAGGGTTTTACATGTTTCTATTTTGTAGTTTTAATAATAATATATGGAGATATACCTATCTCACAGAACATAAGAATGACCGTACTGGGTGAGACCAAAGGTCCACCTAGCCCAGCGCCAAGTGCCCTGGAGGGGGTAGACCAAAGACAGTGATCAAGCAATTTGTCTCTTGCCATCCATCTCCAGCCTCTGACAAACAGAGGCCAGGGATACCATTCCAACCCCCTGGCTAATAGCCTTTTATGGACCTAACTTCCATGAAATTATCTAGCTTCTCTTTAAACTGTTATAGTCCTAGCCTTCACAGCCTCCTCTGGCAAGGAGTTCCACAGGTTGACTATGCGCTGTGTGAAGAAGAACTTTTTCTTATTAGTTTTAAATAGAACTGGAAGAGACCTTGAGGGGTCATCAAGTCCAGTCCCCTGCCTTCATGACAAGACCAAGTACCATCCCTGACAGATTTGCCTCAAATCCCTAAATGGCCTCCCTTAAGGATTGAGCTCACAACCCTGGGTTTAGCAGGCCACTGCTCAAACCACTAAAATCCCCATTTTTAAAATACATATTCATGCTTTGTTACAACACTGTGAAATTTAAGACATAAATATCCAATATCATGAAATTCTGTTTTTTTTTAAAAGTTACTGTGAAATTTACTGAACTGGACTGTGAATTTGATTGGGCTCTAATTAAGATACAGTCTTTTATTACATAATCACACACTATTTTTTCCACTGCCGCATTCTGGGCACAAGGATAAATGAGGCCAGCTTCATACACAGCTATTCGATATTTTGTTATTGTCATTGTTCAGGTCATATTTACCCCCGGGTCATATTTACTGCACACTATCCAAATCCTACTCTGCAGACTTAATTTCCTCCTGGGTTTTTCTAGGGCACTCATCATGACTATAATACCGGAGGGCTTCATCCATAATGAATTTATTTTCACAACAGCCCGGGGAGATGAGGAGTGTTATACCCATGTTACAGATGTGCCGAAGTACAGATTAAGGTCAAATGCATTCACTAATTTTGGGCGCCCCATCTGAGAGACCCAGGACCTGTTAGAACCTCACATTGTGTGTTCAAAACACAATTCCATGATCTTCAGCTTGCTCAGCACTTCTGCAAAGCAGACCCCAGGGTCTGAGGTGGGGCTCCCAGAAAAGAAGGAACACACAATTAGTGACCAGCTGGGAAAACACTTCCCCCTGACTCAGGCACATATACATAAAGTATGTCAAGTTGAAGCCACTTTTCCAGATCCTTTAGCACCTCCTTCTGGGGTTCTGGCTACACTGCACCCTACACTTCCTGATACACCCTTCCCCCCAATCCATGGCTCTTCAAAGCTCTGAGACCTCCTTGTCAACCTCCTCCTCCTCCAAGATGGCCACCCATCACCCCAAGAGAAGGACGCTGGATGTGGGTGGTGCTTCCATGCCCTTGTTCAATCATGTCTCCAGGCAGAGTTCCCCTGGGTGGTGTCCATTGACTCCTCAGCTGCCTTTGTGGAGCTGCGGGCACTGTCAGAGATTCTCTATTTGGTATCTCCCTCATGTTCTCTGATTCTCTACCAATGACCTCACCCTTATTCCTGGTTCTCCCCCCCTCCCCCCATTTGTTGTCCCCTGTAACTGGTTGATGCCTAAGTCCAGTGGTTTCTACCCCTTAATTGAGGAGGAGGACCTGTAGTATTTTTAGTGTTCTCTCTCCAGTACTTCCAAGAGGGCACGCCACCCCCACACCTACTGGGCATGGTCCACTGTCCCATGCAGTGGCACGGAAACCACTTACCCAGAAAGAATGAGTTTCCTTTACAGCCTTAGCTGAGAGCCAAGCTGGCGTTTAGCTCAAGCTGTAGGGGGGTGGGGGGATTTCTGGGTCGGGAGCTGCTGACACACAGGAAAATCAGTCGAGGGCCGCACACGAGTGAGAAGCAAAGTGAGAAAGAAAAAGGCACTGCTCACATTCCCCTCGCACACCAGAGCCTAGAGAGGCCCAGGCTAGTAGATTTTGTGTGCTCCAGCCTGAGAGTGGGAGGCAGAGGGCTGGAGCACCAGTGCGTGTTCCCTAAAGTTGAGGGGGATACATGAGCCTTGGAGGCTGGATCCAGGCAAGGCAGGGGCCGCATCTGGCCCCTGGGCCTGAGGTTCTCCACCCCTGCTGTAGAGGCTCATGCACTGAGCTCCAGAGGTCCCAGGTTTGGTTCCATCTGTCAGCATTCCACATGCCTTCCAACGTATTCAGCAAACATAGCTAGGTCCCACGGGTGAGAGCTTGCATCATTACACAAACCTGAATCAGCCCTAAAGCAGGTCCAGACCAGGCACTCAGACTACGATCTGATGGAAAAAATAGTATTCATGGCACTGGAAAACAGCATCATTTATCTACATGTCCAGTGCAGCATGGAAAACATCAGTCTACATATCCCACAGTCGGTCCCTTCTGATTAATGTTGGTACCGTGCAGTCAGGGTCTCTGTCCTTTTAACCCTTGACCTATCTAGTGAGACTGCCAACCAATGTTGCCTATCAGCACTGGTATCTATAATAAATGGATCACTGGGAACTGGCCTGGGACCAACCTTTGCATCTGCCAGCTGTCAGATGTGAGTGGCTTTGGGCCACTCCGCAGGAGTTTTTATAACTGACATAGCACATTCCCAGAGAGGATGCTGTAAATAAAGTGACAGGGGGGAGGAAATAGATTTATTGAGTGAAGTTGGCCTCTTTCCAGTGTGTCATTTTCTAAATAAAAGATTCATAAAATCTAACATAAGAACAGCCATACGGGGTCAGACCAACGGTCCATCCAGCCCAGTATTCTGTCTGCCGACAGTGGCCAATACCAGATGCCCCGGGAAAGGGGGCACAACAGGTAATCCTCACATGATACCTCCCCTTTCACCCACCTTCAGACAGAGGCTAGGGACACCATTCCTACCCATCCTGGCTAATAGCCATTGATGGACCTAACCTCCATGAAACTAGCTCTTTTTTGAACCCTGTTAAAGTCCTGGCCTTCACCACATCCTGTGGCAAGGAGTTCCAGAGATTGACTGTGCATTGAGTAAAGAAAAACTTCCTATTGTTTGTTTTAAACCTGCTGCCTATTAATTTCATTTGGTGATCTCTAGTCTCACATTGTGGGAATAAGTAAATAACTTTTCCTTATTCGTTTTTTCCCCATGATTTTATAGATCTCTATCATATGCCCCCTTAGTCTCCTCTTTTGTAAGTTGAGAAGTCTAAGTCTTTTTAATCTCTCTTCATATAAGACCCGTTCCAAACCCCTAATTGTTGTTGCCCTTTTCTGAACCTTTTCCAATGCCAATATATCTTTTGTGAGAGGAGGTGACCGCATCTGTATGCAGTATTCAAGATGTGGGCGTACCATGCTTTTATATAGAGGCAATAAGATATTGTCTGTCTAATTTTCTATACCTTTTTAAATTATTCTTAAAATTCTATTTGCTTTTTTTGACTGCCACTGCACACTGAGTGTATGTTTTCAGAGAACTATCCACAATGACTCCAAGATCTCTCTCGAGTAGTTGTAGCTAAATTAGTCCCCATCATATTGTATGTATAGTTCTCAGCTAAAAAGAATGGCTCAGGTTTGGGAATCTCCCCAATATCCTCAGCTGTAAAGACTGAAGCAAAGAATTAATTTAGCTTCTCTTCAATGACTTTATCATCTTTGAGTACTCCTTTAGCATCTTGATTATCCAAGGGTCCCACTGGTTGTTTAGCCAGATTCCTGCTTCTGATGTACTTAATCATTTTGCTATTAAATTGAGTTTTTGGCTAGCTGTTCTTCAAATTCCTTTTTGGCTTTTCTTATATTTTTTACTCTTAATTTGACAAAGTTTATGCTCCTTTCTATTTTCCTCACTAGGATTTGACTTCCACTTTTTAAAAGATGTATTTTTATCTGTCACTGCTTTTTTTCACTTGATTGTTAAGCCACAGTGGGACTTTTTTGGTTCTCTTATTGTATTTTTTAATTGGGGGCTCTACACTTAAATTGGGCCTCTATTATAGTGTCTTTGAAAAGTTTCCATGCAGCTTGCAGAGATTTTACTTTTGTCACTGTAAACTTCCAATATGCGAGTTCTCTGATCCATAGCCTGAATGAAAATTCTTTCAATCATTCTGCCTAATCAAATCCACTAATGGTAACAAATGGCAAACACGACACTCATCTGTGCTGAACATTTTGTTCAGGTGGGCTCTCTTCCATGAGCTAACTAGATCATCTTATAGCAGGACAATGGTCAAGCAAAACCATTAAGTTCATTAGCCTGCAATGTTGCCAGTGAGCTACAGAGCTTCTTTGAAAGCTGTCCCCACAAATAGTTTATCACTAGCAGTAAAAGGAAAAAAATTAAAATCTGAAGTTTGATACAGAATGTGCATTTCTTGTTTTTTTTATAGATGATTATAACCAAATTACAAAAACTACATGTTCTGAAAAACCTTGCAATAGGTTATACTCTTGGTGACTCCTGTGTAACATCAATAGTCTTTAATGAAGTTTGCACAGGTCCCTCTGACAACAGGTTCTGAAGACAATATAGTTGAAGATGTGTATTTGAAGGCATGATTTAGCCTGAAGAACCTCTGTCAAGGCTGTTCCCCACTCTGGCACTTCAGGTACAGATGTTGGGGACCCGCAAGAGACCTTAAAAAAATGCAACCCCTCCCCACAAACAAACAAACAACCTTCCCCACCAAAAAACAAAAAAAATCCCAAACCCACAAACGCTAGAAACCCAGGAAGCAGCAGTTGGGAACGTCTTCTTGTTGGGTAACCCCAAGTTCACCAAATGAAATCAATAGGTAGCAGGTTGAAAACAAATAAAAGGAAGTATATTTTCATGCAACACACAGTCAACCTGTGGAACTCCTTGCCAGAGGATGTTGTGAAGGCCAGGACTTTAACAGGGTTTAAAAAAGAGCTAGATAACTTCATGGAGGTTAGGTCCATCAGTGGCTATTAGCCAGGATGGGTAGGAATGGTGTCCCTAGCCTCTGTTTGTCAGAAGCTGGAATGGCAACAGGGATCCACTTGGGCTATGTCTAGACTGGCATGATTTTCCCGAAATGCTTTTAACGGAAAAGTTTTCCGTTAAAAGCCTTTGCAGAAAAGAGCGTCTAGATTGGCACGGACGCTTTTCCGCAAAAGCACTTTTTGCAGAAAAGTGTCCATGCCAATCTAGATGCACTTTTGCACAAAAAAGCCCCGATCACCATTTTCGCGATCAGGGCTTTTTTGCGCAAAACAATCTGAGCTGTCTACACTGGCCCTTTTGTGCAAAAGCTTTGTGCAAAAGGACTTTTGTCCGAAAGGGAGCAGCATAGTATTTCTGCAAGAAGCACTGATTTCTGACAGCAGGAAGTCAGTGTTCTTGCGGAAATTCAAGCGGCCAGCGTAGACAGCTGGCAAGTTTTTCCGCAAAAGCAGCTGTTTTTGCGGGAAAACTTGCCAGTCTAGATGCAGCCTTGGTGACTACCTGTTCTGTTAATTCCCTCTGGGGCATCTAACATTGGTCACTATAAGAAGATAAGATATTGGGCTAAATGAACCTTTGTTCTGACCCAGCATGGACATTCTTATCTTCACTTTAACTCTCCCTTAGGAGAGAGCTTGAAAACATACTGTAGTTTCTTAATAGTGGATCTTAAGTCTCAGGCATGTGCACACAGAACCTCCTGCTTTTTTAGGAAACAGGAAGTAGATCATAGTCTTAAAAAGGTGAGTTTTTTTAACCCAACAAAAAAGACATAGTTGGTTAAAACATACTTGGTTGTTAGGCGTTACAGGACAACAACAAGAAAAAGAAGATTAAAGCACATAAATTGTTTCCTTGCGATTCATTTACAACATGGGGGAGGAGGGGAAAGGTTAGCATAGAGAAGTTTAACCAAATATAGGTCAAGTTTTAGGAGATTACCTATCTCCTAGAACTGGAAGGGACCTTGAGAGGTCATCAAGTCCAGTCCCCTATCTTCACAGCAGGACCAAGTACCAGCCTTGACAATTTTTGCCCCAAATCCTTAAATGGCCTCCTTAAGGATTGAACTCACAATCCTGGGTTTAGCAGGCCAAAGCTCAAACCACTGACCTCTCCCTCCCCACAACTTAAAAAAAACCTCACAAAGCAAATAACCTGATACCATCTAACTACATATCTCCTGTTCTACTTACATATGTTTCTCCAAAAATTAGGTTTAGTATCTTAGACATGGATATTTCTGGGTAATCCAGGACCTATTACTGCTTAGTCCATTTCTCTCCCAGCTCCTTCTCTGACTCGCCCACAAAGGAAAACGGAAGTAGAAAAAACTTGTTTCATTTCAAAAACTTTCCCACTCTTCCCATTGGCTCTCCTTGCTCCCTGCCAATACTTCCTGGATACTCACTCTTCTGGGTTTAACTCTTCATTTACTGAATCCAGGAATGTTTAGAAAAGGGTAGTAGCCCTCCCATCCATCACAACCTCAGAGTGCTCTGGGTTTGTTTGTGGGCTTAATACTTAGAAGAAAATATCTGTTTGCAAATAGGCCACAATTGATATGGAATCAGTGAAACACAAAAGAATGTGAAACCTGTCACTGCCCTTTATAAAGTGTCAGCAGAATTTAGATGGCATTTTAGAGACAGTCTACTACATGTGGTTGAAGACTGCAAAATGATTCAACTTCCTGGAGGTCTTTGTGCCTTGAAAATTGTTGACATGACCAGACTGCATATAAGAGAAAGAGAGATAAAGAAAGAAATATGGAATAGTAGTCCATCTTAATCAGGAGAGGTGTTTATTCAAGCAAACAGCTACAAACTAGATACAGAAGCAGGCTTCCACACATCTTGAATTCCAGCTCTGCCTCCCTTCTTTACCAGGAACAGACTATGTCTGGAAATCTGTATAGCACACAGGGTATGTCTAGACTGCACCCCTCTCCTAGCAGAGAGGTGCACTCTAGACATACCCAGAGTCCTAGGAGTTGAACAACATAGTGCATGTAAGTATATATTTACATACATAGTCACCTTTGAAAGTCAACCTGGACTTTAAATCCATTCTTTGCAACATGCTTCGGAGATGGATTTTTCCTTCATAAGGAAAAGTGGATCAACTATACCTTCCCGAAGGTGCTTGCTACTAATGTATACCCTGAGCAGTACTAGACAGGGCTCTGTAGTATTCAGTCAGGTATGTAATTGTCTCTCTCTGACTTGCCTGCAAGTTCTTCTATTCCTAACCAGCAGCTGACTGAATCTTAGAAAATATGAAGATTTTCATCCCCCAAAGATTGGGCCACATTCCACTTGATGTAGCCATTAGGACATCTGTTACAACTCACTTGTTCTCTAGGCTCAGAATCAGTGCAAGACGTAGGCCCAGTAAAGTTTAAAGGAGCCTCTATACCAAGTAGAAACCATCTCTACCATAGAGTGCATAGGATTGATAGGTGATGGGATAAATTACTGTATAGAGAATAATGTGGGTTGTCAGTACATCTGTCAGGGATGGTCTAGATAATGCTTGGTCCTGCCATGAGTGCAGAGGACTGGACTTGATGACCTCCCGAGGTCCTTTCCATTCTAATATTCTAAGATTCATTTACTCACATGTAGCAAAGACATGAATGATCCACATAGCCCAGCTCAGAAGGAGATCTTTCTTCAAGGAGTTGTGAAAAAAAGAATTCATAGATCAAAAGGAATGATCATATTGCCTGAAAGACCAGATTTCACCCTTGGAATCAAAGTCTCATGGCATTCAGGCTATATATATATATATATATATATATATATATATATATATATATATATGTTTTAAAAATCCCTAATCTCAAAATTTTCGAATTAAATCTTTATTTGTTCCCATAGCCTCCCCATTTTATTTGGAATTATTGTGGGAGTTCCTGGATGAGAAAATGTATATGGTAGATCTAATGTTCCCAATGGCTTATTTCCTTTTTTGGAGGAAGATTAAGGCTCAAATAGGTCCTCCACTGAACAGACTAGTAGGGGAAGAAAACAGAGGTTTTTGAACTTCCCTTTTGAAATTCTAGACATCAGGGGTGTGTCCAGACTACAGGGTTTTGTCGACAAAACTGGGCTTTTGTCGACAAAACTATACCTGCGTCTACACTGCCGCTGAGTTCTGCCGACATAACGTCGACAGAACTCAGAAGTTTTGTCGACATCTGTAAGCCTCATTCTATGAGGAATAATGTCTTTTGTCGACAGAAGGCATTATTGCATCTACGCTGTCCTTTGTGTCTACACTGTCATGTTGACAAAGCGGCTTGCTTTGTCGACAGAACTGGATGTAGTCTAGACACTCTGGGTACGTCTAAACTACATGCCTCTGTTGGCAGAGGCATGTAGATTTGTTTGTTCAGCAAGGGCAAATGAAGCTGCGATTTAAATGATCGCGGCTTCATTTACATTTACATGGCTGCCGCGCTGAGCCGACAAACAGCTGATCAGCTGTTTGTCGGCTCGCGTGCTAGTCTGGACGTTCCCCCCGTCGACATCAAAGCCCTTTGTCGGCAGCCCCGGTAAACCTCATTCCACGAGGAATAACAGGGCTGCCGACAAAGGGCTTTGATGTCGACAGGGGGAACGTCCAGACTAGCGCGAGAGCTGACAAACAGCTGATCAGCTGTTTGTTGGCTCAGCGCGGCAGCCATGTAAATGTAAATGAAGCCACGATCATTTAAATCGCGGCTTCATTTGCCTTTGTTGATCTGTCTAATCTACATGCCTCTGCCGACAGAGGCATGTAGTCTAGACACAGCCTCTTTGTCGACAGAAGCTTTGTCAACAAAACTTCTTTCAACAAAAGCCTGTAGTCTAGATGTCCCCCAGGTGACTAACATTGCCAGACAAAAATTAATGGTTTTATTACATACATTTAATCTTATACTGGTAAATGGAAGAAGGGCAGAGGATAAAGAAGGACATTTTACCTACATTTCATAGAATGGTGGTAATATTATTGATTATATTATCATCCCTATAATTAAATGATTCTGGTATATGGATTTCTCTGCACTTTCTCACCCAAACAGTGACCATCAACTTCTTTATATAATCATGAACGATGAACCCTTTTTAAAGCAAGTTTTATTTCCAATGAATGACGGTGCTTTAATTATTCCTTTGGAACAACGTGGTTGTAAAAGAGTAAAATGGACTCCAGCTTTTCATGACAAATTATCTATGAGATTGAAGGATTCTGCTTTTAGATTTCTGAGAGATGTAACTATTAAGTCCAATTTATTGTCACATTTGTAAATCAGAGTTGTTGGTAAAGTCCTCACAATCATTTGTCTCTAAATTGATTTGGGTTTTAATTATCCTTCCACACTCAAAAAACAAAACAAAACAAAAACCAAAACAAAAATCCACTCACTTGATTTGATGCAGATGATGAAGGAAGAGTCTATTCTGCACATATAGCTAATAGGATAAGTCTCAAGCCCTCTCCAAATTTACTTTTGGATTTAGTAGCTGCCAGAAGATGACGTTTTATTATATCACAAAGAGCAAGACTCTATTAGATCTTTGTGAAAAGATTTTGAAGCAGCAGCTAAAAATACTTTCACATTTTGGAAAATGATGGCCTTGCGCTTTGGTAGATATACGTCAGCTGAGGAACCCCATTTTCTTAATGAACTCTGGGTAGAACATTTTGGCCAGGCCTGTAATGATTCTCCCTCAATCATGTTTTTAACAATAGTTGATACAATGAGGAATCATGTTGATTTATTTCTTTGGCCTCCAGTAATAGACAGTAGAATCCCATCATTTACCTTCACCCAATGAAGGAAACAAACCTTCAGCACAAGATTCCCCCCCCCCCCCCCCCACTGAAGAGTTTTAGGAGAATCTTTATTGGTGGTCCATTGTCTTGGCTACATTATTTATGGTTATTATTCACACTGGATGGATTCCATCTGGCTGGAAACCTGGTATCATAAACCCTATGTTTATAAAAGGAGGTAGAAAGAATCCTGTTTTATACACACCTATTAATCTGTTAAATGCAGCCTGAAAGATTTGTTCCAAAGTTTTACAGTCTAAATTCAAAATATGGGATTCAAAGTCTAATTTCACTAAAATTTTGATTTGTAAACATACCATGGGTAAGCATACTTGTTTGCATGCTGCTTTCATAGTTCCAAAGATGGAATTTGATTCTATAAAATCAGAGAAACTTTGAGCAAAATGAAGACGGGTGATTGTTGACCTCTGACTTCTGCATATTTTAAAGACCTTACACCAGGGCAATATGGGAAGGGTAAGAGATAAAGCCAAGGAAGAATGTGCATATGTTTTTCCTACTTCCTGTGGAGTATGCCAGAGATTCCTGTGGGTTTCCCAATCTATGGGTCATCATTATATTTCAAAAGGGTCGCCAAGTGTCTCCCCAGGTGGCTCTGCCCCCCCCCCCACCTTCACTCGTTTTTTAATTGCCTTGGGTCACCACGTCTTCCTGAATTGTCAAAACGGGTCCCCATTATATATTAGTGATGTGGTGAATGTTCCAAAGGAGGAACATTTCTCTCTGTCACAAATTAAGGGTAAATCTATTCTGATGCTGTTATACGGCAATGACATGGTTGTTTTATCACAAACTCCCAGCGGCCTCTACCAATTATCTCATTTTTCCTCTTATTGTCGTTCTCAAAACCTGCTTCTGAATTACAATAAAAGGTCATGATTTTGGGGACGAACACTCCCTCAATTGAGTGCGACATAGAAGGCCACTCTGTAGAACACGTCTCTGATTTTACTTACTTAGGGATAAAGCTTCAGCATTTGCACTGGGAATCTTCTTACTATTCTTCAAACAAAAGACCCTTAGCTGTGCTCTGTTTTACATGCTCATATGGTGTGAACAGAGTTGCCCCACAACAAAGATTTTTCCATGCTAAAATAATATTGCAGACAACCTATGAGGTTAGGGATCCAACTTTAGCCTTAGAGGTTGTCCAGAATAATGTTTTAAGGAGACTTAATACTTCCAAATTCTACCCTGCCTCTTTTTGTAAATGTCAAGATAGGTGATTTTCTGTGAGTAGCAGAGCTTCTCTTGCTTTTCTTAAATTTTGGTCTAAATTCTGTATGCTTCCAGATTATAGATTGCTTAGCTTTCCCTTCAGAAGATGGAAGGAAACCTATGTGCTCCTTATTTCCATAATACAGGACCCTTTGATTTATTATAGCTAGGTCTGGGTTTTTCTATTGTGACAGGTTGAGTCATAGAGATCACCTTGGTGTGGCTAATCATACCACTGAGTCTTCCTATCTACCACTTGCCTTCTGGGGAACTTCCCCACCCTGTCCTGCTGCACCTGAACCTCTGGTCTTCCCCAGCAAAGGCACAGAGCTGGGGGGGGGGGGGACAGCCCACAACAAAGAAACTGAGAGCAACTCAGTTCTGGGAAGGTTCAGTCATAGGAACTTGGCAGCACTGGGGTGCACAGATCCAATGGGACCAGAACCCCAGATAATTTTTATGCAGAGTAAGATGTATTTTATATAAAGCAGCTCATACGTTTTCTCTCCCTTTATCAATGAAAGGGAGATGCACCGGTGTTGTCCCCCTTCCTCCTGGTAACAACTACTGTATTTACACTGGGTCAAATGCGGTATTATTAAATATTAAAAATAGGATTTAAGTGGTCGCAAGTGATAGCAGACAGACCAAAGAAAGTTATTAAGCAAAACAAAACAAAAATCTGACGTTATTCCAAAACAACAAAGAGTGCGTCTACACAGCAAGCCATTATTTTGAAATAACGTCAAGCTCGAGGACTTCTTACTCTGACTCCTGTAACACTCGTTTCACGAGGAGAAAGGGAAGTCGAAGGAAGAATGTTCTTTCTTCAACTTCCTGTTGCATAGACAGCACCAAAAGCCAAATTAAGCTATTTCGACTTCAGCTACACAATCGATGTAGCTAAAGTTGTGTAGCTTAATTTGACTTTTGCCCTGTCGTGTAGATGTGTCCTGGGTGATAAGCAGGAGGTGTCTTGGTGTCTGGCAATTGCCAACTGCCATGCCTATAGATAGCTTTTGACCAATGCAGAAATACTTTGTATTCAGTTTCAATCCTCTCTCACTCCCATGGAAAAGTATCACATCCAAAATGGGTTCTAGCATCAGGTAACCTGGCCACATGTCCTGGCAGGACCAACCATAGTACAGGCATACAGGAAAAACAAGACTATTTACAGATCATTGTCAAGAGTACTGGGCCATTAAGTTCCTTGAATACTTGCCATGGCCTTCATTACCACATATAGATATGTAAACAGGCATATACTTCATATTTCTAACTTCAAATACAGGAGAGCATACATATTCAGTGGATTACAAGCTTTTCAGTAAAAGGCCACATGCCACATTTCGCATACATTATATTCAAGTTAGACATATTCATATTCAAAAACATATTTTGATAAAGAATATGAAGGCGCAAGTCTTATCTATTATTATGTATAGTCAATATTTTTAATCAACTTAATCATACTCAGAGTGACAGATATTACCAACAATAAAATCTGGCTATCATTCACGATTCCTAGCTTGTCTTTTGATTTTCTATTTTGATGTTGGCTCATGGTTTTGAACCATAATTGAATGAATTATTAAATTATTGTTTATATAAGGCATATATTCAGCTAAGACTTCAAACCATGAAAATTGCTGTCTTTTGAAGAAAGATGTGGGAAATCTACTTCATTATTTATTGGATTGTAGAATTTTCCAGCTTTTGAGTGCATGCTGGATTTTATTTCTTTTGCAAAACTAAACAAAAAACCCCAAAACGTTGTCACCATGTCAAAAATAATATTTTAGTATTTTCTCAGAATCTGGTATAATTAAATCAGTAGCAATTTTTGCCCTTTTAGCATTGTGCTGAAGAGAGAGATTTTATTAAGTTATGATTGACATTTTAATGTAGTTTTTGGGGTGGTAGTTCTATATTATGTATGGTTTTGGTTTTTGTATTCACAGAAGGCATCACACATGATCTAATAAAACTGACTTGACTTTGTAGAGATTTACAAAGCCAGCCAGAAGACTTAGGCACAAAACTGCCATTCAAAGTCATTGGAAGTGTGGCTAAATCCTCTGGTTGGTTTTGAAAATGTCAACCTTTGCCATTTACTAACTCGAAGCAGGCCTCTTGGTCTATCAGATATAACCTGTACCTCATAAAAAGAGAGTAATGACACAAAAACTGGATCTGCATAAACAACATTTTGATCACTGAGTGGGAGCTTTCTGAAAGATCTTGCTTAGCCAACACACTGGAACACTGTTCAAGTTCCTTTTAAAATCACCACTTTTGAGATTGATGACAAAATATCAAAAAATGTCAAAAAAATATTGGTATTGGAAAAGGTTCAGAAAAGGGAAACAACAATGGTTAGGGGGTTGGAACAGGTCCCATATGAAGAGAGATTGAAAAGACTTGGCCTTTTCAGCTTAGAAAAGAGGATACTAAAGGGGGGATATGATAGAGGTCTATAAAATCATGACTGGTGTGGAAAAAGTGAATAAGGAAAAGTTATTTACTTATTCCCACAATATAAGAAGTAGGGATCACCAAATGAAATTAACAGGCAGCAGGTTTAAAACAAACAAAAGGAAGTTTTTCTTCACTCAGCACACAGTCAATCTCTGGAACTCCTTGCCAGAGGATGTGGTGAAGGCTAGGAGTTTAACAAGGTTCAAAAAAGAGCTAGATAGATTCATGGAGGTTAGGTCCATCAATGGCTATTAGCCAGGATAGGTAGGAATGGTGTTCCTAGCCTCTGTTTGTCTGGAGGTGGGTGATAGGGGAGGTATCATGTGAGGATTACCTGTTGTGTTCCCTCCCTCTGGGGCTTCTGGTATTGACCACTGCCAGCAGACAGGATACTGGGCTAGGTGGACCTTTGGTCTGACCCAGTATGGCCATTTGTTTGTAAAATGTCAACTGAAAAAGGATCAAATAAAGACAATTGAATCACTTTTGATATGGGAGGACAGGTAGCAATCCAGCACATGCTAAATGAAGGGATAGAAACAGAGGAAGAAATAGCAGAAAGCTGCTAAACGGAAAAAGAAAACTGACATAAGTGTTTATATATCAAAGTCATATAATTATTCTAGGATATAAATCGAAGTAATAGTAGAGTGAGATGATTATTTTAATGAATGAAAGTAAATGTTTTCTATTTTAACAGTTCAAGGGACAAAAATATTCTGGTAGGTTTTGTTAAAAAGAAGATGTAACAGAAAGACCTCTCCATAGCCCTGTGTCTGAATGCAAACCTCTTCTACTAAGGGGAGCAAGTACTGTGCATTAAGACTCAGTCATTACTGCTGAGTGGGTCCAGTTACCTCCAGTCCGGATACAATGGGACTGTGAGTGTCTGAGCCAGAGTGAACGAGGGCAAGAGAGATCCTGCACAATAAGCCGAGAAACGAGATTCAAAAACAACTTTTAATAAAAAACGAGTAGTCCTGTGGCACCTGCCAGAATAACAAAAATGTATATAGTCTCAGGAGTTTTCGTGGGCAAAACCCACTTCCACACATGATATGATCTTGATTGTTTTTTTTTTAAAAGTTGTTTTTTAAAGTTATAGACTCACACAGTTACCCCTCTCTGATTCAAAAAGGGTGAGTAGGCTGATATTTATGTTGTGTAACCATCTGTTAAAAACAAAGCCAAACCCAGAAAGAACATGCTCACTTGTGATAAGAATATGGATTTGATTTGTTTACAGAGGATAATTTACAAACTAATCTGGTATCTGAGGGCAAAATTCAGCCACATCTGAGTTTCCCTTGGCTTTAGCTCAAAACAAGAACCACTGAGCTTCTCAGTTTCCAACCAAAAGCATCTATCTGCCCAAGTTTACTCAACACTCACCCCTTGACTACCCTGTTGGATTTTGGGTTTTGTCATACATCTGGAAATGCATCTGGTTTAATGATCAGTATTTGCACTATTGTACAGCTGGTGGTTAGTTGATCAGTTTAATGGCTCTTTTGTATTGTGTGTTTGGACAGTGTCTGAGCAGCCGAGAGCTCTGACCTTTACGCACCATTCTCTGAACTTTGTAGTGCTCACCTTGTAAAGTGGACTGAATCAAGAGGAAGGATGCTCTGTACTTTCTGAAAACCAGGCACCTCCAAAGATGCATCAAGCCTGGTATGCAAAAATCATTAGTCACTTTTCAAAGTCTTGCCCATAATAACAATACCCAGGTGAAGGCAGCACATTATTTTCCTTTATGCTGAGTCCCTAATGGCAGCAGCTAAGAAACAGACACCATCAAGAACACTCATTTTGCAAATCTTGTGAGGACTTGTAAAGGGCTCACCCTCTCTTGAGCACCCCCTTCTGGCCAAGGACATGTGTCCACAAGCTCCCACTCCAGTGACTAGTTGTGCAAGTGGAGGGTGTCCCAGACGTCCTTTCTTCTGGGTCATCTTGGACCAGGCTTCTTTCCTGCACCCTCAAGTAGCTACTGGGAAGTTGCAGGGGCGGGAGGGGGGGGGGAAGGTAAAAGGAAGGGGGAGAGAGAGGAACAGGCCCACTTACTCCTCTGGGTCCTGGCTCAGGGACCCTGTCATCGCTGTTCACTGCCTGGGTCACTCCCCCAGAAATCTGCTCCATCCTTGCCCTCTCTCAGGGCTTTATCTCAAAGTCCTCAACGCCCTGACCAGAGTTCTGCAGTTCTGTAGGAGTTACTATAGAGAACTTTTCCTGGGTGTCTGGCTGGTGAGTCTTGCCCACATGCTCAGGGTTTAGCTAATCGCCATATTTGGGGTCGGGAAGGAATTTTCCTCCAGGGTAGATTGGCTGAGGCCCTGGAGGTTTTTCCCCTTCCTCTGTAGCATGGGGCACGGGACACTTGCTGGAGGATTCTCTGCATCTTGGGGTCTTCAAACCATCATTTGAGGACTTCAGTATCTGAGATATAGGTGAGAGGATTATTCCAGGAGTGGATGGGTGAGATTCTGTGGCCTGCACTGTGCAGGGGGTCAGACTAGATGATCACAATGGTCCCTTCTGACCTTATAGTCTACGAGTTCTCCCTACCCACCATGCCCTGTTTTCAGCTGCCAGATCTGGGCTTCTGCTGGGTCTGCAACCCACCCTACACGCTGACCTGTCCAAAGTAGTGCTGCCTTCCTAGTCAGTCAGTCACTGGGTGTGCCTGACTTGAGCTCCAAAGAGGAACTGGAAGGTCATGGCCCAGTAGTTTGTTTATACCAGCTTGCTGAGCTCTTATTGGCTTCTCCTCTGCTCTTTTTCCTGTGCCGGGGTGTGGCAAGGCCACAAACCTCCAGCAGGGGGCTTCAGGTCTAGTCCACGCCATCATGGACTGCATTGCACATTGGCAGCAGCTTTCCAAACTTCCAACACAACACTCTTTGCAAGGAGCTCAAAGGCTGCTCCATATTTTACTCAGTGCAATCACATTACCCAGCAAAAAGGCTCTTTGCTGTCTCTCAGGAGCAGGAAAACTCCTGGCAAACAAAGGTGAGAGATGCTTTCCATACACCATCTATTGTATGTTCCCAGCTAGTGCAGCAGAAGTTAGAAGGGTATCTGTCTGTGGCATATTGGAGCTTGATTTGAATTTTAATGCCTCATAACTCCTGAAAAATATGTGTATGTATTTCAGTGAATACATTCAGTGTCCGGTATTGGGAATCAGCTTAGGAAACCTGTCCAAACAAGGTTGAATAATTAGGACTCACACCCTAGCCTCAGTTACACTGATGGAAATCCACAATAATCCCATTGCCTTCTGTTGAATTGCTCCAGATTTACACCACTGCAGCTCAGATCTCAATTTTCCCCTACATGTTTAATTTCCTGAAACATCTGTTTTCTTTGAACTTGATTAAGATTTTCAACCCATTTCTGAATTATTTTATCTTTATCTTTTTTTTCTGATGGATTTGCAAACAGACATGAAGAAGCTCAAAATGCTTTCAATAAAACTTCCAAAGAAGAAATGAAAACCCAGAGTTCACAATGCCCACCTGCCTGGATATCCTTCTATTCACCCCCTAAAACTTGGAAGCCTCCTCTTTCCATTTGGGTCAGCAGAAACCAATAGTCCCAAGAGGCCGGTAGAAACTTCCAATGCTCTGCCCTTATGCTCAAGTGTATAGAGTGCGGGTAGACACATATGACAAGGTAGGAACTTAAATATGGTCCTCAGCCTGCTAAAGAAATGCCTATCTATGTGCTTCCCTATTAGTCCTCACTGCCTTTGGTGAGGCCAGAGTAACTTAGTGATCCTACGGCAGGATCTCCCTAACTGAAGACTGGACTCCCCTCTTCTCATCACTTCTGACTTTGGAGTTATAGGCACAACTCTGTGCATCTGTGCTGTGCAGGAACAGACAAACACAGAGAAGAAGGCAGGGTGTTTACGCAGGGAGAATTTTAAAGCTGACTAAAGGATTTGCGGGAGGGGGGGAGGCACCTAATGGGAACTGGCAGCTTTGCATGTCTCCACCGTGATTCTGTATTTTCATACTTTCAAACCCTGTGGCCTGCTCCTTTAGAGAGAAGGGAGCTCCAGTGCTGCCACTTGTTGGTGAAACAGGAGAAAAACATCCCGGAGCTGCTGAGGAATTGCAGAGGGGCAGTGAACAAGCTCTCTGCTGGCATTTGCTGGAGAGCGAGGAGACCTGAGCGAATGGGCCAGGTGTGATTTGCGTTTTAGTTCCATGACAGTTTGGGGCATTTTGGTTCAAGTACAATACACGGTAGAGTTTGGGGGCCATACAATGCCAATGGCCTTCTTAGGAAATGCAGGTGGAAACTCTGTAGTCTAGGACACTCTGGTCTGGCAACATTCGTGGTCTGACAGGATCACAGATGTTGCAGGACCAGAGAGCCCTAGTTGCAGAAGTTGCTAGTGGCTGGCAGCCCACAGAACCAGTGGCTTGGGGGATGGGAGACCAGCTAAAGGGCTGGGGGCAGGGAGCCCCATTAGCCAGGGGCAGGGAGCTACACTAGCTAGTGCCAGGGAGTTCTGCCAGCCAGGGGTGCAGAGTCCTGCCAGCTGGAATGAGGCTGGCGTCCGGGAGAAAATCCCCACCAGCCACAGCAGGTCTGGCAGATGGAGGGAAACCTGGCCGGGGCAGGGAGCCCCACCAGCTGAAGTGGTCTGAACAGGAGACCCACCAGTGGGTTGAGGGGCAGCACAGTGGCCGGCACTGTGATCAGGAGGAGAGCCAGAGGCCTGACCTCCCCTGCTCCGGCAAACTCCCTTGTTCAAGACTGCTCAGGTCCTGAGGATGCCGGACTAGGGAGGTCCAACCTGCACTACCACAAGACATCAGCACTGAATGGGCCTGGGGTCACCCTGGCCAACACTTTCAGGCACAGCTCGGTCAGGGAAAATGGCCGCTACTAAGGCATAAGGAGAGAGGAAATGTTCTTGCCTAGTATGGGGAATGCCCCTCTGGCTGTGAGGACTCTGTGAAAGGCTCTAGATACTACCGGTGCTTCTTGGAAGTTGAGCCAAGACTGCTGGAAAGCAGCAGCAGCTCTGTGGAGACGGATGGCTCGGGGTGTGTGTGTGGCAGCTCTGTGGTGACGGATGGCTGGGGGGGGGGGGAGGCAGATGTCTCGGGGAGGGGAGCCAGCTCTGTGGTGATGGATGGCCTGGGGAGGCAGGGGCAGCAGCTCTGTGGAGACAGATGGCTTGGGGGTTGGGGGTGGAGACAGCTTCAAGATGGCAGGCAGCATCAAGTTGTGCCAGCTGCTTCGAGATGGCGGGTGGTGCAGAGCACTTGAGGCTGTTTCGGCTCAAGCTACTGAAAGAGGAGCCGTCTAGCTGAAGGACACCACACGCAGCAATTAAGGCTGAAATCCCCTCTGTGGGGTCAGGTGGTAGAGACCCCAAAGCAGCCCAGCCAGCCAGGGCTGCAGGTCCACCCCCAGTCAGCTAGCCAGGAGTGGGGAAATGGTTGTAAACTCTCCAGACTTTTCTATGCTAGGAGGACTGGGGTTGGGACTATGGTGTCAGCTTTTGCAGGGAAGGGGAAGTCTTACTTACTAGAGTTTGAGGCTGGGTTATCCGTGATTATTATCCCCCCCCATACACCCAATTGTCCCTTCAGATTTCTGTGTTTCAAACCCTGGACTTGCTGCTTGTACGTGGGGAAGTTTAGCTTGGGGGGCGAATGAAATTGCCCAAGTTTTTGAGTGGGGAACTGAACAAGCATTAGTTAAGTCTTTATAAGGAAATGCCTGGAAAATTGAACCCAACCCATTCTGCTGCCGACACCCAGTAGAAGGGTTATGAATTGCCTTGGAATAAAATTTGGGTTTCATTTTTATTGCACAATGTTCAAATCTAATAATTCATTCCTCAGATGAGTCTCATAGTGCTGCTGTCACCACCACGGCTGTCCCAGCAAAAGCACAAACTCTTTCCAATTTAGAGGACAAAATTGAGCTTCAAATCCAAGCCGGCTTGGGGCTTCTGTTCCTAACAACTGGCAGTGATATATAGTGTAGCCCAACAGAGGTGTTATTCTTTTCCTGCTCTCAGATGTACGGACTTTGAAACAACGTGAACCTTTAAATATCTTTAAATATCTGCCCGACTCTTCCAGACCAGAATTCATTTCTCTCTCCCTTTATAGGAATGGAAGGCTTGGCATAAGTGAAGGTCATTCACTCCTTTCTATTGTAAGGGATTTGCTTTCAGGTGCCCACTAAAACAGTGGGTACTGTAGTAAAAAAAAAGTAATCTTGCTTTATTAAATGAGTGCAGCAGACCTAGGAGACATCACAGGAAAAGTAAGCTAGGAATCCATTTGCTAAGCAAACAACCACACATTTATTTGTAGTGAGTTGATATTGTGCCAGGGGCATTTTGGACAGAAGCAGTATCAACAGAGAACTTGCACGGGGAGACCTGTTGGAAGGAGCGACCTGAGAAATAGGCACACATTAGCCTCAAGAGATAGAGTGGCCTGCAGCAGGCTGCTAATGACAGCTGGTGGGAAAAGATGGTGAAACTGGAAGTGAGTCAGGGAGAGGCACAGAATATGAGGAGGGGACATCTGTTGTACCTTCCCGAATGCCATTTCTTCCTTGCAGAGATCTGCCACTAGCATTAGCAGCAGAAGGCTCCATAACATGCATCCAGATTGCCCTGTCAGATGGGAAAGCCTGTGGAAATACATCTGAAGCAATTACAAAACACACCACATCCTTCCCTGCAATCACACTGAATACGAGATCAGCCCCAACCTTGGCTAAGGAAGGAAATGCCCTAGGTACCAATGAGGGTTACCTTCAGAGTATCTAAGGGGAGCACAAGGAAGACAGCAAGTTAGATACAGCCTCTGACAGGAAGGGAAAGACCTCCAAGGGCATGTGCAATCACTCATCTTCCATTCCTTAGAGTCAAGTATGAAGGAGACTTTGCTTTCTCTCCAAAGGCAAGGGAAGAGGCAGTGTGATAAGGCAGCTGGCCAGGTGGACACAGGAGGAGAGAGGGAGTATCAGCAGTGGAAGAGCTGGAGGAATAGCGCAGATGTTGAGGAATGATGGACATGGAGGGATTTTAGCCTGACTGGACAATGGGGGTAAGGCCAGGGCCGGTCCTAACCAATTGGCGGCCTTGGGCGACCGTGCGGCTCACCCATAGGGTTGCCAAATGGTTTAAAAAAATACCTGTCAGGCAAAAAAAAAAAAAAAAAAAGGTCAGGGAGTAACCAGGGAAACCTGGGGGGAGGATTCATAAGAACATAAGAACGGCGGTACTGGGTCATACCAAAGGTCCATCTAGCCCAGTAGCCTGTCTGCCAACAGTGGCCAGCACCAAAGAGGTCAAGCGATTTGTCTCCTGCCATCCCTCTCCAGCCTCTGACAAACAGAGGACAAGGACACCATTTTATCCCCTAGCTAAAAGCCTTTTATGGACCTAACCTCCATTTAATTATCTAGCTTCTCTTTAAACTCTATTATAGTCCTAGCCTTCACAGCCTCCTCTGGCGAGGAGTTCCACAGGTTGACTACATGCTGATTCGGGAGGTTGGTTCAAAATGTGGTCGCGGCCCACCCCTAAGACCAGCTCTGTTGCCAGCCTCTTGAAAATGGCTGCCTCAGGTGACCGCCCGGCTTGCCCGCCCCAGCTCTGGGTAAGGCAGAGAAGGCCTGTCTAGGGATTTGGCCACATGTGTGGCCCTCCATCGCAGTGGGCTACAAAATTGTCGTAACCAAGACAGTCTCCCAGGCTAGAGTAGTTTTGCCAGCTGTGCTCCTGCCCCTGGAAATTGTGGGGTGAGCTGATTTAACTGGAGCAACCCTGTGACTGGATGCAGGGGGAGTGCACGGCTCTCACCACCAATGCCGTGTGGAAGCAGCAGGCACCTCACTTCACGGGCCCACACTTTACGTGTGTGTCACGTTAGTAATACTGGTAGGAAAAAATGACATGGACGGAAACCAGTGAATCTAACAACCCTGTGCTTGGGCGATGGGAAACAAAATGTGCCAAGCATGGAACCCTGCTGGGCTACAGGCAGCCCACCGCTGGGGGTAAGGAGCTCGGGCAGAGGGCCAGAGCTGTGTAGGGACTGGAGCTGTGGGACAGGATGTGGAAAACAGGGCACCTGATGGGGAGTTGCAGGGGTGGGAGACCTGGCAATGGGGAGGAGTTGTAATGCTGGAGTTTTTCCCAGAGACAGACAAAAAGGAGGATGGCAAATAGCCTTGAATAAGGGAGCTCCTGTCCTTGAGGAGCCAGCTTGCAGGGCAAGAGGCTTGATGTTGGGCATGTTTGAGAAAGAAGCTGCTTTACACGCAGGAGGAGTTTAGCAAAGCGTTTAAACTCTGCTAATCGGCTTGTCGAAATGTCAGAAGGTGCTTGTGCCCAGTGGTAATGCAGACATGGGAGCATCACGGTAACCGAGAGGCTATTCAGGTCATAACACGTCCATTAGGAGGAATCAGAATCAGTCTAGGATCAGATATAAGGGCTCAAATAAATCAGCTACAGAATGAAACATTCAGCCAGCTGTGCTTAGAATCCTGGAGTTCCATCTGCAGGCCCGTACTCAGATGGTCACGTTATTTCTATTCTGGTACCGCTAAGGGACCAAATCTGTGATCCCTGTCCTAGGTGCTGCATAAACCCAGAACAAACTGCCCTGAAGAGCTTACAGTCTACATGCATAGAGAAGGAACAGGAGGATAACAGACAGGGGAAGCACAAGGCAATAATGAGAGAATTATATTTCACGACTTTTCTTCCCCAAGTAGAGTTTAAAAAGGCAGGAAATAATGGACCAGATGGGACCTTTACGGTTCCTAAAGTTCTTTTGGTTTACGTAGCCATTCCTCTGTGATGATAGCAAAGAAAATACCGGCCAGCAGAGCGGGATGAGAGGAAGTCTGGGTTCAATTAATAAGGTCTCATTTGGCTCAAACTGCCACATCTGCTAATTTAAAGAATGGCAAGTCATTCACTCTGCACGCTGGGGACCAATGTTCTTTCCATGAATCCTTCCTCTCTAGTTTGTTGATTCCCCCTCTCCTCATGCACTTGGAAGATATGTATGTAGTTTTAGGTAAATGGAAGGTGAAAAGCAATCTCCCAGGTCTGAGCAATGCAGCCAGGCATGGGACAAGTGTCTGTGAACCTGTGAGTCAGGACCTGATCTAGAAGAAGGTATAATTGCAGGGTTAAAACAGAAAATGTGTACAAAGTTACTTGTTGATAGTTATGAATGAAGCAAATATCACTGAAATTTAAGTAGGAAAATGTATAGCATGAATATTAATTTTAGAGTACATTTGACAATGCACTAAAGTCTAGAGAAGTTAGCATCGGGTTATCAACATATGTTAGCATGAGAGTTGCACATTGTAGGGTGTGTCTACATTGCACCATAACTTGAAATAAGATACGCAATTTGAGCTATGCAAGTTGCGTATCTTATTTCGACGCTATTTCGAAATAGCGTATTTTGTTATTTGGTGCTTTCTACACAGCACCGAATTTCAAAATAAAGCGCTGTTCCGAAACATCCCTTACTCCTCACTGAATGAGGTTTACAGGGATGTCAGGTATCCCGAAATAGCATTGCAGTGTAGGCGTACCCTAAGTGACCTAGCATTACATGGCTATTTTGTCATAAACTATCTAGCCACAAAAGAACAAGCCTCATGGATATATGTATTTTATTTTATTTTATTTTTTGTTTTAATTAACATGTACCATGGATATTAACCATACTGAGGTACTGCAAAATATTGACAAATATTTGGGTGCAAATATCTATCTAGTTCGAACTAGGGTGGTTAATGTAGGCAACCGCAGTTGCAAATGAAGCCCGGGATTTGAATTTCCCGGGCTTTCATTTCCATATTGCAGGGCGCCGCCATTTTTAAATGTCCGCTAGTTCGGACTCCGTGCCCGTGGCTACACGCGGCACGAACTAGGTAGTTCCTAGGCTTCCTATTCCGAACTACCGGTACACCTCGTTCCATGAGGAGTTCGAACTTGGGTGGTAGTGTAGACATACCCTATGGCAATTACCAGGAGATGGATTAGGGTTACCTGGAACGCTAAGTAGAGACCAGGGTCCAGGATTTAACTATGTATGGCTATGTAGATGTATGAACAATGAGGTATTCAAACGGGTGTATCTTCACAACTGGGATAGTTGGAGTGACAAGCAGAAAGAAGCTCAGATATCATTTCCATTTATGACGGTCTGCACTGACCGTTCACCTTGGTTTTCACCCATCTCTGTGATATTGTATGTCCATGGTGGGGACTGTTCTATATTTTCTAGCCATTTTGTGGAAGGGATGGCCCTTCTCTTTTTAGCTCTCCCTGAGGAGCTCTCCCTGCAGAACCCTCTCCTAGGACCCTGCCTGCCCTGGTGAGGAAGGGGTGTGTGTATCTGTGTCCTTCTGTCTCGTTCATACGCCCGTGCATGGGCCGGGCCCTATTAGATCTTTCGCTGGCACATCCCCTCAGGGCCTGGCTCTTGTCTTCCTCCCAGTCTGCTTCACTGGCATTTGGGGATGAGGGGGCTTCTAGGGAGAGGAAGTGTCCATGGTGGTATGGGGTACAGGCTGTTTGTGTTAGCTATGGCTAGATATCGATGGCGGGGGCGGGAGGAGAGGTGTTGTGTAGCATGGTGCATGTCACTTTAAGGGAGGGCGGGGCCTACAAAGGAAGGCCTGTTGGGAGGTTTTTCTTGAGCTTTGATTGCTATTAAATTTACCCTTTATTCTGGCAAGTGCAGGATGACTCTGGGACTCTCATTCCAGACCCTTTTCAGGGCATATTTGGTGTTCTGCACTCCTCCGCCCCGTCACCGAACACGACTGCACATTTACAAGACAGCAAACGTCTCTCCCAAGCCCCATTTCGATGCTGCTGGCCCAAAGCGCCCGGAGAAGGTGTCGCTGTAAATAGTGCAGCTGCTGTCTCTCGGCTCAGCTGCTGCCACTGCATGCGGCAGCCCAAAGAGCAGGAGGATTGGATGCCTCGTGGTGACCCGAAGTTCCCGCACATTCCAGCTGTCAGGGCTGCCAATGGCCCTTTGAACCAGCTCAAGGGAACATTTTTAATCTTTTCCCCAGAGTCCTTTTCAACAGCGGTTAACTCATCCCAAGAAGACTTCACCACACTATCTGCAAGGAAATCAGTGCCGGATTCCTTAGCCATTGTTGTGTGTGGGAACCATTTACAAAAGGACAGCCCAGGGGACTTTTCCCTTAGGAGTCACTGAATTTTCTTAAACTTCTTCATCTGCAAAATACATCTCAGATCCCAGTGCATAACAGTTTGCTTTTACTGCAGGACATGTTTGGGACTTGAAACAATGGCAGAAACACACCGTGCCCACATCCCATCTCAAATGTAACAGGGCAAGGTGGCTCAATTTCCTTTAAGGATAACCTGTCTTTGCCCCTGATTCAATGAGGTACTTAAGCACGAGCCTAATTTTAAGCACATGGGCCGTGCCATTAAGTTTGATGGGACTGCTCACATGCTTAAAATAAGGCACATACTTAAGCTCCTTGGTTAATCAATTGATTACTGCATGATATATATATGTATATGCCAAGCTAGAAAAATACACTGATGATCTAGTTGGACCTTCTGAACAGCAGGTCTCAGAACATCCCCACAATAATTTCTAGACCTGATCTTTTAGAAACACATCCAACCTTAATTTAAAAATTGGCCCTGATAGAGAATCCATCATGACCCTTAGTAAACTGTCCCAACAGTTAATTAAAAATTCAGACAGGAAAGATTCACCATTAAATATTCAGACTGGAAAGAAGGTATAAATTCATCTAGCTTCAGCTTCCAGCCATTGGACCGTGCCAGACCTTCCCCAGCTAGAGTGACAATCTCATTATCAAATATTTGTTCCCCATGCAAGTACGTACAGATGGTAATAAAGGGACCCCTTAGGAAAAAGTGCAAAGACAGCTGTGCACAAAGTTGACATGCTATTTTTGCGTCCTCCTTATGTCTTCTGTAGTTGCTAGCAATGGAGTCTTATGATGGTGCTGATTCAGGTCTTATATAACAGCAATTTCACAAAGGAGGGCTATAAGGAGAATGACAACAAAGGAACAGAGAGATCTTCAGATGATGATTCGTGTCTCCTCCAGTTTGGTACGCTTGTTCTGCTGCGTGGGGAGTACCACCTTAGCTTTGCAGTCCCTGGGTTTCTATGAATGTATGCTGCGTTCATTACTGTAACACCTACTAGGTGTGTGTGAAGGTTATTTCCTGGTTTTTCCAACATTTGAGTTTTTGTCCTGTTCCAGAAAGGCATGAGGAGCACAAGAGACTCTCCAGTCTTAACTCCACAGTCACCGTGGATTTTGTAGATACAAGGTGTCACATTCCACCATATACTATAGAAAGCAGAGTAAAAGCTGAAAACTATTTCCAAACAACTCACGAGGAAAGTCTATACGGAAGATATGCTTTGCCCACTGTAGAATGATTTGTAGTGGTATCATTCTATTCTACACTATGCCCATTACTGTGGCGAACATAAGGGTTCCGTGAGAAATTTCCATGACAATAACATTTTATGATTTAAAAAATATTTAAGCCTTTATGATTTTTTTAAAAACAATTTTCATCTGTGTTTGCCACGATACGTGTCCCTATGTAATGCCAGCTTAGCCACAGAGTGGGGACGATGATTCAAAATGATCTGGACAAATTGGAGAAATGGTCTGAGGTAAACAGGATGAAGTTTAATAAAGACAAATGCAAAGTGCTCCACTTAGGAAGGAACAATCAATTTCACACATACAGAATGGGAAGAGACTGTCTAGAAAGGAGTATGGCAGAAAGGGATCTAGGGATTATAGTGGACCACAAGCTGAATATGAGTCAACAGTGTGAGGCTGTTGCAAGAAAAAGCAAACATGATTCTGGGATTCATTAACAGGTGTGTGGTGAGCAAGACACTCTACTATGCGCTAGTTAGGCCTCATTTGGAGTTCTGCGTCCAGTTCTGGGCACTGCATTTCAAGAAAGATGTGGAGAAATTGGAGAGGGTCCAGTGAAGAGCAACAAGAATGTTTAAAGGTCTAGAGAACATAACCTATGAAGGAAGGCTGAAGAAATTGGGTTTGTTTAGTTTAGAAAAGAGAAGATTGAGGGGGGACATGATAACAGTTTTCAGGTATCTAAGAGGGTGTCATAAGGAGGAGGGAGAAAGCTTGTTCATCTTGGCCTCTGAGGATAGACCAAGAAGCAATGGGCTTAAACTGCAGCAAGGGAGGTTTAGGCTGGACATGAGGAAAAAGTTCCTAACTGTCAGGGTGGTGAAACACTGGAATAAATTGCCCAGGGAGGTTGTGGAATCCCCATCTCTGGAGATATTTAAGAGAAGGTTAGATAAATGTCTATCAGGGATGGTCTAGATTAGACAGTATTTGGTCTTGCCATGAGGGCAGGGGACTGGACTCTATCTCTTGAGGTCCCTTCCAGTCCTAGTGTTCTATGATTCTGTCACTATTCAGCATTGCGCTTGCAGTCATTCAATGGTGCGATCACTTGGTATATACCACCGTAAATCCCCGTACTTACTTTCAGGGAGTGTGGATCATGTGGGTGAATACGAATATACTAGCGCCGCGTCAGAAAGTCGAAGCTTCAGCTGTCAAACCAGTTGCTTGTATGAGCTTTATTTTTTATACACATTAAATGTGACTTGTATTTTTAAATATGTGCAATTAAACTAAATGTTGCTCTCGTGACCTTGTTTAGCATTAGTTTATTATTATCCTTACTTATTTGTGGTCTACTTCTTCAGCTCCATATTTAAGACTGTTATTAGGGGTTCCGCAAAATTCTTTTGTGTTTAAAAGGGTTCCGCGGCCAAATAAAATTGGGAAACACTGCTGTGGAATATTGAGATGCTGTTATGGGTTTCTTTTCCCCCCACTAGTAGGACTCAAAACCCACATGGCAGAAGCTTTTCCCATTCTTTTACGGACTGTTCCCAAAGGAGGATATGTCAGACACAATATAACTTAGCAATTTTACAAGCCAATGAAAGATGCTGGCAGATGTTTCAAGAATTGTTGGCATTTCCTACCAGTGGGGGGAAAGATACCCATAACATCATATTAAATAGATTCAGAACAATAGAAATGACAGGCCAGAGTGCCTTTAAAATATTTTGATTTAATATCATGGTGCCTATGCCACCAGTAGAAGCATAGAATCCTAAGGCTGGAAGAGATCTCAGGAGTCATTGAGTCCAGCCCCCTGCCCAAAGCAGGACCAACCCCAACTAAATCATCCCAGCCAGGGCTTTGTCAAGCTGGGACTTAAAAACCTCTAGGGATGGAGATTCCACCCCCTCCCCAGGGAACCCATCCCAGTGCTTCACCACCCTCCTAGGGAAATTGTTTTTCCTAATATCCAACTTAGATCTCCCCCACTGCAACTTGAGACCATTGCTCCTTGTTCTGCCATCTGTCACACTGTGAACGGCCTCTGTCCATCCTCTTTGAACCCTCCCTTCTGGAAGTTGAAGGCTGCTATCAAATCCCCCCTCACTCTTCTCTTCTGTAGACTAAATAAACCCAAATCCCTCAGCCTCTCCTTGTAGGTCATGTGCTCCAACCTCCTAACCATTTTGGTTGCCCTCCGCTGGACCCTCTCCAATGCGTCTACATTCTTTCTATAGTGGGGGGCCCATAACTGGACACAATACTCCAGATGTGGCCTCACCAATGCCGAAGGGAATAATAACTTCTCTAGATCTGCTGGAAATGCTCCTTCTAATGCACCCTAATATGCCATTAGCCTTGGCTACAAGGGCACACTGTTGACTCCTATCCAGCTTCTCATCTACTGTAATCCCCAGGTCCTTTTCTGCCGAACTGCTGCTTAGCCATTCGGTCCCCAGCCTGTAACAATGCTTGGGATTCTTCTGTCCCAAATGCAGGACTCTGCACTTGTCCTTGTTGAACCTCATCAGATTTCTTTTGGTCCAATCCTCCAATTTGTCTAGGTCACTCTGGACCCTATGCCTGCTCTCCAGCATATCTACTTCTCCCCCGGCTTAGTATCATCTGTAAACTTGCTGAGGGTGCAATCCATCCCCTCGTCCAGGTCATTAATAAAGATGTGGAACAAAACTGGCCATAGAACCGATCCTTGGGGCACTCTGCTTGAAACTGACCTGACATCGAGCTGTTGATCACTATCCCTTGGGCCCAACAATCTAGTCAGCTTCTATCCACCATATCAGAAGCTTTGCTAAAGTCAAACCTATGTCCACTCTTCCCCCTTACTGAATATTTAAATAGTAGATCAGGGGTCTTGAACTCCCAGCCCAGGGGCCATCTATGGGCTTGGGCATATTGACAATCCTGCCTGGGAGACCTGGTGGCCCAGAGGACATGTCCAAACCTGTCCCCCAATTCCTGACACTTCCTGCCATCACCTCGCCCCCACCATGGCACCCCAGCCTCAGGGATTCCTGGGCGGGAGGGATAGTGTGGGGAAGACATGCCTTTTTACCAAGGCCACTGCGTCTCCTGGATTGGATTGTGAACGTGCTCCTGCCCATAGCTGGCCTGCAGACCAGGAGTTTGAGCCCCTTGCTGTGGATCAAGCATGACCAGGGTAGGGCTGTAACTCATTTAGGAGGAAGACTAACAAATTGAGTATCTGTGTGTTCATCTCACTGGGAGAATGCGTCAAGAAAGGGGGTTACCTGCAGAGACCCACCTACAAGCTTGGCAGGTGCCCAGGGATTGGTGGGAAACCAGAGCTATCCATGTAGAACCCTTGTGTCCCCTGGCAGCAGCTGATGATTGGAGAAGACAACCCCACCCACTGCTACTGATGCTCTACTTACAGTCATTTGCCATTTTATGATGACGAAGAGTTGGTCTGAGCTGGAATGGTCCAGAGAGACCAGAGGAGCAAGGAATGATGTCTCCAGAACAGATGGGAGTGTGACTTGAAATTGGTTTGGGAGTAGGTCCGGGGCCAGAGATTGCTTTTTCACGGCAATTCCTCCCTACGCTGCCACACACAAGCAATTCCCCCATGATTTGTCTTGCTGAGGAGGTGCTATATGACAGCAAAGGGAAGCATGATTTGTAGGGGAGCCATCCTCATCCAAGAGAGAGACAGTCTCCAGAGAGCACGTCTAACTCTATGCCAAACTGTGGGAAACATCGGACTAACAAGTTTCTCATGGGGAAATTTACCTTGTTGTTCAGACTAAATTATCCTGAGATATAATTTTATCTCATTACTCCTACTTGTATGAACTTGGATCACCTTAGCCCTTTCCTCTGCATGTTTTAAAAGCAAGATGAGCTCTTTTTCCTGTATCCCCTCTCCAAATGGCTTTACAACCCCAGAGAAAGTATCTGTCACATGTTTAGATTACTGCTGTAGCCTGCCAAGTGATATCTTTTCCTACCCTGTCCCTTTTACTATATTTTTAGAGATGCCAGTAATGCAGGGCCTGCAGGGCTTATCCTGTATGAGTCGGCTTTCAAAGTAGTGGAGTGTGATAAGTAAGGTTAATATTTCTTTTTTTGGAATTAAACTGAATATCCTTAATATCTCTTTAGAAATTGTGAAAGATTTTGTGGCGAAATCTTCAGCTGGGCCAGTCCACAAAGAGCCAGCAACTGGCATTTTGAGTAAGGAAACAGGCCTTCTTGCACCTAACCGTGGGTTCTTGCTTTTTCCCACATCTGGGAACAAGTCCACGGGGACATCCGATGATCTTATTCATACATATTCAAAAGATGTCCCAATATCTCCCTCCAATCAAATATGTGTAACCACACAATCTCAGGGTGTGGAAATCTGCTTATGGTTATTAGGGGTTGGGTGGTAACGATGCAAAGAGATTGATAAAAGTGATGGGAATAAGGAATTTTGGGGCTTGGAACAAGCTCTCTCTTCTTCCTAATTAAGTATCTTCTCTTTTCATGTTCAAGCTTTTACTTTACTCTACTTTGCTTCTAAGTTGCTCTGTTTATACATTTTCCATACTTCACCTTGCACCAAAATGCCACAAGTGGAGAAAGGCTGGTCCTTTCACGCTCAGTCTTCTGGGAGAAGGGAATGCGAGTATGGTATTAAATTAAGTAACTCTATCTGTATACTTAGGTAAGTGCAATGTATACAGCCAGATTTTGTTAATGTTACCCTCAGAGGTGATTGACTCAATCTGTGTGATCAGTGCTGTGCGCTTTGTTTTGTTTGCCATCTTAATACCTGTCATAACAAAAATTGTTGTCATTTGGTACGATCCTCACTGTGGATGGCTGCTGGTGTGGGCTCCCAGATCCACTTCCAGACATAAAGCTTCATAATTCTCAACTTTTGTGACCTGGGGGAAGGAGGACAAAACCTAGAACCTTCTAGTCCCATGGGCGAGCATTATCCATGTGAGTTCCACTACACTTCACCCCCAGGCAGCGCTGCCCACATTATGCACTCATTCATATTCATGCTCCCCGCCCCGCATGGATTGTGTTAAGATTCAATGTGTGCCAATAACTGAGGCTAGGTCTACACTACAGAGATTTTGCACAAAAACTCGTAGAGCGTATACACCATAAGCACGTTTTTGCACAAGTAAAGTGAAAGAACAGAGGGGGTTTTCCAGTGTAGGTATTCCTCCTCCTATGAAGAATAACTCCTTTTTGTGCAAAAGCTCTTGCACAAAAAGATGCATGTGGACAGGGAAGAGGTGTTTTTTGCACAAAAATAGGCAATAGAAAAAAGCATAGTGGCCATTCTGTAAGTAACAATCAGAGTTTCCTTTCAAGAGCGTCCAGGCTGCCTGGACGCTGTCTTTTGCAGAAGTGCATCACTTTTTCGATGCACTTTTGCAGTGTGGATGCGCTCTTGTGCAAGAAGTTTTTGTGGAAGATCTCTTCCGCAAAAAGCCTGTAGTGTGGAGGTAGCCTGAAGAAAAAATAAGGACTAAGAGGCCCCAGGACTTTTTTCATTAGCTCTGGAGGCAGATCATTATGATACATCCCAGGGATGTTTCGGTCTTTGTCAAGAACTAATGAGTAAGAGGATCCGCAGTAACACGGCCGTCCGACTTCCTGCGAAACTGAGAATTCCGAGGAGTTACATTATGAGAAACTGCAGCTCATACAGCTGAAAAGCCCCAGTGTCAGACACAGCCATGTGGGAATTGTGGGGAAACTTGTTGACTTTACTAAGCTGGCAAGGGGAAGAGTAATGCATGCCTTGAATGGGAACAGGATAAACCAGTATGAAGACTTCTGTTCTGCAAGCTGAATAATAAAATAAATCCATGTGTCCTGACCATGCAGCAGGCCACCAAGACAGGAGCCTAGACAAGGCAGAGCATCTTATGGGGGAATGGGAGGGGAGAGGGAGGCGTTTGCCTATTGGTTATGGCTGCTCTCAAACTAACTGGCAATGGGTTTTGACTGAGTGATCCCATTTTGGATTTCCCAGACCACACTGGAGAGGACATGGGGAATGGAGCTGAAGCAGATACTGATTGTGGCTGGGCAGGGCAGATACAGCTAGTGTATCTGGGAGAAGCCCTTAATACAGCTTCACCAAAGCACAGAGAAATTCTCCCTCCCCCACACTCTCTGCTTCTGCTTCCAGATGCCACCAGGAGAAAGGAGGCAAAGCCTGCCCCCACACATTTATCTTTGGAGCTGCCCAGCAATGCCTGCCTCTGTCTCAGAGATCACTAATTCAGCAAGCGGCCTGGCCCTCAGTGGTTACGTCTACACTGGCATGATTTTCCGGAAATGCTTTTAACGGAAAAGTTTTCCATTAAAAGCATTTTCAGAAAAGCACGTCTAGATTGGCAGGATGCCAATCTAGACGCGGTTTTCCGCAAAAAAGCCCATTTTCACAATCGGGGCTTTTTTGCGGAAAACAGGACTGTGCTGTCTACACTGGCCCTTTTGCACAAAAGTCTTTCGGAAAAAGACTTTTGCCTGAATGGGAGCAGCATAGTATTTCCAGAAAAGCACCGATGATTTTACATTAGATCGTCAGTGCTTTTCCGGAAATTCAAGCGGCCAGTGTAGACAGCTGGCAAGTTTTTCCGGAAAAGCGGCTGATTTTCTGGAAAAACTTGCCAGTCTAGACACAGCCTATGAGTCCATGGGACTATGAACTCAGTCTTGTACTCTGGAGAGGAAATAACCAAGTTCCATGCAGTTCACTGCGTGAGGAACTCTCAGATGTGAGAAGCCAGGCTGGGGTTTCCACATCAGACTAGGGGATTTAGACCCAGCTTCCGTTAGTTGCTTACATGTGAATCAATCCCCAAACTTCTGACAATCGCAGCCAGAATTCTAATCTGCTCCAGATGGACATTTCACACAGAAATTATCCAGAAATCTTTGGTCTACATTTTCCCTTTGCCCCTCAGGTGCGTTCTTGTGTGGTGGCCATTCTGAAGATTCAACATGGCTCTGAGGGAGGTGCTATTCTTAGAGCCTGCCACCCGATCTACAGGTGTTGCGGTGGGCTCTAAAAATGACCTCCCCTTCTCAGACTGGGGTCAGGACTCAAGTACCAGCCCCCTGCTCCCCCCACCTCACTGTGCCGAGTACTTTGCAGAGAGCTTGCTGACAAGTCACAGCACTTCTCACTCCACTGTGCACACAGAATGGCGAGGTGGTGACAGCTAGTTGGGACAGGGCACATGGCTGCCTGTCACTCTGCAGCATACATGACCCAGTGAACACATAGGTTTGGGTGGGTCTGAAAATGATTTTCCCCTTTCAATTCAGGCTTGGGTCCACATTGGGCTTTAAAATTAGTCTAAAGCCAACCTGGAGTGCTCTCTCTCTCTCTCTGCCTTGGCACAGTTGCAGAAGAAAGCCAGATTCCAGGGTGTCTATGCTGCAGAGTTTTTCTGGGATATCAGAGGTATCCAGGAAAAACTCTGCTGCGTCCAGGGAACGCGTCTGCTCTTCTGGAATTTTTTTCGGAAGAACCGCCTTGTTTTTTCGGCATCCCTGTAAACTTCATTTTATGAGGAAGAAGGGAGGTTCTGAAAAAGGTTTTTTTTTCTGACATTTGGCCCAATGTAGATGAGCCAAATGTTGGAAAAGCCTCTTCTGAAAAAAGAAGTGGGGAAAAAGCTACACAAATTGGAGCTTGCAATTTGCGTAGTTTTTTCCAGAAGAGCAGTGCAGTGTAGACATAGCCTCAGCTAACCACAGTTCAGTAACAAAGGGAAACAATTTTCAACTCTTTTCCTTTAAAATGCACTTACTTGTCATTTTTGTGCCTACACATTTATTTTGTCACTGCACAGGAATCAGGATCTGCCGTGGTGAATGCATGTCTATTTATTCCTATACTCTGCAGCCGATTAAGATTCCAATATTCTTTTAAAAGTGTCTAGTCGTCACATTGGTGTAAATCCAAGTTGCTCTGCTCAAGTCAATTGACTGGTGCTGATTTAAGCCAGCTGAGCCGCTAGATTATTATACTTAAGCGCCAGCGTCTCTGCGCTACTCTTTTTGCTAGCTGAAAATCTGACCCAGGGATGTTACTTTACTAACAACCTTTATTAACATTGGAAAGTATTAAATCAGAAAGTATTTCTAAATACTTCATTTTACATATGGCCCTTCATGCTGTTTGTTGAATTCTAGCAATTCATTTTGGATGGTGAAACAAAGTACAGTGTGTTTGTAGTCAGTTTCACTTTCTGGTGCTAATTGTGGAGACTGGGTTACAGACACTGCAAGAAAATATATTATTTTTTTTGAGAGAGATGTGGTTTTAATTACGTGGTTTTTAAAAAAATCCTGAAGCCTTTTCTCTTGCTACCAAGTATTTCCAGGCTTGCCATTCCACCGCTCAGCGCTACCATCTGCCCAGTGACTTTCACAACCCAAATCAAAACGAAAGCTAGAGCAGAATCCTACATAGGGCTGTCAGGTGGAACCAAACGTGGGACCTCAATACAGGAGTCTGTCACATGAGCTAAGAGCCAGATGGCGCTCCGCTAAGGCCGTAGAGCAGACTCATTATTCTCTCTGTAAACGGTCCCAGTGCCACTAGACACAGAGTGCAGTACACACAGAAGGTGTGTGGGTTACACCTGCATTTCTAATCTATGCTTCCTCTGCCCACTTTCCCCTTCCCTGCCTTCTGTGAATAATGTAGGACTGCCTTCCTATTCATGTAATTTCTCTTACAGCCCAACCCTGCTGACAATTTCCTGCGAGGTGTTGAGCCTCTTCCAACCCCATTGATTTCAAGACAGATGAGGAGGCTCAAAACCATCCTAGAATACAGAGATCCTTGGAAGACCGGGCCCCAGGTGGCATACTGCCATAGAGGGCTGTCCCTTTTAATGTCATCTGCGGCATGCCCACACAGCTGTTCAAGATTCTGGTTGTGGTGCCAAGCCAACACAAGGTCATTTGAGAGGATAGGCTGTACTTGTTAAAGGGTTAGAAAACAAAACAAGAAATCCATTGCCTGTGCGTGTACGTTGCTGAATCCTAATGACGAAGCTGAAGGCTGTGGAGGCTATGACTCAGGCAGGTTCTTCTGCTCAGTTTGTTCGTTTTTAAAAAGATCCATCTAGTCCAGTGTCCTGTCTGCCGACAGTGACCAATACCAGGTGCCCCAGAGGGAATTAACAGATCAGGAAATCATCAAGTGATTCCTCCCTTGTCACCCATTCCGAGGTTCTGACAAACAGAGGTTAGGGACACCAACCCTGCCTATCCTGGCTAATAACCACTGATGGACCTCTCCTCCATGAATTTATCTAGCTCTTTTTTGAACCCTGTTATAGTCTTGGACTTCACAGTATCCTTTGGCAAGGAGTTCCACAGGTTGACTGTGTGTTGTATGAAGAAACACTTCCTTTTGTTTGTTTTAAAACCTGCTACCTATTAATTTCATTTGGGGAACCCTAGTTCTTGTTATGGGAAGTAGCAAAAAACTCTTTATTCACTTTTTCTACTACAGCCATGATTTTATAGCCCTCTATCATATTTCCCCTTAGCCATCTTTTTTCCAAGCTGTAAAGTCAAAGTCTTGTTAATTTCACCTCATATGGGAGGTATTCTGATTAACCCCTAATGATTTAGTGTCCCTTTTCTGAACTTTTTCCAATGCCAAGATATCTTTTTTGAGACAGGGCAACCAAATCTGCATACGGTATTCAAGATGTGGGCATACGATGGACAGAGGCATTAAGATATTTTCTTTTTTAGTCTTTATCACTTTCTTAATGATTCCCAGCGTTCTGTTTACTTTCTTGACTACTGCTGCACATGGAAGGAATGTTTTCCAAGAACTATTCACAATGACTCCAAGACCTCTCTCAAGTGGCATCAGTTAATTTAGTTTCCATCATATTATATGTATAGTTGGGATTATGTTTTCCAATGTGCATTACTTTGCATTTATCAACATTAAAATTCATCTGCCATTTAAGAAAGAAGAGACTAAAGTTCTCAGCTGCTCCTGCCAGACACAGTCAAAAATGAACTGGCTTCAGCTCCCTGGTCGTGTGGTTTTAGAATGGCCCTCGCCTTTGTGTAATTTTTTAGAGCATCTCGATAGCTGCACTAATATATTCCACAAGCCCCTGAGACACATCTCCTAGACAGAGAATGACGGCACTACCAACACTGCTATACTGGAGATGCGAGGTAGGTGCTGTTTACAGCAGCTGGGAGAGCAGACTGTTTTGACCCATGCTTTGCCATTTTGAAGTGCTCACATACAAAATGCTCAAGATTTGTAGATTCCCACCACCACATTCTGTAGCTCAGCAAGCTCCATATATGTTAATATCTATAATTATTGATTACTAAAAAAAAAAAAAATCCAGTAAAACAACCCTTCTCTCAAGTATGCTGAGTAAACACTGCTGCATATGATGAAAGAATATGCATCGGGCAATAATTAGCCTTTTAAAATCGCAGTGACCAAATTTAATTAATGGGATGCCTTTCCTTCAAAGCAAGAAACTTTCTCTGATGCATCTAACGAAGTGGGTCTTTGCCCACGAAAGCTTATGCTCCAACACTTCAGTTAGTCTATAGGTGCCACAGGACTCCTCGCTGCTTTTGCGGATTCAGACTAACACGGTTACTCCTCTGATCTCTGGTATTTGGCATTCTTTCTGCTGCTTTCCAGAGTGGAATAAATCCACCCATAAATACTCATTTTTTCTGACAGGTTTTCCGATTCTAATCCTTATCGGAGGCAAAATTAAGTTAATGAAGAATCCATTCCCATTTATCTTCATAACACAGCCTCCCACAGGTTGCAAGTGGCAGATATCTATGGTCTGCTATTACTGGCTTCAAATGTTAGCTGTTGATTCACAACGAGCCCTTCTCACATTACTGAAAAACATTTGTTTTCACACCATCCTACTTCACACCGAAACCTTGGCCGTGGGGAAATAAGGTCTATTCAATTTGGGACTGACTGAAATCCTTTCCAAACCAACATGCACTCCTCTCTTTAGGAATCATGACAAGTTAATAATAAGACACTGAAAGCATTTCAGTGAATAAACATTTATGGGGGGAACTATCTTCAAAGCCGTTAATATTTCCCGTCAACTACTGACCCAGCATTTTGAAAGCTAATGGTGCTACCATATTGTACCATATGTGACTACAGGTGGTGATTCATACAGATTGAACCTCTCCAGTCGGGCACACCCTGGTCCGGCAACATCCATGGTCCACCATGATAGTTAGTCAGATGTCCACTTATCATGGGGGTCACCAAATTTCCTGCAGTCCTATAACGTTTGCTTATAGCCACCAGTCTTAGCTCTCAGCGTTCTGTGCTGTGATTTAGTTCTAAGGGTGCATCGACGCTGTAGGGCTTAACTTGAAATAAGCTATGCAAACTGAGCTATGTCAATGGTGTAGCTTATTTCAAAATAGCTTATTCTGAAACAGGGAGCATCTACCCAGTACTTATTTCAAAACAGAGCTCACTTCCTCCAACTTACTTTACTCCTCGTACGATGAGGGTTACAGGAGTCGGAGTAAGAAGTCCTCCAGTATTTTGACACTATTTCGAAATAACTGCCTGCTGTGCAGATGTGGACTAAGTTATTTCGGAACAGTGCTCGTTATTTCGAAATAGTGTGGCAGTAGACGTACCCTAATTTACCCCTAAATGTCTTCTAAGAGCCCAATAAGCAGTGGGAGAGTTGGTAATGCTGCTAGACAATACTGACTTCTGTGATCTGTCAAATTCTCTGGTTCAGTACTAGTCAGGTCCCAAGGGTTCTGGACTAGAGAGGTCCAACCTGTGTAAGCTAAGCACGGTTTGGCTTGCTTATGACATGGTACCTGTAAGTATTAACAGCCCCAGAAATAGAGTCCTGGTTAAGGCAGGGCTGAAAACTGGATGGCACATGTGACTTCACATCCCTGGGTTTTCTTCAAAGCCTCCTCTACAGCAGAGGTCTCCAACCTTTTTAAGCACGAGGTCACTTTTTGAATTTAAGTGCAATTAAGGATCTACCTCAAACCCAAATACCCTGGCCCCGCCTCTTTTGTGCCCCTTCTCCGAGGCCCCGCCCCTGCTCACTCCATTCTCATTTTCACCAGGGAGGGGCAGAAGGTTGGGTGCAGACTCTGGTCTTGAATTCAGGGATTTGGAGTGTGAGGGGGGCTCTGAGCTGAACTTGAGGCAAGCAGTTGGGGTCTGGAGGAGGTTCTAGGTGCAGGCTCTGGGAGGGTGTTTGGATGCAGGGGTGCTCAGGGCTAGGGTAGGGGTTTGAGGTGCAGGAGGGGGTTCATGACTGTGGTAGGGTTTCAGGATGTGGGCTCCAGCTGGGCACTGCTTACCTCAGGTAGCTCCTGGGTGGTGATGCAGTGAGACTAAGGCAGGCTCACCTCTGCCCTGGCCTTGCACCACTCCCCAAAACAGCCAGCAAACTCCATCCCAAGTCTTGCTGTGCCCCCTCCTCTGCTCTGTGGAGATAGGATATAGGGCGGAAGAGGGGGCACCCTGATATCAGCGCCCCTCCGCTCCTTCCCCTGTCCTGCACAGCAAGTAGGAGACAGCTCCAAGGCAAAGGGCAGGAGATGTGCAGCAGTCTGGGGGGACAGCTGAAGCGCTGGGATTGATAACCTCTTGGCCAAACCAGTCAGGATCCCCTGTCAGAGGCTCCAAGATCGACCAGTAGCTCCCGATCGAGTGGTTGGTGACCACTGCTCTACAGCAACCACAGTTCTGCCTTTTTCAGTGAGGCCATAAAAGAAGAAACGAACAACCCTGCACTTATGCATTGCCTACTTTGTCTGACACACCCTGCACTTGGGCTACATCACAGCTGGCTGATGTGAACATTTTTGCCACTGCCTTGATGACAGCTTGGATTTTGCAACTGACCGTCACTGGAAGAATTCAAAGGAACTAGCTCACATTTGCAGGGAGGCAGGCACAAGCGTAGAGCATCCCCTGGCTGGATCACTTTCCGGACACCCAAGATCTTAATACATCTCTTGGTGAACAAACTAGGAGGTGGACATTAAGTGAGAATCCAACAAAGGACAGTGAAAACTGTGTTATCCGGCCCTCTGTTAACCCCAAAACTTGGTCAACTGACATTGCCCCCAGCCACAATACTGGCACACGCCTGACTCCCCCCTGTCCAGCTTGACGATGCGGGGCTTCTGACAGCTGGCACTGCTAGTTGACATCATTAGCAGGTGCCTCCTTCCCTTTCAGCCTGCTTCTAGCTGCTGGGAGTCGGATTTGCCAGTAGGGGGTGGAGGCAGAGCAATAAGCTTTGTTATCCGGCACGTTCATAAGAACGGCCACACTGGGTCAGAGCAAAGGTCCATCTAGCCCAGTATCCTGTCCTCTGACAGTGGCCAGCACCAGGTGCCCCAGAGGATTAAACATAACAGGTAATCATCATGCAATCCTTCTCCTGTCATCCATTTCCAGATGAACAGAGGCTAGGGACACCATTCCTACCCATCCTCGCTAATAGCCATTGATGGACCCAACCTCCATGAATATATCTAGCTCCTTTTCGAATCTTGTTAAAGTCCTAGTCTTCACAACATCCTCTGGCAAGGAGTTCCACAGGTTGACTGTGCGCCAAGTGAAGATTTGATTGGTAACCCTCATTCCGCATGCATGCTGCATGACAAAGCTTTCACTGTAATCACAAATCACTCTCTTCCCTCATCAGTTCCACAACAAGATGCCATGCAAGTCAAGGCAAACCATCCACGGAAAGCTCTCAGACAGAATGCAAAAAGAAAATAAAAATAGAGCAGGGAATGGAGTAGCCAGAGGAAAAGGAATCACGTTATTTTTCTCTCTTCACAGGAATTATGTACAGAAATTTCTCTGTCAACTGGGCTCTACATATGAACTGTTCCACATCAGCTTTATTTATACTTCCCGGTTTTAAATAGGCAACTCTATGCAATGATGTGCGTTCCCCTTATTCATTAGCCTTTGCATATCAACTCCCATGCATGAGTTAACAATGCTGCTGCAGAGTGGAGAATAAAGTGAGGAGTCACGACTTCATCTGTCATGAAATATTTTCTCACTTACCAGAGGACACTGGAGGAATTTGAGCAGCACAAGGGAGAAACAAGGCTCATGTTAAAAGTGGCTGAAAATATTCCAGCTGTACTGTTTTAAAAGATACAAATAGTTTTTCAATGAAATTCAAATGTTTATGGGACAATTTCCACTTTTGTTAACATTTAATTTTTTTGTAATAAAATAACCCCCTCTTCAAGCTCAACATTTAATAGATTTCAATTTCCGGTTGCCACAAAAATGTGGTTTTCAGCTTTGGCAGCAACTCTACAACAATTGTGTTATAAACACACAGAATCCGTTTTCTTGATTTTTTTTTCAAACAGGAAAAAATAATCATTTACATACAAAACTCTCTCAGTCAATTGGGCCATGTACACAGATTTATTTGTTTGACATACAGGCAGGCAAAGCTGTCTCATCAAAAGGTTTCAAAGTTTTCTCTGGTTAAAGGGGGATGCATATATTTTTTCTCTTGTGGAAAAAGAGGGCTCACATGCAATTTTGATTATCACCTGGCTATTACTACACTTGATTTTTAAAAATCAGCTTCAGAAGCCAATTTGCCCCATCACATTAGTGCATGAGTTCACACTTTCAGTTATCTAGCCTAAAACCCCAATCCGTATAGCTCAATACTTTCAATAGAGAGGGATGCACCACATTCTTCACATTTATTAAAAAATAAACCATTCAAAATCACTATAAAAATACAAATAAAGATAAATATATGCATCCTTTCCTATGTATATATACTTAAAAAAAATAAACCCTAACCTATGTGAAAAGATCATTAAGTTTGCAAAGTCAAGCATGGAAAATTAGTCAAAGCCAGAATTAAGGATGCCCCCTATAACCTTAATTCAGTCTCCATCAGCACATGCATTATGATACAGGCATTAGTTGTAAGATCACTAATTCTTTTTTCCACAGTACTCTAACCTGATTCAGTGATGGGTTAGTCACTGAATATTCATTTTTATTCTCCTCATTATGTGTGAGGGACCTGGCCATATTTAAACACACACCTCATCCAAAGTAGGGATGTCAACGTGTAGTCCACTACACAATTAACCGATAAACCTGGGCTTATCAGTTAATCTTATTGACTACACACACTCTCCCACCTTGCTGCCTCTGTATCAGAGGCAGCAAGGGAGGGGAGGGGGGAGTGGGATCCTGGGCCTCTCAGAGAGGCAGCAGCGCTGAGTGTGAGGAGGCAGGCTGAAGCCGATACATGCAGGGAGCTGGCTTTTAAGCTGTCTCCCTGCATGTGGCAGCATTGCAGACCTGCCTGCCCACCCTTGATAGAGAGGCAGCAGTGTTGCATGGCAGGGGGCTCCCCGGGAGTGGAGCGAGGAGCACACTGGCTGCTGGCCATGCCCCTAGGGACTATCAAATAGTCGTGTAGCCGCTAAGATTTCATGAGGTTACATGGCTATTTAATTACACACTAACATCCCTAGTTCAAACCCTGCACTGAATTCAAAATGATTCATCTCCTAATGAGGGGTGTTCAAAGCACAGCTCCAAAGGACTTCAGTTCTCATTGGGAGCGCTCAGACTTTCTACAAATTTGGGCAACCTTGTCTCATATGGGGCAACCCGCTGTGGCCAACTGTGAACATTTTGACTTAAGTGACTTGCCCAGCATCACATAGGGATTCTGTGGCAGAGGCAGAGATAAAAGTCAGTTGGCCATGGTGGGATGCAACTGCCTTAACCAGGAGTCTATTCTTGGGCTTCCTGGAACCTCTTCTTCCTCTTCTTCACTATTTACCTGCCAACTTCTGCGACAAGTGGGGCAGGAGTCCTACATAGAACCATAGGATACTACAACTGGAAGGGACCTCAGGAGGTCATCGCGTCCAGTCCCCTGCCCTCACAGCAGGACCAAGCACCATCCAGACCAGTTTCTCCCGACCTTTTCCAGATGTGGACCCATTTTGACAATTCAGGAGACACCTGGCAACCCTTTTGAAACGTAATGGTGACCCATAGGTTGGGAAACCCTGATCTAGACCATCCCTGATAGAGATGTCTGTCCAATCTGCTCTTAAATAGCTCCAGAGATATTTACATACGACAGTGAAATCCACGACACAACCCTAGTACATCCCCTGAGCACCATCCCCCCTGCACCCTGAATGAGGCAGTGGTCCTGTGGACTAGGCAGTCCTTGACCAGGTAAGGAAATACATAGAGTTGTAGCCACTTTGGTCTCTGAATGTGAGAGAAAAATGGTGAGTGAGAAAACCTCAGGTCAAGAAAAGAACTCTTTGTAAGCTGGAAAGCTTGTTTCTTTCCCCAACAGAAGCTGGAGCACTGAACGGTATTACCTCACTCACCTCGTCTGTGATGTGAGCAGGCTACTTTGCCTACTCAGAGGGGGAGCTGCCAGGACCTGAAAGGGAAAGGTGATTGCCCACAGCTATGAAAAGATCCTTCGGTCTCTGATAATCTTATAGAGACTCAGATTCTAGACAATCCAGCCACTTGATCCACAGCTGTTAATACCACAGGTGGTGGAAAAAGGAGGGGAGGAATGAAAAGGGGTTGCATAGCTACTCAGGCTCCTCATCTGTTCTGTCTGATGGGAACAGATAAGGGCGCATCTGATTCTGGCAACAGAGGATGGCTGAACGATGACATTTCTTTTTCTGTCACCTTCCCAGTGCCAATGTAACCTGCTGGGTATGGTGCATTGTGCCATGTGGTGGCACTTACACCATTTAAAGAGAGAGGGAATTTGCCCTAGAGCCTTAGCTGAGAGCCATCTGGCTTTTATCTCAGGCTGTAGAGGCTCATGCACTAAGCTCCAGCGGTCCCAGGTTCTGTTTTGCATGTCTGCATTACACAAATGTGTTATTCTGTTTCCACAACAATTCTCATCAGTTCTCAACTTTCACATAGAGATTGCCTGTTTCCATTGAGATGACAATTCCGTGTTGAATGATATACCTCTCTAGAGTCCGTGCTTTCAGACTGGGGGTTGAGGGTTTCTAAATTCAGAGCAAGAATCCAGTATCAACATCTCTTGTACATTTGAAAGGGCCTTAACAAAAATACTGATGTGCAAGGACTGGGTTGATGAGTGATGTGTAGTTACAATGCTTTCTCTGCTAAAGAAAGGCAATCTGTCCAACCCAGGAAGGAATTTAGGGCTATTTAGATAGATCAGATGAATAGGGTGACAATGAATTGAATGACCCAAAGAGAGGGTGCTCCTGCCTTTGTAATAATCACTCCTAAAATTGTCAAAACGAAACAAAAAAAGATGTCAAAGAAATAAATGGAATGCTAAGGTTAGAGTTGCACCTAATTTAATACAGATGAGGTAACCATGTTAGTCTGTAACTTAAAAAAAACCCAAGTAGTTCTGTAGCACCTTAGAGACTAACAGAAACATATATATATTATCTAGCTTTCATAGGCAAAACTCACTTCCTCCGCTGAGCAGAGTGGAGAAAAAAAGAGGGAACCTCACAAAATATAACAGTGCCGGTGCTAATGAGGCTAAGTGAATGAGATGGAAGAGTCCCATACTTAGTTTTTGATGTAATTAGCCTCAATAGCACTGGCACTAACAGGACTACTGGTTTTTTTATATGTAAATCAAGTTTTCTTAAAGGAAGGAACTCCTGCTTGGAGCTCTTTTCTCCATTTGTCTAAATTCTATCACCAAAACACCAATCTATTTAATATTTACACTTCTGTGGTCATCAGTGTCTGAGTTGATAATACAACCACATAGTAGCAAATGCAATGGAGAAGCATGTCCATAAATAAAAGATATTTAAATGTAAAACCCCTGTGAATACAAGGTACGTATAGTTAATAATTTAACATATTATGACAGAAACAAAGTGATAGGTAAGAATGAAACCCAAGTATTGGCTTTTGTGTGCAGTTTATTTCAACCCACAAATCAAATACTTTCCTTTCTTCCAGAAAAACTCATTGATGTCAGCTGAAATTAATGGGTATTTTACCTGTGTAAGGATTGCTTGATTGGACTCACAAGTCACAACACAAGTTAGATTTCATCAGGAGGAGGAAGCTAAGAATAGTAACAAAGGATAGTGATAGAGATGCAGCCGTGTTAGTCTGGTCAAGCTGAAACAAAAAACAGGACTATGTAGCACTTTAAAGACTAACAAGATGGTTTATTAGGTGATGAGCTTTCGTGGGCCAGACCCACTTCCTCAGATCAATATGTGGAAAAAATGGGCACGACCTTATATACCAAAGTGATACAATCAAAAAAATGAACGCATGTGAAATTGACAAATTAAATTTTAGAACTGAGTGGGGGTGAGTAGGGAAGGTAGTGTCTGTGAGGTAATGACGCAGGGGTGATAATAGGGGACGTTTCCATGAGGTAACCCCTAATGTCATTACCTCACAGAAACGTCCCCTATTATCACCTATTAGAAACTTCCCCTATTAAAATTGGTTGTGCCAATTTTCTTCCACATATTGATCTGAGGAAGTGGGTCTGGCCCACGAAAGCTCATCACCTACTGAACCATCTTGCTAGTCTTTAAAGTGCTGCATAGTTCTGTCTTTTGTTTCAGTAACAAAGACTTTATCTTGCACATGTAAGGGGGTGGATTTATTGCTTTAGTACAATTTTCTTTTCCAATGATCAAGCGTATCAAGGTTCTGATTCATTGTTTCCTGCAGTTCCATTCACTGTCCACTAGATGGTGCAAGGAAATAAACCCATACCACAATGCACATTAAATGAAAATTTCCAGTGGGAGCATGAAGGCAGCTGAAGCTAAAAAGAACAAATCGGGGGAAGGGGATGGAGCAGTATTACTGAGCACCAGCATTCAAAAATCATGAATTAGCCCCCCGGTATCCCCATTGATCAAAATGGCTCAAAAATCACAATAATTTTTTTAAAAGACAAGCTAGGTGCAGTCCTTAAATTGGACAGACTCTAGTTGCTGCAAGGGACAAGCTTTTGTGAAAACTTGTCCTTTCCACCCACACACCTGGGTCCTATAAAATGCATTCCCACATCTACCTCGTCACTCTCATATCCTAGCACCCGCAGAGTTATAACAATACAGCAAAGAAGATTTTAAAAGTAATTGGATGGAGGGGCACTGTTCATTTTCCCTCCTTCTAGATATGGAGCCTCCAGGGCTCACCTCTTCCTCCAGCATTTCAACCAGGAAGGCTAGAAACGTTCACTTAAAAAACCCCCAAAGTTGAGAGTATCACCTAGTCAAGCTTTCAGGGATAAGGAGCCCCCCTTTTTGTTCTTCATTTGTAGAGCTCATAGGCCAGTGCCACAGTATGCTATGTGTAGGACCTCCAGGTGCTGTGGTAGGACAAACAACATGACTCCCAAAGCTAGGGCTTTAAGGCAAGTCACAGACATCATTACATTGATGATAAACCGATTAGGGTTTGCAACACAGGTAGAGTAATTGTGCTCCCAAAGACAAGAGGAATATGGAGCAGTTTCTACAGATGGGTGTGGCTCCCTCCTCCTGCCACCGCACCATACCTCATATCCCAAAGCTTTTCAGACTTGTACTCTTCATGCTCCTAAGATTTTAGACCCCAGAATCTGGAGACTTTACACAGATGATGCAGTGACCTAATTTGCATATTGCTGGACAGTCATTCCCATATTTGCATAGTGCTCTACAGTGAATCTCGCTGTTTACCCATGAAACTCCTCTCCAAATCCATCAATTCTCTACTGCTGCTTTCCTTTAGATCTATAATTCCCCCTCCGTATACTTCTGTCTTCTGCTCTGTCCCTGTGCTTGATCCCCAACCTGAGAATGGCTACTGAGACATAGATAGACTAATGCTCTATAATGGGGTTATGCCAAAGCCTGATACTTTAGCGGTCTCTCCATCGTGGGTATGGGCAAGTTACTGTGGTTGAGATCTTGGGAGATTTTAGGCAATGTCTGCTAGGTGGAATATCTATAGTTAAAGTCCTGGATTTAAAGAACAGATCTTCCATATCTGCTGCAAGTCCGCCTCTACCTCTTGCAGTGTTGAAGAAAGCCAAGGATCTGGAAGGGATATGTTTAAAGTGGCAATGCTGGACAAGCTAGGGTAGGGTTGTATTCCTGTCCTATGCTTTTGTTTAACCAGGGTCTATGCATTATTGGACATTGGCGTCTTTCCACCTCAATGTCAAAGTTGGAAAAGGCCTATTGGGCAATCTCATCCAGCCAGCTGCCAATGCAGGATTCTTCCCCACATGACATTTTTTAGTACTCTCTCCAATCTAGCCTTAAATATCTCAAGCCAAAGAGCTTTTGCTCTCTTCCCTTGGGTGACTGTCCCCCACGCTAATGGATTTCACAGTCGGGATGTTTAGTTTAAAATTCTATTTTGCTTAAAATCATTCCAGGACTCCTAGTTAAACCCCGAGCTCCTTAAATGATTCCCATGCATTTGTGGTATTCAAACCCGTCCAATATTTGGGACTCAACTGACCAAGGAGCACTGTAGGGCTAAGGAGAGTAGGTACAAATGAAGTACTAAGTTCTTGCTTTTTCCCAATTCAATTAGGCTGCTAAGAAACACTGTAGCTAAAGCTTTCAAATGTGGGTGTCTAAAATTAGGCAATTCAGTTCTTGTTTAGATACCAAAGTACAAGTGGGTTGAGATTTGAAGATATTGAGCAACTACAGTTCCCTGTAGGTTGCAGATGTTCCATACTTCTGAAAATCATCTCAATTATGTAGGTGCCTAATTGTGAGCATGGCACACATTTACTGTTCAATAGTGATAGAAATGTAGCTGTGTTAGTCTGGTGTAGCTAAAACAAAATACAGGACTATGTAGCACTTTAAAGACTAACAAGATGGTTTATTAGACGATGAGCTTTCGTGGGCCAGACCCACTTCCTCAGATCAAATAGTGGAAGAAAATAGTCACAGCCATATATACCAAAGGATACAATTAAAAAAAGTGAACACATATGAAAAGGACAAATCACATTTCAGAACAGAAGGGGGATGCGGGGGTGGGGGGGCGGGAAAGGAAGGTGAATGCTTGTGAGTTAATGATATTAGAGGTGGGGAAGGGTAGATGTCTGTGAGTTAATAGTGTTAGAGGTGATAATTAGGGAAGCTATCTTTGTAATGGGTAAGATAGCTGGAGTCTTTGTTCAGCCCCCCCGCGGAGAGTGTCGAATTTTAGCATGAATGCCAGTTCACAATTATTTCCAGTTTGAGAACAACTTACACCTCCAGATCAGCGGCACAGCCATGGGTACACGCATGGCCCCACAGTATGCTAATATCTTTATGGCTGACCTAGAACAACGTTTCCTCAGCTCCTGTCCCCTTTTACCACTTCTCTACTTACGCTACATCGATGACATCTTTATGATCTGGACGCATGGCCAAGAAACACTGGAGACATTCCACAGATTTCAACAACCTACACCCTACCATTAACCTTAGCCTGGACCATTCCACACGAGAGATCCATTTCGTGGACACCACAGTACAAATCAACAATGGAAAATTAGACACCACCCTCTATAGAAAACCCACTGACTCATACAGTTACCTACATGCTTCCAGCTCCCATCCAGCACACACCATACAATCCATCATCTATAGCCAAGCCCTTCGATACAACCGCATCTGCTCTAATCCCACTGACAGACCAGAAACTTCAGGATCTCTACCAAGCATTTATAAACCTCAACTACTCACCCGGAGAAATAAAAAAGCAAATTGAAAGAGCCAAACGAATACCTAGAAACCATCTACTACAAGACAGACCCAAGAAAACCAACAATAGAACACCACTTGTCATCACCTACAGCTCCCAGCTTAAACCTGTCCAACACATTATCAATAAATTATAGCCTATACTGGAACAGGACACTACACCCCAAGAAGCTCTGGGAGACAGACCCATAGTCGCCTATAGACAACCACCTAACCTCAAGATGATTCTTACCAACAACCACAGGACATACCACATTAATACCAACCCTGGTACCTTCCCTTGCAACAAACCCCGTTGCCAGCTTTGTCCACATATTCACTCTGCTGACACCATTATTGGGCCTAACCAAGTGAGTTATAAGATCAAAAATACATATTCCTGCGCCTCCAGAAATATAATCTATGCTATCATATGCCGAAAGTGTCCGTCTGCTATGTACATTGGACAAACGTCTCAGACACTTCGCCAAAGAATCAATGCCCACAAAACAGACATTAGACAGGATCACAAAGAAAAAACAGTTGCTTGCCATTTCAACCAGAAAGGACACTGTCTGAATGACCTGCTAACCTGCATCCTACTTCAGAAGACATTCAAATCTGCACTTGAAAGAGAATCCTCTGAACTGGCATTCATGCTAAAATTCAACACTCTCCGCGGGGGGCTGAACAAAGACTCCAGCTATCTTACCCATTACAAAGATAGCTTCCCTAATTATCACCTCTAACACTATTAACTCACAGACATCTACCCTTCCCCACCTTTAATATCATTAACTCACAGGCATTCACCTTCCTTTCCCGCTCCCTCCTGCATCCCCCCTTCTGTTCTGAAATGTGATTTGTCCTTTTCATATGTGTTCACTTTTTTTAATTGTATCCTTTGGTATATATGGCTGTGACTATTTTCTTCCACTATTTGATCTGAGGAAGTGGGTCTGGCCCACGAAAGCTCATCGTCTAATAAACCATCTTGTTAGTCTTTAAAGTGCTACATAGTCCCGTATTTTGTTTTATTTACTGTTCAGACCCTCTTATTTCCACTTGAGTTACAAAATAAACAACTCTCAAGTTAGAGGAAATGCCTTACATTTTTATGGTTCACATAAAACATTATGGCTACGTCTAGACTGGCATGATTTTCCGCAAATGCTTTTAATGGAAAAGTTTTTCCGTTAAAAGCATTTGCGGAAAAGAGCGTCTAGATTGGCACAGACACTTTTCCGCAAAAGCATCCGTGCCAGTGCCAATCTAGATGCGGTTTTGCGCAAGAAAGCCCTGATCACTATTTTTGCCATCAGGGCTTTTTTGCGCAAAACAGTTTTCAGCTGTCTACACTGGCCCCTTTGTGCAAAATCTTAGTGCCTGTCTACACTGGCCATGAGTATTTGCGCAAGAACACTGATGTTCTACTGTATGAAATCAGTGCTTCTTGTGCAAATACTCTGATGTTCCCACTCAGGGATAAGTCCTCTTGCACAAGTGTTCTTGCGCAAGAGGCCAGTGCAGACAGGTAACCCTAAAATGGCCAACTGAGCTTTCTTGCGCAAGAGAGCGTCTACACTGGCACGGATGCTTTTGCGCACAAGCAAATCTTTTGCGCAAAGGCACATGCCAGTATAGACGCTCTCTTGTGCAAATACTTTTAACAGAAAAACTTTTCCGTTAAAAGTATTTGTGCAAAATCATGGCAGTGTAGACGCAGCCTATGAGATTGGAAAAGAGACTTACACACTAGGACTGGAAAGTCCCAGATATTAACCCATATCTTAATAACCTAAAGTCATCTTGATTCTTGATTCTATCTATCTTGTTCCATCTGTAACCTGTTAGTTTCTAAAGGAGTAAAGAGGATGAATGGAGAAAGACTAATGTAAGCTTCAACTTAAGACTATGCATGGGGCAAGTATTCTCTACTTTCATTGTACAGGCAGTCCCCGACTTACGTCGGATCCGCACTTACGAACAGCGCTCTCTCGCCCCGGAGCTCGCAGGCAGCGGGACCGCCCAGAGCGCAGCGGTCCCGCCACCTCGACCTCCGGGGCGAGAAAAGATGCTCCGGGTGCCCCTGGTCTGCTGGGCACCGTCTCCAGCAGACCAGGGACACCCGGAGCAAAGCCGGGGAGGTGGAAGGGTCCCGCGCCTCTGAGGCTTTGCTGTGGCAAAGCCGGGGAGGCGCGGGACTCCGCCGCTGCTGTGGCTTTGCTCCCGGTGTCCCTGGTCTGCTGGACACGGTCCCCAGCAGACCAGAGGCACCGGGAGCAAAGCCGCAGCAGCGGCGGGTCCCGCGCCTCTGAGGCTTTGCCAGAGCAAAGCCTCAGAGGCGCGGCACCCCGCCGCCACTGCGGCTTTGCTCCCCATGTCCCTGGTCTGCTGGGGGGGAGGGGCGCAGCTAGTGCGCCCCCCTCCAGCAGACCAGGCTTTTGTTGTGGACCCTGCGGTAGAGCAGCTGGGGTGCTACTGGGTTGGTCCTGCAGGGACCTACCTGGCAGCCCAGCTGTTCTGTCCCAGGCTCGAGATTCAGCCGCTGTTGAAACTGATCAGTGGCTGATTCCAGGAAGCTGGGGGCAGAGCAATTCTGCCTCCAGCTTCCTGTAGTCAGCCCCTGCTCAGTTTCAGCAGCAGCGGCTGAATCTGGAGCCAGTTCCGACTTACATACAAATTCAACTTAAGAACAAACCTATAGTCCCTATCTTGTACGTAACCCGGGGACTGCCTGTATTACGATATTTGGTTAAGCCCTTATAAATAACTCCATATAGTTCTGTAAAAAATTAAGTACTGAAGACAGATTTAAAAGATATTTCAAGAGCCACTTCTCACTAGAAAACTTAGTTTGGAAAGATGCACAGGAAATAAAATAATAGGATCAACTTTTTTTGAACAAGCTCAGAGAGTGAAAACTGGTAATTAGATTTGGCGAACTGAATGCATTGATACAAGTGTGAAGTGCAGACCAATATACTTCAGTAGCATAGTTCAGGATGGGTTCATAGTCTGGTGATGGTTTGCGTCATTTTAAATGTTAACAGAACTGCATGGCTTGTTGGTTGGTGTAAATAACAGCAATACAGAGCTTTCTCTATTTTTCTCTTATTGTTTGACAACTATTTACATTATAGCCACTATAAAAGTGGTGTATATTATTCTTTGTCTCTTTGGGTGCATCTACACAGCAGGGCTTAACTCGAAATAAGCTACGCAAATTGAGTTACGTCAATTGCGTAGCTTTTTTCGAAGTTGGGAGCATCTACACAGCTCTTATTTCAAAATAGAACCCTCTTCCTCTGACTTCCCTTACTCCTTATACAATGAGGCTGTGTCTAGACTGGCAAGTTCTTCTGCAAAAGCAGCTGCTTTTGCGGAAAAACTTGCCAGCTGTCTACACTGAATTTCTGCAAGAACACTGACTTCCTACTGTCTGAAATCAGTGCTTCTTGCGGAAATACTATGCTGCTCCCATTCGGGCAAAAGGGCCAGTAAAGACAGCTCAGATTTGTTTTGCGCAAAAGAGCCCTGATCGCGAAAATGGCGATCAGGGCTTTTTTGCAAAAAAGCATGTCTAGATTGGCACAGACTCTTTTCTGCAAAAAGTGCTTTTGTGGAAAAGCATCCATGCCAATCTAGACGCTCTTTTCCGCAAATGCTTTTAACGGAAAACTTTTCCGTTAAAAGCATTTGCGGAAAATCATGCCAGTCTAGACATAGCCTGAGGGTTACAGGAGTAAGAGTAAGAAGTCCTTCATCTTGACCGTATGTTGACACTATTTTGAAATAACTGCCTGCTGTGTAGACGTGGACTAAGTTATTTCAAAATAATACTAGTTATTTTGAAATAATGTTACTGTGGAGACGTACACTTTCACAAGTAGAAGGTCTGTTTTCATACTATGGCCTGGATTTCTTTGCTTTCCATCTGAGGAAACTACAGATGAAACATGATGGATTACAAAGGAGGTCTTTAGGATTTTTCCAAATCAGCAGAAAAAGGCATGTTCTTCTGTTACCCAAAGTTTTTTCAACCCAAAGCTCTTAGCAACTTTGTGCAAGGTGATGTCAGGCACAGAGCAATACAAGAGTGCTCTCATTTTAAAGTATATTTTTAGTCTCATGTATTTACAGATATTCTAAGTAGGCTAATAAAGCACCTCCAAGTCTCAATATTTACAGAAGTTTGGTGTGGCTCTTGAGTAGTACACCAGAAGCTTTCCAACGGCCACTCTCCTAGTGTTCAATATGAGTGTCCTTGTCAACTCACAGGGCCCCGGCCCAACAAGGTTGTAGATTCTTTTCAAGACAGAATCTGTTAGGGATATTTGCTTTTATTAATCTCACATCACTACTATTACAGGCTTAATACTGCCAGATGCTTACACAGCTACTGCAAAGTAATACTCTAATAAGCACAGGCAGTGCAATGCATAAAAGAGAGCAACAGGCACTTGGAAATGCTTATGCCCCTTTAGTCTGCAGGAAGTCCTGTTCCAATCACCTCACACCAGGCCGCAGTGGATGTGGCTCCCGCTGGGGGGATCCAAGGCACCCTCGGAGGTCTAGGTCCCTGGTGAGACTCACCAGACACGGGACTCCCAGTGACCTTATACATTAGCTGCTAACTGAGTGTCTGCGAGCTGGCCCAATGCCACTCTCAACGTTCCCATGGGGCTGAGAACTGAGGTCATGTTATTTATCCCATACTTGGCTCTTAGCTAGCAAGCATAGGGCGTTGCAGCTGATGAAGGCCATCCGATAAAGAACACCTGGAATTTTCACCATCAGGGCTCATGGCTGACCTACAGAAATACAAAATTTAACCCCTGAAGCCCACATATGGCTTTTTATGTGACAGTCCTACATGCATTGTGTACCATGTAACCAGTGCACAGTGGGTGAATGTCTCCCTGAACATAAAGCAGCAGCACAAAGCCAATGTGTCACTTAAGTATAATTCAAGTACTATTCTGAGAGGGCCTGAGCAATGTGTTTTACTGGCCCCCTTTACATAAGGTGAATTGTAACCTGCAGAAAATATGGGGAAACCAAAGCACTAGAGAATTAAGTAATTTGGGGAGAAGGGAGAGCTCAGTGGTTTGAGCATTAGCCTGCAAAACTCAGGGTAGTAAGCTCAGTCCTTTAGGGGACCATTTAGAAATCTGTTAGTGATGGTACTCCATCCTACCATGAGGGCAGGGGACTAGACTCGATGACCTCTTAAGGTCCCTTCCAGCTCTATGAGATATACCTGTCTCTCTCTCTCTCTATATATATATGTATATATTTTGCCCAAGATCACACAAAAATCAGTAACAGAGCTGGGACTAGACCCTTGGGTTCTTCCATCCCAGGGATGTTCATTAGGTTACTCTGCTTCTGCTTCCCCTCCTCCATACTTCTGAGGAAGATGACAGAATGAAGGACTAATCTGATACACAGAGGAAAAAAATGAGGAAAAAAAAACTAAGGGAAAGCAACAGACTTATGTGCTTGTATTGAATAGTCAGGACAGATGGGGGAAGATATTGACAGCCTGGTTATAAAATTACTCCCAAAACTGCACACACAATTTTGGCTTAAACAGTCCTGAAGCACGCACCAACACTGAACAGTGCTTTCTCTCCTCATCAGAGCATTGACTTTTCCGTGTATTTCAAATGCTGCTCGACCTTCAGCTACTGCAGTGTGGTCAGTTTCAATGTTCCAGTCATGAGCACTGAAGTGTAATGTCATTGCCTACTACTGTAAATGTGTATGCTCTTATTGATATTTTAGTGCTAGTGAGAGCCGTGGACTGGGCCAACCACCCAATGCTTTGCACAGAACAGGTGCATTTTGGGCAGCGAAAGCACAAGTTACTTTACGTTGCTCTACCAACCTTGCTGAAAGAGACTAATTTATGACATAAAAGGATATTCTGTCTGTACATATGCAGTCTCCTACTATGATAACCAAAAGGGGACAATACATGCCAACGTGGATGGTGTTACCTTGATGTGGATATAAGTCCAGTAAGAACTGGGATAAGATCCACCAATATCTCTCACGTAAGCAGTGTAGAGCTGTATAATTCTCCAAAACGAGTCTCGTGTTATCAGCTTCCCTCCGGTACCTTTTAGCCAAATATTTAGCCAGAGACACATGGTCGGAGCAGGGTGAATCATTCAGAATTAAATGAACTGCGCCTCATTCTGTCATGTTGCTTAACTCATCAAAGTCCTTCGCTGGGCATGTAATGGCAAGGAGTAAGGGTGTACAAGGAAAGGGATCAACGTTAGGTCACTGGAGGAATCACCTGGAATACTCTGGCCCCTGCATCTCAAAGGGAAAGCAGCAGCTTGGTTAAAACAAACACTAACATTTGCAGAAGTAATTGTGCCGTCAGCATACATTCTCCCGAGATGACCTACAACCACCTGTTCCCCTTGGTGAACTGCAGCTTCTCCTGGTGCTATGCACCGTGGTGCGGGAGGGGGAAGATGCAGGCTAGGGAGGGTTTCTCACTGCAAACTCATTTTTCATTGAAAGGAGCAATTTTCTCCTGTTGAGCTTGCCAAGATCAATACCAGACTGAGATGTCTATTTCTGGTTTTCTCCTCTTCCCACAGGAAAAGTTTTCCCATCTCTGCCTGTCACTGGGAACAAAGTTCAATCCTCCCACAGCTGATAGGACCAGAAGAGTCTATGGTCAATCCAAAGAGCTGGGGGCTTCTAACAGAAGAGGCAGATGACTTAAGTGCATTGGAGTAGCCTCTGAAGGAGTAAAACTCCTCACATGCTTATTGTCTTTGATGCATCTGACCTTCAGAAAGGAGGCCAGGAGAGGAGGGAGGCACATGAAAGAGACGCCTCTAGGACTTCACAAGGGTAGCTCTATCCATCTCTGTGCCCCTGTTTCAGTCTCTATGGGTGTTTCTAAACTACATGGTTCCGTCAATGGAGCCATGTAGATTAGGCTGATCGGCAGAGGGAAATGAAGCCGCGATTTAAATAATCGCGGCTTCATTTAAATTTAAATGGCTGCCGCGCTGAGCCGACAAACAGCTGATCAGCTGTTTGTCGGCTCAGCGCGCTAGTCAGGGCGCTCCCGTGCCGACCTGAAAGCCCTTTATCGACCTCCCCGTTATGCCTCGTAGGATGAGGTTTATCGGGGAGGTCGATAAAGGGTTTTCATGTCGACCAGGGAGCCTCCAGACTGCCCCGATCTGCCAACAAACAGCTGATCAGCAGAGCGGGGCAGCCATTTAAATTTAAATGAAGCCGCGATTATTTAAATCGCAGCTTCATTTCCCTTTGCCAAACAAACAAATCTACATGGCTCCGTCGATGGACCCATGTAGTCTAGACGTACCCTACATGCTCAGTGTTTCATGCTCCTGCTAAACAGGTTGAACTTTACTGGAACTTGATTCTTAATAGCACATTCAGGGGGTTCTGATGAAGAAAATGGGCTTTATTTTTGGAAATCAAAATCGCAACAAGTGTGTTTATTCTCAGCAAGAAGGTAACTCTCGTGCTTAACTTCATTTCTTACATCTCACCTTCCTGTGGTCCCTTATCCCCCACTTTTTAGTCAAGCCTCTTTCCTTCAGACCCCCAATGAGTGATCTTTTTTCCCCCCTTCCCCAGCTTCCCATGTTTTTAACACCACTTCTGCGTTAGTTATGAACTGATGCCCCATTGTGGTGGTCAGTGCTTATGAATGTCTTGCCTTTTGAAGAAGTAAAAACTTGTCTTCTACCGCAGGTTTTTTGTTTTAAATATTCTGTTCACCACTGGATCTAAGGAACTAGAGCTGGGAAATAACTAGCGTAATCCAGTCTGAAAGAGGAATGAGTCCCCTCCCCACTAGTCCTACTTGTGCCAGTTCTTTTCCAACCAAGCCACCACAGCTTGCGGTGCAAAGGAGCAGCAAGCCACGGATTAGTTTAAACTAAAGGAAGGGAAAAAATGCAACAGTCATGGAAATATTTGGAGGGGAAGACAGCTGGCAAACACTGGGAGAATGTGTCTCCTCTTAAGAACGGCCATATTGGGTCAGACCAAAGATCCATCTAGCCCAGGATCCTGTCTGCCAACAGTGGCCAATGCCAGATGCCCCAGAGGGAGAGAACACAACAGGTAATCATCACGTGATCCCTCTCCTGTCACCCAATTCCAGACAAACACAGGCTAGGGATACCATTCCTATCCATCCTGATGGACCTAACCTTCATGAATCTATCGAGCTCTTTTTTGAACCCTGTTAAAGTCCTAGTCTTTATCACATCTTCTGGCAAGGAGTTCCACAGGCTGACAGTGCACTGAATGAAGAAAATCTTCTGCCTCTCAAATTAGAAAGAAGGAAGAAGGAAGAGAAACCATCCCTCTATATACCTCACAGCTGTGAAGGAAGAGGAGCCCTCCTTTTTTGGTTTCCAAGCAGTGATGAAAACTTCTTGCCACATAAAACAGGTCTCCCATAGGCTAGGGAGCAGCATTCACAGAAGACTAACCAGTCATATCTTGTTTCAATAGATCTGAGCTGACAGGATGAGGATGAGGAGGAAGCAACAATTAGTAAAGTTCACTTCACTACAGGACAGTTTCTCTCCCTTCCGATCAATACACTGCATGCAGATTCCCTGAAGCCAGGGCTGAGATGCAACAAGTCAAAAATCCATAGGGAGCACAGATACCCCTTCCTCTGCGCGGTGAATGCTTGACCGGAGCAATTATAGAGCTATAAAGAAATATAACCTAACTATAACCTGTGTACTCATTTCCCAGGGTAATTTTAAGCATCATATAGGCAAAAGCAAGAACATGAAATCCTGGGGTAGAAGACACATGTTCACCCATGGGACTTAGTGATCTGTTTTTTTTTCCATAGCTCTTGTAAAATAAATTGCTTCTGTTGTGACTCTTGGACCTCTCTTGAGCTTTCACCTCTATTATTTTCCAATAGCTGCTAAGGGCCTGATGAAGAAAGGTATGAGGAACCTTGGTCACTAAAAGGAGAACCCCAGAGGCTCCGTATCTGAGGGAGACGTGGGGAAAAGCAACATGGGAAGAACTGGCTTTGCAGAGGAAAGAGGAAGGGAAAGGTACTCTTGGGCCAAGGGCCAGCACAAAATTGGAATTGCATTTTGGCAGGGATCCAATCAGGGTCTGAGGCCCCTTTGTCTGAGGTACCAAACAACAACAAGATGATCTCAAACCCACTGATCCCACTACGTGCTATGAAAGAATATTTCTTCAATCACTGTTGTCACAAATGGGGGAAATCTCCCATTTTAGGCTCCTCTTTGTCCTCACATATCCACAAAATCTTGCCAAGAAAATTCAAAATGGAGACCACCCTGGAAGGCAGCATGATGAGCTGCCTTTGATCAGCAATGGCTCAGTGGAACTCCTTGCCAGAGGATGTGGTGAAGGCTAGGACTTTAACAGGGTTCAAAAAAGAGCTAGATAGATTCATGAAGGTTAGGGTCCATCAATGGCTATTAGCCAGGACGGGTAGGAATGGTCCCTAGCCTCGGATTGTCTGGAAATGGGTGACAGGGGAGGGATCACGTGAGGATTGCTTGTTGTGTTCCCTCTCTCTGAGGCATTTGGTATTGGCCACTGTCGGCAGACAGGCTACTGGGCTAGATGGACCTTTGGTCTGACCCAGTACAGCCATTCTTATGTTCTTAATGTTCTTAAACAGGTGATCTTGTGAGACATGCTGGAGCTCAAGCATTCACAGGGGTAACTGAAGGAGATTTAATAATTTACCATAGGACTATTTTAGGTTTGCATGATCACTCTTCAGCTGAATAAAACACCCATAAGCTAGATATAAGGATACATTCCTGTGAGAGGTTAATTTACACACTGTGTTAAGTGCCAGAGATTATGGTTCAATAAAATACAAACAGATCCCTGCAGTTTATAGTAGAAGACTCTGATCTTGCATTAGGACTGTACAGGGCAGATTCCTGTCCCAAAGGGACTTCATACAGGTGAAGGGATCTGTGAGGATGAATCTTTATGCAGGATGAAGGGGGGACATGATAACGGTTTTCAAATATCTAAAAGGGTGTCACAAAGAGGAAGGAGAAAATTTGTTCCTCTTGGTTTCTGAGGACAGGACAAGGAGTAATGGGCTTAAAGTGCAGCAGGGGAGGTTTAGATTGGACATTCAGAAAAAATTCCTAACTGACAGGGTGGTCAAATATTGGAATAAATTGCCAAGGGAGGTGGTGGAATCTCCCTCTCTGGAGATATTTAAGAACAGGTTAGATAGACATCTGTCAGGGATGGTGTAGACGGAGCTTGGTCCTGCCTTGAGGGCGGGGGGCTGGACTCGATGACCTCTTGAGGTCCCTTCCAGTCCTATTATTCTATGATTCTATGAAAACCTTAATTAAACCTAATCCGGAAGTGGGAATGAGTCAGACCGAAAAGCCAAAAGAGACCATTGTGCTCGGACATTCTTCAAGAATTTCACCCACTTATTCCTGCAGAGAGTCTAACCTGTGGTTGAACTAGAGTATGTTCCAAAAGACATTCAGGCTTCATTTAAAGAGCTCACTCACCTCACTCCTTGACTGGAGGTTTTTCTATAGGATGCAAGGGATTTTTGAGGTTCCAGTAAGAGTGGAGCGCTTATAAATCTGAGGGTAAGATCAGTTTCTACATTCTAAACTATGGAACTTCATCTGTGCTAGAAGGAATATTTAGAAGACCACAAGAAATGATTTTGTTACAACAGGGCAAGGGGAAAAAAGTCATTTGGGGGCCGCATACAACAACCACAAACAAATCCTCACTCACATGACCCCTGACTGAGAAGGAGAAAGGCACTCCCCACTTCCGCCTCACATACCAGAGCCTAGGGGGACCCAGCCTAGTAGATTTTGTGCCCCCCAGACCGGGGGGCAGGAAGGAGACAGCGATGGGGCTGGAACCTCAGGAGCCAGATCACCACCCCTCCCTTACAATGTGTTTCTCCCACCTTCCCATGAAGATTGGCATTTTAGATAAGTATGTTTGTGCATATCATATTCCTTTTTTTAAGAGGAATAAGAGATCTTTCGGAAAAGGCTTTATTTTCCGAAAGATCCGCGTCTAGACTGGCGCTTTTTTCCGGCAAAGCCCCGAGCCGGAAAAAAGCAGCAGCCATGTTTATGCAAATGAAGTGGGGGGAGATTTAAATCCCCACTTCATTTGCAATTGCGATGTGTCTAATTTGCATCCCTTTTATGGAAAAGGGATGCAGTCTAGACACAGACTGGTTTAAGTGGTGAATCCATTAGTCTACTTCTGCCAGTGTTTTTAGCAGTGGCTGAGATGGTCTCTCTCTCTCTCAAAAAAAAAAAATCTACAGATTTATTTGAGCTCATTCAGCCATAAGGATTTTCTTCAGAATCCAGTACATTACAAAGTCAGTGCTCTTGAGTAAATTCAAGCGGACAGTGTAGACATCTGGTAAGTTTTTGCGCAAAAGCAATTGCTTTTGCGCAAATCTTGCCAGTCTAGACGCACCCCAAATGTAATGGTATTTGTTGTTTTAAGCTCCCTCCCCAAAACTACCATTTTCTCTCCCCACCATTCACTTAATCTCTATTGCTGCTGTTATAAGTAACCGATGATAGTTTTTCATGAACCTATACATTCATGTCACAGTCAGCCTCCAGTAGAAACACCCATTCCCTCTGTCAAGTTATACAGATGCATTTATTTGAGCTGATTTCTCTCCTTAACTGCTAAGTCCTTTTTTGTTTTCAAAGCAACGTTTCAATTTGGCTCTCTAATTTCCAATATGATGAACTTTCCATCTGCATTAGAGAGCAGCAGGCATTAATCAGAACCACTTTGATGTAAATGTTTATTCAGTTTACATCAAAGTTATTTAGAAACCTATTTTTAATATACTAGGTTCAAGCAGTTGCAAAAAAAGGGTCTAACTTGGCTCCAACTCTATGAATAAACAGCCAACATGTTTGTGGAATATGTGCTGAGAATTCTTACTCGAGAGATATAAAGATATCAAGAACCAACAAAAGGGGTTGTGAATGTAGCAAGGAGACAATCCTAAAGAGCTGAGCTCCTGGGTTGTGTTCTGGTTTGGTCTTTATGTGGCTCCGCTAGGGTTGCCAGGTGCCCAGTTTTGAACTGGACAGTCCAATATTTGAGCTTTCTGTTCAGGAAACAAAATGAGAAAATATAAATATCTGGTAGTTTCTAAATAAGATGTAATATAGATTGTGATGTAATGTCAAGTGTGTTCAAGTATTTTTGTTGAAACCATCTGGCAACTCTAGGCTCCACCATTTATAGAGGAGATTGGAAGGATTTTGCCTTCTCGACTGAGCAGCTCCCTTAAAGAACGGGAGAAATCATGTTTTGGTGTAGTGGTCAGAGGGGATGTTGTTCACTGTATCCTGTTTGCTTTGGAAGACAGCGCTTGTTCAACACAAACTGGGTAAAGAGCCAGAGCGGTATTTCCAGTCCTCTGTCTCTCTTGGACCAGAAAGGTCACCAGCCGCCGTAGTGAACAGGATGTGGCTGCTGCAGGGGGGTTTGAAATCCCCACAACGCTTCAGTGTTCTGGAGGGTTTTCGATTTTCACAGATATCAGGATGACGTGGCAGCTGCTTAAGCAGCGCCCTGACTCATGAAGAAAGGGGGGAGCGCACAAGGAGACCGTGCCGCTGGTGCCTGGCCTCCCCTCCCCCGTGCTGAACTCTCCCAATCCCAAAAGTACCAGGCTGTAAGCTACCCCCTAACAAAGCAGCTATGCCTCTTTTGTGCACCTCAGGGGAATTCTTCCTTCAGCAGCGCAGTCCTATACTACACAAGGGATGACACAATGCTGAGCGATGTTGGACAAGGTGCTTCACCGCCCATGTTTTCGTGGAAGCCATCTGAAGGCAGAGCGGTCCGGTCCATAGGACAGTTCTAGGTGGTTGCCCCTGGCTAAGCACTTGAGGGGGTGGCCACCACAACATGTAGGATATATTGGGGGACCTGGTGGCAACAGGGATTGGATCCTGCCCCCCCCCCCAAAGCAACGTGACGGCAGGAATGACCCAGCAGCTTGCGTTGCTTCACTCCACCCTCTCCTAATGCGCTGCGCTCAGCTTCACCGCCGCCACAGGAAGCAGAATTCCCGGGCCACAGGTCCAGCGTGTCCCATTTCCTGCCACTGCAGCAGTCTGGGGAAGGGGGGGGGGGGGAGGACTGGAGCAGGCTTCCCGGTCACGCCAGCTCCTGCAGGTAGTGTGGTGGGGCTGACCTCTGCTGCCACTCTATGGCAGGGCCTTGGTAATTTCCCGTGTGCATTGCTTGAGGGACGGGGCTTTGGCAAGGGGATGGAGCCAGGCCTGGCCTTTGGGTAAGGTGAGCGAGGCAGCTGTCATGGGTCCCACGCACCCAGGGCCCTGCACTGCCCTGCTCCTGCCCACGCAGCCGCTCGCTCACTGCCCAGACTGGGAGCTGCCCGGCCGTGCTTCCTAGAGCCCTGTAAACTCTCCAGCCAGGCCTGAGTGGAGCCAACCAGAGACATGAGGGGGTAGGGATGGTGTCTGGGCAGGAGTCAGGACCTGTGGTGGGAGGGTTGACCTGGGTCCCACAGCTGGGGTACTGCAGGCAGGTTGGCCCAGGTCTGAAGGCGACACGCAGCATGGCTGCATCTAGACTGGCATGATTTTGAGCAAATACTTTTAACGGAAAAGTGTTTCCGTTAAGTCTTTGCGCAAAAGCACGTCTACATTGGCAAGATGCTTTTGTGCAAAAGCAGAAGCCCGGAACCATTTTGCAGAAGGCAAAAGGGCACCAGCCCCTTCCGGGGGCGGGGGCTGGAACTCCTCTGAGACACGTGCTTAAAGGGATCTCCCTGGACAGCCGTTTCTCTCCTGCTGCGAGCTTTAGGACCTTTCAGGGACTGACAGCCATAGAAGTTTTTGTGGTTGCCCTCTGCCTTTTTGGTCACCACTGCCTTTTGCCTTTTAGTGCCTTCGCCGGTTTTTTTTTTTTTCCATCTGCCTTGTTTTTTGTGCCATGGAGCCAGTAGGGTCCTCCTCCATGTATTGTAACCACCAGTCTGTGTCCTGGCCCCTTGGAGGGTGAGAGGGTGCTTGTGTTGTGTTAACCTGTGGAACTCCCTGCCGGTGGAGGCTGTGAGGCTTTGGGCTAATCAATGGTGTTTGACAGGGAGCGAGATGAATCCCCACACAGTGCCTGGGAGCACATCTAGCAGATGTGGTCTGGGCTCTCAGATCCCCATCACGTGGGATGTCTCCTGGATGGAACTAGGACAGTGACTGGGCAGTGTACCATCATTGCAGCAGAACTCAGGCAGCCCTAGGGCCAGCCCGAGCGCTTCCTCCCTCCCCTAGCCCTCACACATGTAGCCCAGGGACATGTGTGGCCGCAGTGGGGACTTTTTTCGGGGGGCAGGGCCAGCCAAGGCACCGAGAGCAGGCGAGGGGCTTAGTGGGGGCCACGCTCACGGGCTGTGATGCTGCGGTTTTCCCAGGAGCAGCTGGCTGTGCCTCACAGCCAGGCATGGGACAGTGTTGCCATTCTGTGTGCTGCACCCTTGCGGAGGTGCAGGCTCTGGCCTGAGCCCCTGGTTGGTTCCAGCCGGCATCCACCCTTCCCCCAGTCCTGCCGGATGTGTGTGAGCAGCACGGTCACAGGCGTGCCCTGGAGCTGCCTGCTGCGGTCACATGGTTGCACGTGCTGCACACTGCCTAATGCTACACAGCCCATGCAGCTCATGTGGCCTGAGTGACATGCTCTCCCCCTGCCCCCTCCGGGCATCTGGCTCACCCCCCACCCCCCTGCCCTTGTGAGTGCAAAGTGCAACACTCACCGGTGGATCCTTCCCCGGCCTCCAAGGACGCACGGGACACGTCGGGGCTGCCAGAGGGGGCCTGCAAGGTGGCAGTGCTGGCCTCGTCCTCCGACCCACTGCCGCTGTCTCCTTCCCCCGCCTTGGTGGTCCTGGTGACGGGGGGGGGGGGGGGGGGCGCAGTCCCTGTGGTGCTGGCTGGCCCAGGATGGCGTGGAGCGGTCGGTAGTGGGGGCAGGTGTCAGCTCCTGCCCCCTGGCCCTCGCTGGCCCACACATAGGCCAGACGCACCTCTTTCACTTTAGCCCGGACTTGCTCCAGGGTCCAGGCTGGATGTCCCTGCTGCGTGAGCACCTGGGCCATGCGGTGAAATATGTCTGCGTTCTGGCGACGGGAGCGGGTGTCATGCAGGGCCTCCTCCTCCTGCCAGAGGTCCAGCAGTGCCTCCAGCTCCCCTGAGGACCAGGACGGAGCCCTTCTTTTTTGACCCCTTGGGGCCTCCTGTACTGAGGGTGCGTGTCTTGGTCCCCCCGGAACTGCCATCGTGGTCTGGGTGGTGTTGGGGACAGCAGGGGTCGCCTGACAGAGCTCTGGCCAGAGGTCCCAGAAGGGCTTCTGCCTCGTGGCCTCAGCAGTCTGGTCTGCCTTTAAGGGGTCTTGGGTTACCAGGAAGTCAGGAGCTGGCTTGCAGCTACGGAGCGTCCGAACAGACACTTGGGCTTTTTTCCCCCGTTTAGCCTGCTTTTCCGCAAAACATCTTAGCTGCCTGTCTACACTGGCCCTCTTGCGCAAAATCATTTCCACAAGAGGGCTTTTTCCTGAACGTGAGCGTCAAATTATTTATGCAAGAAGCACTGATTTTGGACAGTAGAATGTCAGTACTCTTGCGCAAAATCAAGCGGCCAGTGTAGACAGGCAGGAAGTCTGCTTTTGCGCAAAAACTTGCCAGTCTAGACACACCCCATGAGATTACGGAACAGGGGCACCGTTTAGGAGGAAGCTATTGGGTGCTGTACTCCTCCCCCCCCCCAACATTTGAACCTTTGAATATCACACTGGAGATCTGCTTAAGATCTGTGTGTGCAGCTAGGGTATGTGCATTAATTGTCTCAGAGCCTGCAGTGCTCCAAGCTTTGCCTTGGGGCAGGGAGTTTGTTTATAAACAGATGGAGGCAGGGTGATGAAGATAACAAAAAGCTTGTCCTTCAAGTAACTGAAGGATCATTAGATTATGAAAACATTGCTGGATACCCCATTTAAAAGAGAGCAAAAAAACCCCTAGTAAAGTAATGGTGTGCTCCAAGGATTAGGGCCAATGCAGCTCAATTTACTCATACTGATTATGAAAAAAGGGTAAACAGGGAGGTGGCTAAATTTGCTAATGCAAAATTACTGAAAATAGTTAAGTTCTTAGCTGATTGCAAGGAGTTTCAAAGGGATCTCACAAAAACTGGGTGATTGGGCAACACAGTTGTAGATAGAATTCAGTGTTGATAAACACAAGTATGAAAAATATAATCTCAACAGTACCCTACAAAATGATGGGGTCTAACTTAGTGGTTACCATTCAAGAAAGAGACCTTGGAAGCACGTTGGACAGTTTGAAAACATTTGCTCAATGTTCAGTAGCAATCAAACACTGACAGAGTATTGGGAATCACTAGGAAAGAAATAGATAAGACAGAAAATATATTGCCTCTATATAAAGTGATGGTATGCTCACATCTTAAATACTTTATGCAGATCCGGTCACCCCACCTATAAAAAGATTTTTGGAAAAGGTACAATGAAGGGCAATAGAAGACTGGAGGTTGGGGGGGAAGGGAGAAATATGCCAGGGGTCTATACAATCATAACTAGTGTGGAACAATTAAATAAGGAAATGTTATTTACTTCATTAACATAATACAAAATAACCAAAATTACATTTAGAGGCAGCAGATTTAAACACAAAAGAACTCATTTCTTTGCAGTCAACACATGGAACTATTTGCCGGGATGGCAGAAAGGCCTAAACCATAACAGGATTCCAATAAGAACAAAGTAAGTTAAAAAAAGAATAGAGCCATCAATGGCTGCTAGCCAGAATGGGCAGGGATCATATCCCTTGCTTCCGTTTGCTGGAAGCTCAAAACGGGAAATAGGGGATGGATCATTTGATGATCCCTGTTCTGTTCACCTGGCATTGGCCACTGCTGGAAGACCAGATACCGGGCTAGATGTACTATTGGTCTAAACCAGAATGGGCATTCTCATATTTGTGTACAGATTCCAGATGTTTCTGCCTCCCGATGTAACCCACTGGACCCCCAATTCCCTTCCTAGAGTGGAGATAAAGCAGAGGGTCATAATTGGGAGTATCTTTCTCTCTCTTTTCCCAGAGTTAGTAATGCTCTAAGAATATATATTAATATGTTAATCTTAATTACTATCCCTTATGTAGCCCAAGGTCCAGTGTGTTTCAGCAGCAGCCCTGGGAACTACAAGTTGTGGACTACAAACTGTGGCATATTGGGAGAACTTCCTAGATGTGTTCTTGGCCCCCAGCAGGGTCTCAGCAAGGACTGTGCTAGAAGCAGCAGGCTGCATGCTGAGAGAAGGGGCTGCTGAACTGTTTTCCTGTTCTATGTTTTTACAGAATAAAGCCAGATCCTGCTGATTTGTCTGAGTAGGTCTGGTCTGAGGGGCACTCACACGTACACAACAGAGCACACCAAGCAGCCGCAGGCCTAGCTTCCCACAGTGGTGTAAGCAGTCACAAGACTTCCCCAATGCTGAATAACCTCACACTGGGCTAGCCAACAGGAGAGGTTACACCTCACATGCCTTGCCATAAGATTTCAGAATATGTTAATATTAGAGCAGAATGGATTTAATACTTGTTTTTAATTCTCTTCTATAGAAATTAGAGTGCTCCTGCCAGCTAACTGCCAAGATTGCTGCCAAAAAGCTAGAGTTTAAGTGCTTTAGTAGCCCCTGGAAAGAGATGATAGGTGTTGGGAGAGAGAACAGGATTATTTCACCTTCCTTCCCCAATTTACTGCTTAGCTTTTACTCACTATACTCAGTAGCACTACTGAAACCAGTATGCCCCCTTGCGCTCTTTCAGCTCCCCTACTATCATAGCATATACATGCCTGCCCTCCCATTATCAAAACCTGAAATGGTACCCCTGCTACAAAGGCTCCTTGGGGTATTTGAATTGAATCAGGACTCATGCTCTTCCACTGAAAGAGTCTAGCAAGTGTCTCAACTAGAAAGGCAAACACAGCTTAACATCAAGAAGGAGAAACAGAGCTAAGAGTCAAGGACACAACTATCCTGAGTAACTACTCTTTGAGCAAAGGAGGAAGCGAGAACAAGTGAGAATTCTGAAAGCACTAACCTCATTATCAAGAAGAGTTACATAGTGATCAACAACAAAACTTTCCTAGCTCCTATACAAGCTCTAACCAGCAGCCTAGAAATATTCAGAGCTAAACTACTGCCCTTTACAATCCTAAACAAATTCACTCCACTTTAATCTCATCTACACAGCTTTTCCCTTCCCTAAAACAAAGAAATTAAATCATTACCAACAGCCAGCCTAGCAGGGTTTTATACATAGGGCCTTAACACAGCCCCACCTCATTCCAATTAGTGAAGATCCGCCCATTGGAGGGGACTCCTTTTATAAACAGAGTGCCCTCAAGCTGACTGGCTTTTAAACTCAGACATAGTATTTAGAATAGGAAGAAGCCAGACAAAAGAGAGCAAAGAAAATAGAAGGGAAAAAGACATATTTGATCCTTGATTTTCTCTAAGGCAGTTGGTATTTCAGGATTGTTTCTTACACTATCTAGTGTAAAATATAAATCCTTTCAGACAAGAAATACCTTAAAATGTTGTCATTTAATAAAAAAATGGATTTCAATGCTAATAAAGATAGTTTATGGCAGAATAAAACTTTCTGATATATGCAGGTATTGCTAACAGTATGCTCAAGACTTGGGGAGAATAAAACTTTTTTTGCCCTTTCCTGAAAGAGAAGCTTTGAATTAACTAAACCAAGATACTTTTGCTATACAATCATACACTGAAACTACTGTAATTAGTTTTCTCTGAACCCCAGTAAAAACAGAGATCAAGTTCTGGAAAAAGATTTGAGCTGGATCAAACTTTAACAGGCTTTGCATAGTTCCTTAAAATGTTGCTTCTAGTATAACTGTCATTAAGAGCTGCTCAAAGACTATCTTCTCCAGAGTCAGGAGAGAATTTCCAACAGTGATCCCTTGAGTTTTTAGTTTTTCTCTGCCCAAACATGGTTTTTGGGCCACTGCATTTAAAAAGTCTCCCCATTTGCCCTAGAAGCAAGGAGACTGTCTTCCAGCAATAGGCAATAACTGTTCTCAGTTAAGTTTTCCTTCAAAAGCAGTAGGTTCAAGAGACATTCAAGATAAGTCAGATCTTAAGAACTGGATTCTGTTCTCCTAAATTGTTCTAAGTCAGGAGTAACCCCCCTGAGAGTTAAACAGATTTGAGAGAAGTGGGGCCAAGTGCCTTATAAATGCTACAGACAGAATGAAAGGTCTGATTATAAAATGGGTGTAAAATTAAAAATAGCTTGTTCTGTTGTATTCTACACCTCATCAGGCATGTTGAAGGAACCACTAGGTGAAATTCTATGGCCCGTGTTTTATGCAGGACATTACAGAGCATGATTATAGTGGTCTGTTTTGGCATAAAATCTATGAATTGCACATTAACCCTGGTTGTTTAGTCACTCGGGAGAAGGGGAATAATAACACCTAGCTTTTATGTAGTGATTTTCATCCTTCGATCTCACAGCAATTTACAAGAGAGATTGGTATCATTATCCTCATTTTATAGAGGGGGGAAAGTGAGGTGTGAAATCAGTTTTATTTTATGTATCTTATGCCTAATGTTTCAGTTGCAAGCTCTGCAGGGGAATGTTTACAATCCAAGCCAATAATTCAATTTTTTTTTAAAGCATAACATGAATACCACGGAAAATGCATAATTTTAGCATAAATTTAGGAAAAAAATCCTACTTTTATCAAATATTTGGTCTTAAAACACTCTGATAGTGTCAATTTCAATAAAGAGTAAAAACTATTGCAAAACTCAATGAAACTGCTAAGGGCAACATGTTCCTACATCCCTAAAAATCAATCCCTTGTAATGAAAGGCTGACTTCAGTAAGTAGCTCTCGCACTGTTGGCAGCCAGGTTTACTATTTACATTTCCCTAATTATATTTGCATAATGCTATTAACATAATTAGATCCACTGTAAATTGAAGATTAGTATTTCTTCCACACACCCCAACTGCTTTCTTCTCCTGTTCTAGGTTCATTTTTTTAATAACAATAATGTGGGATGTCAGATAACAGGATCAAGTGGCATTTATTTAATCAAAGGATTATTAGCCAAAGATTAAGAGAGTACAATACAGAAAGGAGGGTTTTACCCATTACCCAACCAACCTGAACAACTAAGGGAAGTGACTGTAGCTCAATTAATCCTTAATGAACTCCCCAAGCCCTTTTTCTTTTATAGTCTTCAGGTCAAAGAAATTTCTTTCCCATGGACTTAAACTGCAGAAAAGGAGGTTTAGGTTGGACATTAAGAAAAAGCTCCTAATTATCAAAGTGGTTAAACATTGGAATAAATTGCCTAGGGAGGTTGTGGAATCTCCATCTCTGGAGATATTTAAGAGTAGGTAAGATAAATGTCTATCAGGGATGGTCTAGACAGTATTTGGTCCTGCCATGGGGACAGGGGACTGGACTCAATGACCTCTAGAGGTCCCTTCCGGTCCTTGTATTCTATGACTGATCTTACTTCTGGTTTTATCCCAGATGCCTCAACTTATCCTTAATCAATAAGCTAAATCCACCTGTGCCTAAGCCATTATTACAGAAATCATCTGTGACAAGAGGTGACTTTTTTACAAGCATTTGTTGTAAGTCACCAGTGTTTTGCCATGCACAGAAAACATCTGTAACAACACAAGGATTGAAAAGGCTGTCATAAGGAGGAGGGAGAAAAATTATTGTTCTTGGCCTCTGAGGCTAGGAACAAGAAGCAACGGACTTAAATTGTAGCAAGGGAGGCTTAGGCTGGACATTAGGAAAAACGTCCTGTCGGGGTAGTTTCAGTTGCTTAGGGAGGTTGTGGAATCTCCATCGCTGGAGATATTTAAAAGCAGGTTGGACAGACACGTGGTAGGGTTGATCATATCAGTGTTTTCCAGTGGTAGAAGTACCATTAGAGGGACTTGGAAAGAAGTCTGGGGGGTACGTCAACACAACTGAAATTTGGAGAAAACTGAATTTTTGTTAAGCTTATTTTTTATAGAGTTTTATTATTTTTGTACTTTTTACACCCAAAAATTTCATCACCCAGCTACAATTAAGTTGTTTAAACAAACGTGTTGCAATGGTAGGAAAAAAATTGTTTGAAAACTGTAGGTACTGGGGGTACTTATAATTTTTTTAAAAAAGAGGTACTTTATTTAAAAAAAAGTTGAGAAACACTGGTCTAGACCAGTGGTTCTCCACCATGGGCCATATGGCTCCCCAGGGGCCACACCCTACCTCTAGGGGGCCACATGGAAAAAATTAGGTAAATTATGTACCTTTTTTCCAACTAACAGCGGCTATGAGGGGGGCCACAGAGATAAACGAGGCTCAGAAGGGGGCCACGAGCAAAAAAAGCTGAGAAACACTGGTCTAGACAATACTGGGTCCTTCTCTGAGGGCAGGGGACTGCACTTGATGACCTCTTGAGGTTCCTTCCAGTTCTAGTGTTCTATGATTCTTTGATTATTTTTTTTGTCAGCTGTGAGCAGTTCTTAACTGTTTGCAGATGTCCAGAGATCTTGGATCAGAGCAAGGGACTATGCATATTCCATATTGATTAGATAGATACTCCCGGTGATCCTGGGTGGCACTACATGGCATCTGCCAGGCTCCGGAGTGGGGCATGTAGCTACACGGGATGTGGCATAGAGTTCTGTGGGCCAAGCTTCACTTCTCGATCAACTGCCCCGACTGCCTTTGTCCGGAGATATTTTAGGTGTCCTTCTCTGCCTTTTCATTCCTTTATGTAAGCCTTTCTTTTGATTGGTTTTAGTTCAAGAAGAGACTGGGAAGAGGGACTTTCATGAGTCAAACAGGCTGAATATTGCACTGAGGTTCCCAAGATCAGAGATGATAGGTGAACATATAGGTCACAACAGGGATTGTCTTTTTGGTCTGCTTTTACAAAGCACAGTGGTCTCCTCTTCTAGAAGTAACTAGGTGCTATCACAATCCAAATACATAGTTAACAAAATCCAGGGATACTTGGTTCTAGGGCAGGGGTTTTCAAACTTTGGGTGGTGGCTTGTAAGGGTAAGCCGTTAATTGGCTGTGAGATGCTTTGTTTACCTGAGCATCTGCAGGCATGGCTGATCCCAGCTCCCTGTGGCTGTGGTAACTTTCCTGGCCAATGAGAGCTGCAGGAAGCAGTGAGGTCTGGATCATCACTTTGTGCAGCTCCCATTGGCCAGGAATGGTGAACCACAACCACTGGAAGCTACCAGCGGCCGTACCTGTGGACACTTAGGTAAACAAAGTATCTCATGGCCAACTAATGGCTTAGCCCTTACAAGCCATGACCCTAAATTTGAAAATCCTTGTTCTAGGGTATTGTTTCAGGCCCATTTCAGAGTCTTCTAGGAAATGGACTCAAATGATGAAGCTATGGACTTGATGTAGAAATTACTGGGTGAAAATCTGATGTAGGTTACACAGCAGGACAGCAGATGATTCTAATTGTTCCTTTTGTCTTACACATGAAATAAATATATTTTTATTACTGGCCTGTCTTTTCACTAGCATGGACTGGGTTTGACTCTGTGCAGTGTTACTAGCTTCAAGGATTCAAAATTTGAGTCAGGTCCACAGAATCATAAACTTGGTTTAAAATAATGAGATTGAGAATCAATTAACAATGGATTGCTTTTCTTTGCCTTCTGGTTTTTAAATCTTCAGGTTTCTCATTTTCAAGCTTTTCTCTCTAACCATGATGGCTTGAAACTCACTTTTGAATACAATACTTCCATGTTGTCAGTGTAGTCCCCTTACTAAAGGTGCCTCTGCTTATTCTCTGGGAAGATCCTATGTGCTGCAATCTAGCTCCAGAGACTACAATTCCCATGAGACCTGGAGGAAACCAGGAAGGAAGTGACTTTTGTTTGGGAGATCTGAGTCTCTCCACATGTGTGGAGGAAGATTCAGCAGTCTGTGGACTCTTCCTCTGTTTTTGGAGCAGAAAAGAGGAGACCGAGGGGGATATAATAGAGGCATCTAAAATCATGAGTGGTGTGGAGATAGTGAATAAAGTTATTCATTAGTTCCCATAATGTAAGGACTACAGGACACCAAATGAAATTAATGGGTAGCAGGTTTATAAGTAATAAGCAAAAGTTCTTCTTCACACAGCGCATAGTCAATCTGTGGAACTCCTTGCCAGAGGAGGCTGTGAAGGCTAAAACTATAACAGAGTTTAAAGAGAAGCTAGATGAATTCAAGGAGGTTAGGTCCATAAAAGGGTATTAGCTGGGGGTAGGAATGGTGTCCCTGGCCTCTGTTTGTCAGAGGCTGGAGATGGATGGCACGAGACAAATCACTTTATAATTGTCTTCGGTCTACCCCCTCTGGGGCACTTGGCGCTGGCCACTGTCGGCAGACAGGCTACTGGGCTAGATGGACCTTTGGTCTGACCCAGTACGGCCGTTCTTATGTTCTTATGTTCTAAAGGGAGCCAGGCTGCTGTGGAGGAGTTTGTATCCAGTTCAGGAGCTGCTACGTTGGAGTTACAGACTGGGACAGCGAGTCTTTGGAACTGGGATCTAGCAGGCTGCTTCTGATTGCCCTAGAGGGGAGGCCCTTTCGCTGTACTTGTGGCTAGAAGCTACTCTGCATCCAGCACACAGAAGGAGACTGGGAGTAACTGGGCATCGTTGGGAAAATGCTGCCTGGGACAGACCTCAGATACAGACTAACTTTGGGTTCAAAGAGGCAGAGAGGCCAACCCGGTGAACCAGAGCTGCTGCATAGCTTGGACCCACATACACACTATCTACAGAGATCTATTACAGCTGCAGTTCTTTAAGCGTGCCCATGCAAGCAAGAGTCTGGAACGGAGTCCAGGGGTGTGCACACTCTGGAGTGGGATAAATATTGGCAGTGCAAATGGCAGCTAGATAAGTTCCTTTTACTTCTGTGTACTTTGTTAATTGATGTTGTTCACTGTTAATGTGTTAAATCCTGTTTCTTTAAGTAAAAAAAAAAGGTGGTCCATTCTAATGCAATCTATTAGATGTTTATTATTTATGATTTGTAATTGTTCTGGAATTAGATGCAGGTTATTGTTGGAATAAGTTTGTTCCTGGAGGTTCTCAAGGCACACCAGTAAGTGTGTTACAGGGCCGGCCAGGTGAAGGCACCATCATTATATGTTCTTTATGAGCAAGGGGGTAGATAGGGTTTCCCCAACTAAACAACATCACCACTGGGGTGCTCAGGATCTCCTTTTATGTTAAAACCATCAGGCACTCGGGCACACCTGTGAGTGTGACCTGCTCCCAAGTAACCCGAGGAGGAAATAAGGGGTTACATCACGAACTGGAACTTCAAGAAAACACCTAATATAAAAGATCTGAAATAAAATTGAGAGCTGACAACACTACTGTGGTCAATGAAAGGGGAAAAATACCTTGTATCCTATATCTAGATCACTGATCGCTTAGTACACTGGGTATAAGTAGGAGCAGAAAGGTTATTTTACCTTTGTTTGGCAAGGGTGCAGCTGCTGCTGGACTATTGCCCAGTGCTGGTGTCCACATTTTAAGATGTTGATAAATTGGAGAAGTTTTCAGGGAAGATCTATGAGAACATTTAAAGCATTAGAGAGAAACATGCCTTGATAGCAATAGACTCGAGATCAATCTAGGTAGCTTAACAAACAGAAGGTTCAGGGATGACTTGATTAGTCTATAAGTACCTACCCGGGGAACAATTATTTAATAATGAGCTCTTCAGTTTAGCAGAGAAAGGTGTAACTTGATCCAGTGTGTGGAAGTTGAAGCTAGACAAATTCAGGCTGGGAATATTTAACTGAGAGGGTAATTAACCATAGAAACAATTTACTGAGAGTCATGGTGGATTTTCCATCCCTTGACAAGTTTTAAATCAAGATTGAAGGTATTTCTCTAAAAAAAATATGCCCTAGGAAGTTCTATAGCCTGCGTAATACAGGAGGTCAGCTTATATAACAATGGACCCATCTGGACTGAGTCAGTAGATTAATAGATTCTATCTCCTGATTCATCAACCCTTCTAAATTACAGCATTTACTGATTTGCAATTCCTGGAGTGTTATAAAATAAACTGGTTCTATTTTTGGCCATGAAATGCACCAGCCTTTCAACATGCAATGTAGTGTCCTCTGTCATGTCTTGTCTTAAGTGGCAAGTCCTTTGTCAAGTATTGTCTAGTTCTGGGCACAATGTTCACAAAGATGTGGAGAAATTGGAGAAGGTTCAGAGAAGAGTAACAAGAATGATTAAAGGTCTAGACAACATGACCTATGAAGGAAGACAAAGAATTGGGCTTGTTTAGTTTGGAAAAGAGAAGTTTGAGAGGGGACATGATAGCGGTTTTCAGGTATCTAAAAGGGTGTCACAAGGAGGAGGGAGAATATTTGTTCTTCCTGTCCTCTGGGGATAGAACAAGAAGCAATAGGCTTAAACTGCAGCAAGAGAGGTTTAGGTTGGACGTTAGGAAAAAGTTCCTTGCTGTCAGGGTGGTTAAACACAGGAATCAATTGCCTAGGGTGGTTGTGGAATCTCCATCACTGGAGATATTTAAGAGCAGTCTAGACAGAGATCTATTAGGGATGGTCTAGACAGTACTTGGTCCTGCCATGAGGGCAGGGGACTGGACTCTATGATCTCTCAAGGTCCCTTCCTGTCCTAGGATTCTATGATTCTAAGGACCATAGAATCATAGAACACTAGACCTGGAAGGGACCACGAAAGATCGAGCCTCATCCCCTGCCCTCATGGCAGGACCAAACACGGTCTAGACCATCCCTGATAGATCTGTCTATACTGCTCTTAAATATCTCCAGTGATGGAGATTCCACAACCTCCCTAGGCAATTTTATTCCAGTGTTTAACCACCCCGACAGGAAGTTTTTCCTAATGTTCAGCCTAAACCTCCCTTACTGCATCATTGACATGCACAGTGCCTAGCAAAGTGGCACGTCTGACTGCTGGAGGCTTCATAGCATTACCTCTATATGAGTGGTCAATAATAGCAAGCATTGGAATCAGTAGATACTAACTTGTCATGTGCCAGGGTGCAAACTTTTCTAATCCTTACACACATCATGTGACTGGACCCAGGAAGTGAATCTCCATTTCAGACCAGTACTCCTATAAGAACATAAGAGTGGCCATACTGGGTCCATCTAGCCCAGTATCCTATCTGCCGACAGTGGCCAATGCCAGATGCCCCAGAGGAGGGAACACAACAGGTAATCCTCACGTGATCCCTCTCATCACCCAACTCCAGAGAAACAGAGGCTAGGGACACCATACCTACCCATCCTGGCCAATAGCCATTGATGGACCTAACCTCCATGAATCTATCTAGCTCTTTTTTTAACCCGGTCTTTGTATCCAGTCTTCGTTACACTCAGCAGTGCTATTGGTTAAACTCCCCCTCCATAAACTATTATAACTTTAGACAATATTATCCATCTAAATGTCTATCCATCAAAGTATCTTTTAATCTTGTCTCAATGACATCCTTTTGTAGGGGGCTCTACAATTCGTTTGTTGTCATGTGAAAGTTTTTCCATTCATCAGTTTTAAGTTTGCCACCTTTTAAATTTAATTCATGCCCCTTTGTCCTTGTGTTATGAAAATGAAAATCTTTTCTCCAGACCTATGTGTCTCCTCTAGATCATTACTATGTAAATGCTGTCAGAGTGGAGAGAAGCTTTTTTTTAAAAGAGTTGAGTTAAAGCCCCATGAAATTAATAAGTGATGGTGGCCATCACTGAAGGTTATAATAAACTTAAGTGAAGGGGCCTCACCTAAATCACAGCCTAATTGTCTGTCTGCCCAGAAATTAGCATCAAATGGCTGGAAGATTCCAAGTGTGTGCATGAGAGAACGTAAGGAAGTCAAGAAATAGGCTGACTACATAGTGTAACTCTGGAAAAAGCTAGACAGAACCTTTGAATCCAGTATGAGCTAAAAGGGTTCAGAGCTGTAAGCTAACACATTGCTCCTTTTGTGCTTGGCTCGTTCCACATTTGGAGAAGCAGGGTTTCATACATCCTTGTAAATAAACCAGATTGCATTAAAGAATGTAACAGAATCCAATCACTTCCACTTCCATTTGGAACATCCTTACGTCCCCAGACTGATTAATCACTCTGGACCAAAAGGGATGATAATACTTTTACCATGAGACCTATTATTCCTCTCCTTCATAAAGTAAACAGTCCCAATCTCTGTTCTTATGGGAATATCTTCAGGTTTCTCATCCTTATCACCTTTCTCTGAATCCTCTTGGATTCTGCAATATTTTCTGGATGTCCCTTTCTTTCTGTTACAGGAGAGGTTGAGTAAGATCCCAAACTTACCTTCACTACTAATTATTTGCAGAAGCGGCGAGGAGTCCTGTGGCACCTTATAGACTAACCGAGGTGTTGGAGCATAAGCTTTCGTGGGCAAAGACCCACTTCGTCAGATGCATGTAGTGGAAATTTTCAGAGGCTACCTGCCTCTGGAAATTTCCACTACATGCATCTGACAAAGTGGGTCTTTGCCCACGAAAGCTTATGCTCCAACACCTCGGTTAGTCTATAAGGTGCCACAGGACTCCTTGCCACTTTTGCAGATTCAGACTAACACAGCTACCCCTCTGATAGTAATTATTTATCTGTCTTCCATGCCTCGGATCATTTCATCTCTGTGCCCTGTACCCCATCCTACGTCTTTTTGAGATAGGGCATACAGAAATGAACACAGCTACCCAGATGATGCCATATATTTGATGACCTTACCCTGTTCCTTATGAATCCTAACATTTTGTTTTCCCTTTTGACCATGGGCAAAGTTTGGACCATGCTATTCACAATGGCTATACCCCCATTAATGCTCAGTAAGGTTATGTTCGGGTTATTTTTTTCCATTGTACATTACTGTGCATTTGTCACATTATCTATTAGTTTTGCTGGCTTTACGTCTCTCTGCCCTGGTCTACACTAGGGAGTCACTTTGAAATAACTCTCCTTATTTCGAAATAACAAGTGGAGCATCCACACTACGAAGCTCATTATTTTGAAATACGGGGCTAGTTATTTCAAAATAACTCCTGCTTTCCTTGGGGAATAAGCTTATTTCAAAGTAGTTATTTCAGGAGTTATTTTTGAGTTTAGTTACTTCGAAATAATTTCCTAGTGTAGACATGCCCTCTAAAGTTCCCAGTTATCTTCTCTAGACCTAACTTATTGAACTAATTTGGTACCATCTCCTGATTTTGCCACCTCAGTGCTTGCTCCTTTTTCAGTTCATCCATTTTATATTTGAGAAAGTATGTCTGTCTGTCTCTGAATCTTTGTTCAAGATCTTCTCCTAAACAGTAAGTTACAACCATCAAATGCTTTTATGCAGCTTCCTCTTATCATAACTTAAAAGCAAGGTCAGGGTTTGGTTGTGCCAGGACAATGGGATGTGACTGGAATCCAATTGTTTCTCATCAAATGGAAAGCTCTCAGAGCAGGGACATTTATACTCCGGGGAACAATGCCACTGCCCAGGTAGCGTGGCCCCCACCACCCCAACCAGCCCCAGGGACCAGTGGTGCTAGCCAGGTAGCATGTCTCTTCCCCCTGACCTCCGCTACCAGCCTCGGGAAATCCCCCCACACTTCCCAACCCCTTGCCCTGAAGGGCCTGAGCAAATCATCTAGTTAAATATTTTAACGCGCTCATCCTAATACAGTATCAGAAGAACACTCAGGATAATAGTCTCTGGAATTTATGTAGATGTGGGAGACTGGGGACAAAAATAAGCTGTCGGATATTTTCCTGTTACTAAGTAGGGTTGAGATGTAAGTTTTATTTGCCTTATGACTTCCTATATTTATGAGGATTGTAAAATCACACTCTCTGCCAGAAGGAACAAAGCTTGCAGCTCAAATTCCTTAGGATGACACAGTGGTGATAACCATCTGAGGTTTACTGAAGACATATAGCCTTCATGCCATTTTCAAACAGCACTGAGATAATTTGCCCCTCCCCCTGTGACGATTTATAATTTGACAAATCTCTTGCCAGTTACTAACACCTTCATGTCCAAACACGACCTTCACGGGGGTGAAAACTGATTTAATAGAATCCCATCATTCAGCCCGGTATGACTTAGGGAGTGTACACTGCACTGTTATTTTGAGACTGAGCGTTACTTTGAGATAACAATGTGAGCGTCTACACAGCCATTCCGTTATTTTGAAATAATTTTGAAATAAGATGTCCATTATTCCGAAATCTGTAATCCTCATTCAATGAGGAATAACATCTATTTCAAAATAAGGTGTGTGTTTGCTCCACTGCTGCTATTTCAAAATAGCCCCTCACCAGGACCATTCTGTGTTACTCCTCCCCACTGTCTCCTGGGGTTTTAATAGAGGTATCACATCCACATTAGAGAAGCCTACCTTGGACTAATTTTGAGGCTTCCCTGCACTGTAGACATGCTATTTCAAAATAAGCTATTTTGGAATAACTATTCTGCAATAGCTTATTACAAAATAGCTGTGCAGTGCAGATGTATCCTTAGTGAAGTTGCTGGGACGAGAATGATGCTGGTTGTTTCAATTCCAGTTAATATATACACACCTCTTTTTGTTATGGAGGGTAGCTCCTCCTGCAGAGTCTGAGGGAAGCTATGTCCCCCTCCCCTTTCTACATATTCTTAAACTCTTCTGTGTGACATTGTCTGTGTCAGGGGCTGCCTTTGAAATCCAAGGAGGTCCATGCACAGGTCTATGGTGAGAAATATTTTAGAAGATCTACTAGAATGTCTATCCACCAAAGAGACAAAGGGGAGGGTTGAGTGTTTTAACAGTATATGCTACTGAGTGAGCGTTTGTCACAGGGTAGGGGCGTGGTCAGACGCCCCGACCCGCGGATATTCAAAGCTGTACAGATCACCGCCCGATTCCGGGCCTCCCAGGCGGAGTGAGGGGTCCGGGCCCGCCCTCTCTCCGGACCCCGACCCAGGGCCCTAACACTGAGAGTGTGACTCTCAGTGGTAGCAGGGGGGTTATTAACCCCAAACACACCTGCTCCCAGGTTCCACGGCCCGCCCTGGGTCCTACTCCACTCCGCCGGCCAGTGGCCGTGACCGTTACCCTCCAGCCCCAGCGGGGTCCTTGCCTTCTGCCTCTCCTCCTCGCCCGGGCCTCTTGTTTACCTTTGCTCCGCCCTTGCCCCCGGGTTCCTCCAGCTCCGACCTCCTGCCTCTGGCCGCCCCGGCGCTCTTTATCCCCTGCCCCCTCTGGCCCGCACTTCTGGGTTTCCCCCTCCCCCTCTGGCGTCGCGCTCGTGACGTCATCAACGGCGTGCCCGGGCGCCCCATGATGACGCGCCGCTTCCTCGCCGTTCAGACGTCCCGGGGCCGGGCGGCCCGCGTCGTTCGTCGCCCAGCCGCCGGCCGTTTCTGGTGGCGCTGGCGAGTGGCGGGGTTGCTCCACCCCGTCACACATCTCCCCCCTTCCCTCAGTCCTTACGCTCCCCGATTGCTCGTTACCCGGCAATCGTGAGAGACAGTCTGCATTCAAGTTGTCTTTACCTGGTTTGTTTGACTTCGAAACAAAAGGGTTGCAAACTTAAATACCACCGTAGTATTCGCGCATTGCTGTCTTTCATGGTCTGCATCCACTTCAAGGGTACGTGGTCAGTCACCAACGTGAAGGGATTACCTGTAAGAAAATAGCGCAAAGAGTCTATTGCCCATTTAATAGCTAATGCCTCCTTTTCTATTACCGCATAATTTTTTTCTCTTGGAAACAGCTTTCTGCTTAGATAGGCCACTGGATACTCCGTGCCCTTCTCCTCCTGTGCGAGGATTGCCCCGAGCCCTACATCGGAGGCGTCTGTCTGTAGCAGGAACGGTTTTTCGAAATTGGGTCGCAATACCAGGCCCGATATCAGGCATTGGCGGAGCGTTTCAAATGCCTGTACCCCTTGGGGTGTCCACACCACCCGTTGGGGTCGATCTTTCTTTGTGAAGTCCGTTAAAGGAGCTGCCAGTGAGGCAAAATGGTTTATAAACCTCCGATAGTAGCCAGCGAGGCCTAAGAACTGGCGGACTTGTCTCTTGGTGTGGGGCCGGGGGTAGTCTCTAATAGCCTGTACCTTATCTAGCAAAGGTTTTAGTCGCCCCCTCCCCACCGTGTACCCTAGGTACGATACTTCCCTTTTCCCGAACTGGCATTTTTTTGGGTTTGCCGTGAGTCCTGCCCGTTGGAGTGCCCGCAGGATGGCTTCTAGCTGTTCTAAGTGGTCTTCCCAAGAGTTGCTGAAGACGACGATGTCGTCTATATACGCCGTAGCGTAATCGCGGTGGTCTTCCAGGATTTTGTCCATCAGCCTCTGGAAAGTGGCAGCCGCGCCGTGTAATCCGAACGGCATGGTGACAAACTGAAACAGCCCGAACGGGGTGGTGAATGCCGTCTTCTCCCTAGCCGTTGGTGACAAGGGTATCTGCCAGTAACCCTTCGTAAGGTCAATCGTAGATAAATACTCAGCCCGCCCTAAGCATTCCAGCAGCTTGTCCACCCTGGGCATGGGGTACGCGTCAAATTTGGACACCGCGTTCAGTTTGCGGAAGTCGATACAGAATCGTATGGCTCCATGCTTCTTTGGGACCAGCACGATGGGGCTCCACCACTCACTTCGCGACTTTTCCACTACTCCCCACCGTAGCATATCCTGAAGTTCTCGTTGGACCGTATCCCATAACTTCCGGGGGATGGGGCGTACCGGGTCTCTTATTTTCTTTCCAGATTCCGTAGTGATTTCGTGATACACCAGGGCCGTCCTTCCGGGTCGGCTCGTCAGGTTGGCCACTGACCGTTGCAGCACTGTCCGGAGTTGTTCCTGCTGGTCATGATTTAGTTCCATCCCCACAGGGCTAGCGGTCCATGTGACTTCTTCCTCGCCCCATGGCCCAAATTCAATCTCTGTACTGAGGGCCTCTGTTAGGGGCCCCTCCTGGGGTACCCATCGCTTTAGTAGGTTGACGTGATACACCTGGTTCTGGCGGCGTCTACCCCCCACTTGGACCTCGTAGTCTACTTCCCCAATTCTTTTGGTCACCCGATATAGCCCCTGCCATTTGGCCAACAGTTTGGACTCCCCCGTTGGTAGCAACACCAACACAGGGTCGCCCGGACTGAAGGTCCGCGTCCGTGTCCCCATATTGTAATGGCGGGCTTGGGTTTCTTGCGGTCTTTTTAAGTTTTCCTGAGCCCACCTCCCTATGGTTTGCATGCGGTCCTGCAACTTAATTACATACTGGACCGCTCCCAGCGCGGTGGACGTTTGTTCTTCCCACCCTTCCTGAACCAGGTCTAGTATTCCCCGCGGCCGTCGGCCGTATAATAGTTCAAACAGTGAAAACCCCACCGAAGATTGTGGTACCTTTCGTATCGTGAAGAGTAGGGGCGGTAGTAGCTTGTCCCAGTCCCGTGGGTCGTCTTGTACCAGCTTTCATAGCATCGCTTTCAAGGTCTGGTTGAAATGTTCCACTAGACCGTCCGTTTGGAGATGGTAGGCCGCGGTGCGGATTTTCTTCACCTGAAGCCACTTACACAGCTCCTTCATTAAACGTGATACCAGGTTTGTGCCCTGGTCGGTCAAGATCTCTTTAGGGAGACAGACCCGGGTGAACATCTTTACAAGCTTGTCGGCTATGGTGGCTGCCTTGGTCTTACGCAAGGGGACGGCCTCTGGGTAGCGTGTTGCATAGTCGACCACTACCAATATGTACTGGTGCCCTCTTCGTGTCCACTCCAGGGGTCCTATCAGGTCCATGCCTATCCTCTCGAAGGGCTCCGCCACCAGTGGCATGGGTACTAGGGCTGCTCGGGGTACCCGGGCCTCGGTGGTTCGTTGGCATTGCGGGCATGACCTGCAAAAATTCTTAACGTCTTGATACACACCAGGCCAATAGAACCGCTGGAGCACCCGCTGCTGGGTTTTCTCTGTCCCCAAGTGCCCTGCCCAATGGTTATCGTGGGCCATCTCCATTACCCGCCACCGGTATACCTTAGGTACAACCAACTGAGTCTCCCCGCCTTCTGTCCCAGTGACCCGGTAAAGTCGGTCCCCCTGGATTTCGAAGTGAGGGCCCTGTTCAGGTCGTCGTTCGGCCCCTTCACCCTCTTCTCTGGGTGTCAGCGCGTTTTCCCACGCGTGTTGCAGCATTGGGTCTTCTCGCTGCAGGACCAGAAAGTCGCCCGCATCGATCCCCAGGGCTGCCCTTGGCTCCCGGGGTTCTTCCCTATCTGACCCCTGCAGGGGTATCCGCCCCTCATCCTCCTCTTGGGTAGCCCACGCTTCCTGTGCGCCCCCCTGACCGTCGGGGTCCCATTCCCCTAGGAGTCGCTGCAGCCCGGGCCAGTCTCTGCCTAACAACACGGGGCAGGGTAGTCGTGGTGTTATCGCCACTCGCAGCTCCCCGCCCTGACTCCCGTCATGCAATCTAACTCGGGTTGTCGGATATGGCCGGGTGTCTAGACTGCAGCCGCGTTCTTTCGAAATTAAATCGAAAGAATGCGGCTTTTCTTTCGACGGTGGTAAACCTAATTCCACGAGGAAGAACGCCTTCTTTCGAAAGTGCTCTTTCGAAAGAAGGCGTTCTTGAAAGCAAACAGGCTTTTTAGAAAGAGAGCATCCAGACTCACTGGGTGCTTTCTTTCGAAAAAGTGGCTTGCTTTTTCGAAATTCTGCGTGCAGTCTAGACGCTCTCTTTCGAAAGAGGCTTGCAGTCTAGACATAGCCCTAGTTCTTATATTGTGGGAATAAGTAAATAACGTTTCCTTATTCACTTTTTCCACAATGGTCATAATCTTATGGAGGATATTTTCTGGAATAGCTTATTTCAAAAGAGTGTCTCCACACTACAGGAAATCCGCAAAATTAGTCCGAGGTGCAGGCTCCCCTAATGTGAATGTGCTATCTCAGTTGAGCCCCAGGAGGCACTGGGGAGGAATAACTTAGAATGGCCCTGGTGAGGAGTTATTTCAAAATAGCAGCAGTGGAGCATCCACAAACACCCTCTACCAAAAGAGCTTTTTCAGAAGAGATGCTATTCCTCATGGAATGAGATTTATCAATGTCGGAAAAAGCCCTCCGTTATTTCTATTTTTCTTTCAAAATAACACAATTGCTGTGTGAATGCTAATTTTGTTTTTCCAGAACAATGGTTGTAGATGCACCCTTAGTCTCCACTTTTCTAAGGTGAAAGGTCCCAGTCTTTTAAATCTCTTTACATATGGTACCTGTTCCAAATCCCTAATCATTGTTTTTGCAAAAAGTGATCTGTATGCTCTGATATACCTTCCTTCTCCATATTTATCTATTGTCATTTATAGAGGGGTAGCGCTTAGACATTTCAAACTGGTTAGAGCCTCATAAAGCTAAGTATTATGCAAACATGTAGTAACTGAAGGCCTCTCCCCAAAGAGTTAAGAGGCAGCTGGTGGATGAAACAAGCAAACTGCTATTTTCTCTTTTACTGTAGATCTTTCTTCTGAGAACCTTCCCCTGTTCCTGTAGCTTTCCAGGACAGCTTAAAAGGAACATTTACACATTCTGGCATGGGTCAGCACTGTGTACAATTTTCCAAATTCGCTGAGTGACATTTTCAGGATGGGTTTGCTGCAAAAATGTGGTGTTGGGGGGCTAGGTGACTTTCCAAAGAAAGCTCTGCCTTGACCAGAAGAGACATTTTGAGGTAAAACATTTCCCACGGTGTCAGGGACTACATACTTTTGTCAGCTGGGAGCCAAGATGAATGTGAATGATGAGTTGGAGCCTGCCGGAAATCCCGAGTGAGGGGAGTGACGTGCCATCCGCTGGATTAGGGAGCGGATTGAATCGAGCAGTAGCAGCATGCCTGTGGCGAGTGATTGCCTACTGATCCCTGTTGGCCTGCTGGTTGGATTTGTAGGCTTTTTTGCTGGACTCTGCAAAGTGCCCAGGCTGGACTCCGGACTGGGACACTCCTATGGCTGAAGCAGGCCCACAGAAGACAGGTGCAGCTGAAGTTGCTCCAGTTCTGCAACCAATTGGGGCACACATTGGGGAAACAACTTTGCCAGCCGCCCATTAATTGTTGTTTCATGGTGCGGTTTTTAATAGAGCTTCTGTCCAGTCTCATTGGAATGTCACAATTTCCCTGAAAGCTTTCTTTCAATGGAAAATGCTTGCTTTCCAGGGAAAATGCAGACATTTCATCAAAAACAAAAACATTTTCAAAATTTGTGGGCTTTTTTTGAGGGAAAAGTCAAAATGTTCTAGAAAAATTTAGATGAAAATTTGTTAGTGCTTGTGTGTATGAAAACACCCCATTTTCTGACTCTCTCGTATGATTAATATTGCATTTCTGGATCACCTCAACTCCCCAAGTGAGATAAGAACCTCATTGTACATGGAGCAGAACATAATTATCAGAGAGCCCTCTGAGATCATCAACTTTTGAAGGCAATCAGAGGTGGGGAACCCCAGGACCCAGATGTGGTCCCCGGCTTGCCTAGATCTGGCCCCTGGAGCTCAGGGCTCCTTCCCACCCCCAGCATTAGCAAACCCATGCTGGCACTACATCTCCTGCTGCCTCCCACCTCACTGATTTTTCATGGGTCAGTGGCCCCCGAGCCTCAAAAGGTCCCTCATCTAAACAGGCAAGATACACAAAAGGTTAAGAGTAAGGAAGCAACTTGCCTGAGTTCACGCAAGGTTAGCATCTTAACCACAAGCCTGTCTGTTCTGACACACGTTAAAGGGAAATGCTGTTTTAGCTGCTGTTTGCTAAAGCTTGTATATTATACAGGTTGAACATCGCTAGTCCAGCACCCTTGGAATCTGACAGGTGCCAAGGTAGAGAATTTGCTGAAGCATGGGAGGTCAATATTGTCTAGCAGCGTTAGCAACCCTTCTGCTGCTCCCTGGGCTCTTAGAGACATAGAGGGGTAAATTGGAGCTAAATTACAGCACAGATCTCTGAGAGCCAGGCCAGGTGGCTACAAACAAACCTTACAGGACTGCTGGAAACTTGGCCACACCCAGGATAAGTGGACATCCAGCAAACTAAAGTCATGACAGACCATGGATTTTGTCTGGCAATTTTTGGTCCGGCTAGGGAGGGTTCAACCTGTTCTTGTTCTATAGATCAAGTTTTGCAATGTAACATTTTCCAACACAGATAGAACAAAAGGCATATGACATCAGTTGAGGATCTGGCCTGTTGTATTTCACTGTTAGGTGCTAGATTTGCTGATGAGTTGTAAGACTGGATTGGCATACAGTGAACAGTGCCAAAGCAGAACTTCTGGATCCACCAGAGCTGACATGGTCAGGCTGGGTTAGTTTAATCTATGCCTTTGGAATGTGGCATAGTAGGGGTACGTCTAGAATACAGGCTTTTGTCGACAGAAGTTTTGTCAACAGATACTGTCGACAAAGAGCATCTAGACTACATTCAGTTATGTCGACAAAACAAGCTGCAGTCTAGACACAACCCTTCCCTGTAGTCTAGACACAACCCTACATGCAATAACACCTTCTGTCGACAGAACTCTGTCAACAAAAGGCGTTATGCCTCGTAAAATGAGGTTTACCAGTGCCGACAAAACTGCTGAGTTCTGTCAACATTATGTCGATAGAACTCAGTGGTAGTGTAGACGCAGGTATAGTTTTGTTGACACAAGTCCACTTTTGTCGACAAAACTCTGTAGTCTAGACACACCCTAAGTGTATCTAGGGGGAAGGGATAGCTCAGTGGTTGGACCATTGGCTTGCTAAACCCAGGGTTATGAGTTCAATCCTTGAGGGGGCCATTTAGGGATCTGGGGTAAATCTGACCGGGATGGTGCTTGGTCCTGCCATGAGGACAGGGGACTGGACTTGATGACCTCTAAGGTCCCTTCCAGTTCTATATGACTGCTATATCTCTGTATATTATAATATCCTATGTGTATCCAGCAGCTTACCTTGTGAAGGCTCTCAAATGACTACAGTAAATCCAATAACAAATCAGATAAAAACATTAAATAGAAAGTACAATTTCTGATTTCTGACATAGCATTGCTTCCATCTAAGGCTGGCTCTGCCATTTGTAGAGTGGGGAACCTAAGGCCTGGGAGCTGGATCCAGCCAAGGTTCAGGGCTCTTTTGCCCCCACCATTGGGGAGCTGGTGCTCCAATCCAATCCTGCAGCCCCAATCCCTTTGGGACTGGAACACCAGCTCCCTGCTGTAGTGGGGAAGCCCTGAGCCTCCAGGGCCAGAGTCGGGCAATGTGAGTTTAGATCCAATCCACAGGTTGGAAGGGGAGGAAGCAGGTAGGGGGAGTAAGCAACTCCTGAACTTCCTTCTGCCCAGACCCCACCCGGCACCCTAAGCTTGCTTCCTGGCAGCCCCCTTGCCCTCTAATAGCCCAGAGGATGTCAGAATTCCAGCTCCAATGTGGCTGATGGAAGCTACTGTCACTGTTCCAATAAAAAATGCCCTCTTGCCAACCATTAGGGGAAAGAATCTCTCTCAGCATTGAAGGAAATATTATTAGATGGGTGAGGTGAGGTGAATGTGCCATAGGCTCTTCTTTGCTCTTCTTTCTTCTTTACTCTTCTTTCCACTTGAAAGAAATCTAGTGTAGTAACAGCGCGCGCAAAGGGTCTTGATCATGTGACCTGGGATCCAGGCTCAGAATCTACTGCTAGGGACAAGGGGTCAGCTTGAGAGACAGTCAGTCACAGCAAGTACTAGAGAACGTATGCTTCAGAATATTTACAGCAGAGCTTGTCTTTAAATCCATTAACACCGCAAGACAGACACATTCAAAGATGAAATTCATCCCTGTGCACAAGGCCCGAGGCAAAAAACACTCCCCACTTAAACCAATTACTATTTCTCCACTGATCCGGAACGGTTAAAACTCCACTTTCCTAGTAATTGGTATTTTCTGTTCAGAGTGTGCTACTACAGAGGTAGGCACCTTGGAATTGCAACAGATGGGCCATTTTCTATGAATTGTCTAAAATAAGTACAAGGAAAATAATAATATGAATGGAACGGGGTTTCTGCTTCATCACCCATCTTTCGGATGCACCTCACTCCCGCTTGACAGTGTCAAATGAGGTAATGGAAATGACTAAGTCTCGTTTCAACAACTTCACATTAGACAACCATTCCCAGGGACCTTGATGGTTAGACAAAGTCTGTCAATAGTTGCAGATGTTTGGCTAGGAGTTCCATATGACTGGAGATTAAAAGCATGGAGTATAACAGAGGAACCTATTTTTAACTTCCTATTCATGATGTGAGTATGCAAAAGCGACAAGGAATCCTGTGGCACCTTATAGACTAACAGATGTATTGGAGCATTAGCATTCATGGTCAAAGACCCACTTTGTCAGATGCAACAGTGGTCTTTTCCCTCTGATACTTGACACAATGTGAGTATGTAAGTTTAGAGTTCTTCTAGTCATTCTGTTTACAGATATATTGGAAACTCTTCTGTCTGTAAAATGGATGCACTTCACAATTTCTTCCGTTTTCCTTCTGCTGAAAAAGTTGTCCTGCTCCTCTGTGATCAAAAGGGAAGCGAACAGGAAAAGATTCTCAGCTGATGGTCTGTTGGTCATATGGAAATACCATGGCCAATACATTCATAGTCACCACAGATCTGGGCAGAAGCCTCAGTGGATAAGCCTACACTTTGAGGTTTAAATTTCCACGCTAGCATTTATCAAGCCAGCATGCTGAAAATAGAAGTGTAGCCACCAAGACACAAAGGACTAGCCACTAGTACAATCCCATCAGCAATGCAAGGTATCCACATTTCTATTTTTAACGCACTCGTTGGATCGGTGCTAATGTGAGATTCTCCTGTAGCTACACCGCCAGTTTGAAGTATAGATGTACCCTCTGTCTCTTTGTCCCATATGATCAGGGACTTGACTTTACTTATCAGTTAACCTGATTGTTTTGTAAAAAAGAATATTTTTTGCTCTCTTCTGCATTAATACTTTGATCTTGCCAGTGTGGGGGAGGTAGCGAAGGAGGGTTGGGGGGTTTTGGCCATGGAAAGTTGGTTACTATCTGAAGTGGTAATAGAATTTTATTTGGTTTCTGGAGTTTCAGAGGGGTAGCGGTGTTTGTCTGTAAGGCAATGTCTAGACTATACTCGTCTTTTGAAAATTAGACGGATCGAAATTGCAAATGAAGCCAGGATTTGAATTTCCTGTGCTTCATTTGCATAATGGCGGCCGCATGTTCTTTCAAACATGGATATTTCGAAAGCGAAATGACTGTCTAGATGCGGTTCTTTCAAAAACAAAAACAAACCGTTTTCGAAAGATCCTGTAAGCCTCATTTTTTGAGGAGTCTTGCAGCACCTTAGAGACTAACAAAGTATATGGTATCATGAGCTTTTGTGAGACAAAACCCTTAAATACCGCAGCATTCCCTGTGCCACAATCAGACCCAGACCTTACACACATGAGAAGTTATAAAACCCAATCTCACCAATGAGATCTGGAAATCAGGTCATAAATGATCTGGAGAAAGGGGTAAGCAGTGAGGTGGTAAAGTTTGTGGATGATACCAAACTGTTTAGGATAGTCAAGACAGAAGCAGACGGTGAGGGACTCCAAAAAGATCTCACCAAACTGAGTGACTGGGCAACAAAATGGCAAATGAAAGTTAATGTGGATAAGTGTAAACTAATGCGCATCGGGGAAAAATAACCCCAAACTATACATACAGTATGATGGGGGCTAATCTGGCTGTGACAAATCAGGCAAGAGATCTTGGAGTTACCATGGTCAGTTCTCTGAAAACTTCCACACAGTGTGCAGCGGCAGTCAAAAAGGCAAATAGGATGCTAGGAATTATTAATAAAGGGATAGAAAATAGGACCCAGAATATCTTACTGCCCTTGTATAAAACTATGGTACGCCCACATCTTGAATACTGTGTACAGATGTGGTCCCCTCACCTCAAAAAAGATATTTTGGTCTTGGAAAGGGTTCAGGAAAGAGCAACTAAAATGATTAGGGGTTTGGAACGGGTCCCATATGAGGAGAGGATAAAGCAACTCGGATTCTTCAGTTTAGAAAAGAGGAGACTAAGGGGGGATATGATAGAGGTCTATAAAATCATGAGTGGTGTGGAGAGGGCGGATAAAGAAAAGTTATTTATTAGTTCCCATAATAGAAGAACTAGAGGACACCAAATGAAATTAATGGGTAGAAGGCTTAAAACTAAAAGAAAGTTATTCTTCACACAGCGTGTAGTCAATCGGTGGAACTCCTTGCCAGAGGAGGCTGTGAGGGCTAGGACTATAATTGTTTAAAGAGAAGCTAGATAATTTCCTGGAGGTTAGGTCCATAAAAGGCTATTAGCCAGGGGATAGAATTGGTGTCCCTGGCCTCTCTTTGTCAGAGGCTGGAGAGGGATGGCAGGAGACAAATCGCTTGATCATTGTCTTCGGTCTACTCCCTCTGGGGCACCTGGTGCTGGCCACTGTCGGCAGAGAGGATACTGGACTAGATGGATCTTTGGTCTGACCCAGTACAGCCGTTCTTATGTTCTTATGCTCTTATGTTCAACACCAAACAGGTTCTCCCAGTCCCAAAGGACCAGTGACATTCCCAGGTCAGTTATACTTCAGGTCTTACCCACAAGCGCACACTATGCCAATCCTTTAGAATCTAAAGGTTTTCTTTTGTTTTGTTAACCAGTATTGATTGATTCTTTTTTGTGTGTGTCCTTAACTTATGTGCCTAGTTGAAACCACGTTACCCAAGCGAAAGCAGTCTCATTGTTCTCTGCAGAGTGGAAAAGTTTAGGTATTCCATTAGGTTTATTGGAGGCTCGATAAAAGAAAGAAAGAAAAGGGTTGAGAGTGAGATTGTTAAAGAGGATACATTACATAAATCAATCACCAAGTTCTTGATGCAAGCTCTTAGCAGAGATGTTACAAACTGCTAGTTTAAAAGTCTCTGGTGTACACCTTGTGTCAGGATGGGTCTGCAAATCCTTCCCGGCTCTCTGTCCCCAGCAAGGATGCATCTAGATTCAGGAGCAGGATTGAAGACCCAATGAATCTGATGGAATACCGAAACTTTTCCCTACGCCCTCCCAGATTCCCAGCCTACGGATCTGCTTTTTTTTGGGGAGGAGGAGTTTTGTCTCAGGGAGGGGATTCTGAGTGGTTTCTTCCGTGGAAAAAGATTTTTCTTTCCTTTGTTTTTATCTTTTTATTTAATACTTGGTGGTGGCAGCAAACGCTGGACTTCAGGGAAACAGAAACCCGAAAAGGTTTTGTTTTGTCTCTGGGAATAGCAGAGATGGGTCTTTAGCTGCATGTCATTGGCCCAAGGCCCCCTTTTCCCCCGCCCCACCGCCTCAGGTGCAGAGCTTTAAGATGAGCTTAACCCTTTTCTGTGAGATCCTATCTCTGCAGTTCCCAGAGACAAAACCAAAAACTTTACTGATTTCAGGTTCCCTGAAATCCATCCATGGCTGCTACCACCAAGTGTCAATTTTCGTTTTAAGAAAGTGAACAAAAATCCTTTTCCAGGGAAGAAACCGCTTGGAATACCCTTCCAGGTTACTCTGCTGTCCCCTTTCTCTTTAGTGCTGTTAGGATCGGGCTCTGTCCTACGAGCCCTCTGACAAAGTGGGGATTGTATTTGCTCTGTTCCCTTGTTACGTTGCACGTGATTTCTACTGTCCTGTGGTGACCCTGGGCGCATGCCTCAGTTTCCCTGGGCACTGCACCAGTGCCTAGGAGGGGAGGGGAATTTTAGGTGCCTCAGTCCTAGCACACAGACAGTGTCTGAAGCTTTTTATAATCTGAGCCTGGGAGGGGGCAACCAGGAAGCTGGACAAATGAGGAGACTAGGCTGCTGGAAGGGCCGGGGCCTGTTGCTGAGGGTGAGAGTTAGTCTTGTCTGCCTTAAGATACGAGGAGGGGGCCCAGGGCCCTGTTCTGAGTCCCCCTGTTCCCAAGATGGATTGTACTGACTTGCTCCTGGTTCCTGTGCTAACCATTCTGTTCTGCGCTACGTCCCTGTGGACCAATAAACCTTCCGTTCTACCTGCTGACTGAGAATCCCATCCGACTACAGATGGGGTGCAGGGCCCGGTGACTCCCCACACCTTGGCGATAGCATGATATTCTGGGACTTTGACCAATGTCACCAGACATTGATCAGCCACCAGGTTCCTAGGGTTGTGGTGGTACAATCACTGTGACAGGAGGGGGACAAAATAAGCACGTCCTTTGGGGATTTGCCACATTTGTATTTTCCTCTCCATGTTTGGTGTTGCTATGGAAGCATTCCAGAACCTTCTGTTTGACCGGCGCGGTCAACCCTTCCGGGCAAGGACCAGGCCTTTCCAACGACCACGGGCACTTGTGGTGTCCCATAAGAAACTATGATGTGTTCCAGCCCAATGACTTTTTTCTCTGGCTGGTTTTAAACGTGGTCTTGTTCAATTCAAGCCAGTGGGAAATGTATTATCTGTTTGTCCAATTATGTACTAGGCTCAGTCAGCCTCACAGGGTTTTATTCCACCCCTTGCAATCCTCCAAAGATGACCTCCTGCCCGTAGAGCTGATGTTTTCGCTTTTATGATGTCCTATCCGTTATCCTTTTTATTCTTTTTCTGTTTCAAGCTAGGAATATTCTTCTGTGCCTTCCCCCAACACTGTTAGGTGATGGCATTTCTATCTTTTCTTTTCCTCTGTGTCAGAACTCCAAACTGCTCAATTACGTTGCACAAACCAATGCAGCAATACAAATGATTCATGTGTTATAATAGGCTGCTTGGTATTTTTTTAATTTGCAGCAAGAATCGAAGGAAAAGGTCAGAATTCAGGGGATAAGTGGGGCTGCCCTCAGGCACGACAAAACGAAAAGCATTTCCATAAGCTGTTCATGCATTTGCACCCAGGAATAATAGAGGGAAGAAATGGCTGGGGTAACAGGGTGCTTTTGGTGTCTCCTGCCATCAGAAAAGGTTTACAAGATAGGGAGCTAGCAGGCTATGCACATTGCTAGGCTATGTAATGGGGTGATCTTATTACTGTTCTTTCTACCACACATGTCCCCCTCTTCCCTCCCATTGCATCTTGCACCTACTAATTTGGCTTGTTTTTAATCTGATAAGACGCCCTTCAAGGAAGGGACCATGCCCACCTCCGCATCTTTGGAGGTTGCAGAACAATGGGGCTGTGCTTCTGCATTGTGAAAAACAACAAAGAGGAGGGGAGGAGAGCTGTGGGAAACCAAATACACATTTAAAAAAAGGGGAGCTGCTGCACCTCCCACACCCCTAGTCTCAGCACCTCTGCCTGGCTCCCAGCTGGGACACTCTGCTTTCTGCCGCCAGCTAGTGGGGGCATGGTTCCACCCCCTCTTGCAAGCCGCCTACTCCAAGAGGTGGCTGGGAGTCGGGAGCAGAGTGGGCTGGGTCCGGGTTACTGCTCTTCCCATCACTACTAGTGAGTGCAAAGGCAGGATTGATCCCAGCCCCTTGCTAGTCTCCTGTATCCCGCGGGGACCCCAAAGCGCAGGGCCCAGTGTGGTTGACCCGGATGGGACAGCTCTGCGCTGGCTGCTTGTCCCAGAGTGGTTTTATGGGGGCACCTGACCCTTGTCCCCCTCGCCTCTCATGTCACCCCTGGGAACAAAGACGGCACTGGGGAAAATGCTGGTCCCAGACTATTGGGATTTCTAGCCGGTGTGTACAAGTTTGATGGATTCTTTATACCATGGAACAGGTGAGACGCTGCTTAATTCGAATCCTACCTAGTATATTCGGCTTCCAGTGCAATTGTGTTTATTTGCTAGGTCATCGGCTTTGATCTGTTCGCTCTCGCTTCTAATCACTGCAGATCAATTGGATGTTGTACCTAAAACAGTGTGGTTTGAGTGAAATGCTGGGGGGGAGGGGATCTCTCAGCTCAGGAGCAAGAGTTGGGGCACGTACACCTTTATTTATAGACGTGGTGGGCAGGGTAATACATTCATACTCAGGTTTTCACCAGGACAGGCCGCTACAGCTCTGGGATCCTAACCTGGGTGAGGCCTGGAACTTGTTGTTTGTTTCCACAATAGGTGGACAGAGCATTCATGAACACAGCTGCATGTGGCCCCTGCCGGTGGATATCCACGTGAGTACAAGCTTGGAGGGCTTTGGAGCTTGTCACAACATCACGGTGCAAGAGGGACCCCAGATTGGGGAGGCAGAGGGCTCAGCTCCACCTCAATGGCACCTCTGAGGGGTGGGGACTTGTCACTGGACTTCATGAGTTTGGACATGTCTTCAGGCTTCCAGGAATGTTGTTCTGGGCCATCGGTCTCCCAGCTGACCAAACACAAAGCTTGCCCCGTTTTTTTTCTTTTGGAGTGGAGGATTTCATGGATGATCTTGTTGTGGCTTTGGATGAAAACCAGAGTGGCTGGTGTTTGGTGCTACAGTGGGTCTTATATCTAGGGCTTCAGCATTGACATGTGGAGCGCTAGCTGTGCCTGGAGGGATTGAGGTTGGGAGCTCAGGGGTGGCAAATTTGGTAGGTCTGTGTTTGCCCACATTGGTTGAAATATTCTACTGTCACGGAGTAGTCTCAACATTAGGTGTTGCCGCTGGCATCTGGCAACAACACTTCATCCCTAACCACCCTAATTACTTTCTTTGGCAGACACTGTTTCCTCTGATTTCTCTATTGCACTTCATCAACACCCGGCCATTTCAGAAAGGAACAGAGCGTTCTGTAGAGTGAAGATACTTAAACAATTTCAAAGAGTTCACATGCATATGTCTGGCACTGCCCCCCACGATGCAAAAAAGCATGCCTAGATGTGAACCTGAGAGCTGTTTGTAACACTTGATAGCTATTACTGTGAACTGAAAATAGGAGCTCACAACACAAAATCCAATTTCCCGAAGCTGATGGATTGAACTGATCCAGACAACATAAAAGCAATCTTAGGCTTTCTCACACTCAAACACACTTCGGTATTACTAGGCACGGTACAATCCCAGAACAAAAAGATGGCCTCTCCCTGCCCTCAAAAGTTGCTAATCTAAGTTTTCGGAGCAGTGAGTTGTTCCACACATTGCTAAAATCTACTTAGCAATATATAAAATAGTGCTTTCATAAAATCCCCCAGAATGTTTTGCTGTAAGATTCCATGGGTGGGAATTCCAAAAGCACTCAGCTTAACTCTACCACTAAAAAGTTTCAGAAAGGTAGCCATGTTAATCTGTAACTTTAAAAAGGAATAGTCATGTGGTACCATAAACACTAAAATATACAGTATCATGAGCTTTCGTGGGCAAAACCCACTTCGTCAGATGAGATGGAGAAGGATAACAGGAACCCAGAATTTATATAGAAAAAAAGGGGAAAAAAGGTGCCCATTGATTGTAGGGCCAGTGCTAATTAGGCTAATTAAATGCGCTGGAAGTATCCCATACTAGCTACCATTAAATTCTATGGAAAACCTTCAACTGATTTCTAGAGAGCAGAGTGAGGTCTACACTGAGTGCTTTTGAAATCCTTATCAGTAGGGAAATCCATGCTTAACCCTGCACAAGTTACTGATGGAGAATTTTAATCCGAGGGTTTGGATGGGGGTCCAAGCCTGTCCCAATTAATTCCAGACACCCTTCTTAAGCAACCAGCTTTATTCAGAAATGCATTCCAGGGCAAAAATCTCCAGGATACTCCCAGGAAAAGTTTTGCAACTTCTCAAACAAAAGGCAATGTCTTTTGTACTACCTTACATGGTAATCACCCCTTTCCCACTGACCACTTAGTTGCATGCATACACAGGTCATGGCCCTTGCACCAAATTCCCTCCAATCATTACCTACCTCTTCACATGACCTTCTCAGGCCTTACAACAGGTTCAAACTAGTAAAATAGGTTTATACCAGTTTCATCTATCACCTCCTGGTTGTATACCTGTGTCCAAGCACGTATCTCTTTACAAAGACCAGGCTTAACATCCAGGTCACACAGTGGGCATTCTGACAACAAATTAATTTGATCCTTCATTTACACAGTTAGAGAACTCCTTCATGACCATAGTGTAGGGACTTGGAATAACCCACAAAGAAAACTGCCATTAAAGTAGGAACACTGATAATTATGCTGCTGTAGATAAAGTACTAGAGGCATCTGCTCCTGTGATCATCTTTTGCCCTGGGTCACTCTTTTGCAGTTTCAACAAGATAGCATGGTGAGCCGTGACCAAAATTTCCAATGGCCAAACAGGAATAAAGGAGAGCAGGGGGAACATACTCATATTGAGGGGAAAACTTGCTGTGACATAGGGTTGCAAATGTGTTTGCCCTCTAAAAACACAAGCCTTTGTTGGCATTTTAAAATTCAAAACTCTGGCAACCCTTCTGCAGAAAAGCCAAACTTTTCTTCTTAGACACCTGCACTTTTAGGAAATTGACAACTAGCATCGCCTTTTCTGGGGCTATTCTTAAGCAATCTATGACAAAGAAGGGGGAAAAAAATCTCAAAGGCGTTCAAGTGTATATTAACTCCATGACAGGGACTATCCCTCCAGCCAATTAGAGCAAATAATGGTAGTTCAACATACGGATGACAGCTGCCAGGAACTTGTCAGACTGTAAAAAACTAGTTGGAGTTACAGGATAAAACCATCTGTTGAAAAGATTCTGCATTGACAAAGACGTAATGATCTCCATATGCCAGAAAGTCATGCTCCTGCAACAATGAATAGTAATGGCAAAAATTTTGCCAGAGGTGGTACTACTGAAAATTCACAAGGGGTTCCAATGCATATTCAAATGCCAGCGGATGCTGCTGCCCAATGGCTATGCAAGTAGTGATAGAAAACTTGACATGACAAATAGGCCTTTGTGACCAGCCAGAAGTGATGTGACCTACAGATATCTCAGAGTGCAGCAATAGGATTATTCTTTGGGATAGAACTCAGACCTCTTTGTAGCCGTCTTCTCTGCACATACTGCGAGAGCAAAGATGGGGAGAAACCTGTTCACCTTGTCATTCAAAATCCCAAGTTCATTCTTGATTGATAGGTCCATCTAGCCTAGTATCCTGTCTTTCACCAGTGGCCAATACCAGGTGCCCCAGAGGGAATGAACAGAAGGGGGAATCATCAAATGATCCCTCCTCTGTCACTCATTCCCAGCTTCTAACAAACAGGCTAGGGTTAACATTCCTGTCCTTCCTCGTTAATAGCTACAGATGGACCATGAATTTATATAGCGCCTTTTTTAACCCTGTTAAAATCTCGGCCTTCACAACATCAAATTCCATTTCCAGAGCCTTCAAAATGGTTTCAGATCCCAGAGCTGTGGGCATGGATGTTTTCAAACAAAGCTGCAGCAATAGAACACAAATCAGTTGCTGCCACAGAGTTAGAGTGGTATGAACTGAGCCAAGGATGAGTGATTTTTTTTTTTTGAGCATCTCATTTCAGTTAATATGCCAAGGTTAAGTATTTCTTTGGCACTTAGATATTATGCTGAGAGCATCAGAGGTGCAGATGGATAGATTTCTAGACTGTTGGTCAAGCAGCAAGCTTTGGATGTGATGTGACTGTTGAAGTAGATGCTCCCTGAGAGATGTTCCTGGGAAAGTGGCAATCCCTCTCAGTTTCTCAGTGTAAGATTCACTGGTATGCACCCCCACCATATTGATCCCAAGTTCACAAACTCAGGCTCATGCTACTGTGTGGCTTGGGATGGTACTCAGACTCTGATGCCTGGGAAGTGGAGTAAGTTTCAAGGTCTACTCCAAGCCGCAACTTGAAACGCTGTCTACACAGCAATTGTCCATTCAGCAGTGTGAACACTATAATACAAAGTCTCGCAGCTGCATAGGCGCACTGGGGGTGAGTGAAGAGGGGGGACAAAGAATCTTCCCCCTCCTCAAGATGCTTTCATAAAGGCAAGGAATAATTGTAGTCCCTGTGCTAGGGGGAAGCCCAGGGATTGTTCGCCCCATGCACCCCCTTGGGATGAGCATTGCTTTCAAAAAGGGTAGGCAGGAATGAGATGATCCAGCACATTGTTGGCATAGAACATGTGCCTTCTCGCTGCATACTAGCCCCTCCATTGGGGACTGTCCCTCCCTTCGTGTTGTCTTAGCACGGGGGTGGACAATTTTTGAAGGGGGGGCACTTCACAAATCTCTGAAGTGGCCAGGGGCTGATGCGTAAGGGGCGGGACCTCGGGCGGAAGGGGCGGGGTTGAGAACTACCCTACTGGATGCTTTGCTTGGCCTGGGGTCCCTGACATCTGGCCAATGGCAGGGACTTGGAGCAGATGGGAAGGTTCTGGGGGCTAGCCTCCACACGGAGTTGTTTGGGATGGAGGCTTAGAATTCATATACCATAGCTCTCAGCTCCTGGCCCTGCTGCTAACCTGTTGCCTGGCAGGCACAAGGCCTATGAATAGAAGTCCAGTGGGACCGAGAGCTGCGAGCCCTTTCAATTGCTTCTCTTTAAAGGGTTTGTGCTTGCGGGGTAGCTCCCAGGCAACGTAGCCACCCAGTAAGCACGATCCCTTTGAATAGAAGCAGCTGAAAGGGTTCATGCATCTCTAGCTCCCAGGATGGGGCCTAGAACTGCCTCACAGGCCAGATGAAAGCCCTAGGTGAGCCAGATCCAGCCTGCTGAGAGGTTTTTACCCACCCCCTCTTAGCATCTGCATTGCCTCCGATGCAGGGGTGCCTGAGGACCTGTCTACAACAGAGTCTGACTCCAATTTGAGCCCCTCTTCTGTCCTCACGTAAATCAGTCAGCAAGCACTCAGGGTCTGCGTCCTAGGACTCTGGTAGAGGATGGATCTGAGTCCGGCAGTGCCCTACCATTATGTGGTATAGATGGCGCTTAAGTCATGGAGTGGAGTCAGCAGGTCTGCATAGTGCAGTGTGGACATAACCTGATAGTGAGAGCCAGGCCCAGCAAGTATAAATCCAGATTTGCTGGGAAGCATGGGCCAGAGAGCTACAGATACTTGAAGTGATATCACTCTTGGGTTAGTGCCAACCTCTACAGATTGTTTGAGGCCAGTTCAGGACACCCATGGTTAAGGGTTTTCCCAAATGGGCTTCACATGCAGATAAGTTTAAATTGACAGAAAAAAACTTGACCTGAAAGCTCCTTAATTTTGTATCTCAGATGTTCCCAAGTTCAGTAGTCAGTCCTTGGAGGCCCAGTGGGAGCACATTCATGGAAGAGAGATTTCCTGTTGCTGAGGAGAAAACCAATTTACCTCAAAGTATCACAAGCACTGTTTCTTCCCACGATGCGCACTTAGGCTATGTCTAGACTGCAGGCTTCTTTCGAAAGAGCCTCTTTCGAAAGAGCGCGTCTAGACTACAATGCGCGGATCGAAAGATCGATCCGCTATTTTGAAAAAGAGCGTCCAGACTGCCGGACGCTCTTTCGAAATTCAAAGCCACCCGGAACTGCTTCTGCCAGGGCATGGGGGCAGCATTTCCTTCCGGGTGCTGCCTGCCTGCCCTTTGCAGAGACGCGTGGTTAAAGGGACACTCCTGAACACCCGTTGCTCTGCTCCTGCAGCTGCCTTTGCTGTCCCTTGAGGAATTTTGCAAGGCATTGCAGTGCTGCTTTGGAGTGCTCAGCTTCCTGGGACACCCCAGCAGCTTTTTTCTTTTGAGGTTTTTCTGCTTGCAGACCCTTATTTTTGGCATGGAGCCAGAGCTGCCCCTGGGCAGGCGATGGCCCCACACCACCATACTGCAGCTGTTGCTGCATCTTCATGACACAGTCACGAGGCTCCTTCCCGAGCTGCTCCCAGACCAGAGGGACGAGGGGTTCCTCCATCAGGCAGCCGCACTGCCCTTGCCTCCGAACTTTTTCATGGACAGGCGTGTTTGGAGGTTTGACACCAGCTCTGAATGGTGGGACCGGCTCGTGATGGAGATCTGGGATGACCAAGACTGGCTACGCAACTTCCGCATGAGAGAGACCACTTTCCAGGAGCTGTGTACCTGGCTCGCCCCTGCTCTGGAACGGCAAGACACCCACCTGCGGCCCGCCATCCCCCTGGAAAAGAGGGTCGCCATTGCCCTCTGGAAGCTGGCAACCCCTGAAAGCTACCGCTCCGTGGGACACCAATTTGACGTGGGGAGATCTACTGTTGGGGCCGTCTTGATGGAGGTAAGTCATTGTCTGGGGACAGTCACAGTTTGGGGTGGGGGGAAGGGAGACTGTCAGGAAGGGCCAAGTGGAGTGGGAGGGAGCTTCTCCACTCACCCTGAATTGTGTGTGGGGGGGGGGGTTCTGAGGAGGGGATTCCCGGGGTGTTTGAGAGGGAAGGTGGGCGGTGGGTTCTCCTCCTAAGACATAAGGCACCCCTTCTAACACTTTGTTGTCTGTCTCGTTCTGCAGGTGGTGAGGGCCATCAATTCGGAGCTGCTCAACAGGCTCATCTGTCTACCGGATCTGGACAGCGTCATGGCCGGCTTTGCTGCCCTCGGCTTCCCGAATTGCGGAGGAGCGCTCGATGGGACACACATTGCCATCCGTGCACTGCCCCATCGAGCAGCCCAATTCATCAATAGAAAGGGCTACTTTTATATGGTCCTCCAGGCCCTGGTCGACCATCGTGGACAGTTTTCGGACATTTGTGTTGGGTGGTCAGGGCGGGCACACGATGCCCGCATCTTCAGGAACTCGTACCTGTACCGGAGGCTTCAGGCAGGAACATTTTTCCCCCATCACCAGTTTGCGGTTGGGGATGTGCATAGTGGCTGATGCCGCCTATCCCCTGATGCCGTGGCTGATGAAGCCCTCCACCGGCCAGCTGGATGCGAGCAAGGAGCAGTTTAATGCTCGCCTTAACCGGGCTCGCAACCAGGTCGAATGTGCGTTTGGCCGTTTAAAGGGCAGATTCCGGTGCTTGCTCACACACCTCGACATGGGGGAGACCAACATCCCCGAGGTGGTGGCCGCGTGTTGCGTCCTCCATAACCTCGTGGAGAGGAAAGGGGATGCCTTCCTACCAGGGTGGGGGAGAGCTGCTGATGCCCAGGAGAGGCTCTTTGCCCAGCCCCGGACAGCTGCCATCCGCCAGGCTCACCGGTCTGCAGTTGGCATCCGGGAGGCCCTCCGGGAGCAATTCTCCAGTGGAGGCCACTGAGACTGAGTGCACTGAGGGGCTTCTGCCTGGGGACTGGGCCCTGGCCCAATAGAAGCTTCCCTCCACAACCCATCTCCTGACCCAGTTTGGACACATCATTTACACCAGGGTGTGTTTCAAAATAAAATGTTCTCTTTACTTCTTAGGTAATATGTACAAAATTATAAATGTTGCAAACATAACAAATTTTTTTTTCATTTTTGTTGTTGCCAAACTATATACAATAAAGAAACAGTTTGTTTAACCCTTTGTTTGTGCTTTATAACTGGGGTGATGGGGGTGATTGAAACCTGGAGGGGGGAAGGGGACTGGAAACGTGGAGGGGGGAAGGGGACTGGAAACCTGGAGGGGGGAAGGGGATCAGGTTGAACGGGGCTTGGCAGATTTCCCTTTCCTGCCTGGGCCTCGTGTTTGGGGTGCTCCCCGGCTACGGGATCGGGTGATGCACCTGTCGGTTGGCTGGCTGCTGGGGGGCTCTTGGGACGTGGAAGCCTGGGGGAGAGGAGGGCCAGGAGGAGAGAGGGGCTGGGGAACTGGGGGGGCTGGGGGAGAGGAAGGTCCAAGGGGGGAAAGGGATGCTGTTGTGGAAGGGGGGTTTGGTGGGGTGGGGTCATGGGGTGCTGGAGGAGCAGGACCAGGCACAGCAGCAGGCAAGCCGCTGACCTCCCTCAGGGTGCTGTACAGGAGCGTGCGCTGCAGAACCAGCTCGTTCATGAGCTGATCACGCCAGCGCTCCTCTGCCTCCGCCCTCTGTTGCAGGATGGAGTTCTGCTCCTGCACAGCCTCGACGTGCTGTCTGAGGATGTCCGCGTAGACACGCCTGTGTCTGTGGCTCCCATGTCCCCGAGATGGAGATGGAGATGGAGGTGGGGCTGGGGTGCTGCGGCCCTCTTCCACGGCTTGTCCGGCTGTGGAGGAAAAGAAGAAGACACAATCAGTCCTATAAACTGGACTCTGTAGCACTTACAATACTAACAGGATGGTTTATTAGGGGATGAGCTTTCCTGGGCCAGACCCACTTCCTCAGATCAGAGTAACATGGCTACATTTCTATCACAATCAGTCATGTGTGCAACAGCTGTCCAAAAGGGCATGCCCTCTCCCTTGAGACAGGGGAAGCAGACATTCTGAAGGTCACACTGTGTGTGTGTGTGTGTGTGTGTGTGTGTGTGTGTGTGTGTGTGTGTGAGAGAGAGAGAGAGAGACCTGGGCATCAGCCTGAGCATGACAGGTTTCCCTTGTGCATCACCTACTGTGCACCCACCTACCTCCCCCCCCCCCCGGATGTGACACAACCTCACTGTACTCACCTGCTGCTTCCTCTCCTGCGCCAGATGACGCCTGGGAGGCCTCAGAGGTCTGGGTGACTGGCTCCACGGTGGTGAGGGTCGCCGTCTCCTCGGTGTCCTCCTCCTCCTCTGGGCCCATGTCCCCGTCTCCAGAGTGCTGTAGCTCCCGCTCTGGAGCGTCCACCACGGGGTCTGCCAGTCCGGACTGCACGAACCTCCGTGGTGTGCGTGCTTCTGCACTGCCACCCAGGATCTGGTCCAGCTCTGGGTAGTAGGGGCAGTAGTGGGGGGCTGCCCCAGACCGGGAGCTCTCCTCCCTGGCTTTGGCGTAGCCCTGCCGCAGCTCCTTTACCTTGGAGCGCACCTGGTCCTGGGTGCGGGGGTAGTGGCCCTTCTGGGCCAGGGCTTCAGCCATGCGGCCATAAATTTTGGCATTTCACCGCCGGCTTTTGAGGGCCTGTAAGGCCTCCTCCTCTCCCCACAGCTCCAGCAGGCTCTTGATCTCTGCGCCGGACCAGGATGGTGCCCGGCGCTTGGAGCCCTTGGCTGGGTCCTCAGAAGGCTCGGTGGAAGGGCCAGGATGGTCTTGGGGCTGGGACATGCTGCAGCAAGGTCGCCGTGTGCTCTGGCTCCTTGTCTGCAACAAGTGTCTGTGAGGGTGCCTGTCCCTTTAAGGAATGGCTGCAGCCAGGAACCACAGATGTGCAACCCATGCCCCAGATTGTCCACCAGGGCTTCTTCCTGGAGGCCAATTCTTTCGAAAGAAAGGGCTCGCCCCGTCCAGACTCACGTTCTTTCGACGGATGTCCCTCGAAAAAGGCGTTCTTCCTCGTGAAATGAGGTTTACCGCCGTCGAAAGAAAAGCCGCGTTCTTTCGATTTACTTTCGAAAGAACGTGGCTTGAGTCTGGACGCAGGGGAAGTTCTTTCGAAAAAAGGGTACTTTTTTCGAAAGAACCCCTGAGTCTGGATACGGCCTTATACTGAAGCTCTACCTAAACCTGGGCCTGACCTAAACACCACCCCTTTCCCTAATATAGACCTAGGGCAATTGATTGTAGCAGGCTAGGTTGAGGTCAGACATAGCTAGCACATCTTAACTAAACCTGGCCTGATCTTTCCCCTTTTCCTAGTCTAAAGTCACAGACTGAATATAAAAACAGTTGAAAGCCAAACCCCTCCAAAAGGAAGTCAGTGATGTGGTTTGTCCTTCCCTCCAGTGAAGTTGGCAGAAGTGAATGCCCTAGCTCCACAATATGTAAACTCATACATTTGGGTTGGAGTCTGTCATTCAGATCAACATTGAAATGACATTAATTTCTTAGAGTTTACAGTACTGCAGCCGGTATGTGGGCAGAGGCAGGGGGAAGATAGAGATGGAAGTATATGCATGGCCCTTCCATCTGACTTGAAATGAATTGTTTCCTCAGTGTTGAGTCTCAGAAGGATAGCTGTGCTACTCTGTGTGGGTATGTCTACACTTGCACACTAGTTTGAACGAGGGATGCAAATGCAGGCATTTGAAATAGTCAAGGAAGCAAGGATTTAAATATCCCGTGCTTCATTAGCATGATCTCATCGATGTGTTACTCCGATCAACAGCTGTTTCAAAAGTGAAAGTGCACACTGGGACGCGTTAGTTTGAACCAAACCTCTTGGTTTGAACTAAGCATCCCGGTGCGCACTTTCACTTTTGAAACAGCTGTTGATCGGAGTAACACGTCGACGAGATCATGCTAATGAAGCACAGGATATTTAAATCCTTGCTTCCTTGACTATTTCGAATGCCTGCATTTGCATCCCTCGTTCAAACTAGGGTGCAAGTGTAGACATACCCTATCTGACTAAACGAGGAGTCCTATGGTACTTACAGACTAACAGATTTATTTGGGCATAAGCTTTTATGGGTAAAACCCACTTTATCAGATACATTGGAGTAGAAATTATGGAGGCAGGGATATAATTTTATAATTTAAAGAAGTTACTTATCACATGTAGTACCAGGGTTAACGAGGCCAATTCAATCAGGGTGGATGTGGGTCACATTTAAAAGTAGCCAACCTGCTACAAAGAGAAACAGCAGAGCTGCAATTCATTTGCAAATTTAACACAATCAAATTAGGAGTGAATAAGGATATAGAATGGCTCTCATTACAAAGCACTGGTCCTATACATGTATCATATGTTCTCGTATATCAAGTATAGGACCAGTGCTAGAGGCCGATTCAATCAGGGTGGATTTAGCTCACCCCCACAGGCTGACGGAGGGGTGTGTATACCAAGGGAAAATTACCTTTGTAATGAGAGCCATTCTATATCCTTATTCACTCCTAATTTGATTGTGTTAAATTTGAGCTTTTTACTGTACTCAATCTGTCACTACTTAAGGCTGTGGTTCTCAATTGGTGGTCCATGGTGACTTTTTCGGTGGTCCACAGGAACATTGTCCAAAGTCACATGGCATAAGCAGGCACCACCGTTTGGCTGTTTTACACCGTGTTCACAAGCCTGCGGTGCGTCATCCATAGCATCACCTAGGACGTAACTGCGTTGTGTTGCCAGTAACTTCCGTCTGAGGGCTCTGAGTGTCAGTGTAGCTGCTGCCATCGTGCTGAGTGGTTGCTGTGTTGTTCATGCTGTGCTATGTGTGCTGGAGGTGGTCCACGAAAATTTTTTGATTGGCCTGGTGGTCCATGGACAAGTTGAGAACCACTGACTTAAGGCAATGACTAAAGCGTCAATGGTGCTAATCAGAGAACTTCCGTTTGCTGCTGCCCCTACTCTCATAGTCTATGATAAAGGTCTACTACAAGAACTCAAGGACCATCTTGCAAGTGCTTGTCAGGCATTTGCTCTCACCATCAGCATTAAGAAAATAGTTATATTCGGACAGGGGGTATTCTTTCATACTAGTGTTTCCACAGACACATCACTGGTTTTCAGCACTGCAACCTTCCATGCCTCTCTGGTTGGGTGATGATTTTCCTTAGTCAGAAATATGCTCCTCTACCTCTCATTCTCAGACTAGAAGGCCTTACTCTTCAGCATTGATACCTGGCACAGTTACTAATATGATCTAAGAATCTGGATCCTTTGCCTGGTAGAGATTAGGGTCTTATACCCTACTACTGGCCATACTGGAAGCTATGGGGATTTCCTCCCACCACAAGAACTTCCTGGCTGCCATCTTCTTTCAGATTCCTGAGCAGGTGCTGCCATAGGTCTCAGGAAGAGACGTGGGATATTTTCTTCCAGAACCTGGTGGGCATTGAGCATAAGCAACCTGTGCTAGAAAGAGACGCATTCTGTCCCCCGGCATATATGCATGCAAATATGCACACATCCACACAGACTTAAATTGTTCATCTGCACCCACCTCGTAAGAGTGGCGTGAAACTTAAAGCACTTTACAAACAACAATCAAGAGCCTCGGAGGGATGGGACTACATGACTCTGAAGAACTATTTAACAGGGACAATATTCTACAGTTCTTGCACTGTAGCTCAATGCAGTGGGAATCCCTTAAAACCCACAATCAAGTTATAGCCCACTGACTGAGTAGTTCTCACATAACCTTGTGGATATATTCAGCCAACAAGTTAATGTAAACATGACCCGTTGTCTCTCGTCTTGTACTGAGATTGTAAACTCTTTGTGAAACGAGCTGTTGTTCGCTATGCCTAGTGCCCTAGTAGTGACTAGATCTCATGTGCTTCCTTCATATACATAATTAATACTAATAGCACAATGATTTCTGGACTAGATGATCTACCAGTGGTTCCTTCCAGCTCAAATCACTCCACGATTCCAAATATATAAATCTGCACAGAAAAGTGCCTTTAATGCCTTGCTAGTACTAATTTTGGAAGCTCTTTGGGGACTTGGAAAGCTGAGACTAGATTTATTATTTGAGATCTGTTTCCCTGTATGTCTTACTGGGGAGGCAGAACAATGACAATAAGATAAGATAATGATAAGATAAATGAAGCCAATGATGTATAACCCATAATGAGAGCTTGCACACTCCAGGGGGTATATGTACCCCCGTTGGAAAACCACTGAGCTAGATAATAAGGAGATAAGTAGCAGTCAATGTGGATTTGTCAAGAAAAGCTTAATGTCTAAACCTAATAGGGTTGTTTTTTTGATAGCGTTACAAACCTTGTGGATGGGAGGAAGTGGTAGACATGATAATATGTTGGATTTAGTAAGGGTTTTCATGCTGTCTTGCATGATCATCTCAAACTACCAATATATAGCTGTGAGGGTCGGAGATACCCCACCAGAATGGGGCCAATCTGCCCCACACTCTGCCCGCGGTTGCACACACACTCCTTGGAGTAGGCTGAGAGGTGCTTGCATGTGCTGCTCTCAGGCCGCGGCCCAGCTGACTGGCATGGGGGCCATCAGCCATGGAGCCCTCCACGCCGAAACTATGCCGGACGCAGTGGGATGCCCTTGACCCTGGGGTCGGTGGGTGACAGCATCAGGAGGCGACCCATGTAGGGGATTAAAAAGGGGCAATGGGAACACAAGGTGGGGAGAGGAGTAGGTGGGGAAGGGTGTATGGTGGTGCGATGCTGACACCAGAGGGGTAGGAAGCAGCCCAGGGCAGGGTGTCATAGGACTTGACAGAACACCAATAGAGCCTGTTCTTAGGGTCCTGGGCTGGGGCCCGTGAGAGTGGGTGGGCCCAGGTCCCCCTACCGGCTAGTTCGAACCCCGTGCCGCGCGGCTACACGCAGGATGGAGTAGCTAGTTTGGATTAGGCTTCTAATCCGAACTAGCTGTACTCCTCGTGGAGTCGAATCCGAACTAGCTACTCCGTGCCATGTGTAGCCGCGCGGCACGGGGTTCGAACTAGCCGGGATTTAAAAATGGTGGCGTCTGGCTTATGCAAATGAAGCCTGGGAAATTCAAATCCCGGGCTTCATTTGCAAGTTCAGTATGCCTACATTACCCTGCTAGTTCGAACTAGTGGGGTAGTGTAGACATACCCCTAGTCAATTAGGTGCGATCACCCCATCCCAGGCGGGGGAGGAGGGGTCAGTGGATCCTGCAGCTGTCACCCGCCTCTGCGGGGTGGGGCCTGAGCCCACAGTCCAGTCCCTTTTGTTCGACTGCCACCTTGTTCTGTTGCACGCCTGAGCTGGCGCTGCCCGAGATTGAATGCTCCTGGGAGGTGAGGGAGGGGGACCCGGTCCCACCCTCTCTCTGGGTCCCAGTCCGGGGCCCTAAGCATCAGGGCTTGCTCACGCCCCGACGTGGTAGACGGGGGTCATTCCAGCCGTAACTCGTCTACCCACAGACGTCAAAAAGGCCCCGCCCCGGGCTTCTTCCTCCCTTCCCAGGTACCTTCATGCCGCCGTCCCTGTTCCCGAAGCCTACCCCGGTTCAGGAGTCCGGGTCCAGTGTCGCTCTGACGATGCCCCATGAGGCCATTCCCTCCGCCGAGTCCGGTCTCTGCCAGGTCGCTCCTTCCAGGGCCGGCTTGGCAGCGTCTAGTCGCCATCGGAACCGGGACTTGCCGACCGCCGGCTGTGGCGGCCGTCCCGGGATCCCCTGGGTCGAGGCCAGGCCGTCTGCCTGCCTCGGTGCTGCTCGGGGTCCGTCCTGCGCCCGGGGGCTCTCCTCCCTCTCTGCGAGGAGGCTACCCCCTCCCTTGCTGGTGGCAAGCCTTTTTAAACTGGCCCGCCGCGCCGGACACCGCCTGGGTCTCCTCCCCTTCCGGCAGCGTGCCGGTCCCGGCAGCCGCTCGGCTGCCTAGCTCTGCCCAGCCCCCGCTCAGCGCGGCCTCCGGGGAGGGACCAGCGGTTCCGTGCTGGTGCAGACGCGGAGGCTGAGCACGGCCCCGCCGGCTTCCCCCGCCCAAGCCAAGGCCGGGGGGAGGGGCTTGGGCCGAGCTACCGCTTTCCGTGGCGTGGTGGCCCAGGCCGTCTCCTGTGCGGGTCACTGGCAGCCCATCACAGCTACAAATATCATAAAAAGTCGACAAAATGTGTCTTATAAGGAAAAATTTTAAAAAACTGGAGAAAATTGAGGGGCGACATTAACCGTTTTCAGGTACATAAAAAGTTGTTACAAGGAGGAGAATGAAAAGTTCTTGTTAACCTCTGAGGACAGGACAAAAAGCAGTGGTCTTAAATTGCATCAAGGGAGATTTAGGGAGGATATTAGGAAAAAGTCAGGGACACAGTGGTTAAGCACTGGAACAAATTTTGCCTAGAGAGGCTGTAGAATCTCAGAAGTTTATAAGAACAGGTGCATGAAATGAAGCATCTGGAATTGACCTCTGTCAGGAAACAGGATAGATGGACTATTGGCTCACCTAATATGGCCATTCGTATGTTCTTATGCTATGCATCTTAAATACATGTGTCAGGAATAGTCTAATTACTATGTAATCCTGCCTAGAGTGTAGGGGACTGGATTAATGACCTATTAATGTCCTTGCACATCTAGGATTCTATTACCTTGCTTCCAAAAAGTATAAATATTGAAGAGGCAGCTAAACAAGTGACTCAGAGTTTTGAGCTAGAAGGAAAATGAAATATGGTATCAGTTACGATTGAAAAGTCTGCAGAAAAGAGAAATGTTTTGTGCTTATACAATACTATGAGAGCCTCAGATGAAAGGTATTCTAGAGATGTTAATTAATGAAACCTCAATGGGCAAGAACTGTTTCACTCTTCTGAAAAAGATGTAGTTTAAAGAGATTAGATGATTCAGTAAAACTAGTAAAATGTGGTCCAGATGAAATTACTATAAGGTACATGCACAATTGGTTGAAAAAAATATACTCAGGATAATTATCAATGATTTGCTTTCTTACAACTGGGATCTCTCCTGGGTCTGGTACTATTCAATATTTTCATGAATAGCCTGGATGGTGGAGTAAAGAATACTCTTGAAAAATCCTCAATGTAAAACAGATGGGGAGCAAACACTTTAGAATACTGGCATAGGATCCAAAATGACCTTGATAAACTGGCAAACTGAAATCAACAAAATGAAATGTAGTAAAGACAAATGCAAAGCACTATATTTAGGCAGCAAAAATGAAATGGAAAACTACAAAATGAGTAGTAATTGGATAGACACTAGTACCACAGAAAAGGATCTGGGGTTACACTGAATTTGAGCCAACAATGTGATACAGTTTTGAAAATAGCAAATATTATTCTGGGAAAGTAATTGCTCTGTCATGCTTGTATTGTTTGGTTTTACAGATGATTTCAATTTCTAAAATCTAATAGTGCAATCAAATCCCCATGAAGAAAAATGCTCATAATACAAAAACGCCTTATTTAATTTGGTTCCCTTTGTATTAGGCACTCTGACAATCCTATTATTATTTTACATATGAGTGCTTTGTGAAAATACAGTATGAAATGTGACCTGTTTAGAGACTCCACAATCTCTGAAAGACAAAACACACAATGGAAAGATACTGTCCAGGACAAAAAATTGAATTATTAGAATTTATCAACAGGGAGAATGGAGAAAGAGACTTACATACTGAAGTGGGTTTCACACACTTCCTACTCTATTACTGGAGAAATCAGCAGATATATTTGCACTAAAGACTTGACCAGAAAGGGTCAAGAATAGGAGATACGAAAATCTAGTTTCCATAATCTCTGTTGACAATAACATAGGAGAAAGGCATAGCAAGAACCAATGGTTAAAAGTTAAAGCCGGACAAATTAATTCAAATTAGAATGAGCCAAGTTGATCAGAAATTTTCTATCAGGTTTATATTCTGAGAGAAAATTATGGCAGTTTTCCACAAAATCAAAATATTCTGGGGGAAGTTTTCGATTTTGCTTATATTTCTCCATTTTTATAAGGAAAATCAAAACAAAAAACTTTATTTCAGGTCAATTTAACCCAACTGAAAATGTCATTGTGTTGAACTGGTTTCACAAGGCATAAGGGTTCAGTTGGCAAAGGCTTTCCTCATCGACCAATCCCTGTCTTGACTGCCGATTTGTGCCGACCATTTTTATGCTAATGAAGTGGGGGATATTTAAATCCCTGCTTCACTGACTATGTCGGTATGTCTAATTTACATGCCTCTATCGCCAGAGGCACATAGTCTAGACAAACTCAATAAGCAGCTAATCTTGTACGCCTTAGTCTGTTTGTGAACAGCTTACCTTAAGTCTAGATATTTGTAATAGACACATACAACAGGTCTATGGATCCTCTCTAGTCCCTGCAACCTGGATTCCCAGGCAAAGGATTATGTTGTCCACTCACTCACAGGCTAGTTTTATTACATTCTAAAGAAGAGCTCTTTGTAAGCCCAAAAGCCTCACTCAGCAACAGAGGTTGGTCCAATAAAAGATATATTACCTCACACACCTCGTCTCCCCAGAACCCAGGAACCCACGCAGCTAAAACAACACTGCCTGTAATCCCAATAAGTGAGTCCTCTTCATATTTTGTACGTATACTTCATATTAGAGATTAGACCGAATACATCCAGTTCTGAAACAATTTCTGGCACTGACACGAGGTTGTGTGAGGTACAAGATGACATCAACTGTATGTAATGTGATTTTTGTGCTCAGTTCTACTTCCTCTAAACCCTAGGTTTTCTTCAGTCATCCTAATTTGCTCCTCCAGAGGCTGTACAATTGAAGAAAAAAAAAAAACCAGGGTAAGAAGAGGTCAGAGATCACTTTTTATTACATATTTCAGTGCCATATGTCATTTTCTGTCTTTGTAAATTCAAACTTACTCATGTTAGCTTTAATTTACTTCCAGGCCTTACACTTCACCAGAACGAGACAAAGATAAGTTTTTACTCCTCTTACATTCTGTGGTGAGGTTTCAAGATCTTTTCTAGCTAGTTCCTCTCCTTACCACACCAAGGTTTCCTTGTCAGATAAATATGTGCCACCTCATGTACTTAGAAACAGAGTGATGAGCAAAATATAAGTACCTAGGAAGACAGCAATGAACACTGAGGACCAAGAACACTTTCACAGAAGATGCCAAACGGGATGCAGGACTACAGCCTAATGAATCCACTGAATATTTATTGTGTGCTCACTTTTCAGTCATTGTTAAAAAGGCAGGCCAGGCTTTCTTACTGCACCCGAGATAATTAAAAAAGAAAAAAGGGGAAAAATAGGAGGTTTTTAAAATGTACATTTATCTCTAGGTAGTTGACATGTTTTGCTAGGTATAATGTGTGAATGTGTGTTCTTGAAAGGACATATGTGGGTGGTAAACTTTTGCACGCATTAGTGCTCCTGAAGAAAAGATTCCAAAAACACTTTTTCCCCTTTCTCTGCATCTCTTGGTTTGTGAAGAAATAAAATTGTGCGGTAAGTTATAAAAGGAAATATGAAGAGCTGCTTTGACTTTATAGCATCGGCAACCCAACGGTATGTCTAGACTACATGCCTCTGCCAGCAGAGGCGTATAAATTAGACTACCCGACATAGTCAATGAAGTAGGGATTTAAATATCCCCCGCTTCATTAAAATAAAAATGGCTGCCACGTTGTGCCGGCTCAGCTGATCGTCAGCACAGCCCGGCAGTCAAGATGCGGCTCGGTCGGCAAGGAAAACCTTTGCCGACTGATCCTGTAAACCTTGTTTCAGGAGGCATAAGGGATCGTTGGCAAAGGCTTTCCTTGCCGACCGATCCGTGTCTTGACTGCCGGGCTGTGCCGACGATCAGCTGAGCCGGCACAACGTGGCAGCCATTTTTATTTTAATGAAGCGGGGATATTTAAATCCCTACTTCATTGACTATGTCGGGTAGTCTAATTTATACGCCTCTGCCGGCAGGGGCATGTAGTCTAGACATACCCCAAGAGTGCAGTCCAGAATAGATATTTTACATGCTAACAAATAACCCCACTTACAATTATGTATATTTATTTTACAAAGGTGCTGCCTATCAAGTTGTATCTCCATATTAAGATGATGTAATAATTTCTGGTGTAATTTCTATGGAGCTAGTACAATTTTTCCCTGCTGCGTACTTGGCTCTCTAACTATAGTATTATCTACCAGATGTAGAACTAAAAAAAATAATCCTCAAGCTATGATAAATACAGATGCCATTACAAGCTACCACCTGTGGTCATTTAGGAAGCCACAAATGAACTGAAGTCAAGAAGTCCTTTCTTTTAAAGTCAGTAGGAGTTTTGCATCACTTAAAAATGCATCGTCTAGTTAAGTCTTTGTTTTTCTGTCTTAGTATTTTCGCCATGTTCGTCTCCACACTTGTCTAAGGAAAAATGTGGCTTCAGATCCAGCCAATCCATGCTTTGTCCTCACCATATTGCAACCTAACTTTCATCTTTTATAGGGTTACTGGCTTAGTGAATGGGATAGTAGTAAGCATGATATCCTGATTTTAGTAAAGCTTTTTTCATAATCTCACATGATTTTCTCATAAATAAACTAAGGAAACATGGTCTAGATGGTGAGTGCACAAATGGTTAAAAGGCGGTACTCAATGAGTAGTTATGTTTAGGGAGAGTGTAATTAATGTGTCTCGCAGGGGTCAGTCCGGTTTTATTCAATATTTTTGTTAATGACCTGAATAATGAAGTGGGGAATAGGCTTCTAAAATGTGCAGATCCCCTCAAGCGGGAAGGTGTTGTAAGTACTTTGAAGGACAGGATTAGAATTCAAAATGACCTTGGCAAACTAGAAAATTGGTCTGAAATCGATTAGATGAAATTCAGTAGAGACAGGTACAAAATACTTCATTTTAGAAGGAACAATTTAATCTACAACTACAAAATGGGGAATAAGTAACCGGATAGTAATGAGGCAATTATGATGGTTACAGTGGATCATAAACTGACTCTGAATCAACAAAGTGATGCTATTGAAAAAAAAAAGCTATTATCATTCTGGGGGGGCATTAACAGGAGTTTCATGTGTAAGACATGAATATGTGGGAAGTAACTGTCTTGCTTTGTCACTGGTGACACCTTAGCTGGGTTAGTGTGTCCCTTTCCAAATGCCACATTTTAGGAAAGATAAAGAAAAACTGGAAAGAGTCCAGAGGCAAAGCACCAAACATTGAAATATTTAGAAATCATGATTTCTGGATCTATAGGGAAAGGTTAAAAAAATTGACATACTTAGTCTTGACTTAAAAAAAAAAAAGACTGATGATGGACTTGATAAATCTTCAGATACGTTAAATGACTTGTTCTAGAGAGGACTGTGATCAATTTTTCTCCATGTCCACTATAGGTAAGACAAGAAACAATGGGTCTTTATCTGAAGCAAGGGGGATTTAGCATAGATATTAGGAGAGAAACTTTATAACAACAAGGACAGATAAGCTCTGGAATAGGCTTCCAAGAAAGGTTGTGGAATCACTATCACTAGAAGTAGGACACACACACATCTCAGAGGTGGTCTAGGTGGTTCCTTTGACCCTGCTTCAGCACAGAGGGCTGGACACGACAGTTTCTCAAGGTCCTGTCCAGTTCTTTGAGAGTCCATAGGGCTCATTAGGAGCTAAATAACTTTAGGTCTTCTATGCACTCAGCAACCCCTGAGTAGTCCCTTTTTGGCTAAAACTTCATATGGATTTGAACTGGTAGCTTTACTGATAGGCTCATAAGAAGCTTGAGTTTAGTTTCCATGCTTTGGGTGAAATCCTAGTTCTATTTAAATCAATGGAAGTTTTGCCATTAACTTTAAAGGTAGAATTTCTTCCTGTTTCTTGCTGGCTGAGCTAATGAGGCAAGTATGGAGGTGAAGGATGTGATGTGACATTTGTGGAAAAACGTGCTTGTGGTATGACTGAGCTATGCTTCATGCAAGATGGCCCATGCAAGGGTATCATTGGAAAGGTTATGATTTATTGAATATAATCATTTGCATGCATCTATCATAGTATTTGAAGTTAAGAATACTGATCTGTGTATCTGTATTTCATATTTGCTGCTTTAGAATCATAGAGCTGGAAGAGTCCTCAGGAGGTCATCAAGTCCAGCCCCCTGCCCAAGGCAGGATCAATCCCAACTTTGGGTCATTCCCACTGCTGACACTTCAGGGACTACAATGGAAAAGCCAGATAGGGCTTGATGGTCCATCATCTACCAGTACAATGGATTATGAAAAGGCTTGGACTTCCTGTGGACGTTCCATAATGCTACTGACTCATGGACAATGGAGTCAAGTGACCTGATCACTTGACACCAACCTGCACCTTGAACTTCTGAACTGCTTTATAGCGGGCTTAGAGGGAATCAAACAAATGTTTTCCACCTTATAGAAATTCTGGATAAGGCAGGGATGGAAAACAATTATTGTCTTCCGCTTGCCTTTACCTCTGCCTCCCCACCCCAGAGATATACTTGAAAACAGCTGGAAACAAAAGGATTGTGACTGAGGGCTGAGAAGCTGGATCCAGGCTAAGAGTTACCTGGGCTGTGAAGAATTCTACCCGAAGCAACAACTAGGGTTAGAACTTACTTATAGCCATTTTTTTTGTGAATCTAGTTTAAATTCTGTGCTTCGGAGCATTTTATTAGTAATCTGCTTTGTTCTATTTCCTCTTTCCACACACAAAATACACCTTTTCATAGTAAATTATCTCATTTCTGGTTTATAATATGATCCAGCTGATGTAATTTCTAACTGGGGAGTGGGGGGTGAGAAGATGTGTATACCTTCTTCACATTGAAGGAGACAAATTCCATATAATTTTGGGTTTTACCTCATGGAGGTAAAATTTTGCTATGGGAGCAAGTAAATAACTTTTCCTTGTTCACTGTCTCCACACCAGTCATGATTTTATGGACCTCTATCCTATCCCCCCTTAGCTTGCTCTTTTTTAAGATGAAAAGTCCCAGTCTTTTTTATCTCTCTTCATATGGCAGACATTCCAAACTCCTAATAATTTTTGTTGCCCTTTTCGGAACTTTTTCCAATGCTAAGATGTCTTTGTTGAGAAGAGGTGACCACATTATTGAAGGTGTGGAAGTACCATGGATTTAAACAGAGGCAATAAAATATTCCCTGTTTTATTCTCTATCCCTTTTTTAATGATTCCCAACTTTGTTTGTTTTTTTTGACTGCTGCTGCACATTGAGTATAGATGTTTTCAGACAACTATCCAAAATGAGTCCAAGAGCTCTCTCTTGAGTGAAACAACTAATTTAGTCCCCATCATTTTGTATGTATTCTTGGGAATGTTTTCCAATATGCATTACTTTGCATTGATCAACATTAAAATTCATTTGCCATTTTGTTGTCCTGTCACTGAGTACTATGAGATCCTTTTGACCTGGTAAAGAGGCGGGGCCAGACTGACTGAGAAAGTGGACTTAGTGGTATCTTAAGCAGCTCTATTGACATCCCGGGCAAAACCATCCAAAGAATCAACCTCTATGATGGAAATCAAGACTTATGTCACCCTGAAAGAACCCCCTCTGCTTGAGCCTTGACAGTTTTCTTCTTCTCTTAGACTACATCTACACTATGAGGTTTCTTGGCAAAATATGCTAATGAGGGACTCATTTGCATAAATTGCAATCTCATCTGCATATTTTCTGCCAATCCGTTTTTGCGCTGGGGTTTTTGCACAAAAAGAAGCAGTGTGGATGTTTTTCTTTTTGTGCAAAAAGCCCTTTTTCCACAAGATCCTTATGCCCCCAAAAAGGAGGTATACTACTTGTTTTTGCTCAAAAACCCCAGTGCAAAAACAGATCGGCAGAAAATATGCAAATGAGATCGCGACTTTACTGTGCTCAACTGTTCCGTAGTGATACTGCGAACTCTTAACCGACTTTCATGTTTTGCCCACCAGGTAGTTTGTGCTCAGGGGTAAATGGATTCTCTCTGTGTGTGTTATAACTTTTGTGGTTTTGAAGTTATTCTGGGTGAAAGGTGCCTTGCCACTTTGTAAGGTGGCAGTACTGTATTGTGACATCCTGCCACTTGCAGGCAAATTTGCATTTCTGCAGCCTTGTTGGCTAGTTATGATTGTAACCTGACTGTTGGGGGAAAATATTTATTTTGTAACTTAATTGAAAAAATTGTAGGCTGCCATTTTTTGTTTGTTTTTAGACATTATAATGGAGTATTTTGAGGCAGCCAGGACATGATATATATTTAAGTTGTACCAGGGTAGCACTTTTTTGTGGGTGGGGTGGGACTTTTTCTAGGAGAGAAGGGGATAGAGAATCAGATAAAAGTTCCTGAAAGAATTAGTATCTTCTAACTAGCCTGTACTAAACCTGCATTTATCCCTCAAAGCAGAACTCAACAGCCCTTTCATTTGGTAGCAATACGTGTAAAATCCTTTGCAGCAATGGTTGGACTGAGAATTGCACTGCTATAACCCAGATGCTAGTTCTTGTAAGTGACATTTGAACCAACATACACACAGAAACAGAAGCCACCCCACGCCTCCTAAGACATATTGTGCATACCAGTCAACAGACAAAATGACAGGAGTGATAATTTGGTTCCTGAGGCGGCAGGGAGTCCTTCAAGAAAGAGAGAATAGATCCCTGCATTTTTATTTAAGTTCCTTTGATCATTTGAGTAGGAAATTACCTGTAATTATACATGATACACACATTGTTCTTTCCTGTCAGGTAATTTTCTATTTCAGGTATACAGGGTGGTTTATAGAAAACGAACGTGTGAATTTATTGCTAGCAATGGTACTAGACTGATAGCCCTGGATGTTAAAGGCTTTTATTTCTCCTCAGAACTTTATTCATATTGGCAATAGCACTGCATGCTATCTCATCCCCACCTCACAGAAGTGAGGCTTTCTGATCTGTCAAGTGAATAAGACATTTTCTGCATCTCAGTGTGAGCTCTAGAGGAGAGAAATCTTCCTCTCTTCTGGGGAGTGAGTTTTCTAGGCCTGGATGTATGATTTAGGCTGAGTTCAGGGTAAATGCATCTATGGCAAGGAAGTAACTGCTTCCCTCAGACAGGATAAGTGGCTTTGGGAGGAAAAGAGGAGAGATGGTGGAGAAATGGGGCAGGCAGCAGGGGGCCTGAGAGAGAGAGAGTGTGAGAGAAACAGCCTGTAAGTAAACTGAGGCTACGTCTAGACTGCAAGCGTCTTTTGGAAGAAGCTTTCCTGGAAGAGATTGTCCGGAAAAAGGCTTCTTCCTTGTAGAATGAGGTTTACCGCCATTGGAAAACCCCCTCCGTTCTTTCAACTTTCTGTTGAAAGAACTCAGTGGGAGTGTGGATGCAAGTATTGGTTTTCTGGAAAAACAGCCGTTTCTCTGGAAAAACGCTGCAGTGTAGATGCACAGAGAAACAGAGTGAGAGAAAAGCAGCAGCCAGAGGGATGGCGGGAAACCATGGCTGAGAGAAACCTTAAAAAGTGGAGAGAAGGAGGCTGAGCTGAACACATGGATGTGGAGAAGAGGGTCCTCTGAGTTTAAGGCAAGCTAGTCAGTCAGCCCACCTTTGATGGTGTGTTCCTGATCATTGGTTCCTGTTGTACTCGAGAGAGATCTTGGAGTCATTGTGGCTAGATCTCTGAAAACATTCATTCAGGGTATGTCTAGACTATAGGCTTCCGTCGACAGAAGTTTTGCCGACTGAATCTGTCGACAAAACTTCCGTCGACAAAAGAGCGTCTAGACGGTGGGATGCTCTGTGGACAGAAGAAGGCACCTGGAAGTGCTTTTGGAAGGTCACAGGGGCAGCCATAAAGCCCAGGCATTGCTGCATGCTCTCTGCAGAGACGTGTGCTTAAAGGGATCCCCCTAGACAGCCGTAGCTCTGCTCCTGCTTCTGGCTTGCCTGCCTTATACAGGGAAAGCAAAGCTGCTGCAGTTTCTCTGGCTCTGGTTGCCCTGGTTTGTCGGACACCACAGCAGTGTATTGTCTGGTTTGTCTGTTTGTTTGTGTGTTTGCTTCGGTGTTTGCTTGTGTGTGTGTTTGTTTGGTTTTGGCTTTTTTTGTTTCTGTTTGTATTTTTGTCCTTTTGTTTGTTTTTCTTTTGTTTTGTTTGTGTGTTTTGGCTTTTTTGGCCATGGAGCCTGAGCTGCCCCTGGGCAGGCGATGGCCCCACGCCGTGCTGATGGAAGCTCTGCTGCATGCTCAGGAGAGCATGATGACCTTGGCGGCAGAGCTGGATCCTGAGTCCAGCTTTGAACCCCTTGCTTGGGCTGCAGCCCTGCTGCCCTTGCCCCCCAACTTATTGCAAGCAGGGAACTGTTCAACTCCCGCCTCAATAGGGCTCGCTTCCAGGTGGAGTGCGCCTTCGGCCGTCTCAGGGCAGGTTTAGGTGCCTTCTCATGTGGCTGGACGTGGGGGAACACAACATCCCTGATGTGGTTGCAGCATGCTGTGTGCTGCACAATGTTGTGGAGAGGAAAGGGGAGGCCTTCCTCCCTGCCTGGGGGACACGGACTGACGTGGAGGGGAGGTACTTCGAGCAGCCCCGAACAGCTGCCACCCGGCAAGCCCACCAGCTGGGCCTGTGCATTCGGGAAACCCTGAGGGAGCAATTCACACAGGGATGCCTCTGATTGTCCCAGGGCCTTCCACATGTGCCCCATGCCCCCGATGCCTTCCTCCCTGCAACCCCTCCCGGCCCCACATTCCCTCAATCGACCCATTCATCACACATAGAGAACGGAGACAGGTGATGGTGAAAACTTTTGTGCAGTTTATTTAACTGTTGCTTTTGGCACAAAATAAAATTAACTCTTGTGTTCAGAGAAAAAAAATTGTTTCTTAGAAAATAAACTGGAAAAAAATACAGTGCGTCCCTCACTTTGTGTCACTGGTGGGAAGGGGGAATGTCAACTTGGAAGGGGGGAGGGAGGCTCAGGTCTGAGGGGGCTGCCTGAAGGAAGAGCCCCTAGCGGTTTGGCTCCGGAGGCCTTGTCGCACCAGGCTGCGCGTGCAGGCTGCCACAGCAGGGGCCTTGGCAGGAGGTGGGGCTGGGATGGCAGGGGCTGAGGGTAGGTCAGAGGCTATGGGGGGGCAGGCTGAGGAGGAGGGGCAGGACCAGGCAAAGGACTGGGGAAGGCCATGGCCTCCCAGATGGCAGCACAGATGTCCCTGCGCTGCTGGTCAAATTTCTGCAGCAACTGCGGGTGCCACTCGGCCTCTGCCTCCAGCCTACTGTCCAGCAACTCCTGCATCCTTCGCAGGACCGTGATGTGCTGGCGCACCAGCTCTAAATAGCTGCGCCAGTGCCGACGGGTTCTCTGCGGCCGTCTCAGTGGTAGGGCAGGTGTGGCGCCCCCTCCTGGTCAGCTGGTCTGGCTGTGGAGGAGAAGAGGGAAAAGTCGTCAGTCATGCCTGCTCACCCTTTCCCTGAGAGGGCCTGCCCTCCTTCCTCTCATCAGGCAGTGCCTGTCCTAGGGTCAGAGGCTGCTCATGTCCATCTCAGTAAGGCATGGTGTGGCCTGGACCGCAGCCATGGCCTCCCTGGAGCCCAAGCAGTGTGCAGGCCACCGTCAGGCCCCCCCTCATGCATCCCCCATGACCGAGCAGCACGGACGAGTGTCGGGCCACAGAGTGCTGAGGCACTGCACCGTCCCTTTTGCTCCCGCCTGCCCTGGCCTGTGTGTTGTACCCTCACAGCACTCACCTGATGTTCCCTCCCCGGTGTCTGAGGTGGTCTGCGAGGCCTCCTGCATCTGGGTGCCTGACTCCTGGGTGCTCTGGGTGCCATCCTCCTCCGTCTTCCTCCTGGAGCGCCTGCTCCCCCAGCAGGTGCTGCGGCCGCTGTATCACGGGGATCTCAGAAGGCAGGAGTTCCCCTGCCCCCAGGATCCTGTCCAGGTCCTCGTAGTAGGCACAGGAGTGTGGCCTGTCCCCGGAGCGGGCCCTGACGTACCCCTGCCTCAGGTGGTGGCCTTTCCTGGCCAGGCCATCTGCCAATCTGCTGTAAATGTCCACGTTCCGGTGCCTGGCCTGTGGGAGATGAAGTGCCTCCTCTTCAGCCCACAGCTCCAAAAGGGTTTTAATCTCTGGGCCAGACCAGGAGTGCCTCAGGCTTCCCGGGGGGATGAGTCCCTGGAAGGGCCAGGGAGGTCTTGGGGGGCTTGTCTCTAGGACTTGGCTCGTGCTTGGCTCACCACACAAGAGCTGCACAGGTCTGCTCTAGAGCTGGCTTGCTGCCAGAGTGCTGATCCTGGGTGTCTGTGCCTTTTAAAGATAGCTACAGGCAGGAACAAGAGAGTTGCAAGCTGTGTCAGGAGTGTCCACCAGGGTGTCTGGAGGCCTTTTCTGTGGACATAACTTCTCCCCTGCATCCACACTGCTCTTTTGTCGGCAGAACTCTGTCAACAAAGGCGTTATTCCTCGTGAAATGAGGTTTATATCCGTCGACACAACTGCTGAGTTATGGCGACGTTCTGTCGACATAACTCGTCGGCAGTGTGGACGCAGGTATAGTTTTGTCGACAAAAGTCCACTTTTGTCGACAAAACCCTGTAGTTTAGACACACCCTCATGTAGCAGCAGTCAAAAAAAGGTTGGAAATCCATTTGAAATGGATAGAAAATAAAATCAAGACTATCTTACTGCGTCTATATAAATCCATGGCATGCGTACGTTTTGAATACTGTGTGGTGATGTGGACACCTCATCTCAAAAAAGATATATTGGCATTGGAAAACTCAGAAAAGGGCAACAAAATAATTAGGGGTATGGAAAAGCTGCCATATAAGGAGAGGGTGATAAGACTGGGACTTTACAACTTGAAAAAGTGATGACTAAGGTTGGACGGGAGGTAGGGGCGGAATATGTTAGAGGTGTATAAAATCCTGACGGTGTTAGAGAAAGTAAACACAGAAACATTATTTATTCCTTCCCATAACACACAAACTAGGGGGGCACCAAATGAAATTAATAGAAAGAAGGTTTAAATCAAACAAGAGGAAGTATTTCTTCATGCACACACAGTCAGCCTGTGGAACTCCTTGCCAGAGGATGTTGTGAAGGCCAAGATTATAACTAGGTTTAAAAAAACTAGATACATTAATGGAGGATATGTCTGTTAGACACAATGGGCAGAGATGGTGTCCCTAGTCTCTCTCAGAATCTGGGAATGGGCAACAGGTGATGGATCACTTGATGCTTACCGGTTCTGGTCAATGCCTTTGAGACACCTGGCATTGGCCACTGTTAGAAGACAGAATACTGGGCTAGCTGGACCTTTGATTTGGCCCTTTTTATGTTCTGCCTTAGTGCAGGGGACTGTTATAGATGACTTATCAAGGTCCCTTTCAATCCTAAATTTCTGATTCTTTGTGGCTTTCAACCAATGATGTGCTTCTATATGGCACCATGTAAACAGTATTGTAAAATGAGAGAACTGATCAACATGCAGTTGAATCTACGATCAAATAATAGTATCTCACCTATTTGACTTCAATTACAATAAATTCCCAAACATATGTCCCATTAGTTCAATGAACTAATCACAGATTATCTTTAATTAGCATAGGTCATGTTTTCCTTTATTTCTATAAAGAAATTTTCCTTTAGAAATGGGTCAAACCTAGTATTGGCTTCAGGAATACTGAGAATTTCTAATAACTTCCTTCCTTCCTCTAAATGCTGAATCACCGTTAGGTGAGAAGCTTAACAATTGTCACACTATGCCTCAAGATTTCCTTCCAGGTAGCAATTTGCATTCAAAGCAGCTGTCTCCTCTCCCTGTTGGTGTAATTTTTGCCTTAGGAATTTGCCAGCCATGCAACTATGGCACTGCAGTATTCCACATTGTTTTTCACGAGAACAAGTCTTCTCTGGCTTTTCCTATTGGCAAAGCCTGGGTTTACAAAAGTGCTAGAATTACTAGACAAAGGCTGGAATTCATACACAAGTTTGGACTCAGGTTCCAGGCTAGGGTCAACACCAATTATCAGCATTCAACTCAGTTCTCAGGAACTCGGTCAAAAGGCAAAGTCCCAAACAAGTCAAGGCTGAAGCCAGAAGTTCAGGAGCAGGACTGGCCATGGAAGCTACAGGAGAGCCAGACTGTTGCCTGGATACTGCAGTGCCCCTCAGGTTTATGTAGGCAAGGAGCCAATCAGGAGCCATTAGGCTGTTGCCTTTCAGGCTCCTTGAGGTGGGACTTCCTATTGTCGCAAAATGATTAAAGTTTCCAGAAAACATGACCTATGAGGGAAGACTGAAAGAATTGGGTTTGTTTAGTTTGGAAAAGAGAAGACTGAGAGGGGACATAACAGCTTTCAAATACAGCCTCTCCTCGAGTTACGAACCAAACACTTGGCCGTAACTCAACATGTTCGTAACTCGGATCCCATTGAGTTACATGGCGACCGCGCTGTTCGTAAGCGCGGATCGCATTCATAACTTGGGGACCAGATTTACAACCGCTTTGGTCATAAATGTGAATGGTTGTAACTCAGCCGTTCACAACTCGGGGACTGGCTGTACCTACAAGGGAAAGGAGGGAGAAAAATTGTTCCTTGACCTCTGATGATAGGCCAAGAAGCAAGGGGCTTAAATAGCAGCAAGGGAGGTTTAGGTTGGACATTAGGAAAAACTTCCTAATTGTCAAGGTGGTTAAGCACTGGATCAGGATTCTAGACCAGGATTTTCTCACCTGGGCTCAATCCAGTCGCTTGTCTATGTATCCAGATTGCAGTCTGCTCATAGGGCACTAGGGGCATGTCTACACTAGGAAATCATTTTGAAATAACTACATTTGAAATAATAACTCCCGAAAAAACAAATTCAAAATAGCTTGTCGCTCACTACAGGGAAGCCTCACAATTAATGCAAGGCAGGCTCCGTTATTGTGGATACGCTACCTTGACTTACTCCCCAGAGTAATTTGAAGTAATTACTCTCCAAGGGTATGTCTACACTACCCTCCTAGTTCGAACTAGGAGGGTAATGTAGGCATACCGCACTTGCAAATGAAGCCCAGGATTTGAATTTCCCGGGCTTCATTTGCATAAGCAGGGAGCCGCCATTTTTAAATCCCCGCTGGTTCGAACCCTGTGCAGCGCGGCTACACGGGGCTCGAACTAGGTAGTTCGGACTAGGGTGCCTATTCTGAACTACCGGTACACCTCGTTTCACGAGGAGTAACGGTAGTTCGGAATAGGAACCTAGTCCGAACTACCTAGTTCGAGCCCCGTGTAGCCGCGCTGCACAGGGTTCGAACCAGCGGGGATTTAAAAATGGCGGCTCCCTGCTTATGCAAATGAAGCCCGGGAAATTCAAATCCTGGGCTTCATTTGCAAGTGCGGTATGCCTACATTACCCTCCTAGTTCGAACTAGGAGGGTAGTGTAGACATACCCCAAGTGCTTTCTGGGGCTCTATCAGAGGGGTAGCCGTGTTAGTCTGAATCTGCAAAAGCGGCGAGGAGTCCTGTGGCACCTTATAGACTAACCGAAGTGTTGGAGCATAAGCTTTCGTGGGCAAAGACCCACTTCATCAGATGCATCTGACGAAGTGGGTCTTTGCCCACGAAAGCTTATGCTCCAACACTTCAGTTAGTCTATAAGGTGCCACAGGACTCCTCGCTGCTTCTGGGGAGTAGTAATTTCAAAATAGGAGCATCTCCACTACTGCTATTTTGAAATGTGTTATTCCCTGAGGAAAGCAGGGGTTCAGATTTCGAAATAATGGGCTTGGTAGTGTGGATGCTCCGCTTATTATTTCCAAATAAGGGGGGCTATTTTGAAATAACTCCCCACTGCAGACCAGGGCTAGAGGATTACAGAAGATGATGTTGATGGAACTGGTCTCATTGGGAATCACCACCTTTGTGTAGACGCTCCAGAAGGTTTTCCATTAGCTCACATGATCGAAAGTACAGGTTGACTTCCTTGGCCCAGGATAGCTGGACTTCTGCTAGAAGACCCACTGAAGAGAGATACAGTCCTCTCAATATCTCAGTGCTCACCAATGCTGCTTTTTCCATCAAGGGGTGAACTGTAGCTGGGTAACATAACTATGCCATGTGTTTTTCTGCCCATTTCCACCATGGAAATTCCCCCTTGTTCAACTCTAGCCTCCTCCTTATTCCCCATTATCCAAAGCAATCCACCCCTCCTCTTCCCCCACCCCAACCTCGTTGGCTTCCTCCTCTCGCATTGGCCCCCATATCCCCAATATGAGGTTTCTTGGCAACCAATCTCCTGCCCCAACTGCCTCCATTTTAGTCAGATTCTTTTTTTTATGCAGCAAATCTGCTGGCCCTCAAACCTGGCCATTTAGGTATTCTGGTCATGTATAACCACACCAGCCATTCAGCTTTTCCTGTAACTTGGAATTACTTTCGGCAAACATTTCAAGTAACTCATAAAATCCCCCTTATTATGCAAATCATTGCTGTCATCATGCCCTCTGAATGCTAGACCTTGCCAAGCTAAATGATTTGTGACTTTGAAGAGCCTCCACTTTCCGTTTGCCGTCACTTCATCCTTCAACTCAGATTCAAAAGTGGAGGCAACTGGCTTCCAACTGGCAGTCTGACTCACCTGAAATGCAAGCCAAGCTTTGAAGGACGAGGGATGCAATTCAGATTCGTCACGCTTGTTAACTTTGTCAAAGAGGTATTTCCAGTTCTGCCTACAATGTCAACAAGCCGGTTGCTTCCCCTAATCCTTCCATGGTCTCTGGACATGCAAAAATGCTGACACCAAAAGCAGTAAACTACATCTGGTCTCTCAGAATATTCCGGCACAAGGATTCTCATATGCCTTTAAGGGAAAACATTGATTGTCCATTACTGGAAAGTACACCCACTTTCACTGAGATGGACAATCTGTCTCATGGATGGATAAATCTACAACTGAATCCCTTCTTTTTGCTTGCTGTTGCTCAGCTTTTCTGCTTGCCACTTGCTTTTGCAAACATATCTGAGATTTTCTTATGCTTCATGACAGTCACTTAATGACAAAGCAATGAGAATCACTGAACACTTGAAAACGAATCAAGTAGATAAATAATGAATACCTGTTGATGCACCACAGAGGAGCTGGCTGCAGGGAAATACGAAGAGGAGTGAAATACAATGGAGTTGAACACAGGGTAGCTTTCAAAGCAAATTTACCAAACGAAAACAAACAATTATCAAAATTGATAATTGGGAGAAACAACAATGAATTAGGTGGAATTATTTGTTTCTCACATGACTAGTTCAGGAGTATCAAATCAAAAGATGGAATTAGTGATATGGTTGTTAATATGAGAGCACTCCACGATAAACTACGTACATTTTATGATGGGTTCTATTTCGTGGGCGCTAAGGGATGCCCAAAATAATCAATCAAACTTTACTTGATATAAATCGTTTTTTAATCAAAGTGATCCAAGGAACAAATAAACAACAAAAAATCTACAAGGATTATGCCTATAAAATACACCAGATTAAAATGCTTTGAGTAACAGCCAGTCATTTTATGACTACAGCATGAATGCATTATTTATACTAATTAAAGCTAAGTAGTCACTAAACATTATTAACATAATTTAACAGCTACGTTTAAAGAAATTGTACATGTTGAACCTCTAGTCTGGTACCCTTGGGATCTGACTGGTGCCAAACCAGAGAATTTGCCAAACCGCAGAAGGTCAATAGAGTCTATCAGCATTACCAACACTTCCACTGCTTACCGGCCCCTTAAAAGACATTTAGGGGCTTATTCGAGCTAAATCACAACACAGAACACTGAGCATTAGGGCTGGTGCTGTAAACAAACTTCATGGAACCGTGGGAAAATTGTCCACACCCATGATGAGTGAACATGCACTAACTAAAATCATGTTGAACTACAGATGTTGCTGGACTAGAGAGGTTCAAGCTGCATCACATAACCAAGTACACACTTAATGAAGTAAGTAGGTTACAACTAGAATTCAATTCTCAATTTTAAAACTAAAGAAGGAATTAGGATGAAACTAGGTAGGTTAAATAGGATGAGATAATCAAATATGTTAATTGAAACAAAAACTAGCCAAGACATTATTACTTTTTATTTTAGTTCTAAGGAAATAGTATTCCGGGGTTCAGCATGGTGAAGCACAAGGAATTTTTGCCATAAGCATTGATTTCTTCTACTGTTCTGTACCACTGGGCAGGTTGAGTTTTTTACCCTTCCTTTTGTAGTTTGGTAAGCAGGGTTTTTTGTGTGGATTTTGGTATAGGCTTTAGAATTCTTTCTTTAAGGAAATACCACTTTCCCCAAAATGTTGTTAATTGGGATTCTGTACTTTAGCATTCAGGATATAAGATTTTTGTCATGTAGTCACAGAAAATCACTCTCTCTCTTAGGGAGTATTAAACACATCTTACATGGAATGGAACTGATTTTTTGGATTAGGTGCTGATCTACTAGACAAAGATATTGGGCTAGGCAACCCTTTTTCTATATTATTCAACCATTTGGCAGCATTGTGGGGCTTGAATTTTGGGGTAGAAAAGTACATATATGGCATTTTACCATTGGCCTCTTTCTTTTGGAGAGATGGTCATTCATTAATTGGACAGGTCAAAGTATAATGGCACGTTTCCTGCCCATCTAATCAATAGCATTCAAACATCACACAAAGTGCCTTTTCAAGGGTTTCATCTTTCCTTGTAATCCTGAATTATTTTTTTTAGCATGGTTGGTTAAAATATACATTTCCAGAATTGTTTAAAGAGTCTTTTGGCTCGCTCTCTAGTTCTCGAAACATTTAAGAACAGGATAATGTTCTCTCATGTTATTGTAACTTGGTACTTACCTTCTGGAAGCTTTCTTCTTATTTCCTCTTACTCTGAGCTTTAATTTGAAGAGTTTTATTCCAATCCACTGATAAACGCAGGAATTGATAACCAATTTGATTCTAATTTTAAGTAACTTCCAGTTCATTATAAAATCAGTGTCCTAACTCCAAATGGTCCAAACAATTTACTTGATTTTAAGCAGTGTCCTAGATACGCCAAAGCATTGGCAAGACTACAAGGCTATGTCTACACTCGCGGCTTCTTGCGTGAGAAATATGCAAATGAGGCTAAGCATGGAATATCGCCGAGCCTCATTTGCATACCTAATGCGCCGGCATTTTTTGCAGAAGAGGCTCTTGCACCAGAAGGCACTGTGTACACTACCCCTTCTTGCGCAAGAGAGAAACCCTCTTGCGCAATGCCACTACGCTGATTATTTCCAGGAATAACGGCATTGCGCAAGAGGGTTTTTATTGTGCAAGAAGGGGTAGTGTAGACAGCTCCTTCTGGTGCAAGAGCCTCTTCTGCAAAAATGCTGGCTCATTAGGCATGCAAATGAGGCTCGGCAATAGTCCACACTTAGCCTCATTTGCATATTTCTTGCGCAAGAAGCTGCGAGTGTAGACGTAGTGCTAATTCTTACTAATGATTTCTAATGTATCTTCACAATTGCTACACTTAATTTTTATACACCATTTCTAGATTTACTAATATGCAAGCTTGCACTATAGGGGTATGTCTACACTACCCCGCTAGTTCGAACTAGCGGGGTAATGTAGGCATACCGCACTTGCAAATGAAGCCCGGGATTTGAATTTCCCTGGCTTCATTTGCATAAGCGGGGCTCCGCCATTTTTAAAACCCCGCTCGTTCGAACCCTGTGCCACGCGGCTACACGGGGCACGAACTAGGTAGTTCAAACTAGGCTTCCTAGTTCGAACTACCGTTACTCCTCGTGGAATGAGGAGTAACGGTAGTTCGAACTACCTAGTTCATGCCCCGTGTAGCCGCACGGCACAGGGTTCGAACGAGCGGGGTTTTAAAAATGGCGGAGCCCCGCTTATGCAAATGAAGCCCGGGAAATTCAAATCCCGGGCTTCATTTGCAAGTGCGGTATGCCTACATTACCCTCCTAGTTCGAACTAGAGGGGTAGTGTAGACATACCCTAGTTCTGGATGCCAAAATCTTTGTATTGCTTTTAAAAAGATAGTTTCATAAGCATATACACTTATTCAAGTATACAGAAACGTATTACTGAAATCTTTTTTGGATCACTTTAAGCCTTAACCAAAAAGTCATAGGACATGATTTGGCCTTACACTTAAATGATTTCCCTATTTACTTTTCTTCATTTTATGAATTAGGGAGTGGTATTAGATTAGTTACGCAAGTTTATTTCTCTGCACATTACTGAGGGGTGTGTAATGTTTGTGAGAGAGCCATTTAGTTTGATCAAAGCTAAGAAATAAACTCCCACAGGCTCCACTCACCTCTCCGGGGGCGGGGGGGCATGGCACCTCGTCCTCACCCTGCATGCACTGGGGCCAGCTCTTAGGAGCAGCGAGGGGCACAGACAGGGCTCTGGAGGTGGGGGGCAGCCAGCGATAGGGGCCCAGCTCTTCCCCCTTCAGCAGTATCGGGGAGGGAGGGGAGATGACGTGGCAGTAACAACTCATGAGGTTGATCTCCCAGCCCAAATGGCTCATGCTGTATTCTGGTGGGGAAGCAGGCCCACTGTGAAGTGGTGGTTTCTGTTGACTCCTTTCCAATTGTTCCCCCACACACCCACCCTCTGTAGCAGCCCAATGGTGCGACTGGACAGAGGGGGGAAGGGAGCGTGTCTGCAGTTCTGTCCTTTGCCGCTGCGTTGCGAGTGACCGCTGCAGGCTGGTGCATGCTCCTTCAGCCAGGCAGCCCTGAGAGGCAAGGGCCATAGGGACCCTTAGCCCATAGCTCCAAAAAAATGGGAAGGGGGCGGTGCTAGAGCACAGGTTTCTGAGGGTTGGGCACATCACTCCATCTTGGATTTCCGGTGGCTGAGTGACATTCTGGGACACTGTGGGAGCACTACACCCATGCTCAGAATTAGGGGGACCTGGCTGCTACCTGTAGCAACACCCCTGGACAGCTGCCCTAGCATGGGCCCCAGGGATTCAGAAACATCCCCCCAACCTCCCTGTTTCTGCACCCGCAGATTCTCATTTCCAAACTCACAGACTGTCCCTTCACTCCCGACTCCCGTCCTGAGAGAGATTCCTCAGTCCACACCATCATTTCATCATTTCTGCTCCAAGTTTTCCAATTCACCTGTTGGGGATAAAATTGTTTGCAGTGTTTTTCACATTTGTGTGCTCTCACGATACACATGCTCTCAGTTTTGTGTGAGTAACAGCTATGTCCATACTACAGACATAAAATTGAAATGTCTTCTGCATGACTAACGTTGATCCTCTGATTCATAGCGCAACAATTTCTTCTTTCTGTAGATTTATATTTCAGCTAGTTCCCCAGGAACTCACATTTTGTCTGTTTAACAATTAATCGTGTAACCCACACACCAAATAAGTGTGGGTCACTGTCCCATGTTCTGGCACTTAGACCACTTATAGTGAGAGATAAGAATGAGTGTGCTCTACAGCATAAGCTGAGATCCAGCTGGTTTTATAGTTCAAACTGTTGAGGCTCCTATCCTAAGATCCAGAAGTGCCAAGTTCAAATCTGCGTGCAGACAGTTACAAGTAGGGGCTGGTCCAGGATCTCAACTAGGGACATGCTTCCTCTATGGACACATTTAGACTGCCCATGGCTTTCAAAAGAAGATGTGCACATTTGGCACAAATGTGCATATCTTCTTCTGCTCCTGTTTTTGGAAGAGTTAAAAAAAAAAAAAAAAAAAAAGCAGTCTAGACGCGATTGGTTTTTTTTGGGGGGGGGAACCCCTTTTTCAAAAGAACCCTGTACACCTCATTTTTTTAGGAAGAAGGGTTCTTTTGGGGAAAAAACCCTCTAGATGGCTTTTTTGGAAAAATCTCTTCCAAAAATGGGATCTGAAGAAGAGGGATTTGTGCCAAATTTGCATATCATCTTTTGAAAGCCGTGAGCAGTGTAGACGTGCCCTATGTGTGAGTTACAATAGCACCTTTTCAAATCCATTTTCGGGATCATTCTATAGTGCTCTCTAAGTAGCTTTAGTTAATTTGCTAATATCAAGAGCAAGCATTGAGCAATGCAGTTTTTTGCTTACAAAATTTATTTTTAAAGTGTAAGTTGTGCCAAACCGCAAGTGAGACATTTTACCAAAATGAGGAGTGTTCGTATGCCAGTGATCCAGCTTCGGCATATAATCCATTATTTTTCATTGTTTCTCTCCATTTCAGCAGTGCTGATTGCGTCTTCTGTGGTTGGAACCACAGAGCTTTGAAACTGTCAAGTTTGCTCTCCCATCTCATCTCAGGCTTTAATGTTATTTTCACACAGGATTTCAAAACTGTCCACCTACTTGTTGAAGCTGTAAATAATCACGTACCATTCATTGAAGACCTAAAAAAAGAATTTGTCAAGTTGGAGGAATTTGCCTTTTTTACTCAGCACTAAAATTACGGAATGAAATCCACAAGGAACAACAACAACAAACATTCTTTTCATTTGAATAATGTGAGCATCCTCACCTTGAATCATAGAATACTAGAACTGGAAGGGACCTCAGTCATTAAATCCAGTCCTCTGTCCTCAAGCAGGACCAAGCACAATCAAGATCATCCCTGATAGATGTTTGTCTAGCCTGTTCTTAAATATCTCCAGTGATGGAGATTCCACAACCTCCTTAGGCAACTTATTCCAGTGCTTAACCACCCTGACAGGAAGTTTTCCATAATGTCCAAACTAAACCGCCCTTGTTTCAGTCTAAGCCCATTGTTTCCTGTCCTATCCTCAGAGGTCAAGGAGAACAAAGTGAGGGCAGGAGACCTGGATCTGATGACCTCTTGAGGTCACTTCCCATTCTAGCATTCTATGATTCTAAGTTTGTTAGTCTTTACAATCAAAGCGTGTCATGAGCACTAATTTAAACAGCCTCACAACATGTAACAGGTGCCTGAAACTGTAATGCAGAAAAGCAAAGGTCCGCTTCCAATGGGTAATTTGTCATCTCGAAGAAATGGGACTGTGTACGTTAGAGGAAGGAGTTCCAATCAGTCATGGCTCATGTCTCAGAATGTCTCAGCTCTGCGGAGAACACGATGTGTGTCTAAGGCTACCCACTGTGTATCCTCTCAAATTTTGGTTACTTTCCGTGTGCAAAGGGCCCTATCGGTGACACAGGCCTCCCACATTGCACCACAGTTAGTCTGTTCTGCATCAGTGGAAATTGCCTTGATGCTAATAGACTGGATCTGAAGATTTGCAAGGTGGGTTGCTACAGCATTGAACTCTGGCTTCTGGTTGTACTTAAAAGAAGTACTCGGGATCTTTTTCAGGGGGGATAAGGCAACACGCCACATTTATTGATCACACATAGAATAATCAACACTTATCATATGCATATGATATATATAATATGTCACACACACACACACACACACACACACACACACACACACACCGTCTTGCTGTTGTTACCAACGAGTTGCTCCCCTTAACTTCACTGGCCAGGTGAGTTAGATGGGGGAGGGGTGGAGCCGGGCTTCTGCCGATCCGGATCGATGCTCCGATGGTGACAAGACGAAACCCGGGGTCCTCTGCAAGACACCTCACTTTTATAGCAGCCCTCTCATATGCAAATATATCACAGATTCAAAATCTGGGTCTGTGTCCGTTGGTCCCTTTTTGCTGCAGAGAGGGTGTTTTCCAAAGAAGGTGCCTGCTTCTAATCCCCAAGGCCATCAATATGTCTGCTCTTCTTTCTTGAGCCCACTTCACACCTTGGGTCTGGCTTCCACCCCCTCTTCAACTGTTGTAGCTATCTGGAGGTGCTTGGCTCCCAAGTCTTACTCATTCACACCTCATTCATTCAACAGGGCAATTGATTACAGAGTGGGGGGAAGAGAGTGGGGGGAAAATCTTATTCTACTCCTAGCAAAAGACATTTTTACCACTTTAACTATATATTCAGTTTTCTACACGTTTTCCATATAGGGTTCTAATACAAAGTTACAAGGTTATATGGATTTAGGTTCTAATACAAAGTTACAAGGTTATATGGAGAGGCACAATGTCCATAAGGGGCTGGTAATGTGGTGGCCGGGCTTTATCCTGAGCACATCTAATGCAATTTTGAAGCCAAGTTTTAACATCATCTTCCATACCTTTCCACTGGGCTACCTCTCTTAACCTCCTCAGTGTCCCTTCCACTCCCTCACGCATGAACTGATGTGCAACATTAACCAGTTCCTGCTTTTCTATCTTTCCTGGGGTCCTGTTTGGGGAGTTTGGACAGTTATTGTCATTAATAGTTTCATCAATTGACTGTGGATCCCCCATTACCTTCCCTGCCTGACTTCTGGTTACTACTGCAGCTATATCATACTGCCGTGCTATACCATCTACTTTGTTGTTCCAGAAAGCCTCTGGAGTGTCCTGTCTGCTGTGTGCCTTTACATCTCTGACCTTTAAGCAGCCAGGGTGTTGTATTACCCATTGGTAAATCCATTTCCATTCCTCTACATATGCCACACTTTTCCCATCTGCTGCCTTCCACCCATTTCTTTCCCAGTCATGCATCCAGTAGTGTATTCCCTTGACACAGAACTCACTATCTGCATAGATAAACACAGGTCTGGGGTTATTCTTATATTGCTGTAGTACCTGATATATGGCATGGAGTTCAGCATGCTGGGCTGACCCATGATCCAAATATCCCTGTAGTATTTCCTCTTCTAAGTTAATGGCTGCATATTTAATTTTCCTTATACCTTTAAATTACCACAGAGCTCCCATCTGTGAACCACACGTGTCCCTCTATCCTGATGGTGTCTAGTTCACAAAGTTACAAGGTTATATGGATTCAGGTTCTAATACAAAGTTACAACGTTATATGGAGAGGCACAATGTCAAATCATATGGAGCAATATATATAATACATACATTATCAACATGGTTTCCACAAAATGTGTATGTCAGGGGCGGGAGGCTAGGGGTATCACACTCTTCTGGGTCCAGACATCTGCTGGCAGGAAGGGTGGCTCTATCTGAGCCTCTTTTTAGCCTCCCGCACCTCTCGCCAATGTTGCAATCGTTGCTTTGGCTGCTTCTTCAGTTGCTTCTACCAGCAGCTGGAGGCATAGATAGGTTGCAGGTCAAGCGTGGGATGTTTGTACTCTTTCCTCCTCCCAAAGATCTGTAGCGGTGCTGTGCAGCTGGTTTCACCAGGGACGGCATAGTGTGCAAGTCACTCTTCCATGGCCGGTCATGGAGGGGGTCCTGCATTGGAGAAAGGAAGTTTCCTCCAAATGCTAACCAAAGAGGACAAGTGAATGGTGAGGAAAGAAGGGCTAAATTACTCCTCCCTCTTCTACGAGAGAAAGGGGGTCTCTCACTATGCTTCTCTGCCACTCTTTGTCGTCCTGCCCCATTCCCTCCCTCCCTCCCTCCCTCCCGTCCTCCCACATATATAGACAATCCCTGATACTGCAGGCTCTAGGGGTATGTCTAAACTACATGCCTCTGTTGGCAGAGGCATGTAGATTAGTTTTTTTGGCAAAGGCAAATGAAGCCGCAATTTAAATGATCGCGGCTTCATTTACATTTACATGGCTGCTGCGCTGAGCCGACAAACAGCTGATCAGCTGTTTGTCGGCTTGCGCGCTAGTCTGGACGTTTCCCCTGTCGACATCAAAGCCCTTTGTCGGCAGCCCTGGTAAACCTCATTCCACGAGGAATAACGGGGCTGCCAACAAAGGGCTTTGATGTCGACAGGGGGAACGTCCAGACTAGCGCGCGAGCCGACAAACAGCTGATCAGCTGTTAGTCGGCTCAGCGCGGCAGCCATGTAAATGTAAATGAAGCCACGATCATTTAAATCGCGGCTTCATTTGCCTTTGCCTATGTGTCTAATCTACATGCCTCTGCCGACAGAGGAATGTAATCTAGACACAGCCTAGCTGTGTGATCCCACTGGTGTAAATGGGAATTTGCCGGAGGATACGGTGAAGGCTAGAACCTTAACAGGGGTCAAAAAAGAGCTAGATCAATACATGGAGGTTAGGTCCATCAATGGCTATTAGCCAGGATAGGTGGGAATGGTGTTCCTAGCCTTTGTTTCTCTGGAAGAGGGAGACAGGGGAGGGATCTTGTGAGGACTACCTGTTGTGTTCACTCCCTCTGGGGCATCTGTACTGGCCACTGATGGCAGACAGGATACTGGGATAAATGGATCTTTGATCTGACCCAGTGTGGCCATTCTTATGACTCGCATGGCTCAGTCCCATGGCTCCAGAGTGACTGGGATTTGGAATCTCCTTTGCAGATTAGAATGCTCACCAGTGCGTGGGACTAAGTCCCCATTGTTCATGGCACAGAGACCATGTTCTGGACGTATCTGTAAGACATGGTGGCAATGAGAACCCCCTGGCTGGGATAGTTGCTCTCATCTGGGGAGCTCCCATCTTGGAAGATCTGTAGCTAGACGTTTTTCCTAAGCGGAGGAGGAATCCGGTATTAAATTAAAAGGTGATATGCAATCTGATTGCTGGGCACAGTCACACTGTGTTCCTAGCGCACTGGAAAACCAATTTAGATGTCTTTTTCCTGCCATTAACCCAGATGCATTCCGTTCTATCACACAAGGTTTCAGCAACAAAAACATGTCCATTAGCTAAATGGGGGGATGAATTAAGTTATCACCCCAAATGTCCAAACATTTCGAGATCTTTAAAATAATAATGTATTTAAAGCGTCAGCACACTTTCCATTACATTTTGTACTCCAGGTCTTGGGAACACAATGCAGTCTTGTTTTATGCTCTTCCCTGCAGTCTGTCAGACCCAGGGTTTTATTTTTGACTACAATGTTTGCATCTTACAACGAGTAAAAACGAGGCTTAAAACATTTGTTCCTCTCCCTCTCCTGCCCTTGCTGTTGTGAGACAAACCTCTCTTAGGTAAAAAGATTGACACTAATTGTTACACTGGCTTTTAAAACCTCTAACTAAATTGTCAGAAGTGAAAATGGGGCAGAGGGAGAAAAGGTACCTTTAGTTTAAAGAAGTCCATTTTAAAGGGATTTTACTTTATTATGAAGATTTGAATGTGTTGTCAGCTGTAGTTGCTGCAACTTGAATAATTTTGGGCAGTTTTGACGTGTTTGTACAGTTTTGCTATAATTAGAGAGAGAGAATACACACAAACAAATGAAAGATCCATCAGCGGCTTCCGAGCAAGGTGAGTGTTTTACCAACCATTCCACTTGTTATCTGCCTTCATGGCTGCTGTCGTGTCCATCAACTACCCTCAAGGTCATGTCCATGAGAATGACCTGCTCCAAGGAATGATATTGCAGAATTGTTCCTGCTCATTGGCTGGTAGCATCTGATGTCACTTCCCTCCACTCGGGAGGCAGTATTTATTCTAAGGTACATAATTCCCAAGTCCACTATGCCTTTTGGGTATGTAAGAAAGAGACCTAGTTTGTTACAGATATGAGCCAAAAGACATTTTGTGGATCTACAGCTGGATTAGGATTTGGGTAAAAATGGAATGGGGCTGGAGACTCAGGGGAGTTGTAAAGAATTGTATAGAGTGGTTGCGTATCAGCTGCTGATTTTCTCCTGTAAAGTAATGCCATTTCAGCAGCCCGTGAAAGGATATAAATGTACAATATAGTTTAATCTGTATGATACGGAGATGAAAAACACCTCCTCGGTCCATCCCTAGTGGTTGGAATCGTAGACTCTTAGGACTGGAAGAGACCTCAGGGGGTTGAGTCCAGCCCCCTGCCCAAAGCAGGACCAACCCCAACTCAATCATCCCAGCCAGGGCTTTGTCAAGCTGGGACTTAAAAAACTCTAGGGATTCCACCCCCTCCGTAGGGTACCCCATTCCAGTGCTTCACCACCCTCCTGGGGAAATTGTTTTTCCTCCTATCCAACCTAGACCACCCTCACTGCAACTTGAGACCATTGCTCTTTGTTCTGCCATTTGTCACCATTGAGAACAGCTCCTCTCCATTCTTTCTGGAACCTCCCTTCAGGTAGCTGAAGGCTGCTATCAAATCCCCCCTCACTCTTCTCTTCTGCAGACTAAATCCCTCAGCCTCTCCTCATAGGTCATGTGCTCCAGTCTCCTAATGATTTTAATTGCCTTCCACTGGACCCTCTCCAGTGCATCCACATCCTTTCTATAGTGGGAGGCCCAGAACTGGATGCAATACTCCAGATGTGGCCTCACCAATGCAAACCAAAGTGGTCACAATGCACCAGATGTGGCCTCACTAAAGATCACCAGAGTGCCTTCCCCAGCTTCGTCTGGTCTTACATTTGCAAATCCGCATTCTGCTTTGAGGTACATCAGGATGAAATGGGCTGCAGCAGCATCAAAGTAAAAGGGCTGAGCACAAGAATGGGAGAGAGGAATTCGTATTCCATGACGCCTTCTTCTCTCACTTTCTCCAAGCCTTCTGCAGGATGATAGGGCACCTATTGCTAGCCATCCTCCACCTTTCATTTACTGACTCCCCTTGCCTAAAGTTAAGGTCACCTTTCCAGTGAGCTATGGGGCTCTTTCCTGTTCTGTCCATGAGTCCCTCCACCCCCAGGGTTTCCTGTTCAGGAGCTTTGGGGGCAAGACCGGTTACACTGGGAGTGTCCAGATGTCTGACACTGGCCGGAAGCAGCAACTTGACTCACAGGGCTACAAATTACAATATAGATGTTCAGGTGAAAGCCCAGGCTCTGAGACCTTGACTTAGCAATTTTACAGTCCTGTGAGCCCAAGACAGCTGACTCCAGGCCAGCTGAGGGTGTTGAATTGCTGTGAAGATGTATCCACTGTGGCCACAGTCTGCTACAGGTGGCTTATTAGAAGGACCGCCTTTGCATTACCCCTAGTGTGCTCAGATTCTGGGCTCAGTAAAATATCATAATAATACAATGTTGTATCTGTCTAGCTGTCACCTTTTCTAAATCCTCAGGAAAACTGCCCTCATCTAATCTGTGTGCATCTGACTGTTGTGTGCTTCCTGAAAGTGATGTTTGCTATTTATTTATTTATGGGAGTAAAATGATCAAAGATTATGAAAAATCATTCATACTCTGTTCAGTCTTTCCTGGATAAGCTCCTTATTCAACTCAAAATATGTCTCATTTGTAAAAAGTACCTTATAAATCCTGGTTTGAATTCATCTTGTGCATGGAGGAGAACCAAACATTAACATGGCCAGAGGCGACTTCCATGAGCCAGTAGGAGGTGGTTTGAAACCATCCAGTTTTAACTTCTACTTTGGGCTAACTCTTTGTAAAATGAAACTTCTACTTAGTGTGGCACTGTGTAAATTTAGACCTCACACTTCATTAATTTTGCGCCTCCGCTAGAATACAGTCTTCACAAATAAGCCCTGGAACAGACAGCAGGGAATTAAAATTGCTGGAAGCCGCTAGGAATTCTTCCAGCACATAAACTATGAACTGTTAAAAAGTGACACACGGCTGTGTTCTCTACTGTTCATTTATTAATTGTTAGATCCTGGGGAAAAAAGTTTCTTTTACTGGTTTAAAAGTTATAGTCTTTTAATCTTATTTCTTGACACAGAAGTGTTTGAAAAAAAGAAACTCATGTGAAGGTTGTGACTTTAAAACTACAAAGAGAAATAAATTCAAAGTAGCATAGCAAAACTCCGAGGTCTAGGTTATGAACTTGCACATTTGAGAAATATGGAAACCAGCAAGCTATTACAATGATGAGCATTTAGCAGTGTTGAAGTCACTTTAGATACCAATGTGATGAGTAGGATATAAAAAGTTACCTAGATTAGATAAGTCACATCTTCTGAACCAGGTCAAGAATTTGGCTTGACCTGATTATCTTAAGTAAGCATGTGGGACCACAATTAAATAAGTCACAGTACAAAAGTAGCTATTTATCCAAATTCCAAGAGGGCACGTAAACTCAAATGAGGACAAGCAGTTCTACTCTATCAATAGTGCTGGAGTTTAGACATAGTCCAGATAAGCAGCTCCCGGTGGAATTGTTAGACAGCCAGGGCTTATCTGGGCTCATCCAGATTCTAACCAAATGCCAATTAAACCTTTCCAATTCTGGTGGCCCTGTGTAAGAATATTGAAAAGTAGATGAGGTTGCAAAGACCCATCAAAATGATTTGACAGTTGGGGAAAATGCCCAACAGACTTGAAAAGCTTGGGCAGTGTATCTTACCAAAAAGAAGATTGAGGGATGATTTGATTGCAGTGGATAAATGCCTTGATGGGAAGAAAATATCTGATAATAACGGGTTCTTTAATGTAGCAGAAAAAGGCATAGCAAGAAACAAGTTGGACTAGTTGGAAACAAGCCAGACAAATTCTAATTTCAAATAAGGCACAAAGTTTTAACAATGAGGGTGATTAACCACTGGAACAAATTGCCAAAGGACATGGTAGAATCTCCATCTCTTGACATCAAACCGTGGTGCCTTTCTGAAAGGTATTATTTACTCAGACAGAAGCTGGTGGGCTCCATACAGAGCTAACTGGGTGACATTCTGTGACCTGTATTTTAGAAGCTCAGAATAGATGATAGAATAGATAATTGAATGGACCCTTTTGGCCTTAAATTCAAGAGCTGGTCAACACTATCAGTTAGTCCACAACTAGCTTTGATCTTCTCTCTTTTGAAACGGGTAACTCAAAACACACCACAGCACTTCCAGGGTGCATCTAGAATACATGGCTCCATCGATGGAGCCATGTAAAGTAGTTTACTCGGCATAGTCAAAGAAGCGGGGGATTCTTTAAATAATCCCCGCTTCATTAAAATAAAAATGGCCGCTGCGCTGTGCCGACAATCAGCTGATCTGACACAGCGCAGTCGACAAGGGAACATGGGGATAGCTAGTGTACAGGAGTTCAGTGTGCTTTATTTGTTTATGTAATCCACACACCTGCTGAGTGTGGTGTAGTGGCACTCAAGACAAGTTTTAGAGAGAGAGAATGAGCATGCGCTACAGTCTTAACTGAGAGCCAACTGGCTTTTACCTCAGGCTGTAGAGACTCGGGCACTAAGCTCCAGAGATTCCAGGTTTTGTTCCACCTGCCGGAGTTACATTTACACCCTGACTGGTCCAATGTTGGAAGTTACACAGGCTTCAGATTGTATTGAAATAACACATGCATTTCATAAACACAGATATTTATAGCATGTAATAAATGTAGAATGTCTGGACTGTAATTTTATATGAGGGCATTAAGCACAAAACCTACTCCCTTTCAACTGATATATTTATCATTTAAGAAACAAAGAGTTTATACTCTGTCAAGCTGATCTCAGAATTGTATATCATACTTATCACTAAGGGAGGCAGTTTGTCTTACATAAATCCCTTCTCATACAACAACTGTCATGCATACACCCATGCATATAACAATATAATTAGGATTAGTAGAATGTGACTTTTTTATATATAATTTTGAGGGATAACTTCAATGTTGATTTTTAAGCTTTTTTTTAAAATCTGTTCACATTTTCAGAGTTGCTAGAAATTATGGGGGCGGTCAGATAATTAATTACAGTAGATATTGACCTTCAAAAAGTTAAAGGTTTATAATAATTAAAATGCCAAATTGTCAACATAGACAAAGTAAATATCCTTAAATCCAACTCCATATGTTCTAAAGCAGCATTTTTCCTATTTTGCCTGTCTGTAAATATCAGTTATCTGTGGAAATAATTGCTTCATCAACTTGTGCATGTGTGTACAGTGAAATTGACTTATTGACATTTACTGATAAAAATTGAATCCTCCCAAGCCTAAATATTACCTTCGTCTGTAAAGCTGTAATATTGATGCTGTCTTGGACCTTCATCAGAAGCTTTGCCTTTCACCAGGTCTTCCATGCTCAGTTCTGATGGGACCATGGCTTTTAGATTAATTTAATACTTGCAAAAGTGATTGTACAAGAGGTGTGCTTAAAAGACATAAGTGATCTCTCTCCTGCCATCCATCTCCACCCTCTGACAGAGGCTAAGTGTCACACGTTCACTTTATTCGGGTCCCACACCCCGGTAATTTACAGTGTCTAGCACACCCCGACTGATGCGTAACGTGCCTTACCCCTGAGCCAACTGTGAAGGCCCCCAAGGGGCAAGTCTTTGCCTTCTTGGGCTATGCCTGACCTAAGTGCCTGCCGGTAGCAGGGAGGGGGTCCGGGCCCACCCTCTCTCACGGACCCCGGCCCAGGGCCCTGACACTGGGAACAGAACTCCCAATGGTAGTAGGCGGGGGCGTACCCCTAAATGCGCCCACTCTCGGGCTCCACGACCCTACCCTGGGCCATCACTCAACCCTGCCACCGAGCTTCCCCCTTTCCGGAGCAGTCCTTACCACCCCTCCATCACCCTCGCCCCCCTTGTACTTCCTCTTCATCCACCTTTTTCCTCTTGTGCCTCCTCTGTCCCACTTTTGTCTCCAGCACCCATCACACCGGTGACAACATTCCCCGCAGCCGGTCCCGGGTGCTGCCAAAGTGCCTCTGCCACTTCCCCGTCAGCAACTGGCGGCGTCTGCCTCGCCGCCGCCTGGGCCATGTCCGTACGGGCTCCCGCAGCGTCCCTGTCCCCTTGTGGGGGATAGTGGCGGGGTTGCTCCATCTCGCCACACTAAGGATACCATTCCTTACCCATCCTGGCTAATAGCCATTAATGGACTTAACTTCCATGAATGTATCTAGTTCTCTTTTAAACCCTGATATAGTCCTAGCCTTCACAGCTGAAAACTGTCATGGATTCCGTCTAGCTACAGGCTTCAACTCTGTACAGACCTAAACATTTTCCCTACAAAATAGCCGATAGCACCATCCTCCAAATAACCGATGCATCATCCTTACATGAGATGTTTCTTGATCTGACTTGTTTACAGGAAAGAAACATTTCTTTAGTTATGTGAGTTACACATGAATCGGGCCTGAACCATGAAACAGCGTTGAATTAAATTGTGGGATGCTATGAACTATGGAATTGTCTCCATCACTACACTCCCCTTCCTTAAACTAGACAAAGCATGTGATAATCAGTCTGTGAATAGGAGAACATCTCCAAGTATTATGATAAGAGTTATATCTGTCTCAGCAGAAAACTCAGGAGCATCCTGGGCAGTGAAAAGTTGTGTTCTTAAGTTAATGTGTATATTACTGTGTTTTGACTATCAGAAATAATATTAGGAAAAAAGTCAATATAAGAATGGAACATCTTCAGAGCCCCACTGAGAAAACCCATGACAATGTGTTATGCTGTGTATTTCATGAAAGGGAAGCATATATGGATGCTTAATATATTTTAGCAAAATTTGTTTGTTTTGAGGGGTTTTTTTTGTTCAAGTGATGCCCACAATTCAGTATTGTTACCTATTAATTGGTTCACTTCAAATTCTTTCTTTTCAACACATCTATTTTTTAATAAAACATGTAGCTTCAGAATACAATGTGGGTCTGATAGACTTAATTTGGTTTATTCAATTCTCCAATAAATCTATTAAATGCAAACAATGAAACCTGGCTGATATATAAGTACACAACAAAAATATGGCCTTAACTACAGTATTACAGGGGCTTCTTCTGAGGTCAGAAGAAAGCAAAATCTTTGCTTATACCACTGGAATACAGGTTCTGTGTCAAGTCACGCTCAATGGACTTTAAGGCAAGTGTTCAAGGCTCTTACACCATAGAGTCATCACAGCTTATAGTTCTGCTTAATTCTCAGCATTTGTAACTGGCAACATGAAGTGAGTACTAAGAGCGAGGGCCACATTTGGAAAAATGGATTCTTGGCAGGGAGCCTTTTGTTGCTTTCACAGGTGAACTAGTGATTCTACAATCTTCATTTTTTACAAAGGATCAAAACTCTTCAAAGATCTTCAAAATAGCTTTGAAAGCAGACGGATATTATATCACTGCAGCTGTGGAACTAATCTTGACCAGGTTAGGACGCCAGAAGTCACACATCAATGAATATAATCGTCCAGATGATTTTGCAGGGACATTATTAAACGATCAGTTGTGAAATTCAGTTTCTACTCTACATCTTTTTCCAGTACCCACAGTGCCACGTTCACTGTATTGGATTCCAAAGTCTGTGGTGGGCCATGATGCACTGGTTTCTATGTAGCAGGGCTTTAGATGCAAAGTCCAAGCCACTCACTGTAAGTGCTTCTGTTCAAACTGATCCCTCTGGTGCAATAAAAAACAAGTATCCTGGACTTCAGGTATTGGACAGCAGACTCACAGCTGCTTTTGTAACCCTTCTGCCAGGTGAGCCAGCAGCAGCCAGGGCAGGGTTCAATATCTAGGGGTTCCTCTCCATCCATCCAACACAGAACTGGCTTGAGCCTCCACCCAGTAACCTAGGAAATTCATTCAACACGTTTGGGGACCTTTGAGAGGCAATGCTTCCCCACTTGGAAGCCCAGAGTCTGAGTGTAGTAAAGAAACTTTTAATAAAAGGGGAGGGAAATAACGCGGCATTAATTTGGGAAGACACCACAGACAGAGTTCATAACCAAAACCGTAAGTAGCAGTCCCTCAGCATTTGATTTAGTGGGTCTTTACTAGACTCACTAAATTGAACCCTGAAAGACTGATTAACAAAGTGTCAACCCTCTGGTAAGTATATACAAGCCCATAGCTCTGCCATTTCTGTGGTTTCAAAAAGGTCCATCTTGTCTCCCAGAAACTGTTTATGTAAACCAGTATTCACTGAAGTCTTTGACTTTCTCCAGGACTGTTTATATAATTGTGGCATACGGCTGTTGTGGAGTCAACATAGCACACTCTACAGCAGCCCTAGGTGTTGGACAGAGATTTTAGAACCAAAATGGGATTATTTTAATTTCCTTAAAGTCTCTTTGGAAAGATGAAGCAAAATGCAGGACAATGTAGCACTTTAAAGACTAACAAGATGGTTTATTAGATGATGAGCTTTCGTGGGCCAGACCCACTTCCTCAGATCAAATAATGGAAGAAAACAGTCACAACCATATATACCAAAGGATACAATTTTAAAAAAATGAACACACATGAAAAGGACAAATCACATTACAGAACAGAAGGCGGATGTGGGGGGGGGGGGGAGGGGGAAGGAAGGTGAATGCCAGTGAGTTAATGATATTAGAGGTGGGGAAGGGGAAATGTCTGTGAGGTGGCCAGGCTGAGGAGCATTCGAAGCCATGAGGAATTCCTGGACAGTATTCCTGTGGAGTCCACGGAGGTCACTGTCCTAGGATGTGGGACTGTTGACCAGCCACTTATGGAGGAGGCGGTGGTGCAGGGTGAGAACTGGCAGCTGGTTACTTCCGGCAGCAGGCAGTGTTCCACCCCTGCTCCTAACCCTCCCACTGTGTTGTTACATAACCGTTACACTTTACTTTCAGCAGGAGACAAGGAGTCACCCCCCACAGTGGAGGAGACCAGGCCTTGCACCACCAAGGTTGAGCAGTCTCCTGCCACCACTGCGAGGAGGAAGCGTAGGGTAGTGGTGGTTGGAGACTCTCTTCTGAGAGGAACGGAGGCACCCATCTGTCGCCCTGACAGCTCATCTCGAGAGGTATGCTGTCTGCCAGGGGCCCGTATCCAAGATGTTACGGAGGCATTGTCGAGGATTATCCGGCCCTCTGACTACTACCCCATGCTACTCATCCACGTGGGCACAAATGATACTGCCAGGTGTGACACTGAGCGGATCAAGTGTGACTACAGGGCTTTGGGAGTACGGGTGAAGGAGTTTGGAGCGCAGGTGGTATTCTCTTCTATCCTTCCTGTCAAAGGTAGGGGCCCGGGCAGAGAGAGGTGCATCCTGGAGGTGAATGCCTGGCTGCGACGATGGTGTCGCCAGGAGGGATTCGGCTTCCTTGATCACGGGGTGCTCTTCCAGGAAGGACTGCTTGGCGGAGATGGAGTTCACCTTTCCAGGAGCGGGAAGGCCTTGTTTGGACACAGACTGGCTAACCTTGTGAGGAGGGCTTTAAACTAGGTTTGTTGGGGGCAGGTGAACTAAGCCCACAGGTAAGTGCTGCATGTGTGGGACTGGGAGATGGGTTGGAAATGGGGGGGACTACGGCCTATAATGGGAAGGAGAAAGGAGGGTCAGGGCACAACAGGGAGGCAAGATCAAATCAGCATCTTAGATGCCTATATACAAATGCGAGAAGTATGGGTAATAAGCAGGAAGAACTGGAATTGCTAACCAATAAATACAACTATGATATCATTGGTATTACAGAAACCTGGTGGGATGGGACGCATGATTGGAATGTTGGTATGGAAGGGTACGGCTTGCTCAGGAAGGACAGACAGGGAAAAAAGGGAGGAGGGGTTGCCTTGTATATTAAAAATGTACACACTTGGACTGAAGTGGAGATGAATGTAGGAGATAGCTGTGTAGAGAGTCTCTGGGTTAAGCTAAAAGGGGTAAAAAACGAGGGTGATATCATGCTAGGAGTCTACTACAGGCCACCTAGCCAGGTGGAAGAGGTGGATGAGGCCTTTTTTAAACAATTAACAAAACTATCCAAAGCCCAAGATTTGGTGGTGATGGGGGACTTCAACTATCCAGACATATGTTGGGAAACTAACACAGCGAGGCACAGGCTATCCAATAAGTTTCTGGACTGCATTGGAGACAACTTTCTGTTTCAGAAGGTTGAAAAAGCTACCAGAGGAGAAGCTGTTCTGGATTTGGTTTTAACAAATAGGGAGGAACTAGTTGAGAACTTGAAAGTGGAAGACAGTATAGGGGACAGTGATCACGAAATAATAGAGTTCATGATCTTAAGGAAAGGTAGAAGGGAGACCAGCACAATTGAGGTAATGGATTTCAGGAAGGCAGATTTTGATAAGCTCAGAGAACTTGTAGGTAAGGTCCCATGGGAAGCAAGACTGAAGGGAAAAACAACTGAGGAGAGTTGGAAGTATTTCAAAGGGACGTTGTTAAGGGCCCAAAAGCAAACAATTCCGCTGTGTAGGAAAGATAGAAAATATGGCAAAAGACCAGCTTGGCTTAACAAGGAGATCTTGCACGATCTCAAAATAAAAAAGGAGTCATATAAAAAATGGAAACTAGGACAACTAACAAAGGAGGAATATAGGCAAGCAACACGGGAATGCAGGGGCAAGATTAGAAAGGCAAAGGCACAAAATGAGATCAAACTAGCTACAGGCATAAAGGGAAACAAGAAGACCTTTTATAAATACATTAAAAGCAAGAGGAAGACCAAGGACAGGGTAGGCCCACTGCTTAGTGAGGAGGGAGAAGCAGTAACAGGGAACTTGGAAATGGCGGAGATGCTCAATGACTTCTTTGTTTCGGTCTTCACCGAGAAGTCTGGAGGTGTGCCTAACGTAGTGAATACAAGCAGAGAGAGGGTAAGTTTAGAAGATAGGATACACAAAGAACAAGTTAAAAATCACGTAGGAAAGTTAGATGTCAGCAAGTCACCAGGTCCTGATGAAATGCATCCCAGGATACTCAAGGAGCTGATAGAGGAGGTATCTGAGCTTTTAGCTATGATCTTTGAAAAATCATGGCAGACAGGGGAGATTCCAGAAGACTGGAAAAGGGCAAATATTGTGCCCATCTATAAAAAGGGGAATAAGAACAACCCAGGAAACTACAGACCGGTCAGTTTAACGTCTGTCCCAGGGAAGATAATGGAGCAGGTAATTAAGGAAATCATATGCAAACACTTGGAAGGTAATAAAGTGATAGGGAATAGCCAGCATGGGTTTGTGAAGAACAAGTCATGCCAAACTAATCTGATAGCTTTCTTTGATAAGATAACGAGCCTTGTGGATAAGGGAGAAGCGGTGGATGTCATATACCTAGACTTTAGTAAGGCATTTGATACGGTCTCGCATGATATTCTTATTGATAAACTAGGCAAATATAACTTAGATAGGGCCACGATAAGGTGGGTGCATAATTGGCTGGATAACCGTAGTCAGAGAGTTGTTGTTAATGGTTCTAAATCCTGCTGGAAAGGGATAACATGTGGAGTTCCGCAAGGGTCTGTTTTGGGACCCGTACTGTTCAATATCTTCATCAATGATGTAGATATTGGGATAGAGAGTACGCTTATTAAGTTTGCAGATGATACCAAACTGGGTGGGGTTGCAACTTCTTTGGAGGATAGGGACATAATTCAAAATGACCTTAGCAAGTTAGAGAAATGGTCAGAGGTAAACAGGATGAGGTTTAATAAAGAGAAATGCAAAGTGCTCCACTTAGGAAGGAACAATCAGTTCCATACATACAAGATGGGAAGCAACTGTCTAGGAAGGAGCATGGCGGAAAGGGATCTAGGGGTCATAGTGGACCACAAGTTGAATATGAGCCAACAGTGTGATGCTGTTGCAAAAAAAGCAAATATGATTCTAGGTTGTATCAACAGGTGTGTTGTAAGCAAAACTCGTGAAGTCATTCTGCCACTCTACTCTGCACTAGTTAGGCCTCAGCTGGAGTACTGTGTCCAGTTCTGGGCGCCACATTTCAAGAAAGATGTGGAGAAATTGGAAAGGGTACAGAGAAGAGCGACAAGAATGATTAAAGGTTTAGAGAACATGACCTATGAAGCCAGGCTTCATGAACTGGGCTTGTTTAGTTTGGAAAAAAGAAGATTAAGGGGGGACATGATAGCGGTTTTCAAATATCTAAAAGGGTGTCACAAGGAGGAAGGAGAAAATTTGTTCCTCTTGGTTTCTGAGGACAGGACAAGGAGTAATGGGCTTAAAGTGCAGCAGGGGAGGTTTAGATTGGACATTAGGAAAAAATTCCTAACTGTCAGGGTGGTCAAATATTGGAATAAATTGCCAAGGGAGGTGGTGGAATCTCCCTCTCTGGAGATATTTAAGAACAGGTTAGATAGACATCTGTCAGGGATGGTGTAGGTGGAGCTTGGTCCTGCCTTGAGGGCGGGGGGCTGGACTCGATGACCTCTCGAGGTCCCTTCCAGTCCTATTATTCTATGATTCTATGATTAATAGTATTAGAGGTGATAATTGGGGAAGCTATCTTTGTAATGTGTAAGATAGTTGGGGTCTTTATTAAGTCCGGTGCGGAGGGTGTCGAATTTTAGCATGAATGCCAGTTCAGAGGATTCCCTTTCAAGTGCAGATTTGAATGTCTTCTGAAGTAGGATGCAGGTTAGCAGGTCATTAAGACTGTGTCCTTTCTGGTTGAAATGACAAGAAACTGTTTTCTCTTTGTGATCTTGTCTGATATCTGTTTTGTGGGCATTAATCCTTTGGCGAAGTGTCTGAGATGTTTGTCCAATGTACATAGCAGATGGACACTTTCGGCACATGATAGCATAGATTATATTTCTGGATGCACAGGAATATGTGTTCTTGATCTTATAACTCACTTGGTTAGGTCCAATAATGGTATCAGCAGAATGAATATGTTGCAGAAGTTTTCAGAGACAGCAGAGTAGGAATAGTGTGGGTAGAAGAAACCAAAAACAATTCATTGTTTTTCAGCAGCAGTGAACAGAGTGGTTGTTGGCTAGATTCAGAGAATACGCAGCACAATGGACATAATTTGCTAATGAATTAGTTTGCCTAATACTGGTCTGAAGCCAGGCATAATTTCTGACATTTTGGCAGCATTGCCAGAGGTCTGACTGCAGCAACTCAAAATATTAACACGCAATTTGTTTAATATAGTCAGTGCATTCTCTTTGAGAGTTTTGACAGAGTGACAGGAAATAGGCACAAATTTCAGAAAACGTTTAGCGGGCTTTCTCCTTTTGTTAACAAAATGAATCGTGAATGCCAGCTGATCAACATGATCAGTATGTGGAGTACTTCCAGGTGCAATTTTTGCCCTGTATGCAGCTGGCCCCCAGATGCAAAATCTCATCACAGATAGTGGAGGAAAGATCTCATTGTTTTCCACAGCTGGCTTACTGACCTCAGTATGATGTGTGAGGAAGTGATCAAATTTGGATAATAGCACTAAAACTCCCTGTAATGGGATGGATGCCCCACTGCATCTGGAAAGGGGTTAAAACAGGCTGGAGGGAGCCCTAGCCAATCAAGGGGAGGCTTGTAAAAAACCAATCAGAGGGTGGCTCATGAAGGCAGCCCTACTTATAAGGAGCTGCTCAGCAGAGCAATGAGCAGTTGGGTCCGGACCAGGGAGGGTGTAGGATTGGTTCTCAAAAGGAAGCACTTTAGAGGGAGTAGTGCTGGGCAGGCACGGGGGAGTGGGAGAGAGGCTCCAGCTTGATTCCTGCCAGGCTGCAGGTCAGGATATGCAACCAGGATGGTGCAAGTCTCACAGTGGAAGTGGCCCAGGGAACGGGAAACAGTAGAGGGAGAGAAATAGGCCAGGACAAGGCTGCCACCGCAGGGTCCGTGGGCCAGGACCCAGAGTACGGGGTGGGCCTGAGTCCCTACTCCCTTCCCATTATACCGCACCTTGACACCAGAGAAGGTGGCATGGACAGACTGTGGCTTGCCCCTGAGGCAGAGGGGCTAGGCTGGAGCTTCAGATGGCAACAGTGGCAGGTGAGACTCAGGACTGCTGGATACTCCCAGAAAGGGGGCTGAAGATGAGTGGAGGAGGGCTGTGTCCTAACGAGGCCACTGTGGTCCTGGGAATGATGCAGGCCCATAGCAGAACATGGGGAGAACGCAGAGGGATGCAGGGTGAGACAACAGCCAGGAAGGTGTGACCTGCTGAGAGCTAATTCCTCATGTGACCAGCAGGAGGCACCACAGCAGTGACTTGCAACCCTGTTATACTCCCCAGACATGTCCATTGAGAAGACGAGACGTTTTTTCATCACCCCGGAGCAATGGGAACCCTCTTTCAGCAAGCAATGTGGTGATCTCCACAACTCGCTTTAATACTTGCCAGGACTGCGTCTCACTTGGAAACTGGAGTGACAACCCAGAGTCGTCATGCAGATTAACCTGAGCTATACAAATGATCCCTGCAGATCAAGAGTCCAAGCTACTCTCATGCTCTGTACTTCAAAAAATAGAATGAGCTCAACCCATCAATCCATTGCAGAGCATGCGTCTTGTCTGAAGAGGCAGGCTGGGCCACTATACCATATGGAGAAAAATTCCCTGCTATAAATGGTTTTGGTATCCATCGCCCTTTCCAGGAATGCAACCCAGACGTGCATCGGGGAGCCCCTGTAACTCTTTGTACCACAGTCTCTTTTCATTAATTACTTTTCATGTAGAGAATCCTCCCTTGTATTCCTGACATGCTATTACTTACATAACATTAGTAGAGCAATTTATCTGTAGCTTGTGCCTTGGGTGTCCGGTTAACTGAGTCATACCAGCTTCCTACGGAGAGAAGATGGGGGCTTTGCGACAAAAACCAATGCAGCAGCATGTCCTGGGTGGTGGTTTTATGCAACACTGTGTACACATGATGTTTATAAGTGGTGTTGATTTGGGATGGCCGAGGTCGGTGTAAGATTATGTATGTGTTTGTGGTGGGGAGTTGCTCCTGGTGTTTGAGGTGGGAGACAGGACCCAGCCATGCAAGTGCACCAAACACACACTGGTTAATCCAGCCCTGCATCCAGAGCAGTAAATAAACTGTCCACCAGCCCCAGTAACTAATGAATCTGTGAAACACCAGCAATGTTCTTACTTCAAATATCCAATCTGGGCAATCCAAACTGGTGTTGCCTATTATGGCCAGTTTCCTCTTAGAAGTCTGTAATGCAGTGGATAGAGATCTTGTTAGTCTTTTATTGCTATTTTGGGGTGGCCTGCTACTCCAGAGTCTCAGTAACAAGCCGAATCTTTTGAATTAATTTAGAATTTAGGATAAGGGATCTCATTGATGATGTTAAATGCTCTGGTTATCAGAAGGGAGCCCCCTGACACCGTATCTGATCACTGGTGATTTCTCCCCAAAAGAGAAACACTTGGGCTATGTCTACACTGGCCCCTTTTCCGGAAGGGGCATGGTAATTTTTGAGATCGTAATAGGGAAATCCGCGGGGGATTTAAATATCCCCCACGGTATTTAAATAAAAATGTCCGCCGCTTTTTTCCGGCTTTTAGAAAAGCCGGAAAAGAGCGTCTACGCTGGCCCCGATCCTCCGGAAAAGGGCGCTTTTTCTGGAGGATCGGGGCCAGTGTAGACGCTCTTTTCCGGCTTTTCTAAAAGCCGGAAAAAAGTGGCAGACATTTTTATTTAAATGCCGCGGGGGATATTTAAATCCCCCGCAGATTTCCCTATTACGATCTCAAAAATTACCATGCCCCTTCCGGAAAAGGGGCCAGTGTAGACGAGCCCTTGGGCTGTGTCTACACTGGCATGAATTTCCGGAAATGCTTAAAACAGAATAGTTTTTGTTATAAGTATTTCCGGAAAAGGAGCGTCTACATTGGCAGGCTGCTTTTCCGGAAAAGCCCTTTTTCTGGAAAAGCGTCCATGGCCAATGTAGATGCGCTTTTCCGGAAAAGAGCCCCGAGCGTCATTTTCGCGATCGGGGCTTTTTTCCGGAAAAGACTACTGGGCTGTCTACACTGGCCCTTTTCTGGAACAGTGTTCCGAAATAAGGACTTGTGCCCGAGCACAAGAATATTTTTTCTGGAATAGCGGCTGATTTTGTACAGTAGAGCATCGTTGCTTTTCCGGAAATTCAAGGGCCAGTGTAGACAGCTCGCAGCTTATTCCGGAAAAGCGGCTGATTTTCCAGAATAAGTGGCCCAGTGTAGACACAGCCTTAGAGTCTAGATTAAAGTTCACTGATACAGTGTAAGAATTTAAATTGACAAGTGCATGAACAAGAGCAACAATCAACAAATCCAACCCCCACCCCAAAACAGAAAGAAAGACAAAGATCCCCAATGCAGGCAAGATATTTATATGATACAAAAGTGTCTGTGTCGCCGATGGTGGTACTGGTGCTTGCGACCTTCTACCTTTGGGCTCAGGTTAGCCCTCAGGGAGGAAACGCAAGTGATCCCTCGCAGATGTATCAATTGCCCTCGGTGGAATCCTAGACTGTTACCACAGGAGCCAAGGCGGATGATGAACGGTGGTACAGTTCTGGTATGATTCTCGTTGGGCCTTCACTACAACGGAGTGTTTCAAGGACGATGACAATGCTATGGTCCGAAACGGGTAGAGATTAAACACCTCTGCCTTCACCACAGCATGGTGTGGTAACCCACCGCAGTTGTGAATGATGCCTTTTCCCTTGGTGGCGCTGTCAGGCTGGAATACTACTCTTGAAGGGTAACCATCACTGGATCCTGATCCCTCGATACAGAAGTGGGCCCTCAATGGCGTTAGACGCTGCCTCTCTGACACACGCTGTCCTCACCGACACAGACGGAACACTGACCACACCCTCCTTTGGGGTGCAGTGCTTTTGTAGAATCTTTGGCGGGAAAACTTGTGTAGGATGGTGTGCACAATTTCGGGCTGGGTGCAAAGGATCGGCGTGCCTGGTGCAAGCCTCTTCATGCCTTGTGCACAGCTTTTGCATGCATGTGCATAAGTTGGTAATGAGCACAAAGACTTCTGGTGGGAAACAAGTCCAGATCTTTCCACAGAGTTCTGATGGTAATCTATTTTGTTTTCCAGTCACTGATGATAATCGCCATTTTAAGTGTGCACCTTACCCAAATTTTGTACACAGCAATTGCACTGTAACCATTATGAACAGGTCAACATTATAACATTAGAGTCCCCCTAACAGGCCTCTGGCAATTCTAACTGGTGGCCTATTTGATTGCAGAACCTACTCAGAAACATCTTACCTTAGATCTGCATGAGAGCCGCCTTCTGCCATGGAACAGTAGGAATCAATGGTACAGAAGGGCCGTCCCTTCCCAACTGCTTCTGTTCATTCTTCTTTGCAGCTGTAGGGATCCCCATGCTGGTCATGGGCAGATTTCTGCAGCAGGTGGAAGGGATTTAATGACAAGACAAGGGCCTAGTTTGGAACGGGGCACTGAACACATGTGAAAGAGATGGTCTTGGCTCCAAAGAATTGATAACTTAGGGAAATGAAACAGATTTCTTTTTAAATGTTTTCTCTGTCTGGATAAGTTAGTCACAGGGTACAGATCAGAAGGGTGGGTTAAAACAGCATGACAAGTTTCCTGACAGCATGTTAAAACAGCATCTCTCTCTCTCACACTCTCTCTCTCTCACACACACACACACACACACACGCTCAGCTGTAGGATTTGCATAACTTATAGAACCATAGAACACTTGAACTGGAAGGGACCTCAAGGGGGTCATCAAGTCCAGTCCCCTGCCCTCACGGCAGGACCAAGCACCATCTAGATCATCCCTGATAGTTAATAGCAGGTTAGATAGATGCCTATCTCCAGTGAAGGAGCTTCCACAACCTCCCTAGGCAATATATTCCAGTGTTTAACCACTCTGACAGGAAGTTTTTCCTAATGTCCAACCTAAACTTTCCATGCTGCAATTTAAGCCCATTGTTTAAGCCTCCTCGCTAGAACACTCTCTTTTAGGAATTTGACAACTGCTATCATATCTCTTCTCAGTCTTTTCTTTTCCAAACTAAACACACCCAATTCTTTCAGTCTTCCTGCATAGGTCATATCTTGAAGACGTTTAATCGTGTGTTCTAGACCTTTAAACTTCTTTGTTTCCCGAAAGCAAACAGTCTCCAGGATATTTGCAATGCGTACACCAACTTAGTATGAAAAGGAGTTAGCGTTGACAGCTGTTGTGCCTAAGCCTGTCTGGCATTAAAGTTCTGTAGCACCAAAGACACAAGCTTTGAGCTGTGAGCCTAGTCTGAGAGAATAGCAGCATGGAACAGTTTAAAGTATAATTTTAACGTACCAGAAGGGAGACTGTGTAAAAACACTAGTGAAGACATGGCACTTTCTGGCTTGCATCTGTCAACTCTCATTTTCAGTTATAGCTTGAGGGTGGAAAAGTACATGTCTCACTGACAAAAGCTGAACTGGGAAGGTTCCAAAGAAGTCTCTCAATCTCGTTTTATACTTTTATTTCAAACAATAAAACAAGCAAATAAATGTCCCCATAAACCCACATTTTATTATGCACACAACAGAGGCAGTCAGAACTCCATGGCTGTGTCTAGACTGCATCTCTTTTCCGTAAAAGGGATGCAAATTAGACACATCGCAATTGCAAATGAAGCGGGGATTTAAATCCCCGCCTGCTTCATTTGCATAAACATGGCTGCGGCTTTTTTCACGAGGAGTAACGGTAGTTCGAACTAGGAAGCCTAGTTCGAACTACCTAGTTCGTGCCCCGTGTAGCCGCGCTGCACGGGGTTCGAACCAGCGGGGTTTTAAAAATGGCGGCTCCCCGCTTATGCAAATGAAGCCTGGGAAATTCAAATCCCGGGCTTCATTTGCAAGTGTGGTATGCCTACATTACCCTCCTAGTTCGAACTAGCGGGGTAGTGTAGACATACCCTTAGAAAGTTTTTCCTAATGTCCAACCCAAACCTCCCTTGCTGCAATTTAATCCCGTTGCTTTGTGTTCTGTGCTCAGCAGTCAAGCAGAACAATTTCTCTCCCTCCTTCTTGACACACTCTTTTAGGCACTTGAAAACATGTCCCCTCTGTCTACCCTTTTCCAAACTAAATACACCCAATTCTTTCAGTTTTCCTGCATAGGTCATATCTTCTAGACCTTTAAACTTCTCCTTTGTTACCTAAAAGCAAACAGTCTCAGATATTTTAGATATCTCAAATATTTTAGATATCTCAAATATCTAAAAGGGTGTCACAAGGAGGAAGGAGAAAATTTGTTCCCCTTGGTTTCTGAGGACAGGACAAGGAGTAATGGGCTTAAAGTGCAGCAGGGGAGGTTTAGATTGGACATTAGGAAAAAATTCCTAACTGTCAGGGTGGTCAAATATTGGAATAAATTGACAAGGGAGGTGGCGGAATCTCTCCCTCTGGAGATATTTAAGAACAGGTTAGATAGACATCTGTCAGGGATGGTGTAGACGGAGCTTGGTCCTGCCTTGAGGGCGGGGGTCTGGACTCGATGACCTCTTGAGGTCCCTTCCAGTCCTATGATTCTATGATTCGCAATGCTTACACCAACTTAAGGCAACACAAAGTGAGCAGATCATAGAATCATAGAATACTAGGACTGGAAGAGACCTCGAGAGATCGAGTCCAGTCCCCTGCCCTCATGGCAGGACCAAAAACTGTCTAGACCATTCCTGATACACATTTATCTCACCTACTCTTAAATATCTCCAGAGATGGAGATTCCACAACCTTCCTGGGCAATTTATTCCAGTGTCTGACTACCCTGACAGCTAGGAACTTTTTCCTAATGTCCAACCTAAACCTCTCTTGCTGCAGTTTAAGCTCATGCTTCTTGTTCTATCCTCAGAGGCCAAGATGAACACGTTTTTTCCCTCCTCCTTATAACACCCTTTTAGATATCTTAGATACAGACATTCACCAAGGTGCTCACAACAAGAGCATGTACAGACTTTCAGACATAGGTCTTGTCCAGGAACACACATTAATGGCACTGTTATTACTGGATTAGGCAGTGTCTTTAAACTGTATCAATGCAGGTTACCAGGGTCTGCATCCACGGGAGCACTCTGCCAGTAGAGAGACTGCTGTGTGACTCATCGTGAGGGTTACTGCTGGGTCAGCAAATGACGCACATCTGCTCTATATGAGTTGGCTCCAATCTGATGATATCATTTTCATTCTTATAAAGATCACTTATTTATATAAAGAGGCCACTATCTTTTATTTCCAAAGCAGACTTGTACAGCTAATTAGCTAGAGGGTTTAGTCATCATTGGAACTATTATTGGAACTATTGTGTCACCATTGTACTCTTATTGTCGGCATGGAGACTGACCAAAAGGTGCATCACCTCTGATTTGATCTAATGGGTCATCCAATGCATTTAACGTGGATGTTTGACCGTAGGTCTTCCTCCTCTCCAACAGACTTTATTAACTCCAGGCCAGCAGTCAGGCAATGCGTAAATTAACTGAACTCCAGTGAAATCTGAGGAAAGCTAAGCCAGTAGTTACCTGGGAAACAGCCAGTATGTCATCTTTGACAATTTTTCCTTTCTTAATGTATTGGAATCACCAATTTTATTGTCTATTTTACACATTTTTTACATCTGTTGGAGAAAGAGAGGATATCTTGATGCTTTTTAATAACACCAAAGAATTGTGGGACACCTGTAAATCAAGGTTACTTACTGGTAAGGGTTGTCCTATGGGAATTGTATATCCATGTGTGGGATAAAGCACTGAGTCACAGAAATTCTATCTAAACTGTGCCTTATTGGGGCTGTGTGATTGTCTTCTAGAGGACACTTAACATGCAAGTGTGTATAAAATTGCAGACCTGCAGCTCCTACCCACCTCTGCTCTCTCTCCAGAGTCATGAATCCCAAAGGTGAGGCGAGCCCTCTGAGATAGAAGGTAAGGTGGGTAGGAAGAGGGAATGCACTGAGGTGACTCTGAAGAACATCAGGTACAGTGAACAGCCTTTGTCTGTTCTTCAAGACTTTGTGCCTGGGAGAGAATATTGTGCAGGGCCACCTGCAGTGGAAGGCGGGTCGAGGAGTTCTTTAATTTAACAGGGAACAAAACACTGCATGGCCATAGCTAGCTTATTAGAGAGACAAGGTCTAATGCAGTGGTCCCCAACATTTTTTGGGGGGCCGTGCATGCGCCATGCGCCCAGGGGTAGCACTAGGTGGGTGCACATAAATGCCCCGGCGGGTGCCATGGCACCTGCAGGCACCACATTGGGGACCACTGGTCTAATGTATCATGCTTAGTGGAGATATCCACCAATTCTTCATGGCTACTGTAGTGGTCCATGACTCACCACCATGGCACCTCCTGCTGGTGAATTGGCTTAGTCCAGCCTCAGAACACACCCTCTCTTCATGCTGTTTTGCCAGTTATTACCTTTTTGTCTGTTGTCCAAACTCATCCGGCCCTGCATCACACCCAGACCTCAGTACCGCCCGTGGAAGTGATCTATGCTCTGGGGCCTTCCCCTCTCAGGGAACCCCCAACCTCTGATCCCCACCTTGCCTCAATGACCCACTGCCAGTCATCAGCTAGCCCCTGCCTCAGGCAAATTTCAGTCTGAAATGGCCACTCATCATTGGCAAGAAGATGCAGACCTGCAGCCTTCGCCTGCCCTGGCCGCTCCTCAGCAGCCCTAGTACCACTCTGAGCCATGGTTGCTGGGCCTTGGCCTGGGATTTATTCAGACATGAGCTCCCTTGGCTCACCTTGCCCTCCCCTAGGGCGGCTCTGTCAAAGAGATCCTGCTAGCAGGCAGCTGGGTCCCTCTCCCTTCAGTGAGCACTTCCTGACTAGACATCTGTTGATACAGCACTGTTGGGCTTCCAGCTGCTACAAGCCCTCTCCCAGTTAGCTTCCAGCCTCAACTCTTTCCCAGGGCTGGTTTAATCCTTTTCATTTCAGTGCAAGGCAATCTCTCCATCACGCTACTTGGCACATTTTCCATATAGGCAACCTGTCCTAGCGCACGTCTTCACTGCGTTGCTCCCCCAAGAGAGCTTGAGTACAGTATCTTGAGGATACTAACCTTCTCCAAGGAGCCATGGCCACACCCAAATAACCATGGGTATGTCTACACTACCACCCTAGTTTGAGGGTGGTTTCCTCATTAGCATATTTTCTGCCACAAAAACTCGTCATGTAGACGTTGCCTTTAAGTGTATTGTGGTAAACCAAAGGCAGCGGGCTGCAGGAGTTTGGTGAGTGGGTTCCTGTTCCCTGCATAGGCTGCTAGAGGCTGCTGCTCAGTAACTAAGGGTATGTCTACACTACCACCCTAGTTCGAACTAGGGTGGTTAATGAAGTCAACCGGAGTTGCAAATGAAGCCTAGGATTTGAATTTCCCGGGCTTCATTTGCATGTTGCCGGGAACCGCCATTTTTAAATGTCCGCTAGTTTGGACTCCATGCCCGCGGCTACACGCGACACGAACTAGGTAGTTCGGATTAGGCTTCCTATTCCGAACTTCCTGTACTCCTCCTATTCCGAACTACCTGTACTCCTCTGCCACAGTATTTATAGGCAGAAGGCTTGTTTGCTATGGAAATTTTTGCTGCCGACTGTGTCCTCGTGTGCTTGTCTGGATTGTTGGAAAACCCTCGGTCCCACTCCGAACATATGTGGCATCCTGATGCCGCTGTGATTTCAGAAAGGCAACCTGTTCAGAGGCTTTTGTGCTGAGATCACACACATTGCTTGTGCCCATGGTGGAAAGAGTGGAGCTATCTAATTCAGACCCTCATAGCTGTGGGGCTTCCGTGTGCCACCTGTGGGTTCAGGACTAGGACACAAGCACTGAGTGGTGGAACTACATTGTCGTGCAGGCCTGGAGTGAGGAGCAGCGCGCGCTGAGTTTTCACGGGAGGGACTAGGCACTAAGCTTGTGTCAATTCTTTAGCACTAAGACACACAGAGGCGCTCTTGCTCCCTGGAAGCTGGCTCTTTGAAACTGCTACAGAATGGTAAACAAATCAATTTGGCATCAGCATGTTGACGGTCAGTGCTGTGATGGATGATAATTAGTGTGGTAAAAAGTCTCAAGGGGGCAGCCTTGTTAGTCTGTAATTGTATAAACAATGAGCAGTCGTATCACGGCGCCACCCTACGGTACATCTACACTGCACGCATATTTCAAAATAAGCTAGTCCAGAATAGTTACTCCAAGATAGCTTATTTCAAAATAGCACATCTACACTGCAGGGAAGCCTCAAAATTAGTCCAAGGCAGGCTTCCCTAATGTACATGTGCTATCTCGATTTAGAGCCCCAGGAGGCACTGGGGAAGAATAATTTAGAATGGCCCTGGTGAGAGGCTATTTCAAAATAGCAGCAGTGGAGTATCTACACATGCCTTATTTCAAAATAGCTATTTTGGAATAGGCATTATTCCTTGTAGAATAAAGTTTACAGATTTCAGAATAAGCCGTCTTATTTCAAAATAATTTTGAAATAATGGAATGGCTGTGCAGACGCTCACATTGTTATTTCGAAATGACGCTAGTTATCTTGAAATAATGGTGCAGTATAGATGCACTCTCAGGGTATGTCTACACTACCACCTTAGGGGACGATGGAACGAGGTGTACCGGTAGTTCAAATCAGAAAGCCTAATTCGAACTACCTACTCCGTGCCGCGTGTAGCCGCGGGCACGGAGTCCGCATTAACGGGCATTTAAAAATGGCGGCGCCTGGCAAGATGCAAATGAAGCCCGGGATATTTAAATCCCAGGCTTCATTTGCAACTTCGAATGCCTACATTAACCACCCTAGTTCGAACTAGGGTGGTAGTGTAAACATACCCTCATAGACTAACCAATTTATTCAGTCATGAGTTTGCATGGGTGAAACCCACTTCATCAGGTGACTTGGAGTGGAAATTACAGAATTCGGGGCATGTATAAGAGCAAAAAACATTACTTGTCAATTGTAAGAAGTGTGTTGATGAAGCTAACTTAATTAGTGAACCTGACTTAATTAGCTTCATTAAAACTCCTCCTACAATTGACAGGTAACTTCTTTTGCTGTAATATATGGCCTGAATTCTCTAATTTCCATTCCAACACATCTGATGAAGTGGGTTTTACCCACAAAAACTCATTACTGAATACATTTGTTAGTCTCTAAGGTGCCGCAAGACTCCTCGTTGATAATTGGTGCGGTTCACCCCAAAATAGGGGTGTGACGGAGTTAGTCCGGGTGTGAGCTCTCATTCCCTGTCTTGGGTGGGGCCCAGCGAGCCCACCGTCTTGGGGTCCAGGTCACAGCGGTCGTAAGGGCTCAAGCTCCCAACTGCCCCCCCACCCTTTCACGGGTTGAGCGGGGCTCAGTGAGCCCAGCATCCGGGTTACCTTGGGACCCTTCTGCCCTTTACCAGGGTCCGTACTAGTTTCCCATAAAACACTGGGGACTATTCTCGTCTTAGAATTCCTTTTGGTTAGTTGGTCATGTCAATATGTGGTTGAGAGGCAATGAGGGAGGGGGGCTAGAGGGACCTGGGCCCTCCCTCTCCACCAGATCCCAGCCCAGGTCCCTGTGGGGCTTGGAACAACCCTTACCCGGCTAACGGGGTCCCACTTCGTAACACGTCAGCCCATGGGTGCCATAAGCGCTCTGCCCCAGTCTGCTTCTTAGCCACCCTCGGTCTGAAGACCTCCTGCCCTAGTACCCAGGGACCTACAGCTCCAACGGGGATCCCGAGCTCCTGGCTTGCAGCTTTCCGGGGTCCACTCCTCCTGTCTCAGACTCGGGGGAAGGAACCACCGCCCCACAGTTCTCCCCACCTTTCCTGCTCTCCCGGCATCATCTTAAGTCCCTGCTGGGACCTGCTCCGCCCCCTCTCGCCCCTCCTCTGGCGTCCCCTTGCACAAAGCATCGGGGGATGGGCAGTAGTTCGCCGCTTACCGTGAGCCAGTGTCCATTCCCAGTGCCGGCTCACACCGTCCAGTGCGGGGATCGGCAGGCCCAGTGTTACAGCCACGCGCTTCCTGCGGTGCACCTCCTCTCCCTCCGTCTGGGCTGGTGTCTTGCCATGTTTAGTGCGGGCCATGGCTTGCCTGTTACACACCTCCCCCCTTGGAGGCTTGAGGTGCTCCTCTGCATCGCTGTCCCATATTCTTGAAAAGAAATTGAAGTTCTGGTGACTACTGCCCGGGCGCTGGTTCACCTCAAAGTCATATGGCTGTAATGCCAAATACCACCGCATAATACAAGTGTTCATATCTTTCATTGAATTAAGCCAGACTAATGGGGCGTGATTGGTAATCAATCGGAATTTATTTCCCCATAAACAGTACCGTAAGGACTCCACTGCCCATTTTACTGCCAGGGCTTCTTTTTCAACCATTGCGTATTTTTTCTCCCGGGGTAGGAGTTTCCGGCTGAGATATAGTACTGGGCACTCAGCTCCTTGTCGGTCCTATGCCAGCACTGCTCCTAAGCCCACTTCGGAAGCATCTGTATAAAGACTAAAAGGTTTCTGAAAGTCTGGCTATATCAGTACCGGTGTGCTAGATAAGAGCCTTTTTAGTGTCTCAAAGGCCCGTTCCGCTTGGGGGGTCCATTGCACCTGCGAGGGTTTTGCGTTTTTCGTAAGTTCTTTCAGGGGCACGGCTATTGTGGCAAAGGCTGGGACAAACCTATAATACCCCACCTGCCCTAAAACTGTCTCTCCTGTTTTTTTGATTTAGGGGATGGGTTGTCCCTCGAGCCTGTATTTTATCCACCAGAGGCTTTAAGATGCCCCTCCCCACAGCATACCCCGAATAGGATACCTCTGTTTTAGCCAGGTGGCACTTCTCTGGGTTCGCCGCCAGACCCACTTTCCCGAGGGCCATCAATATTGCTTCTAGGTGGTGTAGGTGGTTGTTCCAATTGGTACTGTATATGACAATGTCCTCTATATAGGCGGTGGCATAGGCTCGATGGGGGGCTAGCAGTTGGTCCATCACCCGCTGAAACGTGGCCACCGCCCCATGTAGACCAAAGGGCATCGTCACAAACTGGAATAGACCGAACGGTGTAGAAAAAGCCGTTTTTTCTCTGGCGTCTGGATCCAGGGGAATTTGCCAGTATCCCTTCGTTAAGTCCAGGGTGGATATACACCTGGTGTGTCCCAACCGTTCTAGGAGTTCGTCAACCCATGGCATCGGGTAGGCGTTGAAGCGGGAGATGGCATTAACCCACCGAAAGTCGATACAAAACCAGATGGTCCCAAGATGGGCACCAAGATGATGGGGCTGCACCACTCACTTTGTGATTCTTCAATGATGCCCCATTGTTGCATCTGCTGCAGCTCCTCCCATACCGTTTTCCAAACTTTGCGCAGCAATGGTTGGAGTGGCTCTCGTACCGTCCGGCCCACCTCGGTAATTATCCGGTGGCACCCCAGCGAGGTGCGGCTTGGCCATGCCGTGAGCATCACTTTGTATCGTTGTAAGAGGTTCTGGAGTTGTTGCCGTTGGATGGACGTTAGTTCTTCTCCCACCTCGGCTTCAGTCTCCTCTTGACAGTCACTCACCCCGGGCCCCAAGTAATCCACGGAGGGTCACGGGGTTTATCAACAGACTCTCTCGGGCGACCCATTTCTTTAGGAGATTCACATGGAAGATCTGGGTGTCCTTCCTTCGCCCGAACAGATGGACCTCATAGTCCACTGCCCCCACCTTCCAAGTTACTTCGTAAGGCCTTTGCCACTGGGCCATAAGCTTAGAGCTGTGGGTTGGTAGTAGGAGCAGCACCCACTCCCCGGGTTGGAATTCCCTGGTCTGTGCTGATTTGTTGTAACTTCAGGCTTGCCATTCTTGGCTCCTTATCATATTGGCTCAGGCGTACTCTCCCAATTTCTTTAACTTCCCTTACAACTGTAATATATATTGGGCCGTTCCTTGGCTCGCCAAGGGTTGCTCCTTCCAATCTTCCTTTAGGAGGTCTAGAATCCCCCGTGTCCATTGGCCATATAGCAGCTCGAAAGGGGAAAACCCTGTCGAGGAGTGGGGTACCTCATGGATGGCGAACAATAGGGCAGGGAGCATTTGGTCCCACCCCTGGGGGTCATCTTGCATGAACCGTCTTAGCATCTCTTTTAATATTTTGTTAAACCACTTCACTAACCCATCAGCTTGCGGGTGGTAAACTGAGGTCCTGATCCGCTTAATTTTCAGTATCTCACATAGCTTTTTCATTACTCAAGAGGTGACATTGGTCCCTTGATCCATCAGGATCTCCTTTGGCAGTTCCACCATCGAAAAGATTTTCACCAGTTCCCTAGTTAGGGTGACTAGTTCCCTAGTAACCTGTTCATAGTAAAAAACCCAAACCTCGGTCAAGTTTATTGTCAACGAAGCATGTACGGTGCTCTAGCTCTGCCACATTTCCACTCCGCACATGTATGCCCATGAAATCGGACACAGCTCAGTGAATAGTGAAACTTTCCACTTCCCCCTAGATGGGCCACAAACAGTCCCTTTGAGGCTCCATTTTATACACTGATACAAACAAGTTATGTATTGCCTCTCTGATGTGGTTCGTTACAGCCCCCTGGCATGGGTTGCTACCACCCATTACCTTGTGCATGTTGGTTTGAACAAAACATGTGTCTGCATCACACTGGCAATCCTGACCTTATCTTTAGAAGTCAGTGTGTTCTTGTTACCTTGAGCGCATATGCTTGTACCATGCTTGGTACCACCCATCTGGAATGTGTTTGCATGAGTGTCCCATGCCTAGTCTGTCTTTGAAATGTGCATGTTTCTGCAATGCCAGCCCTGTTCTTGCCAGCTTCTGGGAGCTTAAGCAGGCAGACTCTGACTTCTACTAAATTTGTTTCATACTTTATATCAGTCAAGCTTGACCGCTACTACAGGTCAGGCCTCAGGCTTTACACCAGGCCTCCGAGATAGGGCCTTATACCTCAAGTTTTCTTTGTGCTACTCAAACTATGGGCACGTATTGGGAATTGATTGTAGCAAGTATTAAAATAATGTAATTGTTGATTTTAAGTTTACAATGCACCATGGTCATTTGTAGACATGGATTAAAAAATACAAGAATTAGTGAACCACTATTGATCAAAAGCATTTAGACTGGGCACCAAATAAGCTTTGTGCTCAGACGAACTTTGAGTAACCATATTGGGATGGATATTTGGCTAGTAGGTTTGAAGTGCTTTGCACAACAACAGGAGCATAACGGCTACAAACCTGAGGATCAATATTCCCTCTAATTTTTTTCCACCCATGTGCAGAATACATTTTGCCAAAAGCACCAAGGCATATGCAGATGTGCACCCCCAGTAGAAACACATGCTGCCAGCTGTGAGCATGCTACTAATGAGCTAGGCAGCATTTGAATCTCTATGGGGGGGCCACCGAGTGTGGCTACAATGATACTCACAGCACATGCTGAGGGCCGCAACTAAAGTGTGGTTGCATATACACGAAAATCTATATGCAAATAGCTTCTGTCACACTGACAGGCATGAATACAAAGATTAAGGCAAGACTACACAACATGCAGGCCCCATTTCAGTCAGTTCTGCTGATGTTAATAACATGTAATATGTACCTGATTTCCACCCACATGACAGCACTTTTAATGAGCAATGACAGTCCAGGAATTTAACTAAAACGCATACGGGCAGAAGACCATTATATTGACTTGCCGTTGTGGAACATGTTCCCATGTTCAAAAGGTCATGTGTTGAGCCCCCCGTAAATGCAAATCCTACAGTGGGCTGCAAACAAATGGGCCATGGGCCACGTGCTGACTGTTAAGTTGGTATATAATGCCCAGAGCCGCTGCCTGTGAAAAGTGTAACCATCAAGGCAAAAAGCTCTCCCAAGGGCTCTCAAAAATCAGCCAGATAAGTAGTTGCCACTTTTGCATATAAAGACGACAACTTTTCCAAGTGGATTTTACAGGTGAATAATGATAATGTAAGGGCCTAGGGAATACAGATGGTAATAAGGAGCTAATGGTTTATAGCCTGTCTGACACTTGTAAAAGTGATTTTTACTGTTTAAGATACAGAGAACTTTATTAAATCCTGTATAGCTTCAGGTATCTTAACAAGGCTTTGGTTAAATAGATGTGGCTTGAAGTCCCATTGTATCACATAGCGAAGATGTTGTGATTAGTGTTGCTCTAGTTTTATAGCACCCCAAAGCATGCTCAGGGCTTCATATAAACGTACGGTCCCATCTCTGGGGTGTTACATTTTTGCTAGGGCACAGTGAGTGATGGTGGCAGAACAGGTGCAGAATAGGAGCAGGTAATTGGCTGCTGCCTTACCCCCAGAAGCAGCGACTGTGTTCTTCCTCTTACCCGCCCCTTTCCTCTGACTTCAGAAGCAGGGTGCAATGTGGCAAAACAGATTCAGCCGCACCTGGGAAAGGTGACAGGGCCCGGCAGCCGATCTAGCTCAAAGTTGCTCTGGGCATTCTAAAAACGCTTCTCTGTAAGGCTGTAAGGTTGGGGTAGTCGGCCACCCCTCAGAGCTCTTCAGACCAGAAGGCTCTGGCTGGATTCTCCTGCCCCTATGCCCAGTCAGTAGCAGCCATCCAGTTTGCTCCCCCAAACAGTTGGCTATACTGGGGCTCCCATCCTCAGATGGAGCTGTTGGAAGGATGGCGGACTCTATAGCTCCGTCTTTACAAGGTGGAGAAGGAATTGACAGCAGATATTTGCTCAGGGTGCTGTTTGCTCGGCTGCCTCGCACTCTCTCATAGCCCTGAAGCACCGCTATCCCCAAGACCCTGCCTCATACCGAGAGGCGTGGCAAACACGGCCGACTTATCCATTAGGCACGGTGCCTAGGGCCCACGATACTTTTAGGGGCCCACGAAAATGTTTTAATTTCTTTTAAAATCAGAAGGGGGAAAAAAAAGAACTTTTAGGGTCGAAGAAAATGTTTTAATTTTTTTCTCACATCAGAAAAACATGAAACTTTTAGGGCCCATGAAAATCTATTAAATTTTGCCTAAAGCAGAAAAAACATAAAATGCTGAAGTATTTAAAGTTATATCAAAAATATTATTTATTTATTTATTTATTTATTTTATGGAGGAAGGGGCCCACGAAGGCAAAAGTGCCTAGGGCCCACGAAAGTCATAATGCGGTCCTGGTGGCACATCCTCCTCCCAAAACATCCACTGCTACCTGACCCTGTCACAAACCAACAGGGCTGAATGGTGCATAGGTGTCATCTCTGGGGGCATTCTAGGGCTCAAGACACCCCCCCCCCCCCCGGAGTCAGAGGTGTCACATGACCCCTGTATGTGGGAAGGCTGGTCAGGAGCACTGGAAGCTCCCTAGAAGTGTGGGGGAGTCACCAGCACCTGGATTGTGGCTCTGCTCTCATTCAGCCTCCTCCCCTCAAGGCCCCGCTGCACTTCACTCCCTCCTTTGCCCTGAGGCCCTGCTTCGACTCTTCTTCTTTCGCCCCACCCCCTCACTGCCCCTTCCCTCAAAGCTCCTTCTCCCAGTCGCTCCCCCACCCAGTGTTCTCAGCCCTTCCCCCTCGGCTCTGTCTCCCATTGCTCTCTCCTCTCCAGCCCCTTTCCTGAGGTGCCTCTGCCCATGCCGCTCTATCCCCTCCCCGGAGGCCATCCCCACTCACTCAGATACCGATGATGGACACCTATTCCACTAGAATATGGGGAAAAGTGTATAAATAGGCTAAAAAGAGCCTCCCCCAAACTGGCAGAGCCCGCCTCCTGGAACACACATCTCTTCAAAAGCAACAAAAAAAGTCAGCCCCTATGGAATGGTGGCTAGGCAGAAATTTTTTCATTAGACAGCAGTGGGTGTGCTCCTGGTCATAGAATCCTAGGGCTAGAAGAGACCTTGGGAAGTCATCAAATCCAGCCCCCTACCCAAAGCAGGACCAACCCCAACCCACTCATCCCAGCCCGGGCTTTGTCAAGCTGGGACTGTTGCCTGGTCTAACTGTGTTTTTATTAATGCATGGTGGGAAAATGTCCCCTAATGCTTCCAAATTCATGAACCCTAAAGCAAGGCGCTTTGATGTCACTGCAGAAGTTACTCAGCACCAGATGCGTACGCAGTTAATACATGGTGTTGCATGGAACCGTGCTGGCTGAGAGATTCTGAAGCACCCTTGGGAAAACAGATTGAAACTATGCTATGTGGGGTATTTATTATCTGCCTCTGCTCAGTGCACTGCAGGCACACTGCATATTGCAAATGAAATCTAAGCCCTCTTGTTTGTTTCATAAAGGAAATAGCTCATTCCTCCAAAGCTTCCATACTGCCCGGGGATTAAGACAATCTATTCTACATCAGAATTACAAAAAGGCATGTCAGTGAAAGGAGTCTATAAAGCTGTGTTTTAGGAAGCAAATGGCGATGAACAGGCATGTATTAATCTGCTGAGAAGCTGTACAACTACCCCCAGCACTTTATCAGGCTTGAGTACACCAGCCACCAAGAAGGAACCAAAGTAAAAACATCTATGGTTGCCTCAAAGGGGCACATCAGTTCACTAGCAATCAAATGCAAGGTAAAATTTAAACCTTACCTCCCCTCTCCTTTGCATATTTGATGTGTTTTTTCAGACATTTCTGTACACAGGAGAAAAACATTTCAAAATGACAGGTTTCTTTATAATGCCAAGTGTAATATTTATACACTTAATATGTTCTTAATATAGTCAGCACTAACAGGCAGACACAACAAAATTACAGGGTGTATGATCTGGGAGGGGGCTTTTATTTGTAAGAAACACTGTTAGAGCATGTCTCACTTTTCATTTAACCAGCCCATTAACAATGTAGCTCTAAATATATTTCAAGTAGGTGAGCTGAGGCACTTGGAAGAAAATGGTTTTGCTTAGATGTGCATCAGACCTGTCTGAATGTGCCTCTTGTTCAATTGGAGAGTGAGTCATGTCCTCATTCCTCCAAGTGAATTCCACCCTCATCACAGGGAGACAAACCAAGTAATTCCACTGAGGACTGCAATAGCCTCGACTTGCAAATCATGCAATGCAACGCGAGGGAGATGTTCAACATCCCATCCAAAAGGTGGGACAACTCTTCCGACCACACATACACAGACAGTAAGGGTATGTCTACACTACCCCGCTAGTTCGAACTAGCGGGGTAATGTAGGCATACCGCACTTGCAAATGAAGCCCGGGATTTGAATTTCCCGGGCTTCATTTGCATAAGCGGGGAGCCGCCATTTTTAAAACCCCGCTGGTTCGAACCCCGTGCAGCGCGGCTACCCGGGGCACAAACTAGGTAGTTCGAACTAGGCTTCCTAGTTCGAACTACCATTACTCCTCGTGAAATGAGGAGTGACGGTAGTTCGAACTAGGAAGCCTAGTTCGAACTACCTAGTTCGTGCCCCGTGTAGCCGCGCTGCAAGGGGTTCGAACCAGCGGGGTTTTAAAAATGGCGGCTCCCCGCTTATGCAAATGAAGCCCGGGAAATTCAAATCCCGGGTTTCATTTGCAAGTGCGGTATGCCTACATTACCCTCCTAGTTCGAACTAGGAGGGTAGTGTAGACATACCCTAACAGACAATTCACTCCCAGCGTGAAACATTCAAAGTCCAGAAAAAATCCACAAAGAGAATCATATTAAAATGATGCAGAGGAACAGCATGAATATTTCAGAATTAACATACAAACGCACAGTTGTAGTTCTTCAGGGAGGGCCGGTCAGGATTTACTGCCAAGGAGTCCTCAAGGTCTCTGGCTTCGTGGATGATAACCAGAAGGCTGCTCAGTGATGTGGACCGTGGCATCTTGTGCACTTAGTCTCCACATCAGACCCCAAGAGAGCCCCCAAAGACCACAAACCAGATAAGGATTGAAGGTTCCAGGCGAGGTTTATTGTAGAGCGAAGTACAGGAAGACTTGTCAGTAGACTCTAGTGAACCACTACACATATGTACCCCATAACAATAGAATGACTCAATCAGTGCGAGGTCCCACTGCCCCCTAGGTCATTCAAAGTCTGCCCCCCAAGACACCACCTTATATACAGGTACAACAAGTCACACCTCACTGTGGATGTATCAGGTTGCCACATTGTCAGGTTACCACCCTCTGACACTACTTAGATATCAACACATCACCCTGTACCTTGTGGTTTGCTTAGATCATCTCTATCCTTCATGCTGTCATTCTAGACCCTTTCCTGAACCTGGGTCTGTATCTGTGAGGAGTGGGTACCAAGGTCTTTTTAAATGAGCTCGTGATGTGCTTTCTCCTTATGACCAGTACCAATTATTGTTCTGCACCTGGGCCTATTACCAATTAGTCTTGCGCACTCAGCCCTGTTCGTGCCAAGTTCTGTGAGTTGGGGCCTGCCTTTTGCTCACAGCTTAGCTTTGCTTTATGTTAGCCATGTTTTGCCCATTGTTAACTAGATGTAAGGCTTCAAACCAGGCCTGCGCTTCATGGGCTTATGTTTTAGGCCCTCACCTTACTTCAACAATTTTTGCGTGCTCGTGTGTGAATAAACATAATCAAAAATTTCTCAGTCTTAGAAAAAGACAAGATCCCAGAAATGCCAAGAGCACAAGCCAGCTGGTGGATGGTAGAATTGAGATTAACTATGATGCATATAACATCCATGTACTTTAAGGAACATTATGAATGTAGTAAAGTCATGAAGTGAAATATTAGGAAATGTTAGTATTTAACTTGACTGTGCAACCTTACTTCACCTTACTTATGTATAAATTATGATATAGACTTTAATTGCACAATTACATATTATTTTTTCCCCACAATTCATGTACGAAATATAAAATATGGTCCTGCCATTTTATATGGAAACAAAAAGAATCTAGACCAGAGTTAATTTACGAATGACCAAAACACTTTCATTTAGAAACTATGAACAGTCCTGTGGCACTTGAGGGCACGTCTACGCTGCAGGACAAAAGTAGAATTAAGATACGCAATTTCAGCTACGTCAGTTGCATAGCTGAAGTTGAAATAGCATAATTTGGGTTTTGGTGCTGTCTACGCAACAGGAAGTCAAAGGAAGAACACCCTTCATTTGACTTCCCTTACTCCTTGTGAAATGAGGGTTGCAAAAGTGGTAGCAAGACGTCTTCCATCTTGACATGATTTTGAAATAACGCCAGTTACTCCAAAATAATGCTGCTGTGTAGACATACCCTGAGTGACTAACGAAGGTATAGGATCATGAGCTTTTGTGGTTTCAACCCACTCCATCAGATGAGTTGGATTGGAAACACAGAATCCAAGATATATATCTGTAACAGCAAAAACACTTACCTGTCAATTGTAGGACCCTTATTAACGAAGCTAATTAAGTAGGCTGGATGTGTCCCATTCATAGCTATTTATGTGAAAGGCACAGAAAATTGTTGAACTGAATAAAGATATTAACTGGTTAACACACTACAAAGGCAATTTCCCCAGCCTTTGACATTCACATTTCTCATCAATAGGTATGAATGGGACACATCTAGCCTACTTTATTACCTATCCATTGTAGGACCCTTGTTAATGAAGCTAACTGTTTTTGCCATTTTTTATATATATATATCTTGGATTCTGTATTTCCACTCCAACTCATCTGATGAAGTGAGTTTTATCCACCCATGTTCCTATATGTTTGTTAATCTCTAAAGTGACACAGGACTACAAGTTGTTTTTAAAGTTACAGACTAACAGGGCTATCCTTCTGAGACTTCATTTTCATTCAGTATTTTATGAGCTTCACTGGTACGTAACATGCCAGGTATGTGGGCTGAAAGATTTCTGCAGCATTGCTTTCTGTAGTCATGCATTATGCCTCTACAAAAATATCAACATTCCTGCAAATGTTGGCCTGGAAAAAATGCTACTGCTGCCCAGAGTAGTACAGAGGCGTCAGCAGAAGGCAGCATCAGGCAACTTTCATTATCCTTTGCCTGCACAATAGTTGAGAGTTTAAGATGAAGATTAAGCTAATTAAATAGCAACCAATAATTTTTTTTAAAATGTGATATTGATTGCGCAGTGCTAGGATTTAATGGATTTCCAGGCCAGAAGGGTCATGTACTTTGACTCTCATAATACAAACCATTACATTTCATCTAATAGTTCTTGCTATAAGTCCAAATTGTGGTTGAACCAGAGAGCTTGCTTAGAAATAGACTTCAAAAAGATGGCGCCTTACAGCCTGCGGTAAGCAGTTCCCATGTTTAATCAGTCTTCCTCTTAAAAATTGAAGGAACAGAATCTGGACACTGTGAAGCAAGCAAGAGAGTTTATTACACACAGCGCTGTCGGAGTGTCACATCACTTATTAGAGCTCAGTGAACACTGCCGAACAATAGGGTACAACTAATTATGTAGGATGCTCAATGGGAGGATCAAAGTGATTGAGGGGAGGGGCTAAGATCCTGGGCCCCTGGCTAGGTTCTAATTGTGAGGCAGAATAAGAGCAATCATATAAAGCTACATAGTGTTTCAAGTAAAACAAGTATTTAAACAAAGCAGACATCAATTATCAATTATGTGTTAAGTGGTGATATGTCCATCAGTTTCAAGAAGGTATCTCTGCGGGATGTGGTCCATCTGGGGATTAAAGCAGAGACATTAGGAGTACCTGACAATTGTGCATTTGTTCCTAGCACCATTGAATGTGTCATGTCCTGTCTCCTACCCTGGGGTGGGTGTGTGGGTAGGTAACAATCATCTACTGTGTTTGTGTGCCAGTCCCGGACTCCAAATTTAGAATAGGGGGTTCTAAACAGAATATCATAGCCTGCCTCAGAAATTTTTATCCTACAAAATTCTTTCGGGAGGGGATACGAGCACTTAGTCCTGAACTGTCCTGGCCGTGCTGCAGATGGAACAGCACCCAGAGAGCCCAACCAGAGTTATCCTGTCCATAGGATGGTCCAGGGTGGCTTCTGTCTTGGGGGGGCCTCCACAGCTGCTGTCTCAATTGTCCTATGGATGGGATCCACTAGGGTGCCTGATGTGGGGAAGTCAGGTCCCCCCCCCAACACACACACACACACACACACACGGCAGCGGCGGGAGCTAGAACAACTCAGCAGCCTGCTCCATTCCGCTGTCCTTTCCCAGCTTGCTGTGCTCCACTTCATTGAGTCCAAGGGTGGGAGGAGCTTGTGCCACTCAGGAGAGGGGGCTTTGAGCAAAGGGGCGGAGCAAGGGCAGGGTGAAGGTGAACCAGCAGTAAGGTTTGGGGAAAGGGTGGAGCCAGAGACAGGGCAGAGCCTGTGGCAGGGTGTTGCCCCCTAGGGGATGGCTCTGAGCTCAACCCTCAGTTCCAGGGCCCGGGAAAGGTGCAGGGTTTCTTCCAGCCAGGAATGCACTGGGTTCTGTGGGAGAGCTTGGTTTCACTCTGGTGCAAGGTGACTGTGGAGTGGAGTGGCTGTGCACCAGTCTGCATCTTTTGCTTCTTCACTGCAGGGGTAAATGTGTCTACATCCTAGACCAGCCTGGAGCATTTTATCACATGCCGCCTTCTTTATCAATTCTGTGCGGATGCTTGGCTGAGACCTCTTGATACTGCCAGGCTTTTACTGACACGACCAAAAGCACTGGTAGCTGCTTTCTGCAGCAAGGTCTATAATGGCCACCAAGGGAAGGGACTTTTCTCAATTACTCCCTGCTGTACAATTTCTTCCTACATGTGCTGCATGTGTGTGTAGCAGAGGAGGGGGATGCTAAGGCAAGACATTATAGAAGTATTGCACTCTCCTTCATCCAACACCTTAGCTTAACTCTGTGTAATGCTTTTGGAAAAGCAGATCTCTGGGCTCCACTTCAACAGAGTTAGACCTCCTGCCTATTGTATGAGAAACCCTGAAAGAGAGAAGTTAATGATTCCTACTCAATTTCAGAGAGTACTTTCGTAATAAAGATTTTAATGTACGCAGAATAAAACTGTGTATAGAATTAGGAATACTATTGATAACTTTTAAACAAAAATGATTAGACCATAAATCTATAAGACTTTTTCCTGCAGGCTTCCCCATTTCTGTTACATACAGTCAAATATAAGGATTCACCAGATCCATCGCTATCCTCTGGAATGGGGTCTCTACCACCGGTAACGGGATGAGTGGAGCCTTGGGCACCCACCCGGGTCCCGTCTTCTGGCACTCGGGACAGGAGTCATAAAAGTCCCGTGTGGCGCGATAAATACCTGGCCAATAAAACTGTTGGAGCAAGCGACGTATAGTCTTCTCGTACCCTAGGTGTCCCTCCCAGGGTTTGCTATGTGCTAGTTCCAGTAGCTGCTGGTGATACTTGCTTGGCACCAACAGTTGGGAGATCACTTCTCCGTCCTCCCTTCCCTCGGTGATCCGGTACAGACGATTGCCTTGGATCTCGAAGCGCGGGTAGGCCAAGGCCTCCTTCGGAGTATCTTCTGTTTCCATATTCGTGGCGGCATGCTCCCAAGCTTGCTGCAGAAGGGGGTCTTCTCTCTGGTCTCGCACAAAGTCTGTGGACCACCCCCCCTCAATATCGCCGCCTATCCCATCCGTCCTATTGGCTCCCTCCCCCCGGGCTTCCCCGGGGTCCACGGCTAGGGCTGGTTCTCCCTCTCTCGGCTCCCGCCCTGGCCACTCGCGAAGGGCCTGCTCGAAGCCCTTCCAATCCCGCCCAAAGAGAACTGGGTACACCAGTCCTGGGACAAGGGCTACATACGCCCACCCCTCCTGGTCCCCGTCCTTTAGGCGTACCCAAGCCATGGGGTACGATTCCACCCGCCCGTGCACACATTGGATGAGTACTGGGGGACCCCGGGGACCCTCCGCCTTCACGAGGTCAGCACGTACCAGTGTCTAGCCGCACCTGCAGTCTACCAAGGCGGTGGCCACCCGCCCTTCCACCTCCACTTCCCTTAATATCCTTCCGGTGACTCGGGGCCCTGACTCGCACTGCCCCACTATTACCTGGCCATACGAGCAGTCCATGTACGGGCAATCCTGCTTGAAGTGCCCCTCCTGGCCGCATTGGTAGCACCCTCCGGTCGGGGTCCATGGTGGGGGCGGACTTTGCTTACGGATCTCCCGGGGTGGTGGCTGGAGCGCGGGTTCCTCCTTCATGGGTCTGCTCCACACGGGGGCCAAACGCCTCGTGCCCCCCTTGCCCAGACTGGGTGGCCCCCCCGTTACTCGCCCCTCCCCCTGCCGCAGGGGAGGGTGGGCCCCCCTCCTACTCCAGGGATGTGCTCCCTCCAGCCTATGCTCCCTCCTTCGCCCCCTCCACTACTAAGTAGTTCTCCATTAGTGTGTCCGCTTCGCTAAGCGATGAGGGGTGGTGTCGACGGACCCAACGCTGTCCATCCCCTGGCAGAATGTGGACGGACTGTTCTAATACCATGTTTTCTGCCACCTGGGGCCCCGTCTGCTGGTCTGGCTCCAGCCAGCGCCAGCCGGTCTCCCTCAACCATTGGGCTACCACCCGGGGCCATGCTCCGGGAAGGTAGTTCTCCTGCCGAAACCGCTGACGATATGTCTCAGGGGTGATCCCTAATTGGTCCAATATGGCCTCCTTTACTTTGAAGTAATGTAGGGCATCCCGCAGATCTAAGCTCCAATAGGCCAGCTGGACTTGTCCCGTGAGGTACGGAGCCAGAATCGTGGCCCAGTGTTGCTCTGGCCACCTGGCAGCGGTGGCCACCTTTCAAAAGTGACTAGAAACGCCTCGGGATCGTCTGAGGGCCCCATCTTGGCCATCCTCACCGGCAATTGAGCCAGAGCTCCCCCTTCCGCCATTTCCCCACCTTGTATTAGGGGTTGCCCCCGTCCCAGGCTCCCCCATTGTCTCACCCATTGTTCTTGCTGCACCTGGTATTGTTCCGCCACGTCCTTCAGGAGCTGCCTTTGCTGGTCCTGTTGTTGGGCGGCTAGTTGTTGTAAGAGGGCCGTCTGCTGCTGCTGTTGCTGCCAGCATATGCTGTAGAAAGGGAAAGCTGGTTTTAGTGTATTCTTTCTTTAGTGTATTCTTTATTAAATTCAGCAGACTGGACACATGTTCCACTTTTGCATTGTTGTGTGGTGAAGCGAGGGTACTCAGCAGACAGTTATCCTGCTTTCTGAATGGCTGTCACCTGCAGCATCTGTCGATGACTCCATATCAGACTAGACATTCTTGGTATTCTCAACGTTTTCCCCATAGGTGTAGCGTGCCACTGACCTTCAATTCTGAGAATTACTTCAGTTGATTTCACAACTGTTGAGATCAGCTGAATTATTCGTTTCTTAGCATATCAAAAAGTTTTCCCAAACAAAAAAACCCATTGTTTTAAGTATTTCTACATTTTCTAATAAACACTTTTTAGTGGTCTCTTATGCAGTAGGGATCATCACACTGAAACCATCCTATATTCTATTGATGGGATAGTCTGGTGTTGTAGAACAGTGTTTCTCAAACTTTTTGATACCAGGGACTGACTTCCTGCCTTCTTAAACTGTCAGGGAAATCTCAGGTTCCGGGGCCAGTCTGGTGTTGTAGAACAGTGTTTCTCAAACTTTTTGATACCAGGGACTGACTTCCTGCCTTCCTAAACTGTGTCAGGGAAATCTCAGGTTCCGGGGCCAGTCCATGTACTGATTCTTGAGAAACACAGCTGTAGAAGACACAGCCCTTAGCTTTAGTTGCTCACGTTGTAAATAAACAGACAACTCAAAGCACCCAGCGAGACCTAGATAATGGGTGTACCGTGGAGTGGAGATGTTTTTGGGCAGAAGAGCTGGCTGTACTGGATTTACTGACAGTGTTTTCTGTCCAAGAGTCCTTGTAAAATACTCTCCCTTTGAAGTGTCTTATCCCTAACCTACAAGGAATTGTTTCCATTGATGTCAGTGGCAATCTGCCTATTGAGCTCTCTGAGGATAATTCAAGCCCTTCTTGAAGTAGCTTAAGGCTAATTGTCTGTCTTGAGGATAATTTCGTTGTCCAAAAGTATCCATCAAACTTGTTCAAGTTGTATTAGTATCATGCACACTCTCAAGCATAGGTGAAAGTAGTATCGAACTGGTCTTGCCGCTTGCTATATGTCCGTCCAGTGCCTAGTACAATGCAGCACCAGGCAGAACTGGGGGCTGCATAATCCACGGTAAGAAATAATTGGAATCCTGTAGTTGATTAACTTTGGAGAAATAGAGGAGCTTTAGAGCTCTAGCAAACAACATTAAGACATTGCTACAATACTCTCAGTGCCAGATATTTCAAAGATAGGCATGCGCCTAAACTATTCACACAGGCACATGATTTGGATGGACGTATCTGGAAAATCACATCAGCAAGTAAGTGTCTTACATGGTCACTCATTTTGAGGGTGAGATAATAAAAAGTGATCTGTCACCTTCCCTTTTTCTGTATAGAAGGGTGTAATGGGGCTAGGTTCTGAGGCCAAAAGGGCCATAGAGAAGTCCTCCAAGTGGCTAGAACGGTTAGGAGGAAACCAGCCTATCAAGGACCAGGAGGAACTATATATGAGGAGCTGCAGGACTGGAGGCAGCTCAGTTGCAGCCCAGACTTGAGGGAGAGGGGACCGGGAGTGGCTCCATGGGGAGAACTGCTTGGAATACGAACTGGAAGACAAAGCCCTGAGCTAAGGGAAATGGAGTATTTCCAGGAGGGGAAGCCCTGGAGGCACCATTCTTGTCCAGAGCGGGGTAACAGACCGAGAAACAGACTTGGAGACTCCAGCAGAGGGCTCCATTTGTTATTGACGTAAAGCTAGTGCCACGCGACAGACCTTTGGTGGCTTGCATGGAATGAGATGAAGGGCTCAGTCCAATCTCTATGGTCATGTGCTGGCGATAATGATTTGGGTGATGGAAACAAGTTCCCGAAAGAGGTTTATGATCCTCTAAGGCTATGTCTACACTTCAACAGCAAAAACTTGCCGAGCGTCCACATTACGAGCTCGTTCTTGTGCAAGAAAGTTTACAAGGAATAAGCCTTTTTGCGCATGGCACAGAATACTTTCCAGCAAGGAATAATCACACAGGACGTGCCTTTGCACATAGTCGGGAATATGTCCCTGGCTCCCACGCAACACACACGTCTGTCATCTCCATCACACATGTTCACCCCCGGAGCAGTTTGGGCATGAACCTTCAATGTAAGTAGAGCCCAGCAAATCCACAGAGATCCACTTTATAACTGTGGAGCATGACAGGGATAGAAGGAGAGCACGGGTGGGAAGAGCAGGGACCAGGGTGGGGACCTTAGTGGAGTGGGGGCAGTTTCTGGGGCAGAGGGAGCATTGAGTAGGCTTAGGCTAGAAGGAAAGTTGGTGCCTCTGGCCTCAAGCATGCAGGTGTGTGCAAAAGTGTTCTTGTCCCAATGGTAAGTGCCAGTCTCTGACTCTTGTCCTGCAACTGCTTCTTGGTATCTGGCACAATCATATGCACACAGACAGGAGCTTGAATTAGAACCCTGGTTCTTACATCCTGTAAAGGGATAGGCCACCCCACAGGTGTGACAGCCGGTGAGCCCCATCTGACCTTCCCCTAGCTGGGGTCAGACAATTGACCTGCACAGAGCAAGGCAATGAGAAGCCAAACCAAACTAGTCCAAAGAGAAGTGTCACCTTTCAGGAAACCTCAGGCAAGGAGCCCTCCTGAGTAATAACAAATCAAAGGCCCTTCCCTCAGAACCCACATCTGGATTGCCCACAGTGAACGTCCATACCAGTGTCTCTGGGACCAGCAGGTTAGCCTTCCTCAGCTGGTGGGAGACCCACACTTCTTGCAGGCTGTTCAGTTCCTAATCTTCACTCCCTGCTCAGCTTCCAAGTTACTCTTCCTGTTTAAATGTGTAACCCAGAGGTACTGAGACCGCGGATAAGGCAGAGTGAAGTTTGCTCTACAGCCTTAGCTGAGAGCCAGTCGGGTTTCAGCTCATGCTATAGAAGTACATGACGTCAGCTCCTAAGGGTATAGGTTCAGTCCCTCTTGCTATCTGTGGGCTCTACAAATGGGTCGTAAGGGTGGAGTGGGGCAGGCATCTCCTTAATTGTAGAGGCTGCTCTGTGTGTGAGCACCAGGCTGATGCTAAAAGGAACGATGACGACTCCGCAGCTTTAAAAACTCAGACCTCAGCTGGATTCCTAATGCATCGCTGTGAGGAATTTCCTTTTACTTCGCTGTGTTACCCGGATCGGACACGTGCACATTACTTGCCAACTCACTTTGCTCAGCTTCTGTTTAAATAGAAATCAGCCCAATCAGTGGGCATTTTACAAGGATTCTTGGACAGCAAATATCCTGTCAGTAAAGCCAGTATACCCAACCCCCCCTCCCAAAACTCCCTACACTATAAGGCACATCCATTGTCTATACTCCTCGTGAAAGCAGGGCTACCAGCATTGACCTGAGCACCCCTCTTACTTCGAATTAGATGTCTCAACTAGACACGCTAATTCAAACCCTGGAAATTGACAGTGGCAGCTTCGATCTTCCTCTGTTGTGGAGACGTACCCTGATTTATCAGTTTATTTACATCATAAGCAACTCAAGGCAGGAATGGTATCTTTTCCACTACCAAGCACACCGTCACCCTCAAATAAGAGCTCCTGTGATCAAGGTATTAACAGAGCTTTTATCTCTCCTGTAAGTCACTAAAGATACCATTTTTCTCTCATTCATACATCAATGCAAAGTGCCATTCATTACAAGCTTGGCCTAGAAGAAAGTTTTCACTGCAGAACCGTAACTGCAGCCAGCCTGAGCACTTGTTTCCTGTATTTTGTCTTGATCACAGGGAAATATCAAAGCTTTGCACCACTTGCTTTTCTAGCAGTGTGGGAAATGTTTCCAGTAGTTAATATGAAAAACAAATGAACGGCTGATAGAAGTGCTCCTTTTAATATAGAAGTTGGCTTTCAGAGTCCGTTTCACACACTAGGAAAGGCAAAGGATTAAACTGAGAATGGAAAGAAAATGAGAAGCGACTTAGCTGCTAACATACCACATTGTGCTTTGATAAGATCAAATCTCATGTTGTTATCTGAGAGGGTTAGGGCGGGAGTAATACTTAGTCTTTGGAGATCTCCCATTCAAGTTGTGCAGGAAGAAGTGCTGATGAATCATAGGTGAAACTCATTGGAATCGATATTGACCAAAACAGTACTAGTATGTTGTCAGTTGCTGCTTGAGGTTCCACCCTGTGGAATTAATTAAACAGGATTTTACATCCCTAGTTGCTGTGTTATATTTCAGATCTGGCCGCATTTTCAAGGTGGAAAAGAATGAACCCTGTGTGTAAATTGTATATTAATTTATTAAGTATCAGAGGGGTATATTCATTTATTGTTAGTTAAAAGTACTTTGAATATTCAAGCATCTCACTGCTCAGTGTTGTGTTTTTAATTTTCCATTGCACAATATATCTCAAAGTAACATAAAAGCTAATTAGTGTAAGCATTAGAGTTCAACAAACATTTTAACATAAAAATGTATGTCTGCTGAGTAATATGAGGAAGCTCTGGATTCACCCTGAGCAACACAGGGAGTGTTTCAGTATCATGCCCCATAAAGATCACATCATAGAAGGGCCAGGGGCTCTAAAGAGTTATTCTTCTGCAGATAGTTTAAAGTTGCTCTACTGCCTCCAGAACATTAGCAGGCCATGCTTCCTGTTATCTCGCATACAAAGAGAGTCAGTAACCAGCTGCAGAGGATATAACCAGGTTAGATTACAACAACATCAAGACAGCGTCTGCTTCACAAGCTCTTCCTTGCAGTTAGTAAAGGGGATGAGGCTAGCCTGAGAACTGAGATCACCTTCCCTCCAGAAGGGGGAAAACGTGGACAGTGATGCCTCAGGAGGGCGGAGTCACAAAGAGGACGTTGTCGTAGTTGGACTGAGGTGGGCCTGCAGATGGTGATGCAGGGTGATGTACCACCAGGTGACAGTGGACTGGCTGGCAGAGCTAATCCTCATAGAGGCCAGCAGGAGGTACTGTACTACTGAGTGAACCCATGATAATCATTGTGGTCATGTAGGCCAGGGGCGGGGAACCTTTTTTGAGTCGGGGGCTGCTTACCCGCAGAAAAATCTACCAAAAACTAAAAAACAAACTCTCACTGATGTGGCCCCCAACTGAGAAGGAGAAAGATACTTGTTATGTCGTGGGGAGTTTCAGCGCTTAGGAAGAAATCAGTGGAAAGGCAGAGAGCTGGAGTAGGTGCAAGTGTCCATTTTATTGCATAGCACAGAACTCACCAGAACAAGCCCAGACTAGCTGGGCTGACCCCAGTGACCTACTCAGTTACCATAACAACAAGATCTATATCTACAACCCAATATACAACAATACTCCCCCACATTCACCAAAGCCTAGGAGTGCCCAAACCCGTACTCTATCTCCCCACAGTGGGGGAGGGGAGGCTGGAACGTTTGGGGGGGATCCCTGAGCCGCGAGGGCTGGTTCCTGGCAAAGAACTTCCCAAAAATAATGCCTAGTTAGTATCTGTCAGAAAAATAACATGACTAATCTTGATTTAAGAATTATCGCTGACAGAAAATCCACTCCGGCCCTTGGTCGATGGCTCCAATGGTTAATTACTTCCACTGTTAAAATGTTATGCCTTATATCCAGCCTGAATGTGTTGCGCTTCATCTTGTACCATTGGATCAAGTTATACTCCTCTCTGCTGGACTGAAAAGTCCATGATTAAATATTTGTTCCATGCGGAGGTATTTAATAGTCTGTAACCAAGTGACTCCTCAACATTCTCTTTATTAAAATTAACAGATTGAGCTCCTGGAGACTTTCTCTGAAAGGCAGGTTTTGAAATCCTGTCACCATTCTCATGGCCCTTCTCTGAACCCTCCCCCCTTCAGCAACACACTTCTCGAATTGTGGGCACTAGAACTGGAGAGTTCCAGCAGTGGTCACACCAGTGCCAAATACTCTCTCTTCCTCTTTGAGAGTCCCCTGTTGATGCCTCCACGGATTGCATTAGCCCTTTTGGCTACAGCATCACATGGGGAGCTCATGGTCAGCTGATTATCCATCACACAATCCACCTGTGGAACTCCTTGCCAGAGGATATTGTGAAGTCCAGGACTTTCACAGAATTCAAAACAGAGCTAGATAAATTCATGGAGGATAGAACCATCAATAGCTATTAGCCAGGGTGGGCAGGGATAGTGTCCCTAACCTCTGTCAGAGATGGGGAATGGGTGACGGGTTGGGATTGCGTGATGATTCCCTGTTCTGTTCACTCCCTCTGGGGCATTGACCACTGTGGGAAGATAGGATATTGAGGCAGATGGACCTTTCGTCTGACCCAGTATGGCTGTTTTTATGTTCATGCCCAGGGATCCAGATCTCTGTATCAGTGACCTGAAACACTTGCATGCTGCCTGCACAGCATGAGCATTGCTGCATTTTTGTCCCTCCTATTCTCTGCCTGTGGCATAACATTGCTTTAGTCTCCTGAGGTCTCTAACAATCCAGGTTACAGGCTCAGTACAGAAGTAACTGAGCTCAGCGGTCTGTGATTTGCAGAAGGCCAGATTGGATGACTGGAATTTAAATTAGAAATGAGAATCATATAAACGGATGCACTTTAAAAATGCCTAGTCAGCTGAAAGCAGCCGGCCATGGGTTAGGTGCCTTTCTCTTCAGAGAGCCATAGAATTTAAAGTGTAATTTTCTGTTCTATCCCTTCTGGTTCGCCTGTATGTGTGTGTTACAGTTGTTTAGCATGGTCCATGTCTTATATCTCTGGGACAGAACTTTTGTGTATACTCTTTTCTCAAATTCCTTCTTGGAAGCTCTCCTCCTGAGCTGTGTCCAGACTTGGGTTTTTTCGAAAAAAGTAGCCTTTTTTCAAAAAAACTTCACCTGCGTCTATACTGCAGCCGCGTTCTTTCAAAATTAAATCGAAAGAACGCGGCTTTTCTTTCGAGGGCGGTAAACCTCATTTCACGAGGAAGAACGCCTTCTTTCGAAAGTGCTCTTCCGAAAAAAGGCGTTTTTGAATGCCAACAGGACTTTTTAGAAAGAGAGCATCCAGACTCACTCGCTGCTTTCTTTTGAAAAAGCGGCTTGCTTTTTCGAAAGTACTGCTTGCAGTCTAGACGCTCTTTTTCGAAAGAGGCTTGCAGTCTAGACATAGCCCTGTTGTTAAAGGAGGCATCTTCTATCCATTACCGCCTATGGTATTTCATCATCATCATCGTCGTTGTCGTCATCATCATCAACAACAACCATGGGCTCAGTGCGGAGTGGCTTAGATTGGTGCAGAGCTAGTCTACAGAAACTACTATATTATCTACCCATTCTCTGTGAGGTCTGCCTCTCCTATTCGGACCATCCATTATGCCGAATACCAGGGTTTTAACTTTTCGCTCATCATTCATTCTGCAGATATGTCCGAATAGCTTTAACTTCCATTGTATAACCTTCTGCAGTAGTTTCTCTTTCAGCTGTATCTTCCTATATAATTCCTTGTTGGTGACCTTTTCAACCATCCTATTCTCAGGCTCTTTCTATAACGACTCTTCTAGAATGCCAATATCCTTCTCTTCGAATCTTTCGTTATCGGTATTTGCTTGGTACTAAATAGGGACTTGTATTTCACTGTGTCATTATTCTCCATAACACATGAAGGTCAAGTTAGCTGTAATAATGTGTTAAACTAGCATCAAATTGAATGTGATTTGGAAACTAGCTATTTTTGGTTTTGATCTTAGAAATTAAAAAACAAAAACACAAACCACCTCCAAGATCATAAAAACTGTTTTCCTTTTATTGCTGTATATAATCCCATTATATAAAACAAATAATAGAAAATATGTAAAAACGGAAGGGTACAACACATAATCACTGACTAAGATTGGCCATGGGGATAGAAATCTATATTTTCTGCCAAATAAGACAGAATCAAATGTTTACTCCTTGCGTCCTATTACACATGATTCATCTTGGGCCAATCCAATTATAATATTAAATATTGGAACTGCTCTCCAAAGTAAGTTGACATCATCCTAGGCAACTTTCCTTGTGCCATTTACTAAAACTGACCAAGTAGCAGGTCTAATTAAAGCAAGGTACACAGCAAATGCATTACGAAAGCGTAAGGACTGCCTTTTAGATACATGCGTTGAAAGGAGAGATTTAAATAAAAGTGCCTGGAATTTGCGTTGGAAATCAGTTTGGCAGTCTCATGGCAACAAAGAGCAAGAATGCTCAGAGCACGTGGCTTTCCAGAGCAGAATACAGACGTTTCGTGGAAACAAATGTTTATAGTTACAACCAGTTATGGGACATATGGCAAGACTTACAAATTATTAAATACATTCATTGTTTAAAAGCCAAATCTTTTGGTTAGATAGAGCTACTTCTATTAATACAAGTCCAACATCTGGCCCTTTATCTAAGAGTTGACTGTACAACAAGGTAAAGGAATCAGGAGTCCTGAATTCTAATCCTGCTACTGACTTACTATATGACCTTGTGCAAGTCAATGGGAATCTTGCCACTACTCTCAGTAGCAGCAGGATTCCATCCCTGAGTCCTTAATGTTTAAGTGCCGGTTCAGAAGAATACATAAGCATGGCTTAGCCCTTGAGTGCTGCTCTCCTCGTGTAGCAAAAAAACTTGCTTAAATGTCTCTGAAGTTAACTAGAGAGACAAGGTAGGTAAGGTAACGACTTCTGTTGGTGAAAGAGAGATCTTAATCATCTGCACCTCTGAAGATTAACTTAGGGTGGCCCAGAACTTGAATCCAGGCCTTGGGGTTCTCAGACAGCTGCTGCATTGTGGCCTCCACTCAATATCTACTGACATGTGCCCAAGGCGAGAAGCTAATGAGATTATAGCCTCCTCCGAGCACCACCTCTGGGAGCCTGGACTGGAGGATCTTCAGGCTCCACCGACTAGTCCAACCACTCTAAGCCAGAGGGAGGCACAGGAAGCTGTTGGGTTTTTTTGTTGTTGTGGCTGTACTGGCCCCTGCTTTTGCTGCATCCCGGACCCAAACCTGTTCCTGATTCCTGCTCCACTCTGGGTTCCTGCCTCGCCCCTGCCTTTGTGCCTGTTCCCACCATGCCCCTACTCCATGATCGGTTCTTGCCTCTTCTCCTGTTCCTGCCCTTATCTCAATTCTACACTCAGTGACCAGTCCTGATTGTGATACTGGCCTCTGTCTTCTGACTCCGACACCAAATCCAGAAGGATGGGCCAAGTCAAACCTTGGCTTGGAAAACCCTGTCTCTAACTTGACCCTTGGCTCTGGTAATTGGCAGCAGACTCTAGTATTGACTCTCAGCTTCATTGCCCAACTTGGATGCCTCCACCCACAAGCCCTGACTTCTACTCTGACCAGTAGGGAAGCCTGTCTACATCCCAGACTATAACAGAGCTCCATGTAAGCTTGAAAGTTTGCCTCTCTCACCATCCAATAAATCCTACTAGCTGATCTGTCATTTCTCTCTCACATCCTAGGACCAACATGGCTACAACCACACTAGACGTGCTGAATTTCATATGAATGAAGGACAAGTGTAAAGCGAGGCTTACATGCTTTTCTCAGTAGGAATGGGGTGGCTACATGCTTTGCTGAATTGGCACTTAATAAGTTGAGCTGGTCCAAAGCTCTTTGAGGTCAATGGAAAGGTTCCCATTTCAAGCTTTGGATGAAGCCTTTGAAGGAAAGAGGGCATACAAGTGCTGCATCCAGTTCTGAAGTTTTCCAGAGGCTGAGGTGGGTGAAGTCCAGGGTATCAGTTCATGACTTTCTCTATTGTGGGTGTTTGTCTCATTTAATTCTGCTGGAGCTTTTACAGACAGGTATAATCTCAACAGGAAGAAGAAAGACAGGAATGTGAGTCACAAACATAGTAGGAGAATATTTAGGATCATCTGGCACATGGGAAACATGAGGCCACAACCACCCAGACTGCTAAATGAGCAAAGGACCCTGAGAAATTATGGATACACTAGCCAATTAGCCCATCATAAGATGGGATTTTCAGGTCTCTCCTCCACGTTGGTCTTCTCTTCTGAGCCTCCGGTCTCTCTCTCTCTCTCTCTCTCTCTTCTCTCTCTCAGCTCTCCTCCACCTCCTGCCTCTCTCTCTCTGTCTCTCTTTCTCTTCTCCTCCCCCTCCTGCCTCTCGGGGGACCACGGAGCCCAGCTCCGCACTCCCTGTGCTGCATGGGGGGCGCGGAGCCCAAACAGTCGCTTGCACCACTTGCTCCCACGCGGCAGCCTGGTTGAGCGGTGCAGAAGTCAGCTGAGCGCCATAGCAGGAGGCGCAGGGGGGCGAGGCAGTGACATTCACGGCCAGGGGGCGGAGCCTGGAGCCATTGTCACGCCGCACGTCACCACCCCGCCCCTCTTCGCCTCCCGCTGTTGTGCTCGGCTGACTTCTGTGCCACTCATCCGGGCCGCCACGGAGAGCCCAAATGGCCGCTTGCTCCCCCGCGGCGGCCCGGCTGAGCAGCGCAGAAGTCAGCTGAGTGCCTTGGCGGGAGGCGAAAGGGGGCGGGATGATGACGTGCGGCATGACAGCGGCTCCAGGCCCTGCTCCCTGGCCGTGAACATCACCACCCCGCCCCCCTTCACCTCCTGCCGTGGCGCTTGGCCGACTTTTGCCCTGCTCAGCCGGGCCGCTGTGGGGGAGCAAGAGACGCAAGCGGCCATTTGGGCCCCGCTCTCCCCATGCAGCATGGGCTGCCCAGAGGGAACAGCCAGCATTTCAGCAACAGCACCGCCCAGAGGGAACAGCCAGCATTTCAGCCTTACAGACTCAGACATTGGGCTACTATATATATTTATTATTATGGATACATAAGAGAAGGGATTGGGGCAGGAATTCTAATAGCAAAATGGTTAAAAATCCTGCTGGGCCATCAGAAGTTTTGCATAATAATTCACCCGCTATGCTTCTGCAAGCCTAACAAACAAGTATGCCATAATTACAGTGGCTCCAATTTCTTCCGGGTATATTAGCAGATTAACATTGACTTATGTGTTTCAGAGAACTTCATCTAATCTAAAAGGAATCTGGCCAGTAAATCAAACAACCTTATAAAACTAAAAGCAGGTAGTCTTGAAAGTTGTGTACTTTTTCATTATACGGAAACGTTGCATTCCAGGAGTCCCATAAAGACAAATGACATGTGGAGAGAAGACATGGACCATGAGGTAATGCAGAAACCTTTTTTAGAGAGATGTTTTGTCTGTGGCAAGTGCTGCCCACACCAACTTTGTTCCACGTTGCACAATGAAGACAATTAAATGTAGTGTTTTTCATACTTGTACAGTACTTCTGCAGAAGAGACAGCAAAGGAGCAAATGGACTCCTCAGCAAAATGAAACCAATAAAAAAAGAATCAACTCTGCTTTATTAAAGACCATGTCTTTATAAACTTTATAAATCTCCAAGGCAGTAACACTTCATATATGGGGTTTTTTTTCTTGTCAACTTGCATTGTAGGAGCTGGAAACTTTTCCAGCATGATTCTAAGTGTTAAAAAGTATTTAGTACAATTTTCCAAAGATAAAGTCTTTATTTGGCACCGAATGAAGAAAATTAGCATCCCTGGTGCAGTAAACTGTAATTAATAGCTACGTGTTGAAATGGGAAAGATACAAGAGACACCAGCTAAGCAGTCAGGCCTCTACTTCTGCCACCCCTTATGGTCCACCAGCTTTTCCCCATACTCTTGCTGTCCTCAGCCAATAGATGAGTAGCTCCCATAGGGGACTGCTTAATCCCAATTCTCCAAGTGCACATCTACACTGCAACCTTAATTTCAAAATAACGGGTTTGCTGTGTGGACGTTCATCTTGTTGTTTTGAAATATTTCGAAATAACAAGCTTCTTATTCCAGAATAATAAACCCTCATTTCACAAGGAATAATGCCAATTTTGACATTGCTATTTTGAAATAGAGGTAGTTTCATTGCTACTATTTTGAAATAGCTCTTTCCCAAGGCCATTCATAATAATTACTCCCCTGTGCTTCCTGGGGCTCTAAATTGAGGTAATGCATCCACATTCGGGGAGCCCACCTTGGATGAACTTTGAGGCTTCTCTCTAGTGTGGATGTGCTATTTTGAAATAGTTATTTTGGGAGTTCTTATTCCGAAATAGCATTTAAGGGAAATTCCAGGCCAATCCTGGAGGGTTGGTAATCCTAAAGGACGTTAAGACATTTGAGGTCTGTGGTGCTGAATCAGAAACGCTATCGTATTTGGAATCAGAGCTTGAAGAGTCATTGTCAGGTACAATTTCACATTTGCAGAACCCATTGCGAATAGTAGCCAGTTTTACTCTGTCCCAAGTTGCCAATACCTATTTGCATACTTCCAAGTAAGTAGCACGCCGCTGTTGTCCTGCCGCAGTGAATATGTATTCCCCATTTCTCATCCAATTGTCCCATTCCTCTCTGATGAAGCACTTGAAAGGGTGGTTCACAGCCACGTCAAGTGGCTGCAACTTGCTGGTCAGCCCTCCTGGAATGATGGCAATATATGCACCCACAGAGTTTAAAAGTTTCTGCACTGAAGATTCTTTGTGGGCGGCCAAAGAATCTAAAACTAGGAGAGATTTAGGATTAAAAAACCCACCTTTTCGTGCTCTAAAGCAACTGTCTGACCACATCTTAATTACATCAGTATTCATCCAGCCCTTTCTGTTACAAACAACACAAACTCCAGCCAGCATTTTCTCTCTTGGCATCGTAACCCTCTTGAAAATAACCGTAGGTGTTAATTTTTCACCATTTGTCGTGCATGCCAAAACTACAGTAAAACACGTCCACTCATGGCCAGTAGTTGCCACACATACTCTTTTCATTCCCGTTTCTGCAACAGACTGCATAGCTGGAATATCAAAAGACTTGGGCACCTCATCCATGTTAAAAATGTTGCTTGGTTTCAAGCCCAGCTGCTGAAATTCTTTATGTACAAAAATTTTAAAATCATGCATTTTCTTCTCCCATTCGTCGGGAAGCCTCTGGCCAGCAGATGTCCACACGTGAACTGACAAATTATTTCTCCGCATGAATTTGTAAACCCAATTTGCCGACCCCCTCCCCTTAAAATCATAGATTTTCTGTTTCATGGCCATTACTCGGGCCTTGAGTTGTATGGCAACTGTTGACACTGAACTATTGCTCTCTCTCTGTGTACGGACCCAATGCAACAAGTTTTCTTCCAGGTTTGGCCACTTAGCTTGCTGTCCATGTCGTGCACTTTTCCTCAGGTGTATTTTTTCAAGCTCTGCTTCTTCCTTTCTCCACTCCTGAACAGACTTTTCGTTCACTGAATACTTTCTCCCTGCGGCTCTGTTTCCATTGTCCTTTGCAAAAGCTACTATACACTGCCAATTTTAAATTGTGTATGATTTGCACTTAGGCATTTCTAAAAGCTTTAAAAAGCTTGAAAAGTTTAAAAAGTGTAATGGTTTAAATGTCTAAAATACAAGTTAAAACCAATGAAGGAACAAATGAATGGAAAAGCGGTATTCAAAGTGGTTATATACCCCTTACTGCTTGGCATTATCAGCTGTGGGTCATTAACAGGTGATTACAGGTGCTTTGTACTACCATTATGCATGGAGTTTCTTCTGCAGGCTATACTCATGCACAGGGTATACAGGTTTTTTTTACTCAAATAGCAAAAACTGCAGGGTATATTCATGTGCGGGGTATATTCGCTAAAATACGGTAATGAAAATCAACACGGGCTTATGGAAAATGGATCCTGTCAAACTAATTTGAGAGCTGATGAGATTACAAGTGTGGCTGATTAAGGAAATAATGTAGATGTAATATACTTAGACGTCTGTAAGATGTTTGACTTGTTTCTGCCTGATGTTTTGATTAAAAAAACTGAAATGATATACAGTGATACACAATGAATATGGCAACCATGAAATGGATTAAGAGTTGACTAACTGATAGGTCTCAAAATTAAAGGTATTTGATTAATATATAAGTATCTACATGAAGATCAAATATTGAATGAAGAGCTCTTCAACCTAGTAGAGAAAGGTGTAATACTGTCCCGTGGTTATAAGTGGAAGCTAGACAAATTCAGACTGGAAATAAAGCATACACTTTTAAGAGACAAATGGGATGAATTTTAAAAAGTTTAGAATGAAATAGCCTAGTATATTAATAATACCACAATTACGTAGTGTATTTGTGACCGCATTGCGGGGTGCAATCACCCTCTCCCACCAGGAAGAGGGGGTCGGCGAACCCCGTCACCGGATTCTGGTCTGCTGGTGCCGGAGTCTAGTCTGGATTAGCGTCTTTGGGTGTGATCACCCCGCTCAGCCGAGTCTGGGGAATCCGCGAACTCAGGGGTCGCCTGTTCCTTTGCGTGGTGCTTTTCCTCGCGGTCTCAACTGGAGGTTCCCGCTCACAGGCGCTGGAGCGACTCTTGGCTCCCTACGGTGGCGGGAGGGGAGAGGGATCCGGGCCCACCTGCTCCACCAGGTCCCAGCCCGGGGCCCTAAGCACAGTGGTCTGCTGGCTCCCTGTGCGGTAGACATGGGATGCACTCTCGAAACATGTCTACCCACGGTCACCACAAGGGCCCCGCCCCGGGTTGCTTCCTCCCCCCGCGTATCCTGTTGTCCTTCCCATGGGGGCCCCGGAGCCTACCGTGATTCGGTTGCTCGGCGCCGGAGGCGTCTGTTCTCCGTAGCAGGTTCTGGGATCGACAAGAGCCTGCGTCCGTGGGGGTCCTTGGTCTCTGGGTGTTTGCGCCTGGGCACCAGACTCCCAGGCGGGCGGCATCACCCTGCTCCCGGCTCCAAGCCCCCCTGGAGCTAGCCTTCGGATCCGCCATCCTCCATGCTGCCAGCGGGTCCTTTTCAAATGGCCCGCCAGAAGTGGCGGGCTCCCAGCGCGCCGTTCCTTCTGCACCGGCATGCGCTCCCCTGCCCCGTCCGGCCCGGCTATCCCTGTGCCCGCCCTCGGCAGGTGCACGCCGGGAGCCGAGCTGGCCGCGGTGCGGTTTCTCAGCCGCGGAGGAAGACCCCGCGGCCAATGTCCGCTGCGCGCCGGCTCCCGATAGCCGGGCGCTGCGGCCAGGGTCGCTGGCTCACCTAGCCCCCTCCGTGCTCCTCTGTGCGGGCCGCCTTCAGCCTGTCACATACCCCCCCCCTTAAAGCGGAAGCGGGTACTTCTTCCCCTGGTTTGTACACCCTCAAGAAGAAGTCCACGTTCTGGTTTTTGGCCTCTGCCCGATACACTACGTCAAACCGATAGGGTTGCAATGTCATATACCACCGCATAAGGCGAGGGTTGGTATTCTTCATAGAATTTAGCCAGACAAGGGGACCATGGTCGGTGATCAATTTAAATGTATTGCCCCACAAATAATACCTCAATACTTCTATCTATCGCCCACTTGACAGCCAGGGCTTCCTTTTCGATAGTCGCATAGTTCTTTTCACGTGGCAGGAATTTTCGGCTTAGGTACAGCACCAGGTGTCCTCTCCTTGTTGTTCTGGTGCCAGTACTGCTCCTAAACTGCACTCGGAGGCATCTGTGTATAAAAGAAACGGCTTTTCAAAATCGGGCTGGGCTCAGATTGGGGCCTGGGTCAGTTTCTGCTTCAGCTCCTGAAAGGCCCGTTCGGCCTGGGAGGTCCATTGCACTTTAGTGGGTCTCGCGTTCCTTGTCAATTCTGTTAGAGGCTTCACGATTGTTGTGAAATTTGGGACAAACCTCCTATAATACCTGGCTAATCCCAGAAATTGGTGAACCTGTCGCTTTGTTGTGGGTTTGGGGTAATCCCGCAAGGCTCCTACCTTGTCTATTAACGGCTTCAGCTTACCCCCTCCTACCGTGTATCCCAAGTATGACACTTCCTTCTGGGCGATGTGACACTTTTTGGGATTGGCTGTCAGGCTGGCTTCCTGCAACAACCGGAGTACCGCCTCCAGCTGGGCGAGGTGTTCTTGCCACGTTAGACTGTAAATGATAATGTCGTCAATATACGCAGCGGCATACCGGTTATGAGGGGCCAATACTTTGTCCATTACCCGCTGGAAGGTGGCCGCCGCCCCGTGCAGACCAAACGGCATCCTCCGAAATTGGTAGAGCCCAAAGGGCGTCGTGAATGCTGTCTTCTCCCGATCTGCAGGTTCCAAGGGGATCTGCCAGTACCCTTTTGACAGGTCAAGGGTGGATATATACCTAGCTGTTCCCAGGTGCTCCAATAACTCGTCCACCCGGGGCATCGGGTAAGCATCAAACTGTAAAATGGCATTCACTCGACGGAAGTCAATACAGAATTGCGTCGATCCATCACTCTTGGGGACCAACACGATAGGACTCCGCCAGTCGCTCTGCGACTCCTCGATAACTCCCCATTGCAGCATATGGTAGATCTCCTGTCGGATGGTCTCCCATAACTTCCGTGGCAAGAGTCTATGAGGTTCCTGGATGACTCGTCCTACTTCCGTGATGATACGATGTTTCCCTACCTTTGTCCGTCCCGGGATGGCCATTAGAATGTGTCGGAATCTCCCTAGCAGGGCTTCCACTTGCTGCCATTGGTCCTCTCTCAGGTCGGCCCCTACGGATACGGTGCCCTCGGTCACGCAGTCCTCCCGCGAGGGCCCTAGGTCGTCTTCAGGTGCCAGGAGGAAGCCTTCGTGAGCCACCCATTTTTTAAGGAGGTTGACGTGAAATATTTGGGTATCTCGCAGGCGTCCAGAGAGTCAAACCTCGTAGTCGACGTCCCCCACCTTGCGGAGTATTTCATAGGGCCCTTGCCACTTTGCCAGGAGTTTGGACTCCTTCATGGGCAGGAGTAGCAGGACACGGTCTCCGGGTTCGAACTGGTGGATCTTGGCCGAGCGGTGGCTGTAGTGGGCCTGGCGGGTCTGGGCCTTCAGAAGGTTTAGCTTCGCATAGCCCCCTAGTCGCTGGAGCTTCTCCTGGAGCTGTAACACATACTGGACAGTACCCTGGCATCTTGTCGTCTGTGCCTCCCAATCCTCCCTCAGGATGTCCAATATTCCCCGGGGCTGGCGCCCGTACAACAGTTCAAAAGGAGAGTATTCCGCGGAGGCTTGGGGCACCTCGCGGACTGCGAATAGGAGGGCCGGCAATAGGTGGTCCCATTCCCGAGGGTCATCCTGTACCACTCGTCTTAACATGACCTTTAAGGTGCGGTTAAACCTCTGGACCAAACCGTCAGTCTGCGGGTGGTACACCGAGGTCCTCAACGTCTTTATCCTGAGGAGAGTGCACAACTCCCTCAGCAGTCGGGACGTGACGTTGGTGCCTTGATCTGTCAGGATCGCCTTTGGGAAGCCGACTCTGGCAAACAGTTCCAATAGCTCGTTTGCGAGGGTCGGGGCCTGTGTTTTTCGCAAGGGGATAGCCTTGGGGTATCGGGTAGCATAATCAATCACTACCATAATGAATCGGTGCCCTCTCCGGGACGGCTCAAGGGGTCCCACTAAATCCAGCGCGATCCTTTCAAAGGGCACGCTGACGACCGGCAAGGGTACTGGGGGGGCCCGGGGAACCCCTGCCGAGGAGACCCTCTGACAGTCGGGGCATGATGCGCAAAAATCGCGCATCGCCCGATAGACCCCTGGCTAATAAAATCGTTGTATGACCCGGGCCAGCGTCTTTTCTCACCCCAGGTGTCCCGCCCACGGATTGGCGTGGGCTAATTCCAGCACCTCTCCTCGGTGGCTTTGGGGAACAACCAACTGGCGTCTATCCCCCTCACCCTCATGGCACTCACCACCCAATACAGGCGCCCCTCATGTACCTGAAAGCAGGGTTCTTGTCCCCTCCAGCTGACAGTTTCCTCTCCTGGGCTGGGGGCCTTTGCTTGTTCCCAGGCGTATTTCAGCGTGGGGTCCCCTCGCTGTTCCTCCAGGAAGTCCCTTGGATCTCCCTGCCCGACTGCCATCTCTGGGCCCGTTCCCGGGTTCCTCGGGGGCTGCGATCCCCCGCTGTCCGCGACTGGGGCTTTGGGGTGGACGTAGCCCTCCATCTCCCTGGGCTTGTCGCCTCCTCTGGCCTGTCGTTCCGGAGGGTTCCTCACCTGGAACAATTGGTGGAACCTGGGCCAATCTCTGCCCAGAACCATGGGGCAGGGCAGTACTGGTGCCTTGCCCACCTGCCATCTCCTTCTCCGCTGTCCGTCCGAGAAGTGGGCCCATACCGTGGGGTAGGCCCTGACATCCCCGTGGACGCATTTCCTCCAGACCACCTCCCTTGTCGTTGGAGCCTGCGGGAGGAGATCCTCTCTCACCAGCGTGAGGGCTGACCCTGAATCCACCAGCGCCTGTACTGCTCGCCCTTCTAGCCACAAAGTGATCAGCGGCTGTGATCCCCCCCGGGGTCCGGGGTGGCAGCATTTGGCAGGGTACAGTCCATCATGGGGCAGTCTCTCTTGAAGTGGTCCTCTTGGCCGCACTGAAAGCATGCATTGCGTGGCGGTCCTTTCCTGCCTTCGTCTATCTTCTCCTCCACCCCCGCTTTGTCCTCGTCGGGCCTCCTCTCGGCCGTCCGGGCCAAACGGGGCCTAGGGGTGGACGTTGTCCTCTAGGGCCCTCCATCTGTGCCCCCCCTTTTTCCCGGCGGCCTGCCCCTGCGCCGGGACAGGTGCTCGCTCCCCGGCATACCTGGCAGCTTCTCTCGGAGACTACTCCCTTCCCCGCCTTCGGCTGCGAGGTGGGCCTCGGTGAGGGCAATGGCCTCCGCCACCTTTGTGGGTTGATGTCTCCACATCCAGCCTTGGGCCTCCCGAGGGATGGCATGGATAAACTGTTCCATTACTATGGCCTCTGCCACCTGGGCCCTGGTCCGCTGCTCTGGCTCCAACCACCTCCAGGCCCAATACCGTAGTCGCTGGGCAAAAGCCCGGGGTCGTTCTCCGCTCTGGAGCCGCTCCTGCCGAAAGCGTTGGCGGTAGGTCTCGGGGGTGACGCCCAGCTGGTCGAGGATCACCTCCTTAACCTTAAAATAGCGTAGCGCATCCTTGGCGGCCAGGCCCCGATAGGCCATCTGCGCGGGTCCGGTCAGATAGGGAGCGAGCAATGTGGCCCAATGCTCCTCAGGCCATCGTGCAGCCGTGGCTACCCTCTTGAAGGTTGTGAGGTACGCATCTGGATCGTCCTGTCGCCCCATCTTCGTCAACCGTACGGGAAGAGAACCCAACCGCTTCCCTTCGTCGTCCTCTTCTGGCAAACTGGAGCTCCCGCCGCCCGCAGTCTGGAGCCACTTCTCATGTTGCGCTGCCAATTCCTGGACCAGCTGCCGCTGCTGGTCCTGAAACTGGGAGGCTAGTTGTTGCAGCATTTGCGCTTGCTGCTACTGCTGCTGTCTCTGGGTCTCGCTCACCTAGTCCAGTAACTGTTTCGGATCCATACTTCGTGCCGGGGTTAAGACACGTTATCCTCTGTCGCCGATGTCTAAAGGGCCGTCCCCTGGCCCTCTTCCTAGTGGGTCCCCACCCACATTCTCTTCCAAGTGTGACCGCGTCACGGGCTGCGATCACCCCCTCCCACCAGGAAGGGGGGGTCGGCGAACCCCGTCACCAGATTCTGGTCTGCTGGTCCCAGAGTCTAGTCTGGATTAGCGTCTTTGGGTGCGATCACCCCGCTCAGCCGAGTCTGGGGAATCCGCGAACCCAGGGGTCACCTGTCCCTTTGCGCGGGGCTTTTCCCCACAGTCTCAACTGGGGACTATCGGCTCCCTACGGTGGTGGGAGGGGAGGGAGACCTGGGCCCACCTGCTCCACCGGGTCCCACCCCGGGGCCCTACGCACAGTGGTCTGCTTGCTCCCTGTGCGGTAGACGTGGGATGCACTCCCGAAACACATCTACCCACGGTCACCACAAGGGCCCCGCCCTGGGCTGCTTCCTCCCCCCGCGTATCCCGTTGTCCTTCCCATGGGGCCCTGGAGCCTATCGGGATTCGGTTGCCCGGCGCCGGAGGCGTCTGTTCTCTGCAGCAGGTTCTGGGATCGAGAGCCCGCGTCTGTGGGGGTCCTTGGTCTCCGGGTGTTTGTGCCTGGGCACCGGACTCCCAGGCGGGTGGCGTCAACCTGCTCCCGGCTCCAAGCCCCCCTGGAGCCAGCCTCCAGATCCGCTGTCCTCCACGCTGCCGGCGGGCCCTTTTCAAACGGCCTGCTGGAAATGGCGGGCTCCCGGCGCGCTGCCCCTCCTGTGCCAGCGTGCGCCCCCCCACTCCGTCCGGCCCGGCTATCCCCGTGCCTGCCCTCGGCGGGTGCACGCCGAGAGCCGATCTGGCCGCGGCGCAGTTTCTCAGCCGCGGGGGAAGGCCCCGTGGCCGATGTCCGCTGCGCGCCGGCTCCCGATAGCCGGGCTCTGTGTCCGGGGTCGCTGGCTCACCCAGCCCCCCTCCATGCTCCTCCGTACGGGCCGCCTTCGACCCGTCACAGTATTGCTAACATTAACAACAGTCAGAGAGAACAGACTGCAGATTGATAGATGCACCAGTTACAAATTACTCTTATAATTGACACACAGAAAATCAAATATTTTTGTTTTAGGATATAGAATATGGTAAGCCATTCTTTGAATTACTAGTAACAATAATACATGAAGACAAGCTACCATGTATACGGAACCTTCCCTATTAAGAAGTGTATGCATACATATATAACTTAGTTTAATAAATATGTGAAGAATATGTTAGGTTTCATTTATTAACTCAATCTTGTGAATTCACAATATTGAACCATACTTGCTAAGCTTTCTATCTTCAAGGTACATCTCTTCAAATTTCTCTCACTCTTGTTAGTTAAGGATATTAGGCCAAAAGTTTAGATCAGGAATTTTATACACCCAGGACAATGAAATCTGGTTATTTCCAGCAGCATAAGTTGAATTACTATGGTTTTCAGAATTTTCTACAGCTGGAAACTGTTCAGCTTCAGAAAGCAGACTCCAACTTGCCAGGGAAACATTTAGCTTCTTCTCCAAAATAATATTTTCTGACACTTCATTTTGTACAAACTAAAAGTAAATCAACTAAAGTTGTAAAACAAACACAGAAAACAAAGGTATGCCTTTACTGTTCAGCAAAAGTTTCCAATCAGTCCACACACATGTTGAGTAACATTGGATGGCTCATTACCAAATGTTTAAGGGCCATAATTGTCATGAATGTTCTGTGGGTCAGATTAACCAGCTGCTAGATAATGCATAAGACAATTGTACAAAATGATGGTGTAAGGTTATATGGTTTTAAAAAAACTTAGAGCCACACAGTGAGCACTGGAAATTGGACCACCATGCCCCCCAGTATTTGTAATGTATTTTCACTTTGTCTTTAAAAAACACAACAAAAATTAACTTCTAACAAAAATGTGTGAATTGGATGTGAGTTGAATGTCATATTGTTTTCCAAACAAGTGACATCTCTCTGAGTGGCATTGATCTTTTTGAAGGCATGATATTGGACTAGTGACTAAAAGCACAAGGAAAAAAATGCCATTAAAAATAAGCAAGAAAGCCAGGATCTAACAAGTGAACAACTTAAAGAATCAGAATAAAATAGGAATGAAACAAACACAAAATGCAAGTTGTTTAGCAGCTGGTGTTTTTATTGATTGGCCAAAAGAAAGAGAAGGTAATTGACTTAAATCATTTTTATTGAACATTTAAATGGTCTGTTATGAGAGTTCATGCCTCTGAAAAGATCAAAGTTGTTATGAAAAGTTAATGAACCTCGTTTCATTAAGTTATCATGTTTTCTATTTTTAACAGAACATTTTACAATAAATGGAGATGCTGAAAACCTCTAGTTTAAATGATTACTACAGTGACTTTTTTTTTCTCCAAAGTAGAAGGATATGTTATAAAAATAATAATAAAAAACTAACTGGTTTGGTTTTAGTTATATAGTATCCATTTATAAGTGGGATCATACACTGCAGAGTTCTTACAGTTTGTTGGTTGAAGGCACTCAGCATTGCTTTCTGTGGTGTCCAACCCAACTACTGATGTATGTTATTGCAACACAATACACACTGGCTGCGTCTAGACTGGCAAGTTTTTCTGCAAAAGCACATGCTTTTGCGGAAAAACTTGCCAGCTGTCTACACTGGCCGCTTTGAATTTGCGCAAGAACAGTGACGATCTAATGTAAGATTGTCAGTGTTCTTCCGCAAATACAATGACTCTCCCGTTCAGGGAAAAAGCTCTCTTGCGCAAATGCTTTTGCGCAAGAGGGCCAGTGTAGACAGCTGAGAACCGTTTTGCGCAAAAAAGCCCCGAAGGCGAAAATGACAACCGGGGTTTTCTTGTGCAAAACCGCGTCTAGCTTGGCATAGACGCTTTTCCGCAAAAAGTGCTTTTGCGCAAAAGCATCCGTGCCAATTTAGACGCTCTTTTCCACGAATGCTTTTAAAGGAAAAACTTTTCCGTTAAAAGCATTTGCAGAAAATCATGCCAGTCTAGACGTAGCCACTCTGTTGTGTGTATTCCCTTACATATGTCTTGACTTTAACACTTGGTATGATCAAGATGTGCTTATCACAGGAAAATAGGAGTGAAAAAATACCATGGTGACTAAAAGAGAGAAACTGCATCTACACTGCTGTTTTTTACCTGTTTCTCTCTTCCAAGGCCGCTGAGACCTCATTTATAACCACAAGGCAACTTCCTGATCAGTTTCAACAGGTGATCTTTCCCCTCATAAACCAGTTATCCTAGGTGGAAACTAGCTTTTTGCCTAGGATGCTTCTCTTTGGATAGAAGAGGATCAGGCTTTAATGATCATCTATTGTTAACTCTTTGCTGCAGGCCCTTAGAATTCCAGCCCAACACAGAGGTGAAAGGACAACCGCGAAGGCAAACAAACCTTAAATTCAAAAGGAAGTTTGATCCTGGGGGTTCTTTATGTGTATCTGTGTCAGACTTCAAACAAAGTTTATTTGGAAAAAATCTGTCTGGGTACTGTTTATAATCACACAGTCCCTGCTTCAAACCGTGTAGTCTAGATAATCAAGGCAGAAGAAAGGAAATGTTGTTATCCTTGTTTTACAGATGGAGCACTAGGGCACCAAAAGATATTCTTTGAAATTGACCAGGATATGACAGTTCAAAACTAAGTTAAGAGTCCCAATCCTTCAAGTATTTACCTCTGGGAATAGTGCTTAATACTTTGAATAGTCCCTTTGCTTTCTACAGGACTATTTATTGTAAAACACGGGCTAAATTCAGTAGTGATAACTTGCTTAATAATGTAGCTGAATGTACACTTATTCTGATCTTGAGGTGAGAACTTAAGCGATTCACTACAGTATGGAAATAATTGAGGGTCTCTTGAGTTTACTTTCTCCACATTTAATTAACTTATAAGGAATAGGTTGTGCTCTTGATCCCATCGATTTCAATGGGAACAAAATTGCACCTAAAAAAATTAGTTTTAAAACTCAGCACTAGAGCCTCAAAACAATTACAGGTACAAATGAAGGCAAAACTTGGCCTGGGAAATATTTACTGATGTGTGTCGGTGGCCATGGTATATGAGAAGAAAAGAGCCTAGCTGGCAGTTAGAAAACTCTCTTCACTTGGTGTCTTGTTCTCCCTAATAGGTCTAGTTGTGATGTTCCTAATGAGCTTTGTGTAGTCTCCAGTATCTTGGCTATATGTCAGCTGCCTACCAGACATTCTACTGTAGTTGCAAATGGACAGTATACTGTCTCCTGCTGCCTGCAGACCATCTGCAGGATTGAGTCCAAGAGCTGCAGGGAGCATGGGAAGATATCTCCATACTCTGCTTCTGCAAGGCAAGGGCCTTTTTCCTCTGCTATCTGCAGCCTGTGTGCTTCAGGATCAGAATTTCTCCCCCACAATGTAAGGTGACCAGTTGGGATGGGGGTGGAGGGTTATAGGTGCCTATATAGGACAAGGCCTTGACTATCGGGACTGTTGCAATAAAATCAGGACATCTGGGCTCCCTACCATATAAAATCCAAAGGCACTGCTTCATGGCTATGGAGCCTTTAGGTAAACAAGCTGGCATGAGCCCCCTAGTGGCTTTCCTCAAGCGGGCCAACAGAACACTTTGTCGACTCTTCATCCCTTGCCTTACGCCAGTGTCTCTGAGTTTTGACTTCATAAACAGGTGGAACTTGGGTAGGAGAGGAGAGGTTATTTCACCTCAGTATTTGGCTTGTGTGTGCTTGGAATACTGTGTCCAGTTCTTGTGTCCCCAACTCAGGAGGGACACTGGTAAATTGGAGAGGGTTCAGAGAAGAACCTTGGGAATGGCTGACAGGTTATAAAACTTGCCTCTCAGTGGTAGACTGAAGGAGCTCTATCTATTTAGTTTAAGAAACAGAAGGTGAAAGGGTGACTTGAGGAGTCTAGAAGTACCCACAGGGAACAAAAATTGGATAATAGGCTCTTCAGTCTCGCAGATGAGGTAGACAAAATCCGACTGGTGGTAAAGCATACATTTTTAAACAATGAGAGAAATTAATCTTTGCAACAATTTAAAGGGGTTGTGGAGGATGCTCTATCTCTGGCAATTTTTAAATTAAGACTGGATGTTTGCCTAAAAATCTGCTTCGGCTCAAACAGGAATTCATTCAGGGAAGTCCTATGGCTTGTGTGATGCAGGTGGTAAGGCTGAATGATCACAGGTGGAGACTTCTGTCCTTATAATGAACCTGCCTTTCTAGTCCTGCCTTTGCCACTGATCTTATTGTGTGGCCTTGTGCACATCATTTCATCCCTGTGTGCCTCCATTTCCCCATCTGGAACATGACACCTTCCCACTGGTGTAGAGCGCTCTGAGATCTACAGATGAAAGGTGTTCATGTCAATGGGAAGGGATGGCACTTGGTACCGTGCTGCATAAGGACACTGCGCTGATGGAGCACTCTGATTAAGAAGAGCTTAATTTCATGTTGTGGAGTCACCTTGGCTCCCAGAAAATTTATCCCAGGGAAGCCTTCACTAGCCTGAGGGAAGGCGACCGTGGGAGGCCCAGGCCAGGCCTCAGCCTCGTCAGCCAGGAGTGCTGGGCAGCCCTCTGTCTCCCTCAGAGGCTGGGCCCCAACTGAGCTCCCTGGCAGAGTTCTTATAGTCCTAGCCACGCCCCTTATCTTCCTGTCAGATGAGGGGGTGGGGCAAGGTTGTGCACAAAATGGCTCCCAGGGGGGTGTGAACATAAAATTCACTTTCAGGGGAGGTGTGAAGGTAAAAAGGTTAAGAACCCCTGCTATAGACTATATGCATTCCCTCCCCCCACACCCACCAGTAACATTTTTTAGCAGGCTGGCCAGCAGCCCAGCTCAGTCCCAGCTTGTGTCAGATCCAGGACCTACCCTTGGGCTATATCTACACTCACGGCTTCTTGCGCGAGTAATATGCAAATGAGGCTAAGCGTGGAATATCGCTGAGCCTCATTTGCATACCTAACGAGCCACCATTTTTTTCAGAAGAGGCTCTTGCGCAAGAAGGAGCATCTACACTGCCCCTTTTTGCGCAAGAAAAACCCTCTTGTGCAATGCCGTTCTTCCTGTCAAGTAATAGGTGTAGGGGCATTGTGCAAGAGGGTTTTTCTTGCGCAAGAAGGGGCAGTGTAGACGCTCCTTCTTGCGCAAGAGCCTCTTCTGGAAAAAAAAAGTGGCTCATTAGGTATGCAAATGAGGCTTGGCAATATTCCACGCTTAGCCTCATTTGCATATTACTCATGCAAGAAGCCGCGAGTGTAGACATAGCCTTGCTGTGGCTCTGCATTTAAAGTCTTTTGGGAGCTAGGCGGGCAGGCAAGGCCGGCTTAGTTTAAAAACCAGCTCCCCTTACGGACAGACTGCCTGTCACCCCGCACTGCTGCCTCTGATACAAAGGCAGGGTGGCAGCAGTCCTTGTCCGGGGTCAGTCCTGAGCTCCCAGACCTGCACAAGCCAGAACTGTCTCCCCTCATGAACCAGTCCCTGCCTGGCACCCCACACAGCTGCCTCTGATACAGAGGCAGCATCGCGGAGTGGCAGGGGGTTCCTTGGGGCTGGAGCACACTGGTTGTTGGCCCCGCCCCTGGGGACTATAGAATAGTCAAGTAACCGATAAGAATTCAAAAAATAACGACTAGTCTTGCAGCACCTTAGAGTGGGGCTACTCAACATGCGGCCCACAGCCCGTTTGTTTGCAGCACATGAGCACCGCATAAACCCAAACTACACCAACAGGTGGCCCACGGGTGGAATCCTTTGAACATGGCCTCTACTTGGAACACGCTCCACAACGGCGAGTCAATATAATGGTCTTCTGTTGAGATGCTTTTTAGTAGTTAAATTCCTGGACTGTCATTGCTCATTAAAAGTGCTGTCATAGGGGTGGAAATCACGTAAGTACTGCATTTTATTAATAACCGGAGAACTGACTTAAATGGGGCCTACGTGTTGTGTAGTCTTGCCTTAATCTTAGTTTTTCACACTGATGGGCATGAATACAATTTGCATATACTTGCATATTGATCCGCATGTATATGCAACCACACTTAAGTTGTGGCCCTTGGCATGTGCTGTGAGTATCATTGTGGCCCCTGGGGCTTCCCAAGTTGAGTAGCCCTGCATTAGAGACTAACAAAAAATATAGGTGGTATCATCAGCTTTCATGGGTAAAACCCACTTCTGCAGATGAAAGAATGCATGAGGTTAATTGACTATTTAATTAACCAATACTTAATTTTGTATGATGCATGTGTCACAGATAGCAGATATGTCTTGATCATAGTCTGGCTATCTGAGGAGATACTTCATGTTACTGTGCCTATCCTAACCAATGCCTATTATTATTATTATTATTTATTATCTATTATCATCATGTGAACACCAAGAATCCCTAATTACAAAACAGGACCCCAATATGCTAGGTGGTCTCTGCCCAGAAGAGTTTACAATCTGAGTAAATCAACCGCTTGCTGTTGTAACTACCAGAACAATTCACGAGCACAAACAATTTTGCTGCTTAACATTTATTTCCAGGATGGTTTCATAGCATCTAGAGGGGGTCTTTATTTGAAAACATAAAGCAAGCCTGGCAAAACTTTTTTTATTTATTGTATAATTGCTTCTCAGTCAAGCTGCGACATAATGGAGTAATTAATTAAACCAACTAATGTAATATCCATATCTATAATGACCCTCAGTGCCCTGAAATGCTCCGCAGATTGACATGAGAGAAAGTTGGTTTATAAAGTTGCTGCTCTATTCTATTCAACATAGTGGATAATACGCGTCCTCTAAAGGACTTGGTAAGTTTGAAATAGTTTTAGATTCTTTGGTATGGTAATGCATGGAGGTCATAGCTGCCTGTTACTCTGTTGCCCCAGGCACTGTACAAACACATGGTAAAAGGAAGTTCCAATCTAAATAGGGTAGGCAGACAATGGATATGTTAACCCTCATTTTACAGATAAGAAACACGTTCTATTCTTGCCTCTGTCACTAGTGCCCAGTGTATCTCTGGGCAAGACACAACCTCTGTTCCTCAACTCCCAGCCCAATCTCTAACTGATTTGCTTCCTGGGACAGGAAGTGACAGCCCTATTGAAGGAAGGAAGGTCTTGTTTAAGCCATTCCAGGTGAGAGAGTTTAGCAATGAGAGAAAGAAATGGGATTGCCCTACCCCACCCCCACCTCGATTGGCTTAGAGCTCAATATTCACCATGTGGAGTTTTCTTCCTACCATACCTTCCCTTCACACCCAAATAGCTCTGCCCTTTCAATGGGAGGACTTGGAGGAGATAGCACCAAGGGCAGGGGAGAAGGGAGGGAATGTGTCCATGACTGGTGTGTGTTTATGGAAGGACTGAGGGAATAGTGGAGGAAGCATTCCTCTCCGGGGAACCTAATGTATCCCCTCTAAGCTTCAAAGGAAAGAGATGCCTGTTGTTCCCTTTATGGAGCAGAAACTGCTCCGTGCTGACAGAGCTCCATAAAGTGGCACTATGGAGCGTGAGTAGCAAAACCAACACTCACATGTCCACCAGCTGCTGCTGAGGTGGGCCCCCATGCCAGCTGCAGATTGGGCAATATTGACAGGTCCCCTCTCCCAACATGCAGTGTCAGTGAAAAGTGAGGTGTCCTGCTGTGCTCGACACAACCCGTGTCCTCGCATCCTGGCCGAACAGGCTCTCACCTATCCATCTAGATCCCTCTGTGTCCACTGTCGCTCTCATTTCCGGCTGTTGCTCTAGTAACAAGGGGTGTAGGCTGGAGCTCCTCGCCTGCCCTTCCTGCAGCTCTGTGGGCTGGAGACTTCCATATGATTTACCACGGCTTTTTAGGAAGGTTCCAGGCTTTTACAGGAAACAGCCTCAAGTGGACCCAGAGGGAGGAGGCTAGCTGAGCTTCCCCCCTAGATTCTCTCAGACAGGGCTCTGTGGGCACCAGGAGGCAGCTTCTTGGTCCTCTAGTGTGTGTGTGTGCGTGTGTGTGTGTGTGCATGCTACATGTTAGCATTGCACAGGGACTTAAGATTTGATGATGAATCTTTAATGTGAGTGTAACCCACACACCACCTGGGTGTGGTTCACTCAGGCCCGACCCTAGGGCAAGGCGAGCAAGGCAAATGCCTTGGGCCTTGCACTTTCGGGGCCCCGTGCTGCTGAGTATTCACCATCCACTGGCTGGGCCCCGGGCCCTGCTCCCAGCGTCCTGCCTTGGTCCCACAAACCCTTTGGTAGGCCCTGGGTTCACTGTCCCATATAGTGGCATTTAGAGCACTTACAGACCCTGCACGAGCCTCTACTCCTTGAGCTAAATGCCAGAGGACTCTCAATTAAGGCTGCAGAAGAAACTCATTCTTTTTCTAAGCTCCAGAGGTCCTAGGTTCGGTTCCTCCTATAGATGTTACATGAGCACAAAAGAAATGCTGCTGTTTGGGTGAGTCCTGATTGGTGTGGCAGCCAACTACCTGGTTCTCTTTTGTAGCTTTATCCTCTCAGCACCCCTGTGAGACAGGGAAGTGCTATTTTCCTCCTTTTATGGTGGGGGATGCGGGACCCAGCTTATGCTACATAGCTGGAGTTGTGTAGCTCATGTAGCTGGAGACGGTTTACCTTAAGCTGAGTTTGGTGGCATCCACACAGCAGGAGGTCAATGAGAGAAGATGCTCCCATCAGCTTCTCTTACTCCTCATGAGGAGCAAGACTACTGGCACTGATGGGGGGGGCACCCTCTCAGTTCAAATTAGTAGTCTTCACTAGATCCACTAAATCAAGCCTCAGAAGATCAATCAACGTCAGTCTTCCATGTAGGGTAGACATAGCCAGAGAGTGACTAAGTGAATGCCCCCAGGGGATACCAGATATCTGTGGCAGGCTAGGGAATTGCACCCATATCTCTCTAACCACTGGGCAATTCTTTCTCTGCTGCTAAGAGCATCTGCAACCATATGAATGTATAGTCCCTTTGTCTGCTCATCCTCACCCCTCTCTTACTACACTCCTATGGTGCAGCTAGCCTTTAACTGGACTGCTAACTCCTCAGGGAAGGGACTCTTTCTTCCCATGTTTGTGTGTACATGCACATTCAGGCTAACAAGTCCCTGATCCTGATTGGTACCTTGGGGTGCTGCCACCGTATAAACAAGGCTGGGAAATAGCTTTACCTTTATCTTACCCTTTTTTATGGCATCTAGACCTCACTGGAATGCTTGGTATTCAAATTCCCTTGGGGCACACCTGAGATGCTTTTATTTCAGGATGTGTGATATCTTACCTCTTGAGCACACTCATCGAAATGAGTTGAGATTATTTCAGTAGTAAAGTACGACTCACTGATCATAAGCATATCAAAATCTGGCCCATGTACTGGAAGAGAGAGAATATGCCTTATGGCCATAGTCTGGCCTCCTGGGTTATACTACCATGTATGTATAGTTGGAGAGAAACCAGTCTTGCTGTACCGTGGTGTTTCATGTACTGCATGCTGGGTAATTACGTGGAAGGATTCCATGTGTGTAAAAGTATGTTTTCATTTTTAGCATGAGACAATAGTGTGTGTGGAAAGGAAAGGGAGGGTGTGGGTGTTGGGATGGAAGGGTCGTCCTGGCCAAATGGAAAAATGGTTCAAACTCCAAGGTAAGTATTTTGGGAGGACATCTGACACCAAGCAGGAAAAATTCCAGAGACTTAAAGGTGAGAAGGGACCATCATGGGCAAATCCCATCTGACCTTCTGTCCATCCCAGGCTACGGAATTTCACTCACTCTCTCTTGTAGTTAGTCCACAGCAGCGTTTCTCAATTTTTTTTAATAAAATACCCCTTTAAAAAAAAATAAGTACCCCCAGTACCTACAGTTTTCAGACACACACAGGTTTTTTTCTACCGTTGCAACACATTTGTTTAAACAACTTAATCGTAGCCAGGCGGGCAATAAAATTTCTGGATGTAAAAAATACAAAAATAATAAAACGCTGTACAACTTAAAACAAAAATTCAGTTTTCTCCAAATTTCAGTACCACTGGTTGAGAAACACTGGTCCACACATGACAAAGGTCATCAAATCTTGATTAATGACTTTCAGTGACAGAGAAACTATCATTTGCTATTCAGTCCCACCAGTAACTTGTGCTCCATGCTGCATTTCAGGCCAAAAGGAAACTTTGTCCTAAAAGTTCTGCAAATCAGAGATTGTAATATATGTTGTTCGATGTGCTTTCGGAATCATGTAGTTCTAAGTTGGAGTGATAATGCTTAGCACATCATACAGAACTTCCCGCACCTGGCAGAAGCATTAATGAACCATAATGAAGAATAGAAAGAAAACCCCTCGTTAAACATGGCTATTAACTAAAATGCATTTTTAATGTACGGTATACATTTTGGAAAGACCTATAATTAACATGGGGGGAATGGAAATTTTGCTGATTACAGTTGTCAATCAAGCCATTTTTATACCTAGGTCTGATCTCCATAGAACATTTTGGATTGACAGGGAAGCTTCTCTCTGGATGTAACATCCTATTCTTGTATAATAATGAGGGGTTTGATTGGCAATTTAATGAGGACAGAATCCAGTCGTCCTTTTTATACTCCAGTTATCTGTTTCTGTACGGCTGCATCATTCCTCAGCAGCCCACTGTTGATAACATAATGGGGTCTAACTCCAAACACTATACAGCCCGCGAGAGTAAAGGCATCTGTACTGTAAATACAAAACAATCAAATCATGTACACACTGAACTCCCTCCCTTCTCTGAATGATTGGGCCAGGCTAGAATGGGGTTCACTTCACCAGACAGTCGGGTGATTAGTTTGTAATGTCTGCTAGAGCTTTTTTATTTTTTAAGTAGGCTCTGCTTTTATTATGGCACCATTCTGGGGAGCTCTGTATTACAAGTGTAAAGAGCTAGGGTGGTCAGACTTACGGACCCTCCGAGCCATATACAACAATCTTCAGAAATCTGGGAGTGAGGGTACACCTGCCAGGGTTTGGGGCATCTGCCCTGCTCCTGCTGAAAACCTTGAGCCCCAAGCAGGAGTGCCCTGCAGGGCTAAAGCCCCAAGCATCTCCTCCTCCTGGACAGAACCATAGGTGCCGACTCCATGGCTGGAGCACCCATGGGGAATAATTAGCAGGTGCTCAGAAGGTGGAGCTTGGTTGCTGGTGAGTTCTGTCCCCTCTTATCCACTGGGAAGTCCACTGACTCTTCCCTCCCTCCCAGTGCCTCCTGCCCCCCATGAAACAGCTGTTCCACAGAGTACGGGAAGGAGAAGGGACTTGGCACACTCAGGGGAGGAGGCAGGGAAGGGCTGGGGAAAAAGAATAGAATGGGGGCCCACGGGCATAGCCAGGGAGAGAAGTTGCCCCGAATGCCACACTTGGGGGGTGCCAATTAAGTTCCCCTCAGCTCCTCCTGTCATCCCTCGGCTCACCTGCTCCTCCTCCGCCCGCCGCCGCCTCACCACCCTCAGCCCCATCCTCCTCAATCTCCACCGGCGGATTAGTGCATGTGGGGACCTGGCCCCAAACTGGAGGGGGGGGAAGACATCTACAAGCTCCCCTCCTTCTCCAAGGGTTGGGCTCAGCTGCCTGCTAGGTTCAGGGGTGGGAGGGAAGGAATTTTGCTTTTGCCCCTGGGTGCATAACACCCTCGCTATACCTCTGTGGGGCAGAGTGAGAGCAGAGCAAACGAAAGAAGAGGTGAGAGACGCTGGGGCTTGGAGAAAGGGGTCAAGTGGGGGTGGGCCCAGGGGGAAAGAGGAAGGGTCAAGCATTCCCTGGCTAGAGCGCTGCTGGGCACAACAGAGGGGATGTGTGGAAGCATGTGGGGTCATGTTCCCTCTCCCCAGATTTTAGCCAGGGTTTGCTGGCCCTGCTTGGTTACATGGTGCTGCCAGGCCCTATCCCTGCATGGCAGCTGCTGGAGCTGGAGGCATAAGGAGAAGTAGCGGCAAAGAGCTAGGAGGGAGCTGCAGGGAGAGAGGTTGTTTTTGCTGCTGCCTGTCCAGCAGAGCTCCCAGCTGTGTGGTTCTGCTTCTTCCCAGGGTAGAAGCTGCAGGGAGGAACCACAGAGGGCACCTAACCTAAGTGGCCTGCTCAGCACAAGGGCTGTGCACTCAGTTCCCTTTGAAGCATCTAATAGCAGGTTTAAAATGAACAAAATGAAGTATTAATTCATGACACACACAGCCAACCTGTGGAACTCCTTGCCAGAGGATGCTGTGAAGGCCAGGACCTTAACAGGGTTCCAAAAAGAGCTAGATAAATTCATGGAGGACAGGTCTATCAATGGCTATTGGCCAGGATGGCAGGGAAGGTGTCTCTACCCTCTGTTTGTCAGAAGATGAAATCAGGCAATAGGGCTGGAATCACTTCATGATTGCCTGTTCTGTTCATTCTCTCTGGGGGCACCTGGTATTGGTCATTTTCAAGAGACAGGATATGAGCTAGATGGACCTTTGGTCCGACCCGGTGTGGCCGTTCTTATGTTCCTCTCTGAAAATCTGGCCAGTTATTTGTGTACTTAAATTTTCATTTAAGTGCCTTAACTTTCGGCTTCACTGATTGAAAATCTTGGCCTTCATATATATATGAACTTACATTGTCACTAGGTAAAAGTTTAAAAATTCTATGGGTTTGGATTTGAGTATGTCACAGGGAGCAAGAATTGTGGGTCCAAAACAAAGGTGATCTGATCTATATTCCCAGCTCTGCTACCAGCTTCCCTTGAATTTTGGGGAACGTCACACAGGGCCCAGCCTTGACAGGTGCTGATCGCATCCTATACGGTGCTGAATGGGTGATTACAATAAGGGTAGAAAGAGCTCCAGGTTCCCAGAAGGTGTTCCGTCTTTTGCAGATTTGGTCCTTTAAGTTTCATATTTCTCTGTCTCCCTGTGCTCCATCTCACAGGGGCATCCTAAGGATTAATTCCAGAATGCCTGAGAAAAGTCGCAAGAACAGAATAGTAGTGATTCTCTTGGGCTTATAGGTCATTCTGAATACCTGCTGAAGTGCAGAATCATAACATCCAAATTTAATTTACTGTAATGTCATTTTGCCCTGCAGAGTTTAAAAAAAATTAAATATCTTGAGTCTAAACGTATGGTTTTATGTCTAGGTAATAACACTTAAAGCTGAGCAGAGCTAGGTTCAGGAAAAAAATAATTAAATTTGACAAGTGTCAAGCAGCTCAAAATTGCACCAGGACATGGTTCTTACTAATAATATTCCCTCAAGATAGAACACAGGGTAAGAGAAATGGGCTAAATATTGCAACATTTCAAGTCAGGTAAGTAACTCTTTCAGGAAACAGCTATATCTCACTGCACACTCACAGAACTATGTAAAATTGCAGACAGAACTTTTGTCCTCACATTTCATAGATGATGTTGCCTAGGAGATTGAAAACAAAACGATTTTATCCCCACTAGAACTTTGAGGCCCTTGTAGGGTTTGGTTGGTGATGGGAATGTAGGATTGTTCACAGTGAAGTGATGAATCCTAGAATCATAGGGTTGGAAGAGCCTAAGGGCGTCATTGAGTCCAATCTCCTGCCCAAAGCAGGACCAACCCCAACTAAATGATCCTGGCCAGGATTTTGTCAAGATGGGACTTGAAAACCTCTAAAGAAGGAGATTCTACCACTTCCCTACCTATTCCAGTGTTTCCCCACCCTCCTAGTGAAATAGTTTTTCCTAATATCCAACCTAGACCTCTCCTATTGAAACTTAAGACCATTGCTCCTCATTTTGCCATCTGTCACTATTGAGAACAGCCTCTCTCCATTCTCTTTAGAACCTCCTTTCAGGTAGTTGAAGGCTGCTATCAAATCCCCCCTCACCCTTCTCTTCTGAAGACTAAACAAGTGCAAATCCCTCAGTCTCTCCTGGTAAGTCATGGGCTCCAGCCCCCTAATAATTTTGTTGACCTCCACTGCACCTTCTCCAATGCATCCACATCCTTTCTGTAATGGGGTACCCAGAATTGGACATAATACTCCAGATGTGGCCTCACCCCTGCCAAGTAAAGGGGAATAATCACTTCTCTAGTTCTGTTGGCAATGCTCCTCCTTAATATACCATTAATATACCTTATTGTACCATTAGCCTTCTTGGCTACAAGGGGACGCTGTTGACTCCTATCCAGCTTCTCATCCACTGTAATCCCCAGGTCCTTTTCTGCAGAACTGCTACTTAGACAGTCAGTCCCCAGCCTGTAACAATGCTTGGGATTCTTTCATCCCAAGTGCAGGACTCTACACTTGCCCTTGTTGAACCTCATCAGATTTCTTTTGGCCCAATCCACTAATCTGTCCACTGATGGACCCTATCCCAGCCCGCTTCCCCCAGCATATAGACCTCTCTCCCTTGCTTAGTGTCATCTGCAAACTTGCTGAGGGTGCAATCCATCCCCTCATTCAAGTCATTAATAAAGATGTGATTCTATGATTCTATGTTGAACAAAACCAGTCCAAGAACAGATCCTTGGGGCACTCCGTTAGAAGCCGACCGCCAACTGATCATTGGGGGGAAGGAATATCTCAGTGGTTTGAGCATTGGCCTGCTAAACCCAAGGTTGTGAGGTCAAGCCCCCTGAGAGGGCCAGTTAAGGATCTGGGGCAAATCTGTCAGGGATGGTACTTGGTCCTGCTGTGAGGGCAGGGGAGTGGACTTGATCTCTCAAGGTCCTTTTCAGCTCTATGAGATAGTGTATCTCCATATATTATCACTACCCATTGAGCCCAACAATCTAGCCAGCTTTCTATCCACTTTACAGTCCATTTATTCAATCCATACTTCCTTAACTTGCTGGCAAGAATACTGTGGGAGACAGTATCAAAAGCTTTGCTTAAGTCATGGTATATCACACTTTCTCCATGGCCACAGAAGGCAATCAGGTTGATCAGGCATGACTTGCCCTTAGGCAACTGTTATGTATCCCTTACAGTTGGGCTACATCTACCCTGGCATGATTTTGCGGAAATACTTTTAACACAAGAGTTTTTGCATTAAAGTATTTGCACAAGAGAGCGTCTACACTGGCATGTGCCTTTGCGCAAGAGATGTGCTTTTGCTCAAAAGCACCCATGCCAGTGTAGATGCTCTCTTGCGCAAGAAAGCTCCGACGGCCATTTTAGCCATCAGGCTTTCTTGCACAAGAAATTAACGTTGCCTGTCTACGCTGGCCTCTTGCTCAAGAACAGTTACACAAGAGGGCTTATCCCCGAGCGAGAGCATCAGAGTATTTGCACAAGAAGCACTGATTTTATACATTAGAACATCAGTGTTCTTCCGCAAGTACTTGCGGCCAGTATAGACAGGTGGCAAGATTTTGCGCAAAATCTTGCCAATGTAGACACAGCCTTGGATTCACTTAAGATGGACAGATGGATTCAGGGGGGTAGATTTGACCCATCTGTTTACAAATGGAAATGTACAAGAGGGTAAATGAATCAAGTCACTGCTTAGCCATTGTTGCAATACAATTTAAATGTGTCATTTCTTTTTTCTAATGGCTGATCCATAGAGAAGCTAAGAGCTAGGTATTGTTACCAGCGAGAGGAGTTACTCTGTTATCTCAAGTAGTAGAAGCTCATACTTTGGTCATGGGTATTATTCCTGTAAATAACGCATCATTGAATGAGGAGATAAAATTGATTGTTACCAAAATTGTGGCAAATATTCTATCGCTCCAAGTCTTTAAATCAAGCTTGGTACTGAATATGAATGTATGGCTTGGAAATCAGACTCGGTAGTCATAATTTCTCCCTTTAAACCTTGATATCCATGCAACTTTGACCTGCCAACCCACTTACTTTGTTAAATAGTGTGCACCTGTTGCCTTTTAATATAACTTTACTGTTAAGTTTAGCTCTTTACCACAGTTATTGAGAAGATAAAGGTAAAGGAGATGTTGTACAGGTTGGACCTCTCTAGTCTGGCACCCTTGGGACCTGACCAGGGCTGAACCAGAGAGTTTGCCAAACCACGGAAGGTCAATATTATCTAAAAGCATTGTCAAAGCTTCTACTGCTTACTGGACTCTTAGAAGGCATTTAGGGTTAAATTAAAGATAAATAACAGCACAGAACACACAGAGCCAGGACTGGTGGCTGTAAACCAACTTTATGGGACTGCAGGAAACTTGGCCACACTCATAAGTGGACACCCTGTAACTAAAATCATGCTGTATCACGGATGATCTGGACCAGAATGTGCTGGACTAGAAAGGTTCAACCTGTAATATTTTTCAATTAAAGCTTTGTCTTTTGCAATGTGTATTAGACTGGGAGCCTTTGAAAGCTAAGTGTTGAGAAATAAGTATTCTGAGTAAGCTTTCAGGATATTGTAAATCACTTTCTGGCAAAATGAAAACTGATCAGAGTTCAAATGTATACACAAATGTCTGCAAGATTAAAGTTATTGAGAACAAAATAAGTGGTACTTAAGAGAGATTGTTCACAGAAGATTGAATTAGCCACGCATGATCAAGCAGTGTAGTGCAGTCATTGTACAATATGACAGCAATTCAGATAACTGATTATATATAGGCACTGACATAAGTAGCAGTGTGCTAAGAAATGAAGCAATCCACCACACTGCTAGCACCCAGGCTCATGATTGGTGCAATTCATGAATTACAGGAAGTCCCTGGGTTACATACAAGATAGGGACTGTAGGTTTGTTCTTAAGTTGAATTTGTATGTAAGTCAGAACTCATACATATTGTAGGGGAAACTCTAGCCAAACATTTCTCCCGAGCTCAGTTTTATTCTCCCACACCTCACTTCCCTCAGTCCTTTATTCTCAAGCTGAGGTGTCTGCTGAGAAAAGCCGCTCTGCGTCTCCCTGGTCTGCTGGGGAGGGGCCCAGCAGACCAGGGAGACGTGGAACGGCTTTTCTCGCCGCGGAGGACGTGGGTGGCGGGACCGCGGTGCGTCTTGGCAGTCTGCTGGGAGGGGGGGAGGGTGCAGCTAGTGCGGGGTTGCCTCACCCCGTTTGTAAGTAGGGATCCGATGTAAGTCGGATCCATGTAACCCGGGGACTGCCTGTATAGCAAAGAGAGGTGAGATTATTTGCTGAATCTGAGAACTGGATGGTCATGCCAACAGCAGATTAGCTTCCACTCAAAAGTTCCAGCATGGGGAAAGGACAATATTTTTCACGATTGCAATAGCTGGTACCGACTTGCAATTATGACATAAGAATTAACCATTTGAGTGCGTTCTTGCACTTTTATTATTCTTTACTCTAATTAATTCATTAATACTGCTGGTACTTTATCACGTACATAAGTTACAGGTAGTACTTGTGAATTCACCTTTGGTGAGTTAACCTGGTAAGCACCCTAAGCTTTCAAAAAAAAAATCCCTTTTTCCATTGCCTCCAGTTTCTTGCTGCACTTCCTTCAAACAGGAACTTTGCTGGAGACTTTAGTCTGTCCATATTTTTTTGCCAGATTGGTGGTTCTCTGTTGTTTCATTTAATTTTGTTCTGACACCAAGTGCTGCTGCCAACTTGCTATTATAACATAAGAGACTTTTTGCAGTCACACAGAACTTGTTGCTGAGAACGGTACAGATAGGTGTTGCTGGCTTGCCGACCTGGCCCAAAGTACTAAAGCATTTTGCCAAGGAGGCTCACTACAGAATTCCACCCCCTGCAACGCTATGAGTAACTTTGGTTCCTACAGATTGAACCGCTCTCGTCTGGCACTCTCTGGTCTGACAACATCCATGGTCCGGCATGATTTTAGTTAGCTACAGCCATGATAAGTGGATATCTGGCTAACTAAAATCTGGCTAAGTTCCCATGGTCCCATAACGTTTGTTTACAGCCTCCAGTCTTGGATCTCGTGGTTCTGTGCTGTGATTTAGCTCTATTTTACCCTTAAATGTCTTCTAAGAGACCCGTAAGCAGCAGTGTAAGTGCTGGCAATGCTGCTAAGCATAATTATGGTTTATGTGCTTTAGCTACTTATTTTCTTGTGCCAATACAGTAAAATTATGTAACACTTACACTTTGTTATGAAGAGAGATGATAGGCCTGGGCTAGGCATAGGCTTATATAGTATAGTCAGACATTACTAAGCAGCATGGCAAGCATTGTTCCATTTATTCACCTTGGTGAAATAAGAGACACCCATTCACTATAATATTGACCTCCTGTGGTTCAGAAAATTCTCTGGTCTGACGCCAGTCAGGTCATGCCACTTATAGCCTCTGTCTGCTCCATATGTTTACAACAAAGGCCTGTGGGCTGGATCTTGGAATCCCAATTTTCATTTGTATATTCTTTGTGTGTGTCTTTTAGGCCCCGAGCCTGCAACAAGCACCATGTAAACCGAGTGTTAACGTTTATGGGGCTCCATTTAGATGCAAGACTCTGCAAGCCCCAAACTCATGGCAAGATCAGAGGCTCCCATTGTGAGCTCTTGGGAGCAAGCCCAGTCTTCCACGCTGTCAGGGGCAGCCCGTGAGCCTAGGCGAGCTAGGCAGCTGCCTAGGGCGCCGCTGGCCCGGGCGCCCAATGATGACATCATGGGGTGCCGGGGCGCCCCCTGATGACGTCATGGCCATTGACAGCCGTGCAGGCAGGGGTGCTGATTGTGCCGCTCCGCCTAGGGCACCAGGTGCTGCAGCTGGCCTCGGGCTGCTCCTGCACGCTGTACAACACCAAGTACCTTCTCTGCAATGAACAAATAATCTTGCAGACAGGCCATGCTGGGCTAGAGCAAACTCTGAATATTGTGTGTGCTCTGCTCTCACAATGTGTTTTATTTATATATAGATATAGAATAGATATTTTAATGGAAGCCTCCAACACTCATGTTCTTCCTCTCTCCCACAGGTCCATGGTATTTGCATGTTGATGTAATAGCATTCCCCCCATGTCTTTATATTTGTTCGGCTGCTGCAGCTTTGTGTTCCATTAGGCTACGTCAAAGCTGCCATGTTCAAGGGAGTGGGAGGGGGTGGAGGAGAACAGAGGCAATGTTACTCCCCTTAGGCAGCCACTTTGAGGGGTTTGCATGAAATTAGTCACATGAATTCCCTGCTGGGCTACATCAATGCATTTTTCCATTTCAAACTGGGAAGAGAACATCGGAGAGAGAAGACAGGGGAAGACCAGGGCTGCAGGGCGAACCGATCACTGCCCTTCCGGGCCTGCTGCAGTTCTGCATTAAACATGAAGGCAGCTGCAATCCACTTCATTTCACGCAAAGCAGTTATAACCCTCACGCTGCTGGCAAGCATAATTCCATGGCCGGGCAAAGTGGGAGCATCCCTGCAACTTGTGAATCTGGAGTTTGGGTGCTTCAGATGAGCGTTTCATCTCTTGTTCCCTTCCCACCGACCTGGGCTAGGGGAGCCTCAGAAGTATAACATGACCAGGATGTTTTGCATCACTGACTACAAGTGAGGAGCATGGATCTGCAGTCACATGGCTCTTCCCATCGCTACCTGGCCTGAGCCAGGCAAGGTAATGATTCAACCAGTGGACCCAATTTGGTGGTGAATTCTGGTCACGTGCTACCCGAGGCATGTTGTGCATGCTAGGGATGTTAAAATGCATGTAATTAAGTCATCATGTAACTACTGAAAAATTCAGTGGTTACACAGTTACATGGTGGATGGCAGGTGGCTCCCTGTTAGCTGGTGCATGCAGGGAGCTGGCTTTTAAGCCAGCTCCCTGTGTGTACCAGGAGTCTGCAACTTTGTTAGACACTAAAAATCATAGAATGAATGGAGACATAGCTAATTATACCTATCAATAATCCACTAGCTCCATTCCCTCCCCCGCTAACTCTATCCCCTCCCCAAAGCCTTCCCTCCTTCCCTCACTGCCCGGGCTTATCAGTTAACCGTTTACATGGTTTCCTACCCCGAGCATTTGCTAGAAAGACTTCAGTGCAAATGGAAGTGCCATGAATGAAGTCACCTGCCCCAGTGTGTTTCACTGATACTTGTTCATTCTACAGATGCTCAAGACAGAGGTACATTTTATAATGAACAATTATTTACATTGCTTTAGAAGCATGTAAGGAGAATTTACACAGATCTTGGCCGTGCAGTCTGATCCATGTAGGAAAATTTGTATACCCATGTCAAAATCTGTGGACAAGCGATGGAATATTTTTTTTATCAAAATCAAATTCTTTAGCCTTGTACCTACCTATCACTCTGATATGTTCTTACCCCTTTTGCCTATTTCTTTTGCTCTAAGATTTTTGTCTGTCTATTTTTCCTGTTTATGGCGGGTGCGGTCTGATCCTTTCTTCCTTCCCCTCCCCTATAAAGGGAATATTTGCAGTCTCAGTTACTGGCTTCACTTTCTTACCCATTGATCAGAGTGGAGAAGACATAGGCCACCAGCAAGCATGTTTGGAAATCCTACTCCATAGGACCTTTGGGGTTTTGCTACAAGCAGATTGGTGACTGCAAGGTTAGCACCTGTGGCTGAGATGAGGTAGGTGGGGGATGGAGAGAGTGGGATGTGTGCTACACAAGGTGAGGTTTTGTGGTGACCATTGTGGGGACCTGTTTATGAAGCCAGGCCCATGGGAGTAAGATTGACTGTGGTAGAGATTCATTCAGGGTTGGAATTAAAGTTCTCCACAGAACGTGAACTCAGAAATGTCTCTCTTGAGCTTTCTTTGAAAATCATGGGCATGTTATAATAATGAGACCAAGTGGGTGAGATAATATCTTTTAATAGACCAACTCCCACTGGTGAGAGAGACAACTTCTGAGTTTACACACAGCTCTTTTTCAGTGTCCACCCACAGGTGATATGGTGGTTGTGTCACATCACTTTGCACATTGAACTCACAGGAAAATAGAAGAAACATCATATGACCTGGGGGTGAACACTTTTCTCAAAGCGATCACTCCATAGCTAACCTCACAATCCTCCTCCTCAAAGAAAACTACACAACACTTTCAAAAGCTGAGCTTGGGAGCTTAAATTCACAACTTTGCTAGACACAACACCGAATGGAGACGTGACTTGTTACAATAGTCTGTAACCCACTAACTCCTCTCCCCCATAGCTGCCTTCCCTCCTTCCCTTTTTGGGTCATTTCATCTTGAATGATCCCTTGAAATGTGAGTTAACTACTTATGCTAAACAATCTGTTCCAGCTTGCATTTAGCTGTGACACTCGGAGTTCTTCTTCGTGTGCAAGAAACTTATTCAGTCTAGCTTGAAAGCTTGTGTCTCCAATCAACAGAGGTGGGTCCAATCAAAGCTACAACCTCATTCACCTTGTGTCTCCAATATCCTGGTGCCAACCCAACTACAACACCATGACATCCATATTCTGATACTGGCATTTTAAATGAGTAGGTACGATCAATGTCATACAGACCTTCTAATCAGCGTAGGACTGATGTGCACTCAGTTCTCAGGCAGTAAACTGGGTCAAGACAATCATAGAATACTAGAACTGGAAGAACCTCAAGAGGTCACCAAGTCCAGTCCCCTGAATTCACAGTAGGACCAAGCACCATCTAGATCACCTGACAGGTGTCTGTCTAATCTGCTCTTAAATATCTGCAGTAATGGAGATTCCACAAGCTCCCTAGGCAATTTAGGGAAGAGACACACCGTGATGCTGCCCCCAACCCCACCCCTTCTACCTGAGTCCCTGCCCCTCCTGGGAGCATGGAGCATCCCCCTCCCCCCACACACACCTTGCCCAGGGGCCTGTGGAGGCTGTCAGCCCCATGTGTTCCATGTTCTCTCCTCCATCACTTCTCCCCATGATTCACCTACAAAGAATGGCCAGTTAAGAATTACTCCAAGAGGGACAGATGGGAACAGTCTTTCACCACAGATTTATATAAATAAACGGAAACTGCACATGAGTGTGTACATACACTGTGAGTTTGTGGGATCATGATTTTCTCCGTGCTCATTGTAAGCAGCTTGTCTTATTTCTCATCTTAATTTTGAGAACTTTTTGCCAGGGTCCATATCTACACCTCTATATGTAGAGTGCCTGGCTCAATAGAACCTTCCTAGTATGTGTGTCCCCTCAACATTGCGAACAAAATAGATATTTTTTTCTTTTTAATATGTTATCAGCATTTGCAAACCAAACCCAACCCTCACTCTACATATCTCTCTTTTCCTCCATCGGATAGGGCTTTTTGAAGTTGGTAGTGCTCCCCCATGTTCAGCTGGACACTTTTGTGAATAGAGGCTCTTAAATGGTATACACAATTATTGCATTCTCTCTTACACAGGGTAAACACACACAGATCTCTGAGAAGCAGCAGGGGATGTTACATGGTCTTGAAAGCTTGTATATTTTCACAGCTTGGCCCTAGAGCTCTTTCAAGAACAAGGAAAAGCTGAATTATGACAATTAGTGTGGCAGGGTTATTATTTATTTATTTCCTTTTAAAGGGTTCGGCAGGCAAGTCACATAAATGCCTTTAGCTCAGACTTTAACCGCGTATCTCCCAGCACAGCTATCTAAAGAGATGTTATCTCCATTTCTGTGCTGACTTGTGTGGTATCTATACACCTGATGTAGGATTTGCTCCTCCTCTCCAAACTGGACAGGCCTAACAAAAACCAAGAAGAAAAAGGACTGTAAAGACTATCATGGATAGTTCATTTTGTTTAAATCTCCTTTCAGGATTAAGGCTAATAACATACTAACCCAGCCCTACATCACTTTCTATTTAAAAAAAAATCAATGAGGTGTCCCATGGTCCCTAAAAGATTAACAAAGTTATTTGGGCTTATGCTTTTGTAGGTTGGAGCCAACTTCGTTACTTCTAATTAATCATTTATTTTATAGCATAATATTCCCCCACGCGGTTATTGCTTATGAAAGTTTGTTCTTCAGAGTCTTCTAATCAGTTTGATTAACTTCTGTGTAATCTGCCGGATAGTGTTTGGGATGTTGTTTCTTACATCAATTAGCCTCCTAGGAGACGTCTACACAGCACAGTTATTTCAGAATACCGGAATATCCCAGAATAGCTATTCCGAGTCTATTGAAGCAGTCCATTATTTCAAAATAGATTTTGAAATAATGGGCAGCTTATTCCAATATCCTGGTAACCCTCGTTCCATGCAGGTTAAGGGTCATTTCAGAATAGCGAGTTATTTAAAAATACACTCGAAATAAGTTATGCAATTTACGTAGTGCAAATTGCATAGCTTATTTTGAGCTAAGGTTGCTGTGTAGACACACCCCTAGACTGTTAGTGTCTGCTTGTTCAAGCATCTCCTTTTAACCTCCAATACTTAGGTGATAGCTCTTCAGGTCAGATCTCTTTTGGGGTGCCAGATGTTTCACGTATGTCATTTAGAAAGTTCCTTGGTTGTTACTGTGATTTTACAATGTAATCAGCTCACCAGTAAACAGTGTTTATACATGAGGGGCGGGGGGGGGGGGGAGGAGTCAAATGGAGACAGTATTTCTTGTCCAAGTCCTTGGAACTGACGTCACAACAATTTTCCTGCCGTTTAACAGAACACCAGGCCAAACTAAGCAATTGGGATGGAATTTCACCGTGAGCTGTAATTAAAGGAGACATTGAATTCTCCACAGTAAAATGAATGTTTGCTTCGTTATCATCACCAGTTGTATCACAACTTCATCCTCATAATCCTTTTCCTCATGCTTGCATTGGTATTTGCTGACTTTAGCTCGGAATAACTTAAAAAACAGCCAATAGTCTAGCAGCACATTAAAGACTAACAAAAGGTGTAGATGGTGGTATAAGCTTTCGTGGATACACCCTACTTCTTCAAATGAACGGAGCATTTAAAGTCCAGATCCAAGAATAAATAAGAGAAGGAGTGGGGGGGGGGGGGGGGGGGGAGGGAGAGAAAAAAGTGAATTAGAGGGTTCAAGTTACAAGAAGCTGCTAAGAAGTATTTGCAACTTCTCTAAATATCCATCATTTAGTTGGTTAAGTCTTTAGCTCAGAATGTTACTGGTTTTGCTGCTTTTGTTACATTTTCGTCTTGTTGAATTAAAGTAAAAAAAAGACTTCTAAGGTTCAGCTAACCTCACAGTCCTGCTACAGCTGCATCTCCAATTTTTTCATTATTAATTATTATTATTATTATTATTATGTTCAAAATAGGGATAGGCACACAGCAGGACATGGAAAGTGGTTCTCACCCTGCATAGTGTAGAATCATAATTGGTCTTGTGAGGCAGTGAGACTGGCAAAGCAGTCACTGCAAAGGGTGAGGCAGAAAAAGGGTTACTGTTATAAACCCCTCAGGACTGGCTTGTGCACATCTTGAGATTCCATTGCATATCATTCCATACAAACAGCCTTTAACTCACTTTACCACCTGTGTTCTTAGCTTCTTCCTGGACTGGAGAAAAAGGACAAACACTCCCCCTAGTGTTCTTTAAGGCTGTGTGAAGTTCAGTCGTTTGCAGAGACCTTGGTCCAACCTTTCATTTGGATTTGATCCCTGCTGGCCCCCGATTCTTGCTCTAATTTTTCAGTTTGGGGAAGAAAAAGCCACAGAGGCAATTCAGAGGGGGCTCACGTTTGAAAGTAAAATGAGGCTGTAACCGCAAAATTCCAACCTCGACTGGAAATTATTATTTATTTGTACTGTGGTAGCAGCTAGGAGCCACTGCCCTGGACTAGGACCCTAGTCCTGTTTAAAAGTGGACTCTGTTAATGGAATGAGGAGGCCCCTTCTTAGTTTGTGCCAGCAGCATCCACCGAGCAGGTAGAGGGCAAATTTTCATGTGTGCCCTGCAGTTCACGCCCCTGTACTGTGCACTACAATTCCCTACAGACATAACCTAAGATTAAAATGAGAGCAGGGGGATTTGGATCCATTGTTTTCATGTGCCCTACTCTGGAAATGCCCTGCTGCAAAGTCTGAATTCAGATCTAGCACTAGGGTCACCTTTCGGCATGTTTTTTTTTTTTACTCTAGGATTTGGTTCATGGTCAGTTCAACTATCATGGGTTTCATGGCCAAGTCCAACCCTAATGTTCCCAAAAAGAATTGTGAAATCCTCCCAAAAAATCCTAGTTCAGTTTCTATTTTTAAACAAAAATCTGGGATGGTTGAAGTTTTTGCATGGCTTTGTTGTATAGTTCTACTATAGCTAAACAATGCCTCCATTCTCTGTGGCTATTCACATCAATCATATTTGTACTTAGTATTCCATATCTCTGTTCTTGCAGGTCAATGGACTTTCATTCCTCCAAATGTTCAGGGCATGGCTGTTTTACATACAGAGGCCCACAGGCGTATTTGTCTTGAAACAAGAACAATCACTGACCTTAACCATTTTTAATTTGCTATTCTTCTGTTTGAAAACTCTCAGGGGTAGAACCACTGTCATGATCCCAGTGACCAGTTATTCCCAACCAATCGTGAAAAGCCGACGAAGATACTTAGAGAAGGACCCATGGGCTGACACTCATAAGCTGTTGGAACAACTGAGAATAATGCCCAAGTTCGTGAGAATCAAGGATAGCTTGTAAATGAATCACTTACTGTAAAACTACCGCTGCCAAAAGTTACAGAACAGCTTCCAGCAAAGGATACAGAGGTGATTATAGAACTATCCACAAGCTAATCCACTTGTCTATGGTGTTGGCAGTTCCCATTGCAAAGCAGAGGAAACTATAATAAATACTGAATAAAGAAAGTTCAGCTGTATCCAAAGCATTTTCATGACTAACAAGCTATCGGCACAGTTGGACTCTTAAACCAACATTGAGGGCTGAAACACTAAGTTGTTTCCCTGCTTTACTACTGAAGGGAATATCTTGCCTTCAGCGATGTTTTCTGTAACATAGTGTGACATCTAGTGTGACTGAGAGGGGACATGATAGCGGTTTTCAAGTATCTTAAAGGGTGTTATAAGGAGGAGGGAGAAAAATTGTTCTACTTGGCCTCTGAGGATAGGACAAGAAGCAATGGGCTTAAATTGAAGCAAGGGAGGTTTAGGTTGGACATCAGAAAAAACTTCCTGCCTGTCAGGGTGGTTAAACACTGGAATAAATTGCCTAGGGGGGTTGTGGAATCTCTATCACTGGCGATATTTAAGAGCAGGTTAGACAGACACCTGTCAGGGATGATCTAGATGGTGCTTGGTCCTGCCATGCGGGCAGGAGCCTGGACTGGATGACCTCTTGAGGTCTCTTCCAGTTCTAGTCATCTAAGATTCTATCTGTATAAAATTAGATTGGGTCTGTCTCCTGGATCTTCTGAACGACAGATGAACCATTCCATGTATTGCTCACTCTAAACAGGAGTTCCCATCCCTTCCCAGTTTTATAATCCACTAATTTACCTTCAAGATGGGCAAAAAGATAAGCCGTAATCTCCAAAGCAAGGTCTTAATAATACAGGGCATCCCAGGGGACTATGATGGCACAAGCCTCGAAAACAGCTTTCAAGTTGTAATGACTCCCTCACGCTTTGCAAAAGGCATTCAGTCGCCACTAGCATAAAGCCTGAAATCCTTCCACTTGGCAGCACAGAGCATCACTGAGGCACTTTGTTTGCCAATGCGGTAACAGCTGCTATGGCAACGGATTTACTGTGGCCATGCCGGTATTTGGAGAATGGTAGCGGTTTAGATTGCATATACAGCACCGGTGAGTCTAGGGATCAAATTTAGTCCTCAAACTGGAAGTGAGAAGGGGGGGGGGAGGGGGGGAAGCCATAGAAATTGCTCAGTCTTTGTTTCTTTCTGCAGTTGGTTAAAAAACACTGTGGAAAATTCCCCAGTGGAGGAAAACTCCCCCCTCCCACCTGCCTTAGTATAGATGAAAGGAGGGAGTGTCATCCAGTTCGTAGAGCATGGAAGGGAGACAGAGGAGGCAGGGGGAGTATGGGTAGTATGTTGAAAAAGTGAGGTGAAAGAAAAGCAGGGGGGGAAATCAAGAGCTAAAAGGAGAGTGTGAAAGAGACGGAATGATAGAAAGGAAGGGAAAAAATGGAAAAATAGAATAAAATATTTCACGGGTTTTTAAATTCTTTTTTTTGCTTTAATTTCTTTCCCTGCTGCATTTTGCCTGACAAATTCTACAGGGAAAAACTCAGGAGTTCTCCAAATTCACACTCAACTGTGACTTGTAACCTATCTTTTAAATCAGCTTCTGCGCCAAATGACTGGAGGATAGCTAATATGACACCTTTAAAAAAAAAAAAAAAAAAAAAAAGAGCTTTAGTAGTGATCCTGGCAATAACAGGGTGGTAAGTCTAACTTCAGCTCCAAGCACGCTGGTTGAAATGATAGTAAGGAACAGAATTGTCACACACAGATGAACATAGTTTGTTGGGGAAGAATCTGCATGGATTCTGTAAAGAGGAACCATGCCTCCCCAATCTACTAGTATTCTTTGCGGGGGACCAACAAGCATATAGACAAGGGGGATCCAGTGGACATAGTGTATTTAGATTTCCAGAAAGCCTTTGACAAGGTCCCTCACCAAGGTCTCTTAAGCAAACTAGGCAACCATGTAATAAGAGGGACAATCTTTTAATGGACTGATAACTGATTGATCATGGAAAGATAGGAAACAAAGGGTAGGAATAAATGGTCAGTTTTCTGAATAGAGGGAGGTAATAGTGTCCCCGAGGGGTTTATACTGGGACCGATTTTATTCAATATATTCATAAGTGATCTGGAAATAAGGATAAAAAGTGAGGTGGAAAAATATGCAGGAAGATAGTTCAGCCCAAAGCAGAATGTGAAGAGCTTTAAAAGGATTTCACAAAACTAGATATAATAACAAAATAACAGATGAAATTCAATGTTTATAAATATACAGTAATGCATATTGGAAAACGTAATCCTAACTATACGTACAAAATGATGGGGACTAAATTAGCTATTACCACTCAAGATAGATCTTGGAGCCATTGTAGAGAGTTCTCTGAAAACACCCACTCAGTGTGCAGTGGCAATCAAAAAAGCAAACAGAATGTCAGGAATCATTAAGAAAGGGATAGAGAATATCTTACTGCTTTTATATAAATCCATGGTATGGTCACATCTTGAATACTGTGTGCAGATGTGTTTGTTATCTATCTCAAAAGATATTGTCAGCGGAAAAGGTTAAAAAAGGGCAAGAAAAATTAAGGTTATGGGATGGCTGCCATATGAGGAGAAATTAAAAAACTGGGACTTTTCAGCTTGGAAAAGATGTGACTAAGGGGGGATATGACACAGGTCTATAAAGTCATGAGTTGGATGGAGAGAGTCAATTGTAGTTTGCTATAATACAAGAGCGAGGGAGTCCCCAAATGAAATTAATATGTAGCAGGTTTAAAACAAACAAAAGGAAGTATTTCTTCACACAACACACAGTCAACCTGTGGAACTCCTTGCCACAGGATGTTGAGAAGGCCAAGGCTGTAACGGGGTTCAAAAAAGAACTAGATAAATTCATGGAGGATAGGTCCATCAATACTTATTAGCCAGGATGGGTAGGAATGGTGTCCCTAGCCTCTGTTTGTCAGAGGCTTGAAATGGGTGACAGGAGAGGGATCACTTGATTATTCCCTGTTCTGTTCACTCCCTCTGGGGCTCATGTCATGGGCCATGGTTAGATGACTGAATACTGAGTTAGATGGACATTTGGTCTGGTCCAGTATGGTCGTGCTTATGTTCTTAGATTACAAGAAACAGAATGACTGGGGGAGTTAGAAGAGAGAATGTGTCTTTAAGAACAGAAGATCTTAAGACTCATAATCTTGGACAAGTCACTTAAATTCTCTGTGCCTCAATTTCCCGGTTTAAAACTGGAATAATAGAACTTGCCCATCCACAAAGACATTGGGACGTCTGATTAAAGATTTGGTCTACACTTAAAAAGTTAGGTCGACAAAGCTATGCCATCAAGGGTGTGAAAAAACTCCCTTCCCCTGACCCCCGAATGTTGTAATGCTGACTTAGCTACCTCTGTCAGGGGTGTTAAAAGCACACAGCCCTGACTACCTGTACTATATCAACTTAAATACCAGTGTAGATGCAGCTATGATGACAGAAGAATGCTTGCATTGACATTGACACCTGTGCCAACTGAAAAACTTCTTTCAACGGTATAGACTGTGTCTACACAATGGGGTTATGCTGGCATAACTATGGCAACCTTGCTATGCCAGTAAAGCAATGTAGACCCATCCCAAGGCCTTGTCTACACTACACAGTTTGTTGTCAAAAGGCAGCTTGTGCTAACAAGAGTGGAGGACTAGCCTCCCTCAGCCAGCCCTTCAGCGCTGCTTGGCTTGAGCTGCATGGGGTTCCGGTGAAAATTTCAAAGGGCCCAGGTGTCTGACTACTACCTGCTTAAATCACTAGCCCCGGGACAGTTTCCTACTTTGCCCTCTCATCAGTGGCCCTGCACACACACTGTCTCTCCCCAATCTCTCACACACTTGCCCCCTCCACCGCTGTCCGTTGAAAAGTGCGTTACAATCTGGTAGGAAGCCCATGGAACAATGAGATTGTACCTGCCTCATGCAGCACTGCAAACCCTTCCCAAAGCACGCTGTGGCCAGTGACACAGTAGGAGTGCCTCCTATAATGCACTGCTCTCGGTGTCAATGCAAGAGCTGTTTGTGTGCATACACTCTGCCAACACAAGGAGCACAGCATGCACATGCAACAGCTGTTTAATCAAAGGGCCTTAATTCAAGTGGTATAAATGTTGTCGACAAAACTTTGTAGTGTAGACAAGTCCTAAATGCCTTTAAAAGCCTGACATGGAAAACTCCATATGGTCACAGAGAAATAAGGCTGAAAAGGCTATTGTATTCCAAGCCCTAATCGATTGTGGTGTCTGTCCAGGGTACTGCATGCACTAGTCAGCAGCTTTCTCCTCTCAGATCCACCTGCTTCCCATTTCTCTTTGAAGAGAGGCAGTCAGAGATTTTTTCCTCTTCCCAAGGAGCAGCAGAACAATAGAGTCGTCATGCTTTCATCTTCTGTTTTTTGCTGGGCTTCCATGATTGCTATTTTCCTGTAGTCCTGCTGTACACTGTGCCAATGATGAGCATACAGCAGTATGAAGTACTACTGTCTGATTCCTATAGCAAGAACATATTTGGGAGACAAAAAACGTTACTGGCTCCTATTGCAGTAATAGCCATGTCAATTAATTATCTGAAACAGAGTTCTCGACAACAACGGCTTGTTTTGCAAAGATCTGCTGCACCAAATATATATAATTGTGTTTTCTGTCATTTCCACTCCAATTCAGTGGAAGAAGTGGGTTTTGCCCACGAAAGCTCATGTTACTACATTTATTTTTGTTGGTCTCTTAGGATGGACTGAACTAAACTAAACATTCACGGTCATTCATTTTCCTTAATGTGTTTAGGAAGTGATTACACAACTGGCAATCGGAGATGCTGCTATCTGGCACTTTTCAAGCCAGACATAAATTCATTAAAACAAAGGATCCATGTTTCTCACAAACAATCAGCAAACTCTCCAGAATTTCCCACTGCAGTAGGAACTTCATTACCGGACAAGCCTTGGATTTACATCCAGCATAAAAACTAGCTGAATATTGGTTCTGACCCTTTCTGAGCATTGGAATCCCTTTCCAACTGTGACAGACCCCGGGCAGCTGGCTACAGTAGTTCGATGGAGGGCACACATACCAGGAGGTGGGTGAAAGCTTTTCTGTTCCCAGGATAAACTTTTGGAAGGAGAGTCCCCAGTTGGAGGATGATATTTCTGGGACGGCTGCCTGCGTCCTCACTCTGCCTAGGGCTATTATATTGGACATGGGCTTAATTTGTCATGGAGCCTTTGCAAGATCTGGAGCCCTGTAGGCCAGCTGGCCTCTCACTTGTGCTCAGGCCAGTAAGTAAAGATCCAGCGGTTCCAGAGTCCCATGCAACCCAAACCCTGGTTCAGGGAGAGGCAGCCAAATAGAGTTCCCCAGTCATGAGCGTGGAGGGGGAGACTGCCATCCAGTATGTCAGGTGGCAGGGGGGACATTGGGTCTCCTTACTCTACCGCGTCCCGGCCCAGGGCCTAGCAGTGGCCGCCTTGGCAGCCACCAGGGTCAGCGGGGATCCGGTCCGCCACACGCCGACACACGTTAAAGGGTTATTAGTTCAGCCTGACACTTGTCGGCTTCCCCTGGGCCACTTCCACCTCCCCCTCAGCATCTTCCTGGCTCCAGGTTGGCTGCTGGGTCCCCGGGTCCTGGTATTCTCCCCTCTGGGGTAGGGTAAAGAAAGTCTCCTCTTCGGAGCACAGGCCTAGTGGTCCGGGCCAGTCCTCAACCTCAGCCAGGTCCTCAGGGTTCTCCTGGCTTGGGAGCTCAGGGCAGGCCTCTGCTTCCTCCGGTGGCTGGGCCCCCACAGAGCTGGGCTGGGCTTTTAAGCTCATGGCCTCACCTCTTAGCCTCCAGGGACTTAAAGGGGCAGGACTTGGCTTGGCCCACCTGGGCTCAGAGAGGGGTTCTTCCCCCTCGGGGTGAGTGAGTGGCTACCCCTGCTCACTACAAGCTCCACCAATGGAAGCTTAGGAGGCTCCATCAGTGAGACCTGATCTGTCTCCACCTGTTCTAGGGTGTAATGGTATAAAAGTTCCCCTTCATAAACCTCATTCTCTCAGTTGACCTCCAAAAGGTTGCTGCCGAGGAGGGAGTAGTAGACCTTCTCCAGGGGTAGCTGGCCGTATATCTCAGTCTTTTAGAAAGCTACAAAGTTCATGAGACTATAGAAGTCCAGCTCAGAGGTGTATATGAGATTTAGGGTTTTACACAAGCCACAGTGTGCTATAGCCCTAGTACTACTGCTACAATCTCTAAAAGATCAGCACACATGCTCCCACCTTGATTTACTTAGATTTGTAAATTCTTCAGGGAGAGGAGCAAATATTAGTTTACGTTCCCATGAGAGATTCCTTGGGTCTTCTACCTTGAGTCACAATTTAAACCCTAGTCTGAAACTAGTCCATAATCTGTTTGTTTTTATTTTGGATGTCATTTTGGATGCCACTGTACCTCTTATTTTCTGTGTTATTTCTCTTGTATAGAGCCTATGTGGCCAGTGTTTATGGAATCTGAGACGTTTTACATTTTTTTAATGACACACATAGATCCATAGAATCTAAGGCAAGATGTAACCATTACAATCATTCATCTGACATCCTGTATAATCAGAGGTCGTAGAACTTCCCTAAAATAATTCCTGGGTCATAATATTTAAATCAAGGCTCAATGGTTTTTAAAAGATGTCAGGGATAGACGATCCACCATGACCCTTGGTAAATTGTTCTGCTGAGCTTTTTTTCAGTCTCTAGGATTTGAGTTTGTCTTGCAGACTAGAGAACTGCATTTAAATATATATATATATTTCCTATTTTATCTGGAGTCTCGTGGCTGACCCCAACACAAATCTGTTATATAATATAAAATTCTCTACAAATGATCCCAGACTTTAGCTGCTACAAAAGATAAGGTGTTATAGATTCACTTTCTTTGTGTTACTTCATTTGACAGTTCATGCAGAACAGCAAAAGTGCTTATAATTGCTGATGTTGACAAATTAGAGAGAATGATGAAAGAAGCCACAAAAATGATCTATGAGCCAATAGCAAGAGTCTGAAATGAGCACAATACAGTTATCTGATCAAAAAGAAGATTAAAAGATAACTTGATTACAATACGAAATATCTTCCTAGGGAGAAAATATTGGTTATGAAGGGCTATTTAATCTAGTAGATAAAGGCATCACAAGAACAGATAGCTGGACATTAAAGCCAGATACATTCAATTTAGAAATCAGAAACACATTTTTACGAGGGAGGGTGATGAACCTGTGACCTGTGCTCCATATGCTCCACAGTGATACTATTATGATATGAGTATGGCATAATTATAAGATATTTTTGCAAGATAAGTCATGACGTGTCATTGAAAATGTTATGATTTGCTGAATATGATTATCCTATTTGTATGCATGTATCATCTTTCTATCTGAAGTTAGGAATATTGACTGTATATCTATGTTTACACCTGAAGAATGCCCACAAGGCAAAAGACACTCAGTTTAGGTGTTGACTGGGAAGGACCCATTTAAGTTAAGCCATTAAGAAAACAATAGACCTTAGAAGAAGCTTGTATTCCTGAGCCTAGGGAGCCTTCCTAAGCATGCTACAAACAGCCTCCAAGTTATAGCTGTTGTAACACAACAAGGACATGTGACCAGGTCACCTGATGCTGGATTCCATCGCGGGATACCGGTGGTTTTTCACTGACTGGCATGGGAGCCAAGCTTTGAGACAAAGGGTTCCTGCCATAAGCAAAAGCTGTTTAAGGCAAGAAAGTGAGATCCCCATGGTTCTTCACTGACTCCATGCCCAAGAAGCATCTGGGAAACACCCCAGGCTATGTCTACACTGGCATGATCTTGCGCGAGAACTCTTTTGTGGAAGAGTTCTTGTGCAAAAACTCTTCCAGAAGAGAGCATCTACACTGGCATGTGTGTTTGCGCAAGAGCATCCATGCCAGTGTAGATGCTCTCTTGCGCAAGAAAGCTCTGATGACCATTTTAACCATAGGGCTTTCTTGTGTAAGAAATTCATGTTGCCTGTCTACACTGGCCTCTTGCACAAGAACAGTTGCACAAGAGGGATTATTCCTGAGCGGGATCATCAGAGTTCTTGAACATTAGAACATCAGTTTACTTGTGCAAGAACTCGCGGCCAGTATAGACAGCAAGATCGCACCAATGTAGACACAGCCCTGAGGAAGAAGTGCTGGATTCAAGCTAAAGGGATTTTTAGTGGCTAGAAATACTACCGCTAATCTCCACCTCTGCATGAGCCTCCAATATTTTGTTACCACTGGCATAATTTGCAGCAAAAATTAGGAGAGAAATATCACCTCTTTTTGAATCCATGAATAGTGGATGATATTCTTGAATGAATTTATTGTTTTAAATTAGGCGCTAGACAGTTCTAGGTAATAATTCTTCTTCTGTGAATAGGCAAGCAGTTTATCAGGAGTCTTTCAATTTGAAAATCAGCTGTGTTGGTTAGTTTCCATTGGACACATAAAACACACAGTATGTGTCTGTTTCCTGATCCGAATTATTGTGAAATACGTGGAGTCAGGAATCTAGTGCAAATCCTCTGCTGTTATTGCTCTTGTCATTATCTTCTTCTTTCCTGTCACTTCTCTAATTGGGGTCAATCACTTTTTCCAAAACTCGTGGTTGTACACCTGGCTGCACAAATTGGTCTCTGTAGGGTCAGCTGATGTCTTGTACGTATGCCTCCTCCTTGGTTGCTTTCAGCCATTCACAATGCAAGAATCATCTTACCGATATAATTTTCAGGTCTCCTCTGAATATGCCTATATCAATGTAGCTATATAAGAGTGGCCATTTTGAATAGGTTGAATGGACTATCTAGCCCAGTATCCCCTTTCTGCATGTGATCAGTAGCAGATGCTTCTGGCTGATGGAGGTTCAAGGACATCCAGTGCAAGGATGTCACTGATGGACCTTTCCTATGTGAACTTATCTAATTCTCTTTTTGAACTCAGTTATATGTTGGGCCTTCACAACATCGTATGGCAATGATTTCCATAGGTTGACTGTGCATTGTGTGAGTAACTACAGAAAGCCCATTAATTTTATCAGGTGACCCCAAGTTCTTGTGTTATGTGAAGGAGTAAATAACGCTTCCGTATTCACTTTCTTGGCACCATTCACAATTGTACAGATCTCTGTCATATCCCATGTCACACAGTCTAGAGTGACTATAAGTGCCAGTCTGAGGTTAAACTTAAAAAACAACGAATGGTCTAGCAGCACCTTAAAGACTAACAAAGCATGTAGATGGAATCATGAACTTTCATGAGTACAACCCACTTCTTCAGATGAATGGAGTATTAAAAGTCCAGTTCCAAAATAAATAGGCAATGAGCGAGGAGTGGGGGGAGAAGGAAGGGAAAAATAGAAGTGAATTAGAGTGTTCATATTACATGAAGCTGATAGAGAAGGTGAAAATTGTTCTTAACCAACCAAACAATGGGTACTTTAGTCATTAGGATGCGGAAGGTAGTGTGCTAGCCAGGTAATGTCTTACAATAGGATTATCTGGATATATTGACTCTCTCCTCAGACCCCATGCTGCCAGTACAGCTAGCTATCTTCGAGACACCGACATCCTGAGGAAATTACAGAACATCAGTAATCTTCCTGAAAATACCATCATAGCCACCATGGGTGTAGAAGCTCTTTACATCAACATTCCACATGAAGATGGATTACTGGCTGTCAGGGTATCTGAAAAGGCAACACACAGAAACCTTTTGGAGAACACTTTAACCTGCTCGGGCACTCATTAATGGATCTCCAAGTCACCATGTTGTTTTAGGCCAATTCCACAAGCCAAATACACAGGGAAGCATTGAAACTTAACTTCATTTACAAGTTTGGGACCCATCTGTGGCAGCCTGAGAGCAGGGGGCTGCTGAGGCCTCATATTATTTGGTGTCTGGGAGGTGGGTGGGTGCCAGCCCACACACATCTAAAGGACCTTCCCCCAGCCTATGGGGAGGGTCCACAGAGGCCCAAAACCAATTAATTACTTGGGACAAATAAAGAGAAAACAGGGACGGGTGTGAGGGTCAAATGGCTAAAATGAGGGAACCAGCTGGGGACACTGAGAAGAGAACTCTGGATAGCACCCACTGCCCCTCAAAGGTCTCGAGAGCCAGCAGATGCCACCAGTGGAACTCCGCCCAGATACGTGAGCGGATGCAAGAACAGAAATAGGCCCCACAGTTGCAGGCCCCTCCCTTGGCCAACCTCTGCTCCATGGGACGGTGTAGGCCTGGTCTGGATGGACCACGTCTGCCAGCACGGACTTCAGCCTTAAGGAGATGGTTTTGGCAATGATTTTATAGTCTGTGCTGAGGAGTGAGACGGGACGCCAGTTCCTCAGATCGTGGCGTGGAGGAGGGAGAACAGCCCCAGACATGCTGGGAGCTGGAGAAACAAAAACCGCCTCCCGGGGGCCAACATCTTGGCTCAGGGGTGGCAGCAACTGAGTAAGGGAAGAAGAAGAGGTCAGGGAAAGGATCGAGGAAGGGGAGTAGGGGGAGGAAGAGGTGGGAGATTAGGAAAAAGACAAGGAGGAGGGGGAAAAAGAGGGGTGGGAAATTTGGTTGGCAGAGGGGCTGAACAGGGAGCAGGAGTGGGGCAGATGTTAGGAGAGGGAGCAGGGTCAGAAGCCTCAGCAGAAAAGGCACCGGGATGTGGTGCCTCTTCACAGGGCAGGGGATCGGTGGCAGGGGTGGGGGCAGTTAATATCTCCCCAGTGCTGGGCCCTGGCACCACAGAGAGTGCAGCAATGGAGGCCCCAGTGCCAGGGGTAATGGGGAGGGATGGAAGCTCCCACCTGCTAGGAGCCTCCTGGGTTTTGGTGGCCGTGGCCAAAATGCTGCCAATAGCCGGGCAGATTGTTACACCCTGGGGCAACTCAGAGGCAGGGAGAAGAGAGAGTAGAGGGTTGGAAGGGGAAGGAGAGGACAGTTGTCATCTCTCTAGACCATGGTGATCCCCCTCTGAGGCAGCTGGGGTCAACCCTAAAGCCTCCACCTCCCGGGAGAGGAAGGTGAGCCTGTCGCCAGGCCTTTGTCAGCGTCAGAGTCAGCGGTCGCCTCCTCAGTGGAGGTGGAGACAGTGGGAGCATCCTCCATGGATACCCCCTCTTGCAGGGACCCCGGAAGGGAGGCGTTTACCCCACTTGCAACCACCGCGGTCACCTCAGCTGCCCCACGGCACTACGAAGCATCCAGGGGCTCAGAGGGAAGGATAGCTCCAGCATCCACTCCCAAAGTTGCAGGGAGGGTGTCCTCCCCATCAGTGGGTGGGGTGGAACACCGAGCACGCTTGCGGTCCCTCTCCATAGCAAGCTCCCAGCGCTCAGAGGAGGACGGCTGGGCCTGAATGGGGGAAGAGCCAGGGAACAAGGGCAGTGGTGAGAGGGTGAAGGAAGACGGGCTGGGCAGCAGGGGAAGAGAGGACCTTCCCCCGAGGTCCTGCCTGAGTCCCGTTGCTGACCCCTCTGCCTTGTACTCCATGGGCCCGGCCTTAATGATTTTGGCAGTGACAATGGCACCTGCTCTCTCATCTGGGCCCTGCGGAGCCTGAGCGGGACTGATGACAGTCACAGTTGGAGGAGGGGCAACCCCAGGGTCCGGACCGTCAGGTGGGGCCGGTGCCCTCCTGGGCGTCGGGGGTCCCAGGTGCCTCTCTGAGCTGGCCCAGGGGGCAATCCCCTTGAACGTGCCATGTCACCCAACAGAGAAAACACTGGGCCTCCCCCACAGTGTATAACACCCAGTACTGGGCCCCTGATGGGACAGCAGAAATTACCTTTCTAGGGTTTCTCCGCAACATTCCTCCTCACCGCTTGGGAGGCAGCAGGTGGGGGCGTGGTGACTACCTGGCCGTGCGCCCTGTGGGCCCGGACACCATTGCCCCCAGAGCTGGTGGAAGGAACAGGGGGGCGGGAAGGAGGGGAAGCTGTGGCCTACATAGGTGCCACAGCCTACATAGGTGCCGTGGCCAGGGAACAAGCCCTCACCACAAGACGTTTTGCCTTCTGGGTGGGGCTTTTGCCCTTTTTGGTCCCCTGGCCTTTCCTACCCTTCAGGGGTGCCTTCATAATGGTGCCTGGAGGCGCGACGGCAGGAACGGTCGAGGCCCTGGGGTCTCCATCCATGTCCGCCATCTCCACCGTAATGACGGGGCCTGGAAGCCTCAGAGGAAGAGTTGTTTTTAAATACGGGGAGAGGTGGGAAAGGATTGGCAGGGGTGTCACCAGACAACCCTTCCCTCCATTGTGGTCATGGGCGGGGAGGGAAGGACAAGAACAAACAATTAGAGGAGGAGCAAATTGCAAGGGAAAGGAGCAAGGGGGGAAAGGGAGAGGAGGAAGGAGGTTCACCACTACTCCTCTGAAGAGTTTGAGGTTATACTGTCAGAAAATAGAGCAGATACCCCAAACTGGTAGTATATTCAATAAATTTCATCAAGCCAGTAACACATGTAAACTTCTCGGTCACTAGATTAGTCTTGCTATGAATTCACAGATAGGCTGGAGAGCCAAACAAGACTATCTTGCCACTCAGACAAACTGGGCTTTGCGATGAAAGGTTATATAAACCCCCAAACACATCACATTAGGTTCCTCCCAGTCCCAAAGGGTCAGTCATTTACCCAAGATCAATGTGATACTCTGGATCTCACATCCAAGACAACATTGGCAGCCAATTCTCTAGTAAACTAACTAGAGAATAATGAGCTAAGAAAAAGAAACTATTGGGAGGTCAAAGCAGGTAGGTAAAATACATGAAGAGGTGAGTGAAAGTTTGAAAGGCCAAATGATAGTAGAGATCTAGTCATCTGTCAGTTTCTCCGTAGTTTCTTAGGATTACACAGAGTGACTCTGGAGATCTCTGCAGTCTTGTCCTGATATTCCACCCTGTTAGAATCCAAACATTCCAAAGATTAGGACCAATCCTTTGAATCAATATTTATAGTTTCTGCTCACAGAACAACATCTGGGCAGCATTTTCACTCCTGTGGGCTTTTCCTTTGTTGACTATGGGTAAGAAATGTAGACCAAGTCTGCAAATTCCACTGTTGAACATAATGGCCTTTGTTTTAAAGTTAGCACACTTCCTCATATGCATTCTGAAGGCTTCGATCACATTAAGTGAGTAATTTAATGACAGGGATATAGCAAACAACAATAGCAAACAACAATCTTTCATTAGTTTTACACATCAAGTACATTCTCATCTTAACACCAACGTGCACTTTTGATCTAGGTTTAGCTAGTTACTGGGATATATATGGTGTAATGTGACAGCAATCTACAGGTGATAAACAAACTAAGTTAATGCTCAAGTAAATTGTCCTGATTAGACTATAATACCTTTTGATACTCATTTGATTTCTATTTGGATGCCAGTGAATTAGTCTGAAGCCCTGTCCTGAGCTGGCGTGTGGGAAGACAACATCACATTATCCCTTAATTATCCCTCTTCTAAGATGAACAGTCTTAGATTTTTTAATCTCGCCTCCCATCGAAGGTCATGCATACTCCTAATCATTTTTGTTGTCATTTTCTCCACCTCTTCCAATTCTAGTACATTTTCTTTTAGATGGAGTGACCAGAACTGCACACAGTATTCAAGATGTGGGTGTACCATGAATTTCTATAGCAGCATTATGATTTTGTGTCTTACTATCCATTTTCTGATAGTTTCTAATACTCTGTTAGCTGTTTTGACGGCTGCTGCATATTGAGTGGATATTTTAAGAGAACTATTTATGAACTCCAAAATCTTCCTTGAGGGGTAATAGCTAATTTAGAGCCCATCAGTTTGTATATACAGGTGGGATTATTTTTATCCAATGTGCATTGCTTTTCATTTATCAACATTGAATTTCATCTGCTAGTTTGTCATCCAGTCATCCGATTTAGTGAGATCCCTTTGTAACTTTTTGCAGTAAGCTTTGGTCTTAACTATTTTGAGTAAATTTATATCATCTGCAACTTTGCCAATTCACTGTTCACCTATTTTACCAAATCATTTATAAATATATTGAACATCACTGGTCCTAGTACCGATCCTTGGGGGGACCCTGCTATTTACTTCTCTCCATGAAAACTGACCATTTATTCCTGTCCTTTGTTTCCTATCTCTTAACTAACTATTGATCTCTGAGAGGGAAGGCCTTCTCATCCCAGGATTGCTTACTTTGCTTAAGAGACTTAGATGAGTAATATTGTCAAGGACTTTCTGAAAGTCCAAGAACTCTATATCCATGAGAACACCCTTGTCTGTATGCTTCTTGACTCCCTCAAATAATTCTGATCGATTGGTGAGTCATGATTTCCCTTTAGACAAGCTGGGTTGTCATGTCCCAAAATATCCTGTTTATCTATGGCTCAGATAATTTTGTTCTTTGCTATAATTTCAAATACTTTTCCCTGTACTGAAGTTGGGCTTGGCAGTTTGGAATTGCCTGGACCACCTCTAGAACCTTTAAAAAAAATAAGAATTGCATTAGCTATCCTACAGTCATCTGGTACAGAAGCTGATGTATGTGATGTGTTACATATGGGTGTTGGTAGTTCTGCATTTTCATATTGTGTCACCTTCTGCACCCTTGTGTGAATAGTATCTGCTCCTGATGACTTATTACTATTTAATTTATCAATTTGTACCAAAAGCGTCCTTTACTGAGACCTCAGTCTGGGATAGTTCCAGAGATTTGTCAAAGAATAGCTCTGATGTGGGGATCTCCCTCATATCCTGTGCACTGAAAATCAATGTTAGCGAGACAATAAACACTGCACCCTAAGGTGCCACTTTCCAGAGCCCAGTGTTTTGTTTTCTGACAGTGGCTAATGCCAGGAGCCCCAGAGGGAATAAACAGAACAGGGAATCATCAAGTGATCCCCCCCTTGTGAGGAATTGGGAGGCAGGTATGCTAACCACTAGGCCTCCTGATCCTGTGAACACACCTGAACTACAAACTGGTTTGCAGTAGACGGGGTTCCCAAACTGTGCATGGAACATTAGTGGCGTTCATATGCCTATAGTTTGCTTGCCACAAAGGACAAGTGAGTGTGTGAACTCCAAACTTTTCTACTGTTCTGAAACCTTGGTGGACCACAGAGGCATATTAAAGTATATTGATGTCAGGTGCATGGAAAAGGTTCATAATGCAGAGAGCTGAGTGGACCAGACTTACAGTTTACAACCCACCCGGTCATTAGTGCGGCCAACACTGCTTATAGGATCCTGGCCTGCTGCACAACATTGTGAGTGTAAAGGCCAAAGGGGATCAGGACTCTTGGTTTGCAAACTCTGTGCAGGCAGCCAGACGCTACACATGTGCATAGTAGTTGAGTCCAGACAGGCAAGGGAAATTAGAGATGCCATATGTGCACAGATCCTGGAAGTAAAGGTACACAGAAGACATCTACCTTGTGCTTCCACCTTTGCAGCCTTTCTGTGACACTCCTTTAACAGTATAGGAGGGCACATGTCAATATACATGTGGGGTAAAAGTGCCTCTAAAGGATCTTGGTATCAGGTTATTTGCACATTCATTAGGTGGTGCATGTCACATTGTACAACTGAATACAACCCATCAGAACTGGGTATCTGGAATGTGTTTACATACTGGGGTGGGGTTTCTGATGTGAAAGGATGTGAGCATGATATGGTACATGGATTGCATTCCTCATTCAGTGTAGTCTTGCTTCTCTTTGCTGGGACCTCTCCTCCAAGGAGATAGGTTACATCTCCACAACTCTGATGAATGTCAACATGTCTTGGGACTGTTTCATTGCATGGCTCCTCATTTTAAGGTATGTCTGCACATCACAGCTATTTCGGGATACCAGAGGTATCCTGAAATAGCTACCCTGTGTCTACACAGCGTAAGTAGACCTGTGTAGACCTACGTAACCAACCGGTTAAGTAGTAGTTCTGCAGAAAAGGACCTGGGGGTTACAGTGGATGAGAAGCTAGATATGAGTCAACAGTGTGCCCTTGTAGCCAAGAAGGCTAATGGCATATTAGGTTGCATTAAGAGGAGCATTGCCAGCAGATCCAGAGATGTCATCATTCCCCTTTATTCGGCTTTGGTGAGGCCGCATCTGGAGTATTGTGTCCAGTTCTGGGCCCCCCACTACAAAAAGGATGTGGACGCATTGGAGAGGGTCCAGCGGAGGGCAACCAAAATGATTAGGGGGCTGGAACATATGACTTATGAGGAGAGGCTGAGGGACTTGGGTCTGTTTAGTCTGCAGAAGCGAAGAGTGAGGGGGGATTTGATAGCAGCCTTCAACTTCCTGAAGGGAGGTTCCAAAGAGAATGGAGAGAGGCTGTTCTCAGTAGTGACAGATGGCAGAACAAGGAGCATTGGTCTCAAGTTGTGGTGGGAGAGGTCCAGGTTGGATATCAGGAAAAACTATTTCACTAGGAGGGTGGTGAAGCACTGGAATGGGTTACCTAGGGAAGTAGTGGAGTCTCCATCCCTAGAGGTGTTTAAGTCTCGGCTTGACAAAGCCCTGGCCGGGTTGATTTAGTTGGGATTGGTCCTGCCTAGAGCAGGGGGCTGGACTTGATGACCTTCTGAGGTCTCTTCCAGTTCTATGATTCTATGATACACAAGTGGCCCATTATTTTGAAATATCTTTTGAAATAACAGGCATGCTATTTCACCATCCTGGTAAACCTCATTGCATGAGGGATAAGGGATAGCTAGAAATAGAGCGAGTTATTTTGAAAGTTGGCGCTGTGTAGATGGGCCAAATTTCAAAATAAGCTATTTTGAAATAAAATCGAAATGATACACAATTTGCATAGTACAAATTGCATATCTTATTTCAAGTTTAGGGTGCAGTGTAGACGCACCCTTACATGGCTTTCCCCAAATTTCCAACACGGTGGGAGCCCCACTTCACTGAATTCCAACCATGGGTTAACAGTTTCTGTAACAAGTATCAGAGGGGTAGCTGTGTTAGTCTGAATCTGCAAAAGCAGCAAGGAATCCTGTGACACCTTATAGACTAACTGAAGTGTTGGAGCATAAGCTTTCATGGGCAAAGACCCACTTCGTCAGATGCATGCAGTTTCGCCACTTTTGCAGTTTCTGTAACAGTTGCTGCTGGGCAGGGTTGCTGTCTTTTTGTGACCTACTCGTGGTGGATTATTTTAGTCAAAAATCAGAGCTCCACTGAAGCTTAACAGCTTTTCTTGTTCACCAACTTCTTGGGTATAAAAATATTACCTTGTTCCTGTATTCAGTAACGCAGCTCACAGACGAATGCGAGTGTCTTTCGTCAGTTTCTGTGGAAGGTGTTTAAAAATATATTGATCAGTTCATGACAACAAATTCAGCTATTTTGTGTCTTTATTCCTCTTCTGTGCTTAAGTACCTCTCACAAAATGAAGGGTGTGTGGAAATCACTGGCTAGGGTATGGGGAGTGTTTGCTGTGCAGAGAAATGCAGCTACTATGTTGCTCCTGTTTTGATTCTGTATTGTCCCCAGAGCCTACTGCATTTCAGACATTTTAGACCCCTTATAACAGGGGGAATGTGTTTAATACGCAGATGGGCAAGAGGGGTATTGGTGGTACAATTCACAGGCAGCCCACGGTGTGATTGCTAGTATGCTCTGATTTTTTGTTTTCATTATATTCGATAAGGCATTAAGACAGACAACTATTTGCCCTTTGCTGACTACTGGGGGGACATCCATCTAAATAAGAGCAAATGAATTCCATCTTAGGAAACATACCCAGAACTGTCTCCATCTCAGAAGTGTACCACTAAGTTTTGTGATATTTCTGAACATTAGGGGAGATTTTAGAAAATTTCCCCAAAAACTAAGAGTGATCCTGTCTACACAGTAGGGCTAAAGTTGAAATAAGCTACACAACTTAAGCTACGCAGTTGACATAGCTCAAGTTGAAATAGCTTAATTCAGTTTTTGGCACTGTCTACGCAGCAGGAAGTCAAAGGAAGAGTGCTTTTCCTTTGACTTTCCTTTCTCCTCATGAAATGAGGGTTACAGGAGATGGAGTTATTCCAGTTATTACAAAATAACGCTGCTGTATAAACGTACCCTTACATACTAATAAAAATATATAAATAGTGTCACGAGCTTTCCTGGATACAGCCCACTTCTTCACATGGGTGAAGCAAAAAGAAAAAAAACTAATTGAAAGCAGAAAAAGAAAGCGGGGGGGAGGGGAACCCTGTCAATTATAGAGCCTGTGCTAAATGATGTTAATTGAGTGGGCTGTAAGTGACCCATGCTTACACTCAACACCCAAATGACATCAAAAGCTAACGTCCCATCCAGTTCATGTGTCTGTTCAGTCTTTGGGTGAAGGTGTCAAATTTGCATGTGAAGGCCAGTTCCCCAGTCTTTCTCTGTAATTGGTTCCTGAAATTTCTTTGTAGAAGAATGGCTACTTTTGAACCCATTAATGAGTGCCTAGACAGGTTAGAATGTTCCCCTCCAGTTTTCTCTGTATTACCATTACTAGTATCTGATTTGTGTCCATTAATCCTTTGTCACAGAGACTGTCCAGTTTAGCCGGTAGACATGGCACAGGAGCACTGCTGGCACTTGATGGTATATATCACATTACAGGATGTGCAGTTGTATGAACCTTTGATATGTGGTTAGGTCCTGTGATGGTGTCACTTGTATAGATGTGTGGACAGAGTTGGCAACGGAGTTCATTGCAGGGGTAGGTTCCTAGATGAGTATGTTTGAGTTGTGTTGCAAGATGGCTAAAAAGAATTGGCTTAAGGTTAGGGGGTTGTCTGTAGGTGAGGACTGGCCTGTCTCCCAAGACCTGTGAGAGTGAGGGGGTGTTTTCCAGAATAAGTTGTAGATTGTCAATGATGCACTGTAGGTGGTGATTAGTGGTATTCTGTTATTTTGTTTGTTGGGCCTATCTTGAAGAAGCAGATGCCTGGGTACTTGTTTGGCTCTATCAATTTGTTTTTTCACTTCCTCGGGTGAGTATTTAAGTTTTAAGAATGCAGTCATCCAAATATCATTTTCTGTACCATTAAATGACATGGGGTAAAAAAAGCTGAGTCTTGTTCCACATCCAACAACACAGCTTCACTTCACCCGTCACAGGAGAAAAAAGATGCACACAGCGAAATACATTTTACTGGGATGATGAAGTCGATAGGCAGATATGTTACAAGTCCAACATGAACAAGTACAAGAATTGAAATTTGCCATTCAGTGTTCACAGGCATAGGACTGCATAGTGCCATGCAAACGCACAGTACTGCAGATATCCCTATGGTAACAAAATATTTCTCAAGGCACATAGAAAGCTACAACAATTTCCCAAATACAGTTTTCTGTGAAATATTGCAGAAGCCAAGAAATAAAGCAACAAAACAGTTTTGGAAGTGGAAAAATGTCAGCTAAGACTTGCTCCCAAAGTTGAATCTCCTTGAATCTCAGTTGGGAGATGGGGGAAACAGTGACTCAGGATTACCATACATCCATGTTTTGCTGGACGTTACCTCTTTTTTGAGCTCCCTTTCTCTGTCCAGGCAGATTTTTCAAATAACAGGAAATGTCCTGTGTTTTTGCAGAGCATATAAGCTGTAGCTCCGAGAGAGCCCTAATTGGTTCACTTTCCTTATTTTGCCCTCCCCGGCATCCAGAGCGGATTGGTCCATTCCCATGTAAGCCACAGTGACTGGGTCCTGCCCAGCCAGGCTCTGGCTCCCAGCCCTGGGGTCCTGAATGGAGGTCTTGACCGAAGTCTTTCATTGCGTCCTGGACTTGCACCAACCAGTCTGTCACCATGTCAGAGAGAAACACTTTCCCCCACCTCCAGCGAGCGCACTTCTTGGGGAACCTGAAATAGGGGAACCCTACATGGAGGTCTGCCTGCAAAGTACTTGCAGGCTGGTCATTGGATTTCCCAGCACTCCTGCAGGCTTAGTGGTGTTGTCCTGCTCAGACAAGGTGTCAGGGAGGTGTTTGGATGCAGAACTGAGCTCAGTAGCACTCTGGGTTGCAGATGGAGCAGTACAAGTAGCTGGTGGAAGAAGCTATTAGCAGCAGGTAGATACTGTGCTCTGTCAGCCTCTTAAGGCCTGTGGTGCTCTCGGCTCTCTCTGAGGTTCTGGTGCTATCCTCTTGGTGGGATGGATTTAATCTCAGGAGCCAGTGGTCCTGCCTATGATGTGAGAGAGAGCATTCTAATTTGAGCCTGGGGAAAGACTAAGGCATTCCTCCCAGGTACCATAGCTTTAGAAGAGTGCAGTCCTTAAACTTTTAAACATCCAAGGAATGCAACCATGTCCATGGTATGCACCCTGGTTCCCAGAGGCAACAATGTGTGAGAGTCTAACATTTTAAAGTGTTCACTATGTCATTAGTGGGTGGGGAGTTGTAATTGTCTTCCTGAGATTGCAGTGTGAATGGAGGGGGTAGACAGATACCAGTTAGCACACAAAGTGGGCCAGGCTGTGTACTGTCACGGATACTTACCAACACTATTCAGGGGAGCTAGCATGTCATTGAGCCACCCTGAGATACATGCCTCAAGGGCTTGGGATGGGACGAGAGGGGGTAATGGACTGGACACATATAGAGTCACCAATGCCTCCTTAGACTGGCAACCCTTAGACTGCCTCCGGCTTACTTCAGTTTACTTAATTTGACTTGCACCCATCTCACTTTTCTTCCACTGAACTTGAGTGCACGGTGGTATCATTCCCATGGCGAGGGACCAGAGGAGAGCAGTAGCTAATGGGAGAGAAAGTTGCTGATGGGAAGGTACCTCACCCTACTTAAACTCACCTTGTCCAACTACTTTGTATATAACTTTGTCCTGCATTTTGCTTCAACTACCCCAGACTAACACGGCTACATTTCTATCACTTTGTATATAACGTATACCATCCCCAACTTCACCACATGTCAGGCATGGGGTGGAAACAAGATGGAGGGAGTTTTGAGCAGTTGAAGGGTGTGAGTCTCATTTAAGGCCATTAGCTTTACGTTGCCTTCTATCACCTCAGAATCTGGCCCTCTGTTGCCCTTCTGCTGTACTAAATGAATACTCTCTTATAGTCAGAAAAATGATTGGTCTAGTGCTACTCCTGGGCATGGGAATAAGTTTCCTGTGATGGAAATGGATTAGATACAGTCTAGATTATTCTCCTCTTCATGCAGTGTGAGTGAAAGTTGTATTCCCTTGTCTTCTTCACCTCCCTCTTACGTTGTTGCTGCGGAGTCTCTCAGAGGCCATCCTTGCTTCCAAACATTGACCTTCTGGATGGAGCAAAGTCTCAGTCCACCATCATAAAAGGTCTTTTTGCAATATTGACTCCCCACCGAGATGCTATATAGGGACTGTCTTTTGATGTAGGCCTGGTTATTAACCAGTGAGTACTGAAGATTGCCTCTCCTTTGTGATCTTTGCCAAAGGGGAAGGATGCCCCAGTGCAATAATCTGCCAGTCAACGGGGGCCATTCATGACTTAAACGTCAGGCATTTTAGAATTTAGAATGATCATTACCAAGCAAAGCTTGTGCTGCAATCATCTTGGCATTCTATTCTCCTTGGGAAAGCAGGGAGAAGTCGTTCTTTATCACTGAAAAGATTTATGCTTCTCTGATCCAAGGAATTTGAGAGACCTCACACCGTATTTATTTCTGGTTGGGAAGTATCCATCACAAACAACAAATTGGACCTAATGTTGGCCAAACCCCTGGAGGCCTAAAGAGCTATGCAGTATATTCAAAGGGGACAAATTAAACGGTAATTAGAAATGAAAGCTGTGTTATGGTTTTGTAACCCAGGATGACAGCTTCATTCTCCTGTGATGTTCTGCTCATAAGAACTCTGACCTTCCACCAGTTTGCCAGTTCTTTTGCAAACCCACCACATGTGTGTTTGATTAAATGTCCCCTTGGAAAGTAGTTCCACATGCGTTATCCCTCAGTATGAACTAGTGAAAAGGAGACCAATCATGCAGAACTTACTTGGGGTCAGATTCTGGCGTTGTTATTCACATCAAGTAACACTTTGCTCCATGACTCATCCCACTGAAATTAATGTGGTAGAGTGAAACTCTGTCTAATGGTGACAGAATCTTACCCAGTATACGGGATGCAGGATCCTTGCCCTTTTAGGTTAACTCCATTTCAATGTTGTTGGGTGCTCAAAGCACACTGGGATTTTTTTTCCTCTCTCAAGCTGACTTTACCTTGAGTGCTGGGCATTGAAAGGTAGGAAGGGGCAATGTGGAAAGTGATCAGGAATAATCAGCATGGATTCACAAAGGGCAAGTCATGCCTGACCAATCTGATTAGCTTCTATGATGAGGTAACTGGCTCTGTAGATATGGGAAAGTCTGTGGATGTGATATACCTTGACTTTAGCAAGGCTTTTGATACGGTCTCCCACAATATTCTTGCCAGCAAGTTAAGGGAATGGGGATTGGATAAATGGATGGTAAGATGGATAGAAAGATGGCTAGAAGGCTGGGCCCAGTGGGTAGTGATCAATGACTCGGTCAGGATGGCGGTCGGTTTCCAGCGGAGTGCCCCAAGGTTCAGTTCTAGGACTGGTTTTGTTCAATATCTTTATTAATGACCTGGATGAAAGGATGGATTGCACCCTCAGCAAGTTTGCAGATGACACTAAGCAAGGGGGAGAGGTAGATATGCTCGAGGGCAGAGATAGGGTCCAGAGTGACTTAGACAAATTGGAGAATTGGGCCATAAGAAATCTGATGAGGTTCAACAAGGACAAGTGTAGAGTCCTGCACTTGGGATGGAAGAATCCCAAGCATTGTTACAGGCTGGGGAGCATCCAGCTAAGTAGTAGTTCTGCAGAAAAGGACCTGGAGGTTACAGTGGATGAGAAGGTGGATATGAGTCAACAGTGGGCCCTTGTAGCCAAGAAGGCTAATGGCATATTAGGTTGCATTAAGAGGAGCATTGCCAGCAGATCCAGAGATGTCATCATTCCCCTTTATTCGGCTCTGGTGAGGCCACATCTGGAGTACTGTGTCCAGTTCTGGGCCCCCCACTACAAAAAGGATGTGGACGCATTGGAGAGGGTGCAGCGGAGGGCAACCAAAATGATTAGGAGGCTGGAGCATATGACCTACAAGGAGAGGCTGAGGGAATTGGGTCTGTTTAGTCTGCAGAAGTGAAGAGTGAGGGGGGACTTGATAGCAGCCTTCAACTTCCTGAAGGGAGGTTCCAAAGAGGATGGAGAAAGGCTGTTCTCAGTAGTGACAGATGGCAGAACAAGGAACAGTGGTCTCAAGTTGTGGTGGGAGAGGTCTAGGTTGGATATTAGGAAAAACTATTTCACTAGGAGAGTGGTGAAGCACTGGAACGGGTTACCTAGGGAAGTAGTGGTGTCTCCAGCCGTAGAGATTTTTAAGTCTCGGCTTGACAAAGCCCTGGATGAGTTGATTTAGTTGGGATTGGTCCTGCCTAGAGCTGGGGGCTGGACTTGACGACCTTCTGAGGTCTCTTCCAGCTCTATGGTTCTATGATTCTATGAATGCATTGTTGTGAGGTTTTCATTGCCATAAATGTGAGGATCATCCAAACATGTCCATAAACAACTTTCTGATAGCTTCTCAGCGTGAAGGACACTATACACTGATCAAATGCATCTCCAACAGTTGGTGTCATTTGGAACCTGAACACAGGAGAACAACAGTCATGAGCAGACCCAGTGAAATGAAAGAAGAGGTGCAATGAATATAAAACACTCTAGAGTAAATAACTGTCGAAAACACTCGATTTACAAACCCTTTTTGTTTTCTGTTATAAGGGAATATGTCCAGACCAGGTTAATTATGCATTTAGTTTAAAGAAAACTTTGTGTGTGTGTTTGGGCGGGGGCTTCCTCTGCACACTCCATATGAAAAAGCTCCCATATATAACCCCAGAAACATCCTCCCACATGAAGCAAACTTCTGTTCTTGGTCACTTGCCAACTTAGATGCCAAAGTATCTTTCAACACTCCATGTTAAAGGCCTATTTCAAAGCGACACATTTGACATAAGTGGGTGGGGATTTAGTTAAGGCAGAGTAGAATAGTGCCACAGGGAGCAATGAACTGAAGCTAAAGACATTTGTCCTAGAAAAAAATTCTAACCATACATTTAGGCAGGGAATAATTTTCCTAAGGGGGTGTCAGGCGGCCACCCCAAGTGCCCCCCTCTTTGTAAGACCCTAGCCCCTGTATTTCTCTAGCCCTTCTCAGGACTCTGCCCCCTCACATTGGCATAGTCCTGGCCAGGCTGGAGTGGGGAGAGGGATTCCTCCCATAAGGGAAATGCTGGGCACAGTGTCCTGTGACACTCAGCCCTTAGGTCCCCTGTCTATCACCACAAACCACAATTGGAATCCGTGGGAGGAAAAGGAGAGGGAAAGGGAGACTTCAGGACCCTCCCACTCTCCGAGTCTCAGCCCAGGACCCTGAAGACAGAGGGACCTTTCGTCCCTGTCTTGGCTGACAGGGCTGTTGCCCGCAACTTGTCATCCCACGGGCTTTAACTCCGTTTGTCTCTCTCAGGGCTCTTCTGGCGTCCCCTCAGCATCTCTCCAAATTACAAGATTTAGCTCAATGAGAAAACAGAAAATTGGGCCATCTGCATTTGTTGTTAGTCTCTAAGGTGCTGCAGGACCATTTATTAAGTTATTTCAGTTAGGGTACGTCTAGACAACAGGACTGGACACATGGACTGCTATCCCGAAATAGCTATCCTGTGTCTTTTAAACACGTCCATTGTTTCAAAATATTTTTTGAAATAATGGGCACTCTATTTTGGCATCGTCGTAACTCTCATTCTGTGAGTGCTAAAGGATGTGTCAAAATAGCACATTATTTCAAAATTTGGCACTGTGTAGATGCGCCAGATTTCAAAATCAGCTATTTTGAAATACAATCGAAATAAGATATGCAATTTGCGTTGCACAAATTGCATATCTTATTTCAAGTTTAAGGTGCTGTGTAGCTGTACCCTTAGGGTATGTCTAGACTACAGGCTTTTATCGACAGAGGTTTTGTTGACAGATACTGCCAACAAAGCTTCTGTCAACAAAAAGCGTCTAGACTACATCTAGTTCTGTTGACAAAGCAAGCCACTTTGTTGACATGACAGTGTAGACGCAAAGGACAGTGTAGATGCAATAACTCCTTCTGTTGACAGAACTCTGTCGACAAAAGGTGTTATTCCTCATAGAATGAGGTTTACAGCCATCGACAAAACTCAGCAGTTATGTCGACAGAACTCAGCGGCAGTGTAGACACAGGTATAGTTTTGTTGGCAAAAGTCCAGTTTTGTCGACAAAACCCTGAAGTCTAGGCATACCCTTACAGACTAACACAGCTACACCTCTGAGACTTTCTCACAATGGTAAGCACTAATTAAAACAGGGCTACTCATGTATATGCCATTGTTCACCAACATGATATGGTCTATTTGGCCAGTCCTTTAAAGATTAAGGGGAAAAGGACATTCTGTTCTAATGTAGTAATTATAGAAAGGTGAAATATAAAGCTTTAAAGGCTCCATTCATTTCTACCCAATACAAGTCAGTCTGTGTGCCCTAGAATGGTATCTGGAACTGCAGTTTCTCTGTAAATAGTTTTCTTATTAAAATACAATATTACTTTTAGAAACCCTGAATGTGGTACATGAAACAAGTATCACCTTTGAAAGAAAGAATGGTGTAAAATCACCAAGATAGAGCACAGTGTTTGTTTTGATTTAGGGTATGTCTACACAGCAAAGTTATTTCGAAATAACTTTCCTAGCATCTACACAGCCATTCCCTTAGTTTGAAATTAATTCGAAATAGTGGAGGGCTTATTTCAAAATTGGTAAACCTAATTCCATGAGGAATAGTGCCAATTTTGAAATTGCTATTTTGAAATAAGCACTGTGTAGACGCTTATTGCGAAATAGGGGGCCTCCAGCCCTTCCCAGGGTGCCCTGCTGGCTGCCCTGTCCACAAGGTAACTTCTGACCTGATGCCCTGCCGGAACTGGTTCCAACCAGCCTTAAATGCGATTCAATGTCCATTCAGTATGGATGTGCTATTTCGAAATAGAAAAATGCTATTTCTAAATGCATTTTGTGTGTAGACACATTATTCTGAAATAAGCTATTTCAAATTAACTATTTCAAAATTAGATATCTAATTAGTTATCTAATTTCGAAATAGTTAATTTGAAATACTTATTTCGAAATAACGCTGTAGTGTAGACATACCCTTAGACTGTATTTGCACATAAGATGGCAGCTGCCACTATATCAAAGATGGGGTATTCATGTTCATTTAAAAGTGCAGTACCCAAAGTCAGAATAGATTGAATTTATGCATGCCAGCACAGGCTCACATAAATTTTGGATGGGTGTTCAAACTTGGTGGTTGATCTGACCTTCATAACATTTTAAAGTTCACCTATCAGTACTGCTTTGTAGCATTTGGAACTCTTTTATTGTCTCCTATCTGCATCCCTCAGCATTTTTAAACAGCAAACTAAACACCTACTCACCTCTTTGCCACTTAGCTCAAGTCAGAAATGTGGGTTGGGAAATGTCATATATTGTAAGATGTAGAGAAATGACAGAAAAAAATGCTTTAGACCTAGAAATGATTCTATTTATTTGTTCATTCTAAGCTGTAAAGAAAGTGTTTAGACTAGCAGCAGAGTTAGGGCCAGATGAAAATTTAATGTTTGCCTTGAGGCACTGCATACTGTGTGATATACGGGTGACCATGGGGTTATGTTTAAAAACAATGAGCAGTTCTGTTGCCCTCTAGAGACTAATAATTTTATTAGGTCATGAGCTTTTGTGGATAAAACCCATTTCATCACATGAATTGGAGTGGGAATTACAGAATTTGGGGCATATATAACAGCAAAAGAAGTTACATGTCAATTGCAGGACCAGTGTTAATGAAGCTAATTAAGTCAGTCTAGGTGTGTCTCATTTTTAGAATGTGATGTAAATGCAAATATCAAAAGGTAGAGGAGTTGCCTTTGCAGTGCTTTAACCAGTTGAGATCTTTATTCAGGGCTAAGTTGATAATACTGAACTTGTAAACGAACTCCAGCTCAAATGTCTCCCTCTGTAATCGGGTAATATACACGTGTCTGCTAAAGGTTCTATTAAGGCCATTTCTAAATCAAGTTTGTAATAAAAAATAGCAGATGTGCTTTTAGTTGATTGGGTTCAACTACTAAGTATGGTTTTGCCATCTTGCCTGAATATCTGCACCCTTTCTGCAGCACCATTGTATTGCCTATCGTAGAGGAGCATGACCAGGTCTCACCTTTCATTGAGAGCCTTACCACTGGCACCAATGCCCAACCCTAGCAGGAAATGTCAGTGGACAAACCCATATATGACTTCCTGTAAGCCACTAGTGAGGATGTGTTCCCAATATAAGTCTCTTATAGCATTGGCTAAGCACATTAACTCAAACGTGTGAGCTTATGCTTTTATCGCCAAAGATCCTTGGTTCAGTCCATGGTGTGTTGAGTAAGATGGAAGCTGTCGAAATGCATCTGTGAACCATGCTGTTCTAGAGGCAATGGGAGCACTATTCCCTCTAAGATGAGCACATGGGCAGCAGTTCAGGAGAGATTCAAGTGCCACCCAGCTGACTTGCAGCAATTGCAAAGATAGGCAGGTGAATTGTTTTGTGAGGGGAGGGAAAAACCAGCTTCATAGATGGATACTGGAGTTCTTGATGAATTCTTAGGACTCTGACTCAATTTTCTTGAGTAATGACATCAGTGTTGAGCCCTAATAAATAAAGATCTCTACATCTAATTAATATTTCAGGGGGAATTTAGGTGGTGAGACAGTGTCAGGCCAGAAAGCTATAGGAAAACGATAGAAAGGAAATATATTAGGCCTAGATAAATAGACCCCTTGTTCCCAGGATAAACTAACAATGGCTAATATAGAACCAGCAGGAACCTGCTAGAATCAATCAAGCCAATTAAAATACCTGGAGTGAATAAGGAGGTTTCCAAAGTCAAGTGTGTCAGACTAACCAAAACACTTGGGGGCCAATTCTAAACCAGTTGGGACTGGTTTAAAAAAGGCTTCCCTTCTGTTAGATCAGTGTGCGAGCAAGGAGCTGAGGAGAAAAGGTGCTGCAGAGAGTCTGGGAGAAGAAAGTGCAAGCAGGTGCCAGGAGGAAGAGCCTGCAGTAAGGAAGGTGCTGGGGGAAGGCCATGGAGAAGTGACACGGGGATTCATAACTGTCGCAGCTGATACTAAAGACATTACAGGCAGCTGCTATCACAGGGTTCCTGGGCTGGAACCCAGTGGGAGAGAGCAGGCTCAGGTCTCTCCCCACCCCCTACACCCCATTTCAGCAGCAGAAAAGGACTCATTTTGGTAAAGAGGTCTATCCTGCCCTGTACCACTTGGAGGGGAACAGAGACTATAGAGTTTGGTCTCCCTTCTCTTTCCCATGCTGGTCAATGATGAGAGTGGCTCAAACAAACAACAAGTTGTTGCCCTAGAAAAAGTATCTAAACTGAGGGCTGCTGTGAAAATCCGAGGAAAGCAATCTGCCTGAAAGTGCGTGACCCACAAAATCAAGGAGCTTTGTCACAGTGGGTAGAATCCTATTGCATGGCTAACAAGTTAATTCCTGCTGATTGTAGTGGATTGAGGTGAGGCCCAAGAAGGAAATTAATAGTAAGGCATCTCATTAGTACGACAAGAACCCTGCGTAAAGCCTTAAGACATGCTCATTCTTGTCCTCTCATTCTTCTACCTCCATGCCAGTATCTGACAATGACTTACAGCAGAAGCTTGGGTGATCTGGAGCCAAACCACCACCAACTGGGACTTTGTAAAATCTCAAAACAAATTCAAAGGGTCAGAAAAAAACTTCTCAATAATAGAAATGCTAAAAAGAAATACTAAATACAGAGCCAGCAGAATCATGCAAGAGAAACAAAAGCCAATGTGAGCATGCAGGACTTGACTCCTTTCTAACGTGCTCGTCTAATGGAAAGTGAGACATTCTAGGCCCTGGAACAGAATGGGTAAAATTCATCCTCGGTGTAGCTCCAATGACAAATTGTATCCATTCTGAATTATCCTTAGCATCAGGGGAATATGATGTGATATAGTCATTTTAAATAGAGCAGGCAGGCCAGAAAATGGAATTTCCATACCACAGGAAGTTCTGCCATGATGAAATTTCCTTTTAGGCTGAATCGGAACAAAAAGTCAACATTTCAAATTTTACACGGAATAAAACAGGAAACATCTAAATGACCATATGAAAACTTTTGTTTAGATAATATCAAAACATTATAATGTTAAATACGTTGTGTAATCTAGAACATTGATATTTAAAGGGTATAAGATTACAAAATTAAAAGATGAAACAAAACTGGAAACTTGGAACACAGCAAAATGCTCCAGGTTGATTCAAATAATTTTGAAATGTTTTGTCAAAAAAAGAATCAAAATAATTACTCAAAATCAGCAGTTTCATGCAAAATGCTTCTATTTTTGACAAAACAGCATTTCTGACAGTGAACTGTTTGAAAACGTTTCAACCAGCTCTGATCCCAGCAGTCAACAATAACTGAATGTTATGTTTGGACTCCTGGTGGTAGTTGTGTCAGAAAACTCAATGATAAGCCAACAAAACTGCAGGATAATTTTAAAAATTCTCATTTGTTTTAGTTGCACAATAATTGATTTTGACAATGGGCTATGTGCCCTTATTCATTCACTCTGAGAGTTCCAGGGTTTGATCCTGTTATATGCTGGGCACTGTTGGCTCACAGTGAAGAAAATGAGAATTGAGGATGCTGAGTACCTCAGGAAAAGACTCGCCACTTTGTAAGATCAGGCCTAAGCAGAACAAAAAGCCTGACTACTGAGGATATACTAGACCCAGGGTTCCATTGAAATAAAGATGTCTAGCATGGCCATGGAATTACCCACTAAAGGAAAGAGAGGAGGGTGACTTAGTGGGGAAGATTATAATTGAATGTTTGCTGTACAGGCATCATGAAATCATATAACCAAATAATTGAGCTCACAGATAATGGGCTAGGTCCCAAGCTGTTGTAAACTTGAATAAAGGGAAAGCCCCGTCCAATGTAGAAGCTACACTTTTAGGACTAGGAAGATCTCAGTTCAAATTTTTGCTCTGCCACAGACTTCAGGTATAACCTTGGGCCTCAGGTGCTCATCTATTGCCTCAATTTGCCCCATTCTCCATCTGTAAAATGGGATAATAGTACTTCTCAATCTCAGAGTGCCATTACAAGGTGTTCATGTAACCACCACTAGGTGGATTTGAACCTGGGACTTCTGAAGCAGAGTATAGGAGCCTCTACCTTCTGAGCTAAAAGCCAGCTGGCTCCTAGCCCATGCTGTAGAGGTCTCTTGGTCTTAACTGTTGCTGTGCTCTAGGTACCACTTGCGTTGCTCAGTAACCACACTAGGGCTATGTCTACATTGGCAGGTTGTTGCGCAAGAGAGCGTCCACACCGGCCAGAAGTGCAGTGCAAGAATGCTGAGCTCTTGCGCAAGAAAGCGTGCACACTGGTGGGATGCTGTTACGCAATAACTTAGCTCCGGAACCACTTTGGCTATGTCAAGAGGTCACCAGCGGCATTCTGTGGGCGCGTCCCGGACCCCTGCTGGGTAACGCACTGAAAGGGACCCCTGGATGGCCGTTTCCCTGCGGCTGGTGCTGAGGCACCTCATTGAGGCATCCAGAGCCTCAGCCATGCCTTCCACCTCAGTCCCTGAGCAAGTGCCCCTGGGCACCATCGCTGCCTTGCTCAGAGACATGGAGCCGGAGGAAGACCCCACCCAGCAATGTCCCATCACGGCCATAATTGAGGCTGTGGAGGTCCTTCTGCAGGGACCCACACTGCTCCAGCAGGAACTGAAGACCGGGTAACACAGTGGTCGGCAAGCCGCGGCTCGCGAGCCACATGCGGCTCTTTACACACTTTAATGCGGCTCTTCTGTGTGCCGGGCGCCCGCTCCCCTCCCTCCTCTCGGGCGGCCGCCCCAAAAGTCAGGACTCTGCAGCTAGCCTCTGTCAGTGCGCGCCCTGTGTGCAGCCCCGGCGGCCGGCTCCACACAGCTCCAGTCGGGTCATGTGGTATAGGGGGGGCGTGACTTTCTGTGTAGCGCCGCGGCGGCGAGGCAGCATCCTCTCTCTGTCTGCCGCCCTCAGAAGAAGACTGTGCCTCCCAAATCAGCAGCGTGTCATCCGGTAGGTGTAGCAATGGCCTGGCCTGCCTGCCTCTGGGGACTCAATTTCTGTGACAGAAAAAGGAAGGGTTGGGGGGGAATGGAGGGGGGGAGGGAATGAATATGAACTATATGCCTCTGGAACTTGGAAATGAGAGATGTGGGCAGGGCCAGGGAGAGACAAATGAAAGGGGTGACTGATGGCCATCATGGGGGGGGGGGATGATTATGAATTATGTACTCATATGAGAGATGTGAACTGTGAACAGGGCAAAAAGAAAGGGGTGACTGATGGCCATCATGGGAGGGGGGGGTGGTGATTATGAATTAAGTGTGCCTAACTATGGAAATGAGAGATGTGAACAGGGCAGGGTAAAAAGAAAGGCGTGATGGCCATCATGGGGGGGGGGGGGAAATGTGACATGAGGGGGTGAAATGTGACACGAGGGGCAGAAATGTGACATGAGGGGAGAAATGTGACATGGAGGGGCAGAAATGTGACATGAGGGGAGAAATGTGACATTGTGGGATTGACATAAAAAGGGTTGATGTGAAAAGGGGGGTGTGGACATAAAATTGCGGAATATCGTAATCTAGGAGCCAGCAAAATAAGTTAGTGGCCAGGTTCTGAGGTCAATATATAACAGTACCAGTGAGGACTATTTGAGTGTGTTTTCACATACTTTTATATGTACTTTTTTAGTTGTATCTTGATTTTTATTTCATTTTATGTTGTCATTTTTTACTTTTATTCAACTTGACTGCAGAGCCAGTGCAATGTGTGCATGCCTGTTTTATTACTTTTACTTCTTGCCTACTGTTTGGGTGTATCCATCAAGGTGGAGAACCCTGCTTAAAATATCCATGATGAGCCCCACTAATTTTATAATACTATTTACACACACATAAGATGCCATATATGCGTCATCCACAGAAATACCAGTGCGTCATCCACAGATCCCCCATAACAGTGCGTCTTCCACAGATAAATAACAGTGCGTCATCCACAGATAAATAACAGTGTGTCATCCAATATTACTTCTTTTATGTGATTAAGGATGCCGGTTTGGTGTTGGTGGCTTTATTTTAAAATGAAACATTTTTATAGGTGCCCTGTTTGACATGGCTACAAAGAAAAAACAACGAAAAACGGAAGACGAAAACCGTGAATTTAAAGTGGAATGGACCGAGACTTTCGCGTTTCAGAACGTAAATGGCTTTCCGACCTGTCTTATTTGTAAAGAAAAATTGGCGCATAACAAAAAATCTAATTTGGAGAGACACTTTACAACAAAACACTTGTCCTTTAGTAATAAATATCCTGTTGGTGATGCAAGGAAGAAAGCAGTTGAGGAACTTCTGAAGAGTCAAGAAAAATCAAGCTCTGCGTTTAATCAGTGGGTGCAGTCTTCCAACTATGTTAATTTTGCAAGTTTTGCGGTTAGTCAAGAGATTGCTAAGAGAGGCAAACCATATACAGATGGCAAATACATAAAACGTTGTTTTATAAGTGCATCAGAAGAGTTATTCAGGGATTTTAAGAACAAAGAAGAAATTCTAAAAAAAATTAAAGAGTTGCCATTGTCTGCTAAAACAGTGAAGGATAGAACAGCCAAAATGTCTTCCAATATAACCAACCAACAAGTTGATGATCTTAAAGTGGTTTCAGCTTTATCAATAGCAGTTGACGAGTCTTGTGACTTAAATGATACAGCTCAAGTTTCACTTTTTGTAAGTTTTATGTCAGCTACAGGTCCTAAAGAAGAACTTTTAGGATTATTGCCACTGAAAGGTCAAACACGTGGAGAGGATATAGCAAATGCTGTAATTGGTTGCATTGAAAAATATCATATTCCACTTGATAAAATCGTCTCAATTGCAACAGACGGGGCAAAAAGTATGACCGGCGTAAGAAATGGATTTGTTGCTATTATGAAAGAAAAAATTAGTCACGAGATACTTACATACCATTGCATCATACATCAAGAAGCACTTTGTGCGCAGACATTTCCAGAAGAAATGTGCAAAGTTATGGAATTGGTGATTAAGATGATCAACTCCATTGTAGCTAAAGCTCTTCATCATCGCCAATTTAAAGAATTTTTAGTTGAAATGGAGAGTGAGTACGCAGATCTTCTGCTGCATAACAAGGTACGTTGGTTATCAAGAGGAAACATTTTGAAACGTTTTGCTTCCTTAATATCAGAAATCAAAGCATTTTTCCTCGAGAAGGGTGTTCACCATCCAGAATTAACAAACGATCAATGGATCCAAAAACTGTATTTCATGGTGGATGTTACTTCCCATCTAAATCAGCTTAATCATAAACTACAGGGGAAAGGAAACACAATTTTTTCGATGTTAGAAGAACTTATTTCGTTTGAAAACAAATTATCTGTTTTTGCTCAAGATTTTGACAGAGAAACTTTGATTCACTTTCCAAGCCTGTTGAAACATCGCCAAGAAAATAATTCTGATATTGACATTACCTATTTTAAAACAGCACTTTTAAATATGAGGGAAGCTTTTCTCAAGAGGTTTCAGGAATTCAGAAACAGCAAAGCGACATTGGCCTTTGTTAAAAAACCTCTGGATGCCACTGTAACGGAATTAAATTTTTCTCCCTTTAATATCGACATTGGCAACTTTGAAATGCAATTGCTGGATTTAAAAAACAAAGAACTGTGGAGCTCGAAATTTGAACGTCTTTGTGCTGATTTAGAAAGATTGGAGAAAAACAAATGTGAACTTAGTTCACAGCACAAGTGGTCTGCTTTGAAAGACCTGGAGAAGGAAGATATGTTGATTTTTAACACCTGGAATAGTATTCCTGACTCATATAATCAACTAAAAAAGCTAGCGTTTGCTGTTCTTTCCTTGTTCGGGTCTACATATTTATGCGAACAATCATTTTCAAGCATGAACCTTATCAAGAGTAAATTGAGAAATCGTCTCATCGATGAGAACCTGGAATCGTGCCTAAAATTAAAAACAACAACATACAAACCTGACTTACTCAAACTATCCAAGGAAATGCAAGGCGAATGTTCACATTAGTGGTTGTGACTTTGTCAGTCATTGTCAGGATGTAATTTTCTCTACATTTGTAAGGCAAATTTTACGGAATTTAACGTTATCGATAAATAATATCGTTCTAAAGTTTTTGTTTTATTAGTTGTGTTATTTGTATCCTCCCGACCTATGTGGATACTTGCATGCAGAATATTCTCAATAAAAACTTATTGAAACTAAAAACAGTGTACCATCCTATGTATTTTCGGGTTTAAAAATGTGGCTCTCAAAATAAATTTCAATCGTGGTTTTGGCGAGATTTGGCTCAGTTGAAAAAAAAGGTTGCCCACCACTGGGGTAACACATGCTTGATCAGATGCATTCAACAGCTGCACTCGGGGACCTGCACCCCACCACTGACAGGCGCCTGTGGAGCCACTACACCAGTGGGGACTGGTGGGAATGCCTGGTGCTGGGACAATGGGGCAACCAGCAATGGGTGCAGAACTTTAGGATGCACAGGGGAACATTTCACAAACTCTGCACGGAGCTCACCCTTGCGCTCTGGATGCAGGACACCTGCCTGTGCCCCACCATCCCCATGGAGAAGAGGGTTACGATTGCCCTGTGGAAACTATCCACCTAAGACAGCTACTGCTCCGTGGTGAACCAGTTTGGGGTGGGCAGGTCCACCGTCGGTGTGGTCATCCGGCAGGTAAGGCCCTCCGTGGACTACGGGCTCATCCTGGGGGAGGGAAGGGGCCAGACCGGGTTGTGGGGGGAGGCTGTAGGGGCAGGGGAAAGCCCAGCACCCAGGGGGTCATGCTGTCCCTCCTGCACACAGCCCCACTGGTGGGGGGGAACCCCTGGAGGGTAGAGGGCCTTGGCCTGCGTGGAGGGAGGGGCCATCAAAGGGAGGGTGAGCACGCCCCAGGGGCCCATGTACGCACTCTGTCTCATTCCATCCATCCCCTGTGCTCCCATGTGCCCCTCTGCAAGTCGCCCACGCCATCAATCAGCATAATCCCATTGATTTCAATGAACTTATCTTTCTAAGATACATCTATGGCTTTCATTCTTGAAGTGTCTGAGTGTAACCCACATACCTATGCTAAGTCTACACTGGCGGGTTCTTGCGCAATGTGCAAGAGCTATGCTGTTTTCTATCAGGTGTAAGCTGTCTTGCACAGGCGCTCTTGCGCAAGAGGGCAGTGTGGACGTGCGGCAACGGCCTCTTACGCAAGAACTGGCCTCCGGGGAAAAAAAAACACAGGTGGCCTCTGCGATGCTCCGTACACGCAATCACCACTCGCTGGTTCCCCGTAGCTGGCCTCCTCTTAAAGGCACAGACACCCAGAGGAGCTGCGTGCTACGTGCAGCCCTTGGAGCTGCCAGAGGGAAAGCCATAGACTTATCTTAGAAGGATAAGTGGAACTCCTTGCAACCTGTGGAACTCCTTGCCAGAGGAGGCTGTGAAGGCTAGGACTATAATAGAGTTTAAAGAGAAGCTGGATAAATTCATGGAGGTTAGGTCCATAAAAGGCTATTAGCCAGGGGATAAAATGGTGTCCTTGGCCTCTGTCTGTCAGAGGCTGGAGAGGGATGGCAGGAGACAAATCACTTGATCATTGTCTTCGGTCCATCCTCTCTGGGGCACCTGGTGCTGGCCACTGTTGGCAGACAGGATACTGGCCAAATGGACCTTTGGTCTGACCCAGTACGGCCGTTCTTATGTTCTTATGTTCTTATGGATAAGTTCATTGAAATCAGTGGGGTTATGCTGATTTATACCATCTGAGGAGCTGGCCTAATAGGGCTAAAAAAAATTCTTTTTGCCTTTGGGCCCAATCTGCAAAGTTATATTGGAACATAGCTTGATCAGCACTAAACAGGTTGCAGGATTAGGCCTTTAATTTCCATTGCACTTAGTTATTTTACATTTGATTAAAAAAAAGTAAAGTTAAAAAAAATCTGAAAAAAATTAAACACCAGTGCAGTCTGAATGGCTGACAGTGAAAACCTGGAAGTCTAAAACAGTACGTTTTCACTTTGAAGTGTCTTGCTCCTGCTTTTTATGTTGTATTGTAATTGTAAAGTAAAACTTCTGAATTCGGCATGCACAACAAATACAATGCAGGAAACAACTTGATTATCCCACTGGAAGAGGTAGTTAAGTCTAATGACAAAAGCTAATCATATAGCTCTAAAAGAGAAGATTTCCTGAGATATCCTGTAGTATGTAGGAGCTGCTAAGGCTTGAGTCCACTTCAAAGGAAGAAGATGAAGGTAAGCAAATAGCAGAGATCTGCCATCATCATTTTCCTAAAAATGGGCATGTAAACTACTTTGCTTTGATAGTCTCCTTAGCAGGGACCAAACATCATTCCAGAGTCTTTTGAACTATCTGGTAGGTCTACAATGTGTGGGGATAGCCACCAGGATATCCCACCCAGCTACTTTCAGCTACCCAAGACAGGGATGTCATATGCAGGGGAGCCAACAGCGTCTGCTGTCGCCTGGGCAACCTGGGAGGGGGTGGCTCCGTGCTCCGAGAAGAGGCGGGGCTTTGGGAAGGCTGGGGGCAGCCAGACCTCAGAGCTGCTCGGAGCATGTGGCGTGGTGCTCTGGCGGTGATTTAAAGGGCTGGGGTTTGAATTACTGGGCCCCACACAATTGCCCTTTTGTCCCATCCCCGCCATGGACGGGTCTGGAGCACACCTCCAGCACTGATGCACAGTAGCAGTTTCTAGCTACCCATCTCCGGAGTTCTTTATTGCTTGTACTATGGTACCAGCCAGAAAGTCTGATCAGGATCAAAAACTCCATTGTTCTAGGTGCTGTACAAGCAGTGAGGTAGACGCGGACCCATTCCCAAGAGGCTCGTCGCCTCATACCCATCTCTGTTAAGCATCGTCAAGCAAACATTGTGATTTTGTCGCTGAAGCATTCTTTGCGATTCATGTTTAGCCAACTCCCCCCCCCCCCCCCCAGTGTATCACTGATATCTTGAAAAAAAATGAAGGGTTTGGAAGATGAGTGGGCAATAATTGTTGTGGGGGGGGGGGCACGTCACAAATTTTGGCAGTGGTTGCGGGCTGCCTCCTCCGCACAGAGGCAGAGTCTCAGGTGGGGAAGGGTAGGGCCTTGAGCAGAAAGGGGCTGTTCCCTAGGCACATCCTGCCTCTGTCAGGGGGAGGAGACTTCATGCGCTTCCCCACTCCTAGGCCAATCAGAGTCTGGGGGGAGTGTGGAAGTGAGCAACGTCTTTCACTCCCCCTGCCGCCACCCTGCCTGGGGTGCACAGCTCTTAGAGGGAACCACCAGCCATTCTGAACAGCTGGCGGTTCCCTCTAGTGCCACACGCCCCTGGCAGGGGGGAGGAGACTTCGCGTACTCCCCCGTTCCCAGATCTCTATTGGCCTGGAGGCAGAGGAGCAGCAGGGCAGACGCTGGCCATATCAAAGGCTTGGTGGGCTGGATCCAACCTGCAGACCCTTTCTTTTCACATCTGGTCTGGAACCTGATTCTGTAACTCTTAAACAAGTAATCCATCCATGTGCTACCTTGACACACCTATGCCATTTCATTGACTTCTGTGGGGGACATGATGTGAATTGTGGTATGACTTCAGTCTGATTGCAGATCCAGAGAGGTAGGGTCCAGAGAGCATTCAGCACCTGTCAGGAGGCTATTTGCACATTACAGAATGTTGACTTCAATTAGCCTGCGACATGCCAGGCTTAATTCCATTTGCATAAATGTAAAATATGAATAATTTGGGCCAGGTCTTAGCAGGTGTTGAATTTAAGTCCCAAAAGGGAACTTGGTATCTTTCAAGTATCAGAGGGGTAGCCGTGTTAGTCTGAATCTGCAAAAGCGACGAGGAGTCCTGTGGCACCTTATAGACTAACTGAAGTGTAGGAGCATAAGCTTTCGTGGGCAAAGACCCACTTCGTCAGATGCATCTGATGAAGTGGGTCTTTGCCCACAAAAGCTTATGCTCCTACACTTCAGTTAGTCTATAAGGTGCCACAGGACTCCTCGTCGCTTTTGCAGATTCAGACTAACACGGCTACCCCTCTGGTATCTTTCAGGATCTCACCCTTTGTGGTTTACTGGTATATATCATTTCTTATTCGAGCGCATGCAGACCTGTGTCTAAAACCAAAATCTTACCATGGGAAGGAAAAGCCCATCGTCAGCACAATCAGCGAAGTCATGTGACCCAGTTTCCTCTCCGCAATAAATTACTTGTACATCAGCCGAGGCACACATGGAGGAGGGCTGCAATTAAATCTGACAGGAAGTAAAATTAAAAGCTATTTATATCCAACTAACAAGCACGTGTTTAGATGAACTCAGTCAGGTACCACGAGGAGAATGTGACAAGTGATGCAGAACATGGGGGAAAAAATCTCCAAGGTGGGAAGATAAAACTTAATGTAACTTTCCTAATGAGTGTTGGGGGCATGGAATTAATAGGATTCTTTCCATTAGCTGCAATGGAAACTGATTCCAGTCAACAAGTTGTGATGTAGTGGGGATTTTGTCCACTCTTGTAGTCCTGTGTTCACTCTGGTTTTGCATTCCCTGGTTGCTTCGTTGTGCTTTATGTGATTGCTACTATCCTATGTTGCTCTGAAGTGGCCCTGTGTCCGTGGAGGAGGAGGAGGCTGGGTGTGACTCACTGTGGAAGTATATTCAGTCTCTCACGTCTTGAGGACCAGGTGACAGCAAATAACACCTTGGGCGTGGAAGCAGGACAAAGCAGGAGGCGGGGCTGAGAGCAGTGGTTCCTGTAACAAGAAGTCTGAGCTATGCTGTGTCCTTATGAACCAGTAAGCCTTCCGTTCTACCTGCTGGCTGAGTGTCACATGTGACTGTGGATGAGGGTGCAGGCTCCCCTCTTCCCCCACTCCATGACATAAGTGTCACTGGGCAAGATACTGATATCATTATTTATAATTATTTGTAGAGCAGTAGTGCTAGGAGATCCAGTCACAGACCACGTCTCCAATGAGCGACGTGATGGACAATGGATCAGGCCTATGATCCATCTAGCCCAGTATCCTGTCTTCTCACAGTGGCCAATGCCAGGTACCTCAGAAGAAATGAACAGAACAAGCAATCGTCGAGTGACTCATCCCTCTCAGAGCATGGGATTGCATCTCCGATCATCTTGGCTAATAGGCATTGATGGACATAGCCCCCAGGAACGTATCTAATTCTTTTTAGAGCCTTCTTATACATTTGGCCTTCACAACATCCCCTGACAATGAGTTTCACAGGTTGGCGATACCTTTTTGGAAGAAATAATCCATTTGTTTGTGGGTTTTTTAAGCCTGGTGCCTATTAATTTCATCGGGTGACCTCTGATTCTTGTGTTACAGGAAGGGGTAAATAATACTTCCTTATTCACTTTCTCTATCATATCCTCCTTTAGTCACCTCTCTTCCAATCCAAAAAGTCACAGGCTGTGTCTAGACTGGCAAGTTTTTCTGCAAAAGCAGCTGCTTTTGTGGAAATCTTGCCAGCTGTCTACACTGGCGGCTTGAATTTCCACAAGAACACTGACGATCTCATGTAAGAAATCAGTGCTTCTTGCGGAAATACTATGCTGCTCCCGTTCGGGCAAAAGTCCTTTTGCGCAAAAGGGCCAGTGTAGACAGCTCAGATTTGTTTTGTGCAAAAAAGCTCCGATCGCGAAAATGGCGATCGGGGCTTTTTTGCACAAAAGCGCATCTAGATTGGCACGGACCCTTTTCCGCAAAAAGTGCTTTTGCGGAAAAGCGTCCATGCCAATCTAGATGCTCTTTTCCGCAAATGCTTTTAACAGAAAACTTTTCTGTTAAAAGCATTTGTGGAAAATCATGCCAGTCTAGACGTAACCACAGGGTTTTTAATCTCTCATCATATGGGAGCTGTTCCATACCCTTACTCATTTTTGGTTGACCTTGTCTATATTCCAGATCTAATATTTATATTCTGAAGGGGTGACTAGTGCTGCATGCAGTATTCAATTTGTGGGTCTATTAGGGTTTGGAACCATTAGGAAAGGGATAAGGCCAATAACGCCACAGAGCCACTATAAATCCCTGTTAGCTTTTTTGACTGCCACTGCACATTGAGTGCATATTTTCAGAGAACCGCAAGAATGATTCCAAGATCTCTCTCAAGGGGTTACAACTAAATGAGACTCCAACATTTTGTAGATATGGTTGGGATTATGTTTTCCCAATGTGCACTACTTTGCAATCATCAATGCTGAATTTCAGCTGCTAGTTTGTTGCCCAATCACACTGTTTTGTAAATTCTCTTAGTACTCTCCAGCTAGAGGGGGAAAAAAAACCAAGGACTGTGATTAGAATAAAAGCCTTATTTAAAATTTTACTCATGAACCACTTTAGCACAAGGGGCTCGAGATGACGATTTCTCAAGATCCCATCAAGATGGTCTAGAAATCTATTCCGTGGCTTAACCTCCCTTATTTAGAAAGCTTTTCTAAATATGGACCCTAAATCTCCCTTGCTGCAGATTAAGCCGATTATGTCTTGTGCTACTTCCAACAGACATAGGGAGCAATTGATCTTTGTCAACTTTCAACATATCGGAAGCTTCATAATGAGGCTCTAATCCACCTGAGAGGCTTGGGGCATTGGTCGCTAATCAGTCAAGGATGAGGACGGTTGGCAAAATCTTAACTGTCTACACGAAGCCCTAGGGAGCAATGTTTATAAACAAATGTGATTCTTCATTCTTCCTAGGTGTTGTTAATCACTTCTTTAAAGAATACAACCGGCCCACTGGCCATCCTGCCTCCTGTGTGATCGACTGCCAGGATTCTTAATGTGCGGCCTATAGAGTTGCACAGTAATGTATCTATTTTGAATGGTTGCCTGTTTTCTCATGGGGATGGTGCAGTGGCACGATGAAAGACTGAGTATCGGGGGGTATGTCTACACTACCACCCTAGTTCGAACTAGGGTGGTTAATGTAGTCATACGAACTTGCAAATGAAGCCGGGGAATTGAATTTCCCAGGCTTCATTTGCATGTTGCCGGGCACCGCCATTTTTAAATGTTCGCTAGTGCGGACTCCGTGCCCGCGGCTACACGCGGCACGAACTAGATAGTTCGGAATAGGAAGCCTAGTCCGAACTATCTGTACATCTCTAGTTCATGCCGCGTGTAGCCGCGGGCACGGAGTCCGCACTAGCGGACATTTAAAAATGGCGGCACCCAGCAACATGCAAATGAAGCCCGAGAAATTCAAATCCTGGGCTTCATTTGCAAGTTCGTATGACTACATTAACCACCCTAGTTCAAACTAGGGTGGTAGTGTAGACATACCCTAGGAAATGTGGGTTCAAATCCCTCCTCTGCCACTTCTCTGTGCCTGAATTCCCAATCGAACCAGCCGGGATTTAAAAATGGCGGCGCCCGGCTTATGCAAATGAAGCCCGGGAAATTCAAATCCCGGGCTTCATTTGCAATTGCGGTATGCCTACATTACCCCGCTAGTTCGAACTAGCGGGGTAGTGTAGACATACCCTCAGAGAGCAGCTACTTAGGAATTATAATCAGTAACGCATAGTCCAGGAAATGAACTGCTTTCTAGGTTCAGGGCTCATTCTAAATACATTATATACCTCTCTTATGCCCACTTTTCAGATGTCATCAAGATTCTAGTGTTGACATTTCTCCAGCAATGTCATATGGCCAATAATAGCTGTTTTTTAATAATAAAACCTAGGGCCAATATGCAGTAACACTAAGCTTTAGGGGCATTTTAAATAACAAGAAAATGCCTCCTGCAAAAATATTAGACATACCAGAGGAGTTGTGGTCATTATGACTGAACTCCTCCCTATACCATTATCCCTGAGCAAATTACTGTTGTCCTGAGAAGTTCAGTGGTATATTTGTTTTTCTGAACAAGTCTGTTTTCCAGTTTGGCTGTGGCTGAAACCTAATGAAACTTCTGCCATTTATTCCATCCACTTGGTTCTCTAAAACTCATCTAAAATAAGCCATTGTTCCTCACTGTCCTCAATTTTCATTAAAAGATCCTTTGCTTCTCCAAATGCCCTTTTTAACAGAATGATTTAATTATACAAATGGAATGACAGACACTGATCATTTCACAGCATTGCCTATTGGCAAATGATTCAGTGACATAAAAATATGGCATCAGAGTGACATTGGCATAACACCTTGTCCTCACCGCTGAACTCTGTAGCACACAGTGGACTGACGGAGGTTTGGCCAGAGAATGCATGAGCATATCCGATCTCCCAAGCTAAGCCAAATCTTGTTTCTATTTAAATCAATGGCTGATTTTTGCTTTTTGGAAAAGAGGTGTCTAAGGAAATCCCAAGGAGGAGGAGAGTCTGGTGCTGGTGAATCAGTAAGTACTAATGCATGGAAGAAATTATGCAAGGAGATCCCACTTGTGAAATCCATTAAAAAACATCCACTGAAGTACCCTATATGTGGGTGTAGTGGGGTAGTCACCCCCTTCCAGGCATAAAAAGGGGTAAAACAGCCCTGGGAAAAGGCTGTAGCGATGGGCCAATCATGAGAGGCCTTGAAGCAGCCAATCAGAGCCCAGGAGGGCTGTATAAAAGAGATAACTGGGCCGTCTGAGCACACTCTCACTCCAGCCCTGGAGGCAGAAGGACCTAGCTGCCTGCCAGCCAGCGTAGTGTTGGGGAAAGGCAGGGTGAGCCAGGGAGCTCCAGACAGAGTAGTCCCAGGCTGAGGTCCAGCAACAGGGGCCTGAGGGATACTAGGGCTGCAGGGAGGCAGTCAGGGAAGGCCAAGGTAGCAAATCTACATCCCTTGCCAATGGTGAGTGGCCATTTCAGACTGCAGTTTGTCCTGAGGCAAGGTGGGCATAGAGGATGGGGGTTCCTGGAGTGGGAGGACCCCAGATTATGGGGGGGGCACTGCCGTGGGACTGTACCTGGAGGGCAGGGCACCGCAGTCTGGGAGGAACACAGATCTTAACACAAGGTGGCGGAGCCATTAAAAGAAAACGAGGAACAGCAGGCGAGACACCAGCTGGAAGAGGGCACTCCAGCGCTAAGCATAGCTACTTCCCGGAGTGACCAGCAGGAGGTGCTGTGCTGGTGAGCCACACCAGGGATGGCCTGGCCTGGCAGGATACTGGGAATTTCCCGGTGGGCCGTCGTGTCCATACGCCCTTGCCCCCTCACTCTGAGCGGCTCTGTGTCCATGCTATATGCGGCACGCAGAGCCCGACCCACCGCCTGCACCGTGTGCAAGACATAACTCAGAGAAAGGGGGCGGGGCTTGAGGGGCATACAGGAGTGACATCATGGGGCGGGCCGTTCTCAACCCATTTCCCGGGCCCATTTTGATTGCCAGTACACTCCTGAGACACACAGTGTGACAGCGGGCAAACCCTGTATTCCAATCTTGTGCAGATAGAAGCATTGATCCTTTTTTATGCATGCAAGAGTAACCGAATTCCACACAAGACACACAAATTCAGGGCACATTTTAATTCCATTGGAAACCCAAGAAGAAAGCACCAGTGTTTGTCAAGGGAGAAGGGCAACAACTCAATAAAACTTTCTGAAGATTGGAATAAACCAGAGTGACTTCAACAAAGGACAATTTTTAAAGATCTATTTGACCACGCCCTTTAAGCAGGGAAGAATTCAGGAGCGATTGTGTTCCTAAGCACTGCAGTTCCTAAGTACTGCAGTTCCTAAGTTCTACATGCCAAGTGCCATAACAGAAAGATGCGCTTGATCCACGTGCTTTTATTTTATTGGTTTTCAGGCGCTGATCTTGCATCAGCTCTTGACATCCTTCCTCAAGCAGCCCTCTGATGGATGTCAGTGGAAATTTGTGCGAGCCGTGAGTGTATCAGGACTTCAACAGAAGAACCCTGATGGATACATTAGATGCTGACTTAACCGTTATGTGCCATGGGGATTGTTTGTTAGGATCATATGTCACCGACACCAAACACAGTCCGGCTTGATGCTCCTCTTTCACATTTTAGGAAAACAGTGATGATGTGTCCTGATTTATGCCAAAGTCTATTTCCATCAGTGGGTGTATAACAGCTGCTTCCCAGATAACAAGGTACTTACCATATGGCATTTAATCTAAGTTTATCAGCAATGAGGAGTCTTCCAAAGATTCATGATGACACTTTTAGTAGCACACGTGCCAATCAAGAATGGAAAACTAATGAGGGAAGATGAAAGGCATTCTTCACCTGTTGCCTTTCTTCTTCAAAGTGTGACCCAGAGGCACTGAGGCCACTGAGACAGGGAGTATGGAATCTGTTCTACAGCCTTAGCTAAGAGCCAGCTGAGTTTTATCTCATGCGGTACAGGCACATGGCTTTAGCCCCTTAGTGGTGCAGGTTCAATCCCACCTGCCGATGACCAGGGTCTGTTGGCTTTACAATAGGAATAGATCCAGTGGTCTGGCATCCCGAGGGAATTATCCTGCATACGCTTATTATCAGGTTCTCTACCCTGTGAGTAGATCTGGCTCAATGCCTGCTAGGCAAACAGGGCTGGGCTACGGATGAGCATATAAAGGGTCACGAGACACCAGGCAAAGGAGGGGGGGGTAATGGAAACAGGCTGCCCCTAGGGAAGGAAAGCCCTGGAAGAGAGGCATTAATTTTCGTGGTGAGTTCTTGAGACGAGGAGCTCAGGGAAGCAGCCCTCGGGTTACCGCTACTGGAAGGGAGACGGGCTGATTAGGAAATTCTGGGAAGCTGCCAGAAGTAAGAGTGCCAGAAACTCAGACAGGCAGCTCTGATATCTGAGAGCAGCGAGTGAGTTGAAAGAAAAGAAGCCCCAGTTGGTGACATGGGCATAGTTCGAGCCATCAGAAGAGGCCCACCTGACTTCGCAGTGACTTTGAGGGAATGCTCTCGGTCCTAAAGGCTGTGCCTGGTAGGAAGTGTTTGGGGGAGGGGCCTTGTAGTTTGGATAAGCTCAGGTTTAGGCTCTGACGGTCCTTTTTTCCATGGGGAGAAAAAGATGTGGAGGCATACTTGGGTAGCAACTGAGGTCTGCCCACATTGCAGCTAGGAGCAAGGCTCGCTGCTGGGTACACGGCCGTGTGCTATCAGGGCTTGAGAGCGCGCAGTGAAATATCAGCGTGGCAGTTGTGCCTCGGGCAGCTGCTTAGATTCCGAAGCCCACCCGATTCCCTGGTTCTGAGCTCGGGTGGCTGGCCCAAGTCTCCGCCAGAGCGACACGGTCCACACTGCTGTTTTTAGCACATTAGCTCAAAGGCCCACTGGTGGGAGGCTTCAGGGGGTAGCCGAGTTAGTCTGTACAGGAAAAACTTTAAAACAAAAATTGGTCTGGTAGCACAGACTAACAAAACTAGCCTGGGATGCTCATTCCCAGCTGCAGTGTGGATATACCCAGAGTGTGACAGTGGAATAGGCCTGCATGAAATTGTGAATTCTCTTTGTGGTATGTGTGGAAATAGCACTTCAGCCAAGTAGGGACCCACTGCAGGACAACCCATTGCACTGCGCTCCAGACAGCCGAAAGCACCTCATTGAAGGAATTACTGAGGCTACCTCTAGACTGCCCTCTCTTGCACAAGAAAATATGCAAATGAGGTGAAGCGGTGAATATTGCCATGCCTCATTTGCATACTGAACGAGCCACCATTTTTGCGCAAGGTGTTTTTGTACAAAACCCCCCTCTTGTGCAAGAGCTGTTCTTCCCCCCAAAAAGTGGCAGAACAGCTCTTGCACAAGAGGGGGTTTTGCAGATGGCTCCTTTTTGTAGATGGCTCCTTTTTGCACAAAAGCCCCATGCGCAAAATGGCAGCTTATTAAGTATTCAAATGAGGTGTGGCGATATTCACCACTTTGCCTTATTTGCACATTTTCTTGTGCAAGAGATGGCAGTCTAGACGTAGCATAAGAATCACAAAAGCTGCAAACTGGTGCCATTGTTCAATGGATCGGCCAGTGATTAAGAGACGATTAAAGTCAATGTTTTTTATTCACAGGTGTAGCCCACGGTGCCAACTTGCCTTTATTATATTCAGCTTTGCATTGTGTTCTGCAAGAAACTTATAGTCCTGTGTCCTGTAAGACATTAGCTTCAGCAAGTTAGCTGTAGGCTTGAGGCCCAGGAACTTTGAACAGATGTACATGGCTCAGTATCAGAGGGGTAGTCTAAGGTGCCACAGGACTTCTCGTTTATGCTGATTCAGACTAACAGATTTATTGGAGCATAAGCTTTTATGGTTACATCTGACGAAGTGGGTCTTTGCCCACGAAAGTTTATGCTCCAGTAAATCTGGTAGTCTATAAGGTGCCACACGGTTTCTCGTTGTTTATGGCCCGGTAGAAACCCCAAGTATCTGGGAGCTGAAAATAGCGAGTGTTTAAGGGGAATTTCTGGCCACAGAAACACGACCATCAAGACAGAAGTCAAACCTGTCTTGGCAGGGCACGAAAAGATCAGAGACAATAAAATTCAGAACAACTCACTGCTAGGACCTGTTCCTCCATCTTGTTTCCTAGCAGCCATGAGCATTAGGGCTATTTTAAAATATAACGCTCAACATCTTCCTTTGTGATTGAAGCCTTCCAGGTCATGCTCACCTTCTACAAGGGGATTTCTGTGGGTAGCTCTTATTCCTGACCTTGATATACTACTACAAAATGTTCAGGCACAAAAAGCGGTAGAGCCTTCCTTAAGGAGTGTGTATCTCATTGATAGAGAATGGCTACGGATGAGTCACTCCTTACGATTGCTATTGAACTGCAATGAATCTTCAGCCAAAGAGGCCCGTTTGTACACTGCCGCCTCCTCCTCACTTTCCTGGTGTGAAGTACCATCCATTGAGCTAACCCAGCTCCCCAAAAGAATGCAAATTCAATGTCACCAGAGCGAGTGAATAAGCTTGTGGAAAGGAATGGGTGGGGAGTGTTCACCGCACCTTCGCATCTGAGCCTGCTGCATAAAATGAATCCGTTTCCTTTTCAATTCAATTCCGCTGGATTTTGTTGGCACCACAAGCTGTACAGGTGCTGCCAAAGTATGAGGAAAAACAAGATGCCACAGATAACTGTCAGGGGAAGGAGATATGCCCCAACACACACGCTTTGTCACTGCAAACAAACGCTGCCCATTTCTGACCTGGCACAGCAGAATGCGACGCTGTCTCTCTCCTTTCTGTCAGGATTGGATAGAATTTGTCTGCATCCCTTTTAAATAAGACTTTTATGCCTCCTAATAATATAAATAAATATTTTTTTCTCACACTTCCTCATCCCTGGCATACTGGAGTAGAAAGTGACTCCTCCTCTGTCATACTGGGATGTATAATTCCTCTGCTCTGGGATAAGATGGAGCCCCGTTCCTGCCTCTTGCAACCACAAGTGTGAAACCAATGGGAGTTAGGAGCCGAACCTGCTTGGCTGCTTTTGCAAATCCCGCTAGGTGCGTAGATGACTCTTGAGATGCCTGAAGCTGGATCTAGTCAAATATGTTCTAGCAGAACAGTATCCTGGGAAGCTGGCAATTTGTTCAAAATGTCTGCAGGGAATTCTCAACAGTGGAACATTTTTAAGGGTGGGGGTGCTGACACTCTGTCCCGTACTCCTGTTCTCTTCCCCCACAGCTGAGGCTAGGAGCAAAGCCTGGGCCTGAGGGGCCAGCAGCCAGGCCCTCAGCACAGAGGGCCAAAGCAGAGCCCCTCTATGGGGTGTGCAGGGCTGGCAGCAGGGACCCCAGGTCTGGAGCCAATGGCAGAGTCCCCAACACTCAGGGCCAGCAGCAGAGCCTGGGGCAGCAGCTGGGATCCTGGGTGAGGAGCCTGCAACAGACCCCCCCAGTGTGAGGTGGCAATTGGGTCCCTGGGCTCGGAGCGGGCAGCAGAGTCCGCAGTGTGCGGAGAGGCAGCCGAGACTCTGGGGCTCCCTGCACCGCTGCTTCCCGCACCTACGATTCTCAAAACGGGTTGCAATACGGTCAAAAAGTTTCACTTTGCCTGAGGCCTTTTGGTGTTACGCGGTACACACCCATAGCTGAAAGCCTGTGTTGCCGCATCACTGTGGCAGTTTAGCCAAGTTATCCACCATCTGTGCCGTCTCCCTCAGACATCCAGCGAAACCGTTGCCTGAAAATGAACTACAGTGTAAGGCTGATGCGAGGTTCTGCTACCGCTGACATCACCATGGCATAGGGCTCTTGGCATGGCTTAGGTACACGCCTTCCTATGATGGCACATGGCGTGGGTCTTCATAAAATTGTAAAGTAATTGACTGCCAAGCCTAGTGATGATCGCCCCTGGTGATATTTGTCTGGTTCATCAATATTCTGAAGAAAGATCCCTCTCAGTGAAGCTTGCATCAGTTCCCATCACACTGACTCAACAGACACTAGGGTGAGGACCAAGAGTGAGAAACCTGGAATTTGTATTAATTACTAGAAGATGTATCCAGCGTCGCGCAGGTCCTTAACTCAAATAGGTTTTGTTTTCTTCATTTAAATCATTGCTTTGGGATGGGGTGGGGATGAAGTTGTCCAGTATGCAGGCTGCCCTGGGGAGAGAGGACTACCCCAGCAGCTTGGAGCCAGGTGAGAAGCACCCTTCCATGGCTGCTAGCCAGGGGAAGGCTGCATTTCCCCTAGCTGGGGGACAGACACAGACAAAATCTCTGAAATATATAGTAGATAACTGTCCCTTTTTCTACCTCTGCCCTCTGGGTTCTAGCTGTCCTGGTCCCCATCTCTGGCCCTTTACTGCCCTCCAGTGATCATTCTACAGTATAACGGTCCCTCCTACTACACTCCCTCCCTTTCCATTTTATGATAAATCAATTGAATGTTAGGCACATCCCATTGTCCTTGCACAAACAAACCCTGACCTTGCTTTAAGTTATGTTAAGAAGAAGCTGCACACCAACTTTTTTTGTATAAGAACTCCTCCTAAATGGTAAAAGCTACATACACCAGACTCATGAATAGACACACAAACTTTCTCAAATATATAGTAGACTTTATATCTTATTATAATGAATGACAAATTCAGAACAAACTCAGGTTAAAATGAAATGTTTCTATGTAAGGAGAAGGTTGCAACAACATATTTTTGGAATATATCACTTTGTTGTATTGAATAGATGTATGTAGTACAACCTGGGCCACATTTTCCAACGTATTTAGTAAAGCTGATTGAAAATGCAAATTTTCATCTCATCAGAAATGCCGAGATTTTAAACCTTTCTTTCATTTGGAATTGGGGCAAAAAATTAAAGGCTCTACATTTTCACAAAGATAACCTGAAGTCTGGACAGGCCTGGTGGTCCAGTTTGCTCTTATTATGCATGTGGGAGCTCTTCTTGGGTATGTCTACACTACAGGAGTATTCCAAAACAAGTTACTTCTGAATAATAACTCCTGAAATAACTATTTTGAAATATTACGTCCACACCTGAGGGAAACCTCGAATTTAGTCAGAGGCAAGCTCTTCTAATGTGGACACACTACCTTGATTTGGAGCTCCAGGAAGCCCTGGGGAGTAATTACTTTGAATGTCCCTGGGGGAGGAGTTATTTCAAAATAGCAGCGGTGGAGCGTTCACACAACCACTATTTTGAAATAGCAATTTTGAAATAAGCGTGTTATTTTGAAATCATTTCGAAGCAACGGGCTTGCTGTGTGGACGCTTGCCTTGTTATTTCGAAATAACACTGTAGTGTAGACATGCCCCTTCAAAGCAGAATGCCTACAGAAATCCTAACCCGTCATGGTGCTGCCCAACTGACGGGTCTGATTCTCTTCCCTTTCAGGCTGGTTTTACATTAGTGTAATTCCATTCACTCCAGTGACGTTACTCCGGCTTGACACGGGTATTTGACTGCAGTACTACGTCCATTCACTTCAGGTGTAACTCTCGACATAAAGGCGTTGGCAAGAGCAGTTTTAAGTAAAGAAATGTAATTCGTCATAGGGATGACCAGTGTGTTTGTCTCTGTAATTCAATTACCAAAAAAAAAAAAAAAAAAAAAGCTCATTTCTATGTTACTAAAGAGGCTGCATTAAGGGTTTCATACTATTCAGCCAAAATGTGTTTACGCCCACCGCCTGTGTGGTAGGAAAGTAAGCAAATAGCACCCTCTGCAGTGCGCAATGAGGAACTGAGAGCTGATTGACACTGAAGTACACAAATTGTCATGTAACTGGCGTTTCCTGCCCTGACCTCGGCCTACAGAGCACCACTTTACACTCCACTCCTAGTGGCACAGACTCGGTGCCTTCGGGTGCTCATGTGAGAACCCGGTCAGGCAGCTGGATCTTCACTGCGGCAGTGCTGTATGGGCTGGGCACTGCATGGGAGTTATAGAATCATAAAATCCTAGGGCGGAAGAGACCTGAGGAGGTCACCAAAGCAGGACCAACCCCAACTCAATCATCCCAGCCAGGGCTTTGTCAAGCTGGGATTTAAAAACCTCTAGGGATAGAGATTCCAGCACCTCTCTAAGTTACCCATTCCAGTGCTTCACCCCGCTCCTAGTGAAACAGTTTGTCCTAATATCCAAACTAAACCTCTTCCACTATAACTTGAGACCATTGCTGCTTGTTCAGTCACCACTGAGAACAGCCTCTCTCCATCCTCTTTGGAACCCCCTTTCAGGTAGTTGAAGGCTGCTATTAAATCCCCCCTCATTCTTCTCTTCACCCAAGGACTAGCTCAACTACCGCTACTAATATGGTGCATACTATTTCATTTCAGTCTTGTTTCTCCATAAAGGTTGCCTCCCCTCTCAAACAGACCCTTCAGCTAATGTCTGAATCTGGAGTTTTTGTGAAGATATGATCTTTGACCTATGCAGATGCATCTCCAAACGAATTCCCCTCTGATGTTTCTTTCTCCTCATCCGGCTCTGATCTGGCCTTTTTTGAGCCTACTTTGGGGAGCAGGATACTTAGCCATTGACAGGATGTAGGATTTCATTAACTCAAACCTCCTACTCTAAGAGAGACCAGTTTGCAGCTCTATAGGGTGCCAAACGGGTTGTCCCCAACCGGTCTCTCTGATTTAAATAAAAAAAGCTTATTTGGCATAGGATAGAAAATAAATCACCACCAAACAATCATTTAACATACTATACCCACAATTAAGACTGAAAATTTCAAAGAATAGAGCCCTGAGCATAATCCGTTAGATACTTTACTCCACTGGGGAAGAATAGTCTTATGGTGACACCACTGGATTGGAAATCAGGAAATCTGGGGTTAATTCTGGGTTCTGCCACCGGTTGTCTGACTGACCCTGGGAAATTCTCTTAATTTTTCAGTGCCTCACTTTACCCATAGGTTAATTAGAGATAACAATTTTTGCTTCCTCCCACTGTTTGCCTATGTTTAGAATTCAAAGGCAAAGCTAACATCAGACTTGTCTATACTTAGCTGGAAGGTCGAAATAAGATACGCAACTTCAGCTAGATTAATTTTGTAGCTGGAGTTGATGTACCTTAATTCAACCTTTGGCACTGTCTCCTCAGCAGGAGGTCAATGTGAGCAAACACTCCTGTTGACTTCCCTTACTCCTCGTGAGTACCAGCATCAATGGGGGCACCTTCAGTGTTCGATTTAGCAGGTCTTTAGTAGACCCATTAAATCAAAATCCAGACGTTTGACTGCCGTAGAGTCAATCTTCCCAGTAGGAAAGACATGGCCATAGATGTTATGATTTCAGTGTTGTAGTAGTTGTGTGGGTCCCAGCTTATTAGAGAGACAAGATGAGTGAAGTAATATCTTTTATTGGACCAACTTCTGTTGGTATGAGACACAAGCACTGGAGATTCTACAGAGATCTTCCTTAAATTTTCAAGCTAATATGGAAATCTGTCTCTTTCCCCAACAGAAGTTGGTCCAATAAAAGATACTACCTTACCCACCTTGTCTCTCTAAGCTCTGGTCCACACTAGGGAGTTATTTCTAAATAACCTCCCCTTATTTTTAAATAATAAGCAGAGCATCCGCACAACCAGCCTGATATTTTGAAATAACAGGCTTGGTAATTTTGAAATCTGTGCTCCTGTTTTCCTCAGGAAATAGTTATTTCAAAATAGTGTTAGTGTGGCTGCTCCGTTACTGCTGTTTTGAAATAACTAATCCCCAGAGTAATTCGAAGTAATTACTCCCCTGAGCTTCTTGGGGCTCTAAGTTGAGGTAGCACATTAATGGAGACTGCCTCAGACTAATTTCGAGGCTTCCTATAGGGCATGGCTGCACTAGAAAATTATTTCAAAACAGCTAAATTCTTGAAATAACTATTTCAAAATAAGCTTATTCCCTGAGAAAAGCAGGGAGTAGAGATTTTGAAATAACCAGCCTGTTATTTCGAAATAACAGACTTGGTAGCATGGACGCTCCGCTTATTATTTTGAAATAAGGAGGGTTTATATCAAAATAACTCCCTAGTGTAGACCAGGGCATAGTGTGGGCACACTATTTCAATTCTGTTATTTTAGGAGTTATTTCAAATTTAGTTATTTCAAAATAATTTCCTGATATAGACATGCCCTAATAGATTTTATGCTCATTTACAGCCCATGACAGCTGAAAGGTTTCATTAAGCAGATCCTTGATATCTTGTTGGCAATAATGAGGAAATAGTCCAGTCTTGACATCTCCCAGGATAACTCCCCTATTGAAAACTCAGCAAAAGCAAATTCCTGAAAACGCATCTCCTCATTTGTCTACCTAGGACTTTCATTGGTCATCTCTGTTCCAACCCATGCAACCAGACAACAGACTCTGCAGGCCCGTGGGGGGGGGGGGGGGGCTGGCTCTGTACTCCATAGGGGGAGGGGCCATGGGCAGAAGGGGCGGGTCCAGCCAGATAGCCCCTCAGCGCCATGCAGATTGTGGAACAGCCTTCTTCCCCTCAGGCCTCAGAGATGTGCAGAGCCCCTGCCTCACCAGGAAGCCCCAAGAGTCACTCAAAGCACGTGGCGCAGCTGTCCAGCAGCAATTTAAATGTCCCAGGGCTCCAGCTGCTGCCATATGCTCCAGGTGGCAGGAGGCAGAGCCTTCTTCAGACTGTGCAATGAACTACCTTTAAGAACTAAAGGTAGCACAAACCTGGCCACCTTCCCCGCAAGTGCAGGTCACATTTTTGAACCGTTCATTTTCTAACATAAATACACAATGGCGTGTGTGGTCAAAACGAAACAAAAACACCCTTCCAAACTAGAACTGCACCTGCTTCTGTCCCTTGGGAGAGGATGAAAGAAGAAATCTCTGTGACAGAGCTGGGGTCATATTGCTTTAGGGAGTACAGACTGGACCTCCCTGATCTGGCATCCTTGGAACCCTTTTCAGTCCTGGATGGGGGTTTGCTGGACCAGGGAAAGTCATTTCTGCCTCCCAGCTCTGGCCTGGCCTCCTAGCCAGCTCCCTATCTGCTTCCGGCCTCACTGCCCGGCTGACTCCACTGAGCAACCACTGCTACCGCAGCTCTGAGTCCCACTGAGCTCCCTGCTGCTGGCCTTTTACTGGGACTCTCTGGTCCTGCAACATCTTCACTGGACCACGGATGTTGCCGGACCAGAGAGTTCCATTTTACAGAGTTTCAGCCTGTACTGGAAGGTGCTCAGATACTATTATGATGAGCACCGTAAAACATACATACAACACATTACACATCAATTCTTCTGGGCAGGTTTTGTCACTTACTCTCTGTAGAGCGCCTGGCACAACTGGGCCCTGATCACAGATGGGGCCTTTAAAAATAACTGTAACACAGATAACAATAGACCCCTCTGCAACACATACGTCTTAGGGCATGTCTGCACTTCAAACACTGCATCAGTAAAGATGCTCTGAGCCGACAAGTGAGAATTCCCCCATTGGTGCAGTTAATTCACATTCCCAAGCGAGGGCAGCTGTGTTGATGGGAAAAGGTCCCCTTCAGTCAGAGCATTGGCTGCCTTGTTGGTTAGGTCTCAGGCCTTCTTCTTACTACAAGTATAATTACACTGCTATGGGTACAGATTTTTCACAACTCTGAGCTACGTAATTATATTGATATAGGTCTGTAGCACAGCCCAGACCTTAGCTTGAACTGCAAGAGCATGATTCTTTCTTTGTGATCAGCCTTAAGAAATTGCTTCCTCTCTCAGCTGTTTAACTTTCCCATACCATTTGAAATAACAAGAGTGATTAGAGTGGTATTTTGTCATCCCAAAGATGTAATTAAGGATGAACGAGCCCAGAACAGAGTTGGGCTATTGAATATCTCTCTCTTAACTGTCTCTCTTTCTAATGTAATGCTGTCCAAACCTAAATGCACCGTTTGTCACGGAGCATTAACTTCAGAGCTTTAAAGCTTACTTTATAAAAGAACAAAATAAATTAGGATTAAGCTCAAATGTAATTAACGTGGCCATTTTTCAAAACTGGCTCTCAATGATTTTCCACTTCTACTTTATTTACATTTGATAGCAAAGAGCTTTCTGTCTCCTGGAAGCGATGACTGCTTTAGGCAGCTAGTTTTTTTTCAGGCATGCTTTTGTTAACCAAGTGCATCATTCTAGCCCTACAAAGCACTGCTGTTGGGCCAGCTTGTTAGCCAACCAGTCCTGCTGGCTAGTGTGGGACAGGACTAAGGAGCCTGGTGAAGTGTGCTGCCTTCTAAGGAGTGATGCTCTAGGAATGACCCCCTAGCTACTCAACTCCAATGTGTGTTGTGCCGTGTCCCCACTATCTAGCCCTTCATTGTAGGTTTAGGATGCTACTGTTTTCATAGGCCTCTAACCTAGCATTATTTGGGATTGTTCTCACACAGATAAATGCTCTCATTCCTTTGCATGGTTACCGTATGGAAATTTCACTACAGACTGCGTCTATATGTGTAGAATTAAAGTTGGGCAATTTTTTTCCTCAATAGTTTATTGAGGAAAAATAGAGTTTCAGCTGATTCAAAAACAGAATAGCTTTGACCTTTCACAAATTGCCTTGTCGTTTAGTTAACCTATCCGTTAGGCTGCTCTTGTTCTATATGTTAACAGGCAACGTTCCCATGAGTGGCAGGTGACACAGAGCTGTGTGAGTTTATACTTGAGTACACACTGACAGATGGCATCTAGCCATACAGTCTGGACACCTTTGCTGTAACAGGGCACGCCTACACAAGGGTGCCTTCAGTGGGTCACTCAGGAAATTAGCATTTTTGGTGCTAGAGTGCCCCCTTCTGGCTGGTGTCTCACCCACTGTTATTCTCCTCCATTCTAGATCAAGGCCCACAACTCTCCCAGACCATGGCACCCTCCTACCTGAGTACTGCCCTACTGCAGTGCCCCCACGCTCTGGAGTCCTCCCCCTCTGGAGAACCCCAATCCCCACCTTGTCTCAGTGACCCACTGCCAGTCATCATCTAGCCTGCAGTCAGAAATGGCCACGCATCATTGGCAAAGGGGTGTGGACCTGCTGCCTTTGCCTATCCTGACTGTCTCCCTGCAGCACTAGTAACCTGAGGCCTTACTTCAGGCCCTGCAGTGTGGGAGCTTCCCCAGCCCTGCCTGACTTTCTCCTGCTCTGCATCAGGAAGCCTCTAGCTTCTCTAGCAGCCAGGTCCCTCCTGCTCCCCACGCAGAGCAAGTGTGTCTCTCCCTTCCTCCCTCCTGGAGTCCTTATTTATACAGCTCACAGCTGTCCCTGATTGGCAGCTATCTGCTGCAGCTGCTTGCTCCATAGTTCCAGTGCTCACTCAGGGCTGAGTTTTAATTCCTTAAAGGGACAGTGCAGGGCAGCTGCCCCCATCTCATTCTCAAAATGCAACTAACGGGCAGCAGAGCAAGCCAATGTAGCTTAACACTTGCAAATTAAGAATTCAAATGGAGAGGAGGGTGGGACCCAGTGCACAGGGTATTAACTGGGAAGTGAGTGACTGCACTGCACCACAGATTACTTGTGGGTCTTTGGCTGCATTGCTTAGTCTTGCCCTGCCTCAGTTTCCCTTCTGCCCAATAGCACTGCCTTGCCTCCCTGTGGCGTGGTGAGGACAATACACCAAGAACTGTGAAGTGCTCACTTACCAGAGGACCACATAAGCCCCTTGCTTAGATAAATCACACTCCTGCCGAAGTAATTCCTCATTCTTATAACCCCTCTCCCTATCTTTTGTATCCTAAAGTCGGCAAGTTCTGACTACTTGGGAACAAATTCTAAAGCTGTGGGCTCCTGGCAGCTCCATCCTTCCTTTATGCAAAAGTCCTATAGAAGTGAATGGATAATAAAAACCTCTATTTTTTAAAAATCATACTGTAAAACTCTACAGCCAGATATTTTTCTTATTACAGGAACATCTGGTAGCACACACCACCTTGTATTATTCATTCCCATCATAAAATCCCTGTTTTCTGTTGTTTATTAATTTAACTATAGGAGCTGTAAATTTCTGCGGGGTGTGTGTGTGGGGTGGGGGTGAGGTCAGTTTCAGGCTGAATGTTTTGCGACATTTTAGCCAAAGTGAAGAGATTCAGTTTTTTTCCAAGAAAAATCAATTGTTTTGCCAATTTAAAAAAAAAATTGATGCCTTTATTTGAACATCTTTAGCACCCTGATGTTTTGGAGCAGAGCCTTGAAATTTGGCAGACTGATGGCCTTTGTGTGGGATGTGCCTTATGGTCTCCCTGTGAAACTTTGCACAGACGCAGCCCACTTATAAGCCTTGCACAGGTTCAGCGGAGACTTCTTCCATATTATCAGCTTACATCTTTGAAGACTCTGTCCTCACTGATGCATGCTCCATCTTCTCACAGCACCTTGTGCAACTGAGTACAGGGGAACTGACAGCCTGCACGGGCCTCCACGTGCTGTGAGGTGTGCATGCGGGGGAGGTGGCTCCATGCTCCTGGAAGGGGCAAGGCCTTGGGTGGAAGAGGCAAGGCCAGAGGCAGTCAATCCTCCATGCCATCCAGAGTGCGTTACAGTCTCCACCCCCAGCCCTCAGAGATGCACAGAATGCACTGTGTGGCACTCTGGTGGTGATTTAAAGGGCCCAGGGCAATTAACCCCTTCCCCTCACCCGCATTGGCAGGCCTGACTGAGCATGATTCAGTCAAAGGCTACAATGGCTCAGCAGAGCTTTCCTGGACATTTCTGCTCCCAGCAGATCCAGGCCAGGGTGAGGCCAGACAGTGAAACTGAGCGCGTGGAGACTGTCTCGTCTATGCTCTGAGTGAACTTCCCCGGCCTAGCACCCAGTCAGCCTATACACCTTTACCAACTTTAATATTCCACATGGAGGACTGACTGCCTCCGGCCCCACCTCTTCCACCCAAGGCCCTGCCCCTTCCAAGGTCCTGTGGAAAACATAGTGTGTGAGTGTGTCATCAAAGACTGTAGCATGATGGCGAGGCTCAAGGGGACTGAATTAACGTTGACGGGCCGTCTTAATTCTGGCACTTCTTAATTTTGCAGGCTTGACTTTGCAACTGTAAGTGTTCGTTTAACACATTTTTCTTTGTGTGTCATCCATTCTATGAAGCAGGGGTCTCCAACCCTTTTAAGCACAAGGTCATTTTTTAAATGTAAGTCAATCCAGGGGCAACCTCAAATTCCTTGCTCCTCTTTCTTCCCTGCACCTTCTTCAGCCCCCTGCCCCATCCCACTCCTTCTCTGAGGCCCTGCTCTGCTCACTCTGTGAAGATGGAAAACAAGGGGACGGGGACAAGTTGACATCAGTGCCTCCTCTTCTACCTCCCCTACCTTGCACAGCAAGCAAGAGGCTCCTAGCGGGCAGCAGAGGGCAGGAGCAGCATGGCAGCAGGAGGCAGGCCAAGCATTGTACCACTGTTTGAAAAACCAGTCAGGATCACTTGCTAGAAGCTCAGGATCCATCGGCTGGTGACCACTGCTGTAAAGCAATTGAACAAACCTAGGGAAGGGATCCTGCTCTCTGCATCACTCTCCAAGTGTTCATGGTCATTGAGACAGAATGGTGTTGAACTCAGGCAGAACCTGATTGGTTGGAGCCTATTGAATTCCATAGGCTTTTCCCAGAAGGGCTGGGGTTGGCCGATCCATGATCTGTGTGAGACTGGTTCCCAGAAATTAATGAACAAATCACAGAGTGTGTGATACAACACAGAATAGAAGGCACACGTGGCATCTGTTTTAGCATGTGTACATAAGCGGATTCATAATTATAATCATCAATATTTTGGATGTGTTGTGTACCCACCCCCATATGCGAATCTGATCGCTCTGTGTAATTTGATTGCATGCCCATAAAGTAACCTCAATGACTAGTTCAGAATCAATCTGAGTTCTTGGGATAAGGTCTCAGAAGCCACCCCAACATACTCTTAAATGGATGAGGTGTCAGAGCGTAGACGCCAACTCCGTGGTTGCTCCGAGGTTGGTGCTGAAAAGCAGATGGGTGCTGAACACCCACCGGCAAGCTCCTATCAGCTCTCCCTCTTCCCCCTGTACCTTTGCTCACCTGCAGGCCCCATGGGTCAGCACCTCCTCTTCCCTTCCACACCTCCCTCCCAGCACAATCAGCTGTTTTGTGGTGTTTGGAAGGCTCTGGAGGGGGGAGCAGAACTGGGCAGGAAAAGGTAGGATGGAGGTGGGGCCTCAAGCAAAGCTGGGGGTCGAACACCCCCAGCATTCATGAAAGTTGGCACCTGTGTCTCAGAGGCTACCGCAACAACGCTAGCACCGAAGAAAAATACAACGCACGGGAGCTGGATGGTGAATCAGTTTAGCCGCCCCTGCCAATTGTTCCTCATTTTGATGCATCATACATTTGAGTCCATAGAGGAAAATCTTTTGGGGGTATGTTTGTTGCTTTGCAGACAGTGCCTCGTTTAATTCTTTAGATTTTGAATACGGCGTAGAGTTTGTGAACATTTTGTAACTTTGCCTGAGGAAAAAATGAGTGTCAATGAGAGCGTTTCTCCTGTTGGCCTCCCTCAATGGTGGTGCCACAGAAATTAGAGTCCAGTTGTGCTATCCTCATAGCTGGATTTGTGTATCTTAAGTTGACTTTCTCTCCAGGTATAGACCTGGCCTAAGCTCCAGAGGTCCCAGGCTCAATTTCCCCACGCAGATGACTGGAGTCTGCTGGAGATTCACCAGGCTCTGTGTTGTGATAGGAATAGCCAATAGTTCCAATCCTAGGAAAAACTGATGCTGAAAATCAATCTCTCTTTTGTACATCTTGTTAGTCTTTAAAGTGCTACATAGTCCTGTATTTTGTTTCAGCTACACCAGACTAACATGGCTACATTTCTATCACTCTTTTGTACAAGGGTACTGCAGCTTTTCTCTTTCTTTTCACTAATTTATTTACATCAGGTTTTTGCCTCCCAAAAGGCAGTGTCTACAGCTCATGAACCTAATCTTAAGACTATGCATTGGGATTTCTAGCCTGGCCTTTGTGCAGCTGTTGCAAAACCAACTTTATTGTCCATACAAAATGAACCATGTGAGGACGAACTCTCATTAGTCTAAAGGCAAATTATCCAATCAGCCTGATTAATCTGGTTTTCTAGGACGGGCCAAATGCATCCACTTCCATCACTTCTAAGAATTTTTTATTTAGCGTCGTGATTATTCTCTTCTTTCTTCCATGATCAAACACATTTTGGGTTTACCTATGGGGAAATTATTTCTCCCATCAAGTCGTTCATGAAGGGAGGGTGTGAGGGGGAATTGTAATGCTTCCTTGCAGTAAGTAAGTTTTCAAGGCCAAGGAAACACACCTTTTCACCCCCCTTCTCTGTGTTTTACAAGGCACGGGAGCTGAATGGTGTATCAGATTAGCCATCCCTGCCAGTCATTCCTCATTTTGATACATTTCAGTTCATATCGGAAAATCTTTTGGAGGTATGTTTGTTGCATTGCAGACAGTGCCTCATTTAATTCTTTAGATTTTGAATACAGCTTAGAGTTTGTGACTGTTTTAGAACTTTAACTGGTGCTCACTGTTAAGAGCCAACAAAGACTTTCCTTCAGGCAATTTAGTAATGGGGCGAGAGGGGAGGGGGAATCTAAGCTGTTTTTTGCCCGGTTGTGGATAAATGCTTTACGTGCATGTATTAGGTAAGGAATTGTTATGGGTGACCATTGCACAGAGCTTCAGAGAACATGGGCTCATTGTGTTTAGTACTGTCAAAGGAATTTGGCCTCTAAGAGCCAGATCCTCAACATCCATAACTCAGTATAGATCACTTAATGACATTGGAGTTCAGGTTATTCATGTCATCTGGGGATCTGACACTGAAATCCATATATATGATAGGCCAGAGTGTCTCAACCTTTTTTTTTTTTATAAAGTACTCTTTTTAAAAAATTATAAGTACCACCAGTACCTACAGTTTTCAGACACACAACATTTTTTCCTACCATTGCAACACATTTAACAACTTAATCGTAGCCGGGTGGGCGATGAAATTTTTGGGTATAAAAAGTACAAAAATAACAAAGTGCTATAAAACTTAAAACAAAAATTCAGTTTTCTCCAAATGACAGTGGTGTTAATGTACCCCCCAGACTTCTCTCGAGTACCCCTGAGGATACTCATAGCACTGATTGAGAAACACTGTGCTCAGCTGTCCAAATGAGTTCTGTCTTCACAGGATACTAACTTTCTTACTGTCTGTTTCCTTCTTGCTCCACCCCCTTCATCCAGCTCTTCCTTATGCGCTTACTCCTAACCTGCTCCATTGCCCAAAGTGTCTTTCAATTGACTTGACTGGACCTTGGATCAAGCTCAGAGGATTTGGGTCTTTTTTGCAGCCTTCAAATACTGCAGTGCTCATAGAATAATAATGCACTTGGTTCTGGAAGGTGGCTTGCATTAACAAAAAGCAAACAGATTGATCAAAAGTACACAAAAGTACATGAATGGCTGTACTACTGAACATAAGGCTTACAGGGCCTGTGCGTCCTCTGGTTTAATTCTATTGACTTCAGTGGAGGTGATCTTGATTTAGTGAAATGAGTTCAGAAATAGGACCATGTACATGAGAAACATTACTGGAAGTAGTTTGGAGGTAAACATATCAAGCAATCTGTATAAAAGTATCAGTAGCAAGGTTAGTTCTTATTATGGTACCTTCACAGTAATTTTAAAAAGGGAGATTATGGAATTTCATGAGGTATATAATTCAAGGCAAAATTTTTCTATTGTATTTTCTTCAACTCATTCAGTCAAATTCCATTTCCCATGAAGTCCCAGGTTTCACCTTTACTCCAAATCCCAAAGTTATAGAGCTCTACATTTCTTAAATCAGTTTAAACATTACTTGATGCCATGTTTTTTTCTATCCCAGAGAGAAAACATGTCTGGTTATAATGCCATTAATGTTTAAAACATTAATCACAAGTTTTGCCTGAAAAGATGTTTAAAATTGCATGTAAATATTATAGGGGAGGAAATTTATATTGAAGCACATCATTATTTTGGAATTACAAGAAGACTATACAAATAAATATTCAGCTTGTAATAAAGCCTCTTTAATATTTGATGAACATTTTCACAACCAAAGTAGGGCTTAGTAATCTCTACACAGGGCAGGGACTAAATATAGCCACATTGGAATGAGGTTTATATTTTTAAAGAAAACTCATTTATTAAAACCCAAATGATGCACGGAGTCTGCAGTCTTTAACAAAAACAGTTACTGTGCCAATGGGACCGGGGCGCTCCATACCTTGTATGTCCACTATTTTCTTACGTCTCTCCCTCCAATTTCCCTCCCTCCTTATGGTCTGCACACAATGCTCACCATGAGTCAGGTCTATTTAAATGGCAAACTTTTAGAGGTAAGAACTGGCCTTTATTTTATACCTATGTAGTGCCTGGTACAATGAGACTTCAATCTTGATTGGACATTAGGCATGTGAAACAATGGAAGACCATTTGTCTGTGGCCCTTTTAAATATGCTGCTTAAGATCTTGGCAGGATCTAAGGACGTGACCCAGGAAGTGAATACTGTGTACAGATGTGGTCTCGTCACCGCAAAAAAGATATTTTGGCCTTGGAAAGGGTTCAGAAAAGGGCAACAAAAATTATTAGGGGTTGGAACGGGTCCCATATGAGGAGAGGTTAAAGCGACTGGGACTTTTCAGTTTAGAAAAGAGGAGACTGAGGGGGGATATGATAGAGATATATAAAATCATGAGTGGTGTGGAGAGGACCGATAAAGAAAAGTTATTTATTAGTTCCCTAAATAGAAGAACTAGAGGACACCAAATGAAATTAATGGGTAGCAGGTTTAAAACTAATAAAAGAAAGTTCTTCTTCACACAGCGTGTAGTCAACTTGTGGAACTCCTTGCCAGAGGAGGCTGTGAAGGCTAGGACTATAATAGAGTTTAAAGAGAAGCTAGATAATTTCATGGAGGTTAGGTCCATAAAAGGCTGTTATCCAGGGGATAAAATGGTGTCCTTGGCCTCTGTTTGTCAGAGGCTGGAGAGAGATGGTAGGAGACAAATTGCTTGATCATTGTCTTCGGTCCATCCTCTCTGGGGCACCTGGTGCTGGCCACTGTCAGCAGACAGGATACTGGGCTAGAAGGACCTTTGGTCTGACCCAGTACGGCCGTTCTTATGTTCTTATGATCTGAGCACACCGGATAGGGTGACTTATCTTTTCTCTTATGGAAGAATGTATCGTTCTCTTGGTGAAAGCGGGAATACAAAGTATAGGCCCTCAATATCTCTAATGACATGCTCCCTCGAAACCAACTTTTAAAAACAACGAGTAGTCCTGTGGCACCTTAGGGTGTGTCTAGACTACAGGGTTTTTTAGAAAAAAGTGGCCTTTTTTCGAAAAAAAACCCTGTACCCGTGTCTAGACTACCGCTGCGTTCTGTCAACAGTAAATCGAAAGAATGCGGCAGTTTTGTTGACAGTGGTAAACCTCATTCTATGAGGAATAATGCTTTTTTCGAAAGTCATCTTTCGAAAAAAGGCGCTATTGCATGAAAACAGGGCTTTTTCGAAAGAGCGCCTAGACTCTCTTTCAAAAAAGCGAGCTGCTTTTTTGAAAAATCTTGTTGTCTAGATGCTCTTTTTCAAAAGAGGCTTGCGGTCTAGACGTAGTCTCAGAGATTAACATTATATATATATATATATGGAGTCTCATAGCCCCTCCCTCTGCCCTGCGTTCCTCCTCTCTCAAAGCTCCGGCTCCATTTGGGGGAACAAACAAAGAACATATCATTGGAATGCTCCTGTCTTGCCCTGCTAGGAACACAGTGTCAGGCAGAGCCCTGGAGAGATTGCTGTGCTGCTTTGACATGCCTCAGCACAGGAGCCAGCTCTGCCTTCCCACAACACTGCACTGTGGGATGCTCACCCACACTGCTTTGCTCTATCTGTTGACAGGGAGCTAGCAGTGTGGCCATGAAATGTTGACAATGGCAGGCAGAAAAAACGGTTTGATCGGTTTTCACTTTTGGCGACTTTTGCATGTCGGCAGCACTTTTGTCACCAAACCTTCCCAGTATAGACAGTAGCCTAATGGTACATCTACCCTGTAGCTGGGAGATATAATATCTGTTCTGAGGAGATATACTAGTACTGTCTTTGATTGAGCTGGGGTGTTTAACAATAGGACTATGTGATCGGGGCTGGCTTGTGCAAAACCGCGTCTAGATTGGCACGGATGCTTTTCCGCAAAAAGTGCTTTTGCGGAAAAGCGTCCTGCCAATCTAGACTCTCTCTTCCGCAAATGCTTTTAACGGAAGAAACTTTTCTGTTAAAAGCATTTGCGGAAAATCATGCCAGTCTAGATGTAGCCCAGGGGAAAGAGGGTGTGGGGGAGGGGAGAGGAGGAAGGGGGAGAGCAGGGAAAAAGGGAAAAGGCAGGAAGTGGAAGACGGGGAATAGCTCTCCCCTCTCTCCCTCCCTCCCTACCTCCCTCCTGCAGATGGTGAAGGGGATATGGTGCCCACCTCTTGTGCCCTCAATTAAAGAAGATTCTGACAAATTGGAGAGGGCTCAGAGAAGAGACAGGAGGATGATAAAAGCATTAGAAAACATGTCTCATAGTGAGAGACTCTAGGACCGGGGTGGGGAACCTTTTTTGAGTCAGGGACTGCTGACCCACAGAAAAATCAGTCAGGGCCCGCACACAAGTGAGAAGCGGAAAAAAGACCCTCATTGTGGCCCCTGAATGAGAAGGAAAAAGACGCTCCCCACATTCCCCTCACACACCAGAGCTTGCGGGGGGGCAGCGTAATAGATTTTGTGTGCTCCATTCCCATAGGGAGGCAGCAGGGGGACTGGAGCTCCAGCACAGGCTCCCCAATATTGGGGGGGGGGAGGCCCTGAGTCTTGGGGGCTGGATCCAGGCTGAAGACTGCATCCAGACCCCAGGCCTGAGGGTCACCACCCCTGCTCTAGGAGGTCCGTCTGTTTAACCTAACCAAGAGAAGGTTATGGAGTGACTTGATTGAAGTTCATAAATTCTTATGTGAGGTATAAAGAATGTGTAATGCGCTCTTCAGCCTAGTAGACAAGAAGATCCAATGGCCTGAAATGGAACCTGCACAAATTCAAACAGGAAATGATACACATTTTTATGCAAATGAAGCTGGGGGGATTTAAATCCCCGCTTCATTTGCAATTGCGATGTGTCTAATTTGCATCCCTTTTACGGAAAAGGGATGCAGTCTAGACACAGCCAAAATGTAAACAGTGAGGGTCAATTAGCAATGAGGGTAGTGAGTAATTAACACTGAGGGTAATTACAGTGTAACCCAGAATTATGGTGGATATCCTGTTACTGTGACCTTTCAAATCAGGACTGGATTTTTGTTTTCTAAAAGATGTTTTGTGGTTCAAACAGGGATTAATTCGGGCAGGTTTCAAACCTGTGTTATGCAGGTCAGACTAGATGATCACAGTGGTCCCATCTGGTCTTGTAATCTATGAATATATAAACCAATAAGGACCTACAGAAATGAAATAAAGTTCCACAGAAATTATGCTGCGAACCTTTGGGATTTGGTAGGGTCTGAGAACGATCACAGAACTATTAAACTCCTGTTTGGCATTACAATGCATACAAACGCAGTACATTTCCATGTGGTGCTTTTAAAAGTTTCTAAAATGGATGACACCTTGATTAAATTCCAGAGTGCTCTTTTGTAAATCAGTAGCTAAGTCTCCGAGGGGGGAAGGCAGGCACAGATGATGGAAATGAATGTACCCATTCTCCTTGGCCATCTATTTAAAATGCAGAGGAAGCGCCTGGATATACCCTTTCCTTCAAGACAAACTGACCCTCCCTGCACCTTCTGATTTTCACATGCACATCACCTAGTCAGAGACACAAGAACTGCTAGGGAATATAGGGCCTGATCCAAAGCCCATGGAAGCCAATGGGAGTCTTTTCATTGATTTAAATGGTCCTTGAATCAGACCACACTGCGCAGCTGCCAGATCAATATAGCCTGGCAAGGAGCAAGCACAGTGATTGTCTCGGTGATTAGAGGTGCCTTTGAATACTCCGCAGCGAGTGGGCGAGAGCCTGTCAGGCTGTCTTTAACCTTTACTCCCCAGACACCTGGGGATGAAGACTGGCAGGGAAGCTAACCAGCATCTGTGGAATGGGTCTGTGCTTGAAGACGATGAAAGGGGGAGGGGAGTGAGATATCTAACTCAGTTTCTGCCAAAAGAAATTAAGCAACAGCCATTAAACAGCTCAACTCGGAAGCAAGTTGAGCCACATCTTCTGCTTCCGTATTAGCTGTAATTGTCCCCTCCTCTGCCATTAGGAAGACAGCAAGAAAGTTGTTGGGGGGAACGGCCATCATGACCCCGGTGTTAAAACCCTACTGGAGGGTGCTTTTTAGTCAGAAAGTCTCTTAACTCTTGAAAACCTCCAAGGAGCTGTATTTGCAGGGGAGATTTTTTTTTCCTTCCACTGCTGTGGTATCTTTTTTTAGTGCACATCGGCAACGTTTATGCTGCTTCCGGAACACAGAGCTATCCCCTCCCCCCCACATACACCTTGCCCTGGGACCTGTGGTGGCTGTCGGCCCCGCGGCCTGGGGCCTCTCAGGGTATGTCTCTGTGGCAAGTAGCCACTTGTGGATGTGAGTCTCACACCCTTGGTTTATGGAGTAGCGCCCATGCTAGAGTGCTAAAAATAACCACATAGACGTTTGGGCATAAGCTGGAGCCTCTGCTCTGGAGACCACCCTCTGCCCTAGCAGCGGAAAATCTTCTTTACTAATAACACCGCATGAGAGGCGGAGAAACCCACTTGCCGTATTTAGGCAGCTGCTGGAAGAGAGAAAAACGACATTCTGCCACTTCGCATATAGCGCCACCGACGTTCAGTGCGCCACAAGATCAAACGTTAATTTGGGAAGTGGTTTTAATTTCCGTGAGTGACCTCGAAGGCTCTGAGCCAACACTCCCAGCTGCTACTGATGCTGCTCCTTTATCGTTCCTGGAGACCAAACGCTGAACAAATCATCTGGTTTCAAAACGATACCCCTTCCCAAGCCACCTCTCCGTAGCAAACCTCAAAAACAGTGTGCTTGGAACAACCGTACAGCTCTCCCATCTGCCAAGTGGAGTAGCTTATAATACATCAAGTGGGGACAGAGATGGTCTTGCAGTTGCCTGCAGAATGAGAGATTAACCAAGCCCAGCTTCATCAAACTCACATAAGTGCGTTATTTCTTGTGGACGGAGGCTTATCTCCAGTCAACATGTGTCTCTATTCCCAGCCATTTTCTAGGCAGCTTCCGTACTAGGAATTATTTTGGAGACCTTCCATGGCCTGTGTTATACAGGCGGGCACATGGCTTCCTTGACAGCTCTGAATCTTTCTTTCCTTTCAGATCCTGGTCTTCTCAGTCCTCTGTTTCAGGCAGCAAGATTTGAAGAGCTTACTTGCCCTTTGCACACCTCCCCCGTTGTTCCTTCAGAAGGCCCAGAATAGTCACTTCTTTCATCCCCAGCTCTCATAGCGAAAAGTTCCATTCTGATTTTATACAGAGAGAGACTGTGTGACTTTGGGTCAATGAGGCAGTGGTTGAGCCAGGAATAGAGTCCAGGTCTCTGAGGCCAGCGTCCTTTCCATTGAATCCCTGGCTGCCTTAATAAAGCGTTTCCTCTGTCTGTCACTCTAGTGCAATTCATCATGTCCTCCCAACCTTTCCCCTCCCCCCTGTTTAGTTCTGAGGTTGTTCACATGGTACAGAGGGGTCCCTCATCAGGGCCTGGTAATTTTCAATGTTATCCTGCATCCTCCTGGTGAAGCAGAGTAACGGACATATGTTTAGTGAAATCCGAACTACGTTTTAGAGTGCCACGTGAGTAAGGTGCAAAGCATCCTTATTAGGGATTTATGTCCTGTTCCTCTCCCACTCCACATGACAGAGAACCTGGCAGGTTTGTCAGCTCTTACTCACCATCACCTCTCACCTAAGCAAATGGGGGAAGGAAGGGAAACGAAGGAAGACACAGTCTTAATGGAGTGACAAAGCAAGCACAGACTGCCCGAAACATGCTGGCGATTCCGTGCTTTGTAGCACACACCCTTGACATTTGAATTCTGCCTCCCCACCCCCTAACTGCTTACAACGAACTCAGACATATCATAGAGAAGGCTCCTATCCATCGCAGAGGTAAAACCCACAAGGGATAAACTCCCTGCAGGGCTTAAAAGGAGAACATCATCGCCGACCAGATGTGAACAAAATGCAAGTGCTCTGTTAGCCCTCCCTTTCCCCTTCCTGCGTTGTTTTAGATCCTGTTAGATACATGGTTAGATTGGGTGAGGTTTCCAGTTCTGTGTGAATCCAGTGTTCTCCTGTAATTCTGACTGGAGAAAAAGCAGGAAGTGCATTGGTGCAGGTGAGATGCCCATTGAGAAAGTGAATTGTAACAGGTTATAGTGATGGCTATGCACACTGGGAGGGGAAAGGCATTCCATGCACAAGGAGTGTGCAGTGGCTACTTACCAACATCTGAGGTAGATGGTCACAGGAACGGGTGAGACCTTGGGTAGTGCACAGACCTTAAGAGGAAATTTGCAGGTTGTATGATCTAAACATTGGCCTGTGAAAAATGGATTCAGTAGGGCCTGTCAGAATAGCCATTTCAATGCACCGTCAGTGACCATTGTAATGTATTTTCTATGAATGATGGAAACAAAACAGGCATCGCATAACACCTTCCATACCGAGCATGTTCCCATTTCAGTCCCGGCATGTTCCCATTTCATGCACGCATTATGAATACTCTTCATCTGCGAAGAACAAAGAGAAACAAACCACTCGGGATGGAAGGGAGGGCAGTGAATCAGGGAGCTTTAAACCCGACAGCAAAATACTCGCTTACAGTTATGCAAACATTTACAATATCCTTCCGCGATATAAACTCTTAACGAACCAGCATTGCAGGAGCAAAGTGTGCTCTGGGATAATTACGAAAGGATTTTGGCATTATTCAGACAGGTTGCTCAGTTTTGTGTTTGTGCCATCGGCAGAACATCGAACACGGGACTGAAAAGTTCACAGCTCTTACCATGGATTTGAACACCTCAAGCAAACAAAACCTCGAAGCAAAGGGCAGCCAATCTGTGGCTATACTGGACCTCACAGCTGTCCTTCAACAGAACACCATGACAATGCAGTTTTGTGGCAACTGTTGGAGAAGACTTAGAATGAGGGTGGGCAATACATTTTGATGAGGGGCCACTCCAAGTTTTTGGTAAATGGTCAAGGGCTGCACTTTTCTACAAAAGAGGTGCATGGTCTGGGATGGAAATTGGGTGCAGAAGGGAGCTCAGAGTAGGAGTTTGTGGTGTAGGAGAAGATGTGGGGTCTGAGAGGAAGTTTGGGTGAAGGAGGGGGTTGTGACCTGGGGCAGGAGATAGGGGTGCAGGGTTCAGGAGGGGGAATGGGTGCAGGAAAGAATTCTGGCCTGGGGGAGGGATGTAGGAGGGAGTGTAGCGTCTGGGAGGGAGATGCAACTTGGGGTAGTGGGGATGAGGGGTGCAGAGGGCTCGAGTAGCGACCTGCAATAGGGCACTGTGGTGCAGGAGAGAGTGTTTGGTCAGGGAGGGAACTGTGAGCTAGGGAAGGGGGAGTGCAGAGGGTTTGGGTGGTGACCTGGGGCAGAGTTGGGGTGCTGGAGGGGCTGATGTGCCAGGTGCAGAGTCTGTCCAGGAGGTGCTTACCTAGGTGGCTCCCAGCCAGCAGCCCAGTGGGACACTCACGCAGGGTCCCTGCCTGCCACAGCCCCAGGCTCAAAGCGGCTGGTTGCTCCAAGTAGCTCTCTGTACCGCACACTGTGCTGCCCTTGCCCATGCCCCCACCACAACCTCTCAGTTCCCATTGGCCAGTTTCCAGCCAATAGGAGCTGAAAGATAATGCTGGGAGTGGGGGTAGCATGTGAAGCTTCCCTCCTCCCACAGAACGCAGCATAAAGAGCCATATGGAGCAGCCAGTAGCTTTGAGCAGCCTAAGGGGCCTGGAGGGATGGGCTGTGGACTGGACTGAAAGGCTTGGCAGTCCACAACCAGCCCACGGGCCATATCTTCCCCACCCGTGACTTAGAAGAAGGTTTTTAAACATCAGAGGCATGACGTTCTGGAAGAGCTTCCCCGTGGGAGCTGTTTGGGCAAGCAAATGAATTAGTTTGAAGGTAGATCTTGATATATATGAGTAGGTGTAATGGGAGCACAGAAGCCTCTATGCAAGGCAGGCTGGAGTTAATGGCTTGATGAGGGCCCCCATTGCCGAAATTCAGACACCTGGAGCAGGGAGGGGCTTAAAGCGAAGAGTCCTGTGAGTCGGAGAAGAGCAATCACATGGAGCACCTGTAGCGCTCTCAATGCGGAGGGAAGGCTGCTTTGGGCTAGCGACTGGTTCCTAGCAGACCACTGCAGGCACAGGAACTCGGGTCGCATGGAGCGTTACCACACCTTCAGGTTTCACTGAAGGGCTACATCTAGACTGGCATGATTTTCCGCAAATGCTTTTAACGGAAAAGTTTTCCGTTAAAAGTGTTTTTGGAAAAGAGCGTCTAAATTGGCACAGACGCTTTTCCGCAAAAGCACTTTTTGTGGAAAAGCGTCCGTGTCCAATCTAGATGCAGTTTTCCGCAAAAAAGCCCCGATCGCCATTTTCACGATCGGGGCTTTTTTGCGCAAAACAAATCTCAGCTGTCTACACTGGCCCTTTTGCGCAAAAGTTTTGCGCAAAAGGGACTTTTGCCCGAACGGGAGCAGCATAGTATTTCTGCAAAAAGCACTGATTTCTTACAGCAGGAAGTCAGTGCTTTTGCGGAAATTCAAGCGGCCAGTGTAGACAGCTGGCAAGTTTTTCCGGAAAAGCAGCTGATTTTCCGGAAAAACTGGCCAGTCTAGACACAGCCAAGGAGCAGTTTGCTGGTGATGGTGCTGATGCTGTCAGAAGGAAGTGACCATTTTCTGATTCAGGAGAATCCTGCAGCCGTCTGTGCTGTGCCCTTGTGGTGTGCGGGGGGAGATGCAGTCGCATGGCTTTTGAACACCCCTAGACCTGAAATAATGGACTAATCAGATCAAAGGAGCATTGCTGTCCATCACAGCAGCAGTGGTGGGCGGCAGGTTGAAGCTCACACGGTCACGATCTCTCTCTCTTTTGGGCATCAGCTGGCAGTTAGCAAATTTGCTACTTTATGCAGCGTGTGTAGCAAGCGGCCATTTCCGAACGTTACACAAAGCAATATCAGACTTTGTCACACACTTTGCTGGTGGTTCAGCGGGGGAATTTACAATCAGATTTGAGTTAACTGGGGGATGCTGGTAGGAGCAATAATTCAAAGAATCTGAGTTCCCCGGTTCCTGTGGAAACAGATCCCATAATTTCTGACTGCCGCCTCTCAAGCAGAAACTACAGCCACATGGGAACCATTAACTCAGCCTTTGCAGCCCACAGTTTTCCTGCAAAGAGCTTTGGGACAGAAAATGTTTCACCTGGTCATTTCAGCCTGGTTGGCTTGAAAAATGGCTCTGGCTACACTACAGGAGCATGTTCTTTGCGCGGCCTGTTGCAAAACAATGGAGAAAAGTTTAGGGAGTATGAAAAAAAAATCACCGTTCCACACAGGAGTGTTGCCAGGCGTGGTTGTACACCCATTCACGTGCTTCGGTCAGATTGTGTACCCTCTGCCAGAACTGTGTCACAGCCGTTGTTTGGGTCCGTCCAGTTCTTTGGTCATTGGAGGCCACACGAATCGTGATGAATTGCTCTGGCACAGCGGTGACTGCAGGGGAGAGACACAAGGGGGTACCAGCCACATGACTGCTCTCCCCCATAACTCCCCTCTGTGCCACCCCTACCCTGACTCTTCCTGCCCCACCCTACCCCCATTCCACCCCTGGCCCCCCTCTTTCTGACCCTGCTCTGTCCCATGCCAGACTCCACCTCTTCCCCCAAGTCCCCACTCCCTAGAGATGTGGCCTGAGGGAGTGGCTGGGTGCCTGGCACTCCCAGCAAGAGTAGGCCCCCGCCCCTGCACTCACTGGTGGGTGAAGTGAAGCGACCCAGCCCCAGCTTGCTCTGCTCCCCCAGTTCCCAGTTGTGTTACTCCAGTTCTGCCACCAGTGAGTGTAGGGGGCAGTGCCAGCCCTCCTCCCAAACCCCTCCCCCGAGCAAAGTGCCTCGGGAGACTAGTAGGGGACCTGGCTCTGGCAGCACCGCTGCCCTCACCGGTGACAGCAGGGAGAAGTAGAACGACCTGGTCCCAGCTAACATTGCCGGCTCCCGATGGCATCACTCTGCTTCTCTTTAAACGCCTTCCTGCCTGACTTCAGCATGTGAGGAGCACAAAAGATGCTCCAGGATGCCTTTGACACCACATTGTCTCTGTCCCTACCCCCAGTCAGAAGAATGAAACAACAGACTCTTCCCAAGTAAGATTTTCACCTGAAGGGCTGCAGCATTAACTAGTTTCTTTCTTTCTTTCTTTCTTTCTTTCTTTCTTTCTTTCTTTCTTTCTTTCTTTCTTTCTTTCTTTCTTTTCCTTCCTTCCTTCTTTCCTTCCTTCCTTTCTTTCCTCCCTCCCTCCCTCCCTCCCTCCCTCCCAGTCACTGATATTCAGTTCTAAGGTGCAGCTTTTTTATGAGAATTTGTTTTTAAGTAACAAAGGAGACATCTGCCCTACTACGCAAATCAGGCACCTTTAAGGCGTAATCAATTACAAATGAGAAGCAGTAAGTTCCACGGCCATAACACTCAGCAAACGCGGAACCCATTATCTGGCATTGGCTGCCCATTCAGACATATGCTTCTTGTCCAGAGGACCGTTGATTTGCCTAGTGAGCCTCAGAATTCTGGGCAAGCCTGAGATGCAGCGTTTGCTCTTAGACTGATGAGTCAGGGTCCGCCAGCCTTGTGCTTACATATGATAACAGCCTGTTTGTAAAATCCCAAACGCCATCATTAGCAAAGCTTTGCACTGCTCTGCACTTCTGCCTGTCTTTTACAGTGGAAGGCATAAGATCATAAGAATGGCCATACTGGGTCAGACCAAAGGTCCATCTAGCCCAGTATCCTGTCTGCCAACAGTGGACAGTGCCAGGTGCCCCAGAGGGGGTGGACTAAAGACAATGATCAAGCGATGTGTCTCCTACCATCCTTCTCCAGCCGCTGACAAACAGAGGCCAGGGGCACCATTCCTTACCCCCTGGCTAATAGCCTTTTATGGACCTAACTTCCTTGAATTTATCTCACTCTTTTTTAAAACTCTGTTATAGTCCTAGCCTTCACAACCTCCTCTGGCAAGGAGTTCCGCAGATTGACTGTGCGCTGTGTGAAGAAGAACTTTCTTTTATTAGTTTTAAACCTGCTACACATTAAGGCACTGTTTGAAATGATGTAGTAGGGCTTCACTGGATTCAATCTACCCCTTCTCTTCTGTCCTCGCTCTGGAGAGGGAGAAATCCAAAACTCTGATGGAGGCTCAGGTTATTGTGCCTGGACAACTGCAGCCTTCGCTCTGGAGAGGGAGAAAACCAGGGTACCTGGAATAGTCACTGTAGAGCAGCCAAGCCTTGAGTGTTCTCACTGTGTCGCCTCCCCCAGCTTTGCCTGCAATAATTACACCCTTTCATCAGCAAGCTAGCTCCTCTGTCACAGCTGCTTGTTCTCACCTTTCAATGCATATGCCGGATTAGCCCCAATAAACTCAGTGGCACTGCTTCTGGGAGAGAAATTCCCCATGTATAATCACAGGAGGACTAGCAAGATCAGGGCTCACGGCACCACTCATGAGCAAGTGAGGCAGAGTCTGTCCAGAGTACACACTTGACCACCATGTTACACAACCATCTCTGGATAGGGGAGGGTACAGGGTCAGTGGAAAAGAAAATACCAGTAGATTTAATATCCCATTATATGGTGGTATTATTTCCTTTGAAATGTCAGGAGACCATCTGAAAAGCCAAGTCCAGGACATTACAAAATAAGCCTCGCTGCTTTTAGTTGCTATTGTAACAACCTCACAATAGTGCTTCCTCTGCATGCACATTGTAGGTGTGGGGATGCAGGTGGGGAGAGAGAATGCCTTACTTATCAGGTTTTGGCTAGCTTTCACATTATTTCATCACGGTTCCTGCAAATATGAACTTACGGATAAAACACAGGAGCAGGAATTGGAACTTTTGGGTTCTCTTCATAGGTCTCTGACATCGGCTATGTCTACACTGTGGGGTATTATCCTCTAGAATCCCAGAAAAACCTCACCGCATTCAGGGAAAATGTTTGCTCTTCTGCTTTTTTTTGCGGAAGTGCAAACGCGCTCTTTCGGAAGCCTCGTCTTCCTCATTCCATGAGGAAGAAGGGGTCTTCTGAAAGAGGGGGATTTTCCAAAATTTGGCCCAGAGTAGACGGACCAAATTTCGGAAAAGCCTCTTCCGAAAAAAAAATCGGAAAAAGCTACGCAAAATGTGGAGAGCATTTTGTGTAACTTTTTCTGATGGAAGACAAGAAATTGTAGTTATGTTGGCGAGGGCTAGACTACAGTCTTCTTTTTCCCTTGGTATGTTGATAGAGTGGCTATGTCTAGACTGCAAGCCTCTTTCGAAAGAGCCTCTTTCGAAAGATACTTTCGAAAGAGCCTCTTTCGAAAGAGAGCGTCTAGACTGCACGTGGAATTTCGAAAAAGCAAGCCACTTTTTCGAAAGAAAGCACCCAGTGAGTCTGGATGCTCTCTTTCTAAAAAGCCTGTTTGCTTTCAAGAACGCCTTCTTTCGAAAGAGCACTTGTTCTTCCTCGTGGAATTAGGTTTACCACCGTCGAAAGAAAAGCCGCATTCTTTCGATTTAATTTCGAAAAAACGCGGCTGCAGTCTAGACGCAGGTGAAGTTTTTTCGAAAAAGGCTACTTTTTTCGAAAAAACCCCTGAGTCTGGACACAGCCAGTGGGATAAGTCTGTACCAACTTGTGAACTATAGTTTTTGGTACAACTGTCATGTTGTGCTATGTGCTGAACAAGTCTAACCTTGCCAGACATAAGTCTATTATGATGTATTCCAGGTACTGACCCCGCACAGGAAAGATGCTTGGTGCCTCCTTGAAGGTCTATCCCTGAGAAGCAAATTTGGAGCAATCTAGAGCCATCAAGTTTGATTGTCTTTCAGATGCTGACCCAAGCTCATGAGACAACTGATTTCCAACACAGCTGGTAGAACTGCAAGTTTTCAGCATAAGCACACAGTAAAAAGAGATTTTATGTCAGAGGAGGTGCTTCTCTGAGGAGTAGGATGCCAGGGACTCTAAAAGGCGTGAGTTCAGAATCTTACGACATTTGTTATTTTGCAAAGGTAAGTAACTCTAGTCATGGCTGTCCCTAGGCAAAATACGCAATTGCTTAGGGCACCTGAAAATTTGGGGCACCAAATTTTTTCATGCCTCTATGCAGCTACATGTCCTTTTATACCTAAGGATGGCCCTGTCATCGCTGCTGCCAAGTTGCTCTCTGGCCTCTCCCACTGGCTGCTCTCTTTGTGGTGGCAGGCATTCCGCCCCTCCCCCACTTGTATGTGCTCCTCTCAGCCATTAGAGGAGTTTTTTCTACCGTGGAAAACAGTAGAACGTGTTTCTACCATTAGAACGTGGCAGTTTTTTTGACCGTGGAAAACCTCGTTTTATGAGGAAGAATGCGGTTTTTCAAAAGTGCTCTTTCTAAAAAAAGGAGCTATGTCATGCAAACTGTGCTTTTTCGAAAGAGAGCATCCAGACTGCCTGGGTGCGCTCTTTCGAAAAAGCTACTTGCTTTTTCGAAAGTACTGGTTGTAGTCTAGATGCTCTCTTTCGAAAGAGGCTTGTAGTCTAGATGTAGCCTTGGGGTATGTCTACACTACCGGATAAGGTTGAATTAACATATGCAACTTCAGCTACATTAATTGCATAGCTGAAGTCAAAGTACCTTAACTCAACTTTTGGTGCTATCCACACTGAAGGAAGTTGAAGAGGGAACTTTCCTTACTCCTCATTGAAGGAGGACAACCGGCATCAACCAGAGTGTCCCTCTCAGGTTGAATTAGCGTGTCTTTACTAGACCCACTAATTTGAACCCTGGAAGATCAACAGTGGCACCTTCGCTCTTTTCTGTAGTGTAGACATACCCTGAGGGAGTATGAAGCAAAATGCAGGACAATGTAGCACTTTAAAGACTAACAAGATGGTTTATTAGATGATGAGCTTTCGTGGGCCAGACCCACTTCCTCAGATCAAATAGTGGAAGAAAGTAGTCACAACCATATATACCAAAGGATACAATTAAAAAAAATGAACAAATATGAAAAGGACAAATCACATTGCAGAACAGGAGGCGGATGCGGGGGGGGGGGGGAGGAAGGAAGGGTGTCACTAGCAAAATTCTCTGTTGTTAGGACGAAACCAGAAAATGTGTCCAATTACTTTCCATTGAACTGAGAACTAATTTGACCCATTCCTTCTCTTCTTCTCTTTCTGAGGCTTGTGACTAGGGGAAAGAGGTTTGCAGATAAGAAGTCTGATGGAAAGAGAACAATTCTCTCCCATACACGAGTGTTTTACCACATGGCTTTATTACTTTGGTGGGGATGTGTACATTCCAGTTCACTTCACCAGATGGCATGTGGAATCTGATTGTCTACTGAAGTTTGCACTTGGATGGGAGACCTCCGGGGAAAACTCAAGGACAAGCAGAAATTTTTGTTGCGAATGACGGTCTGTGCTTTTTTCTCTGAGTCGCTCTTAAAACAGTATCCAAACTTAGTGTGATAGGACAGGCAGCTGCAGAAGATATCATCTGTGGATGAGATGGAATGAACAGATGGTGAATACAGCATCCACAGCCACTAAGGTCTTAGTACATGTTTCACAAGAACAGAGGGTGCGTCTAGACTGGCATGATTTTGCGCAAAAGTGGCTGCTTTTGCGCAAAATCTTGCCTCCTGTCTACATTGGCCGTGAGTGTTTGCGCAAGAACACTGACTTTGTAATGTACAAAATCAGTGGTTCTTGCACAAATACTCCAACGCTCCCGCTCAGGGATAAGCCCTCTTGTGCAAGTATTCTTGAGCAAGAGGGCCAGTGTAGACAGCCACGTTAATTTCTTGCGCAGGAAAGCCCGATGGCTAAAATGGCCATCGGAGCTTTCTTGCGCAAGAGAGCGTCTACACTGGCACTGATGCTTTTGCACAAAAGCAAATCTTTTGCTCAAAGGCACATGCCAGTATAGACGCTCTCTTGCGCAAATACTTTTAATGGAAAAACTTTTCCATTAAAAGTATTTGCAGAAAATCATGCCAGTCTAGACGCAGCCAGAGATTTTAAGTACAATGCCCTGGCTAAATTCCAGTTGGGTATTTATATTCTGTCTAAGCTCCCCATGAAGTTACATTTGGAAATTGTACTGTCCATTTCCTGTTAGGCTATGCAATGTTGACATCTCTTCTTACACATTTCCTGATGTTTAACCTGAGTTGTGCCTGTGAATAGACAGATTTATAGATAGACATTTTGTACCAGAAGCAGAACTGAGGAAAGCAATTCTACCCCGGATGTGATTAAGTATTGTCCGGAGTAGGGATGCACTTAAATACATCCTGAAGTGGTTTCCTGAATTGTGGACTGTGGTGATCTTTGGGTTGGAAAAATCTCTCATTAGTCTCCGCACAATTAAAGTTGTGAAGCGCTTCTATTAGAATGCCCAATTTCAGCCTCTCCCTGAATTGGTTCTGGAAAATGATTTGTCTGGGAAATTGCCAGATTTACCCGAAAAGTGAAGAGGAGGAATATTTCTGCAAAGTTTAGACAACAATTTTCAATTTTTTTGTGGGAAGGATGACATATTTAATTACCCTTCATAAAGATGCACAGCTCTTGTCTTGAGGCATCCTAGGATGTGTCTAAACTACATGTCTCCTTCGACAGAGCCATGTAGATTAGGATGATTGGCAGAGGGAAATGAAGCCGCGATTTAAATATTTAAATTTAAATTTAAGGAAGCCTTTGTCGACCAGCGCAGGTATGCCCCGTGAAACCAGGTTTACCTGCGCCGGTCGACAAAGGCTTTCTCAACCACGGTGCGTCCAGACTGCCTCGATCTGCCGACAAACAGCTGATCATCGGCTGGTCAGCAGAGCGCAGCAGCCATTTAAATTTAAATGAAGCTGCAATTATTTAAATCGTGGCTTCATTTCCCTCTGCCAATCAGTCTAATCTACATGGCTCCATCGACGGAGCCATGTAGTTTAGACACACCCCTATAGTTAAGGTTTGTCTCCACAGGGAAATTTACTGACATAGCTATATCAATACAGTTTATACCACGGTAGGTAAGACGATATACTTCCGTGGATCCTTGTGTCTCACATTTGAGGATGTAGTAACAGGCTCCTCATTCTGTGATAGGGACATCTCTTTACCAACCTATGAGCCTGCTATATCAGAGGAAAACAAGTTTTCACATTTCTGTTTAAAATATATATCTAACATTATACCCAATAGCAATTACTTCCAAAAACCAAACAAACCACAGTCCCCCTGCCCTGTGGCCCATTGATAACACAGGTTTTACTATATATAGTAGATAACAGTTTTTATTACATGAGAATATTTATATGACACGCTCGGGGATTAGGGCGTTCCGGTTATCTAAAAATTCTGGTTATCTGAGGGTCCCATAAACCTAGGAAAAAACTATGGATAATAATAGTAAAACTCAGGTTTTTAATATTGGTAATTTTGTGGTGTGAGGCAGTTGGTCTCAATTTCTATTTTGAGTTAAAGAAGATTAGTACTTCTTAAATAAAAAATTAAGCCAATCATAGTAAACCAAGCCAGACCTGTGTGCCTGAAGATGTGACAGTATTGTGGCTGGGGGCAATGCAAGTTAACAAAGTTTTCTGGTTAACAGAGTGCTGGATAACAAAGGTTTCACTGTATAGGTCATCAAATGGGTTGGAAGTTAGAGTAGTTTTTGTAATTAAATATGCATTATTTTTTCCACTTGGAAATAATGTGTTTATGAGGCAGGCCATGTAAGGTTCACCATGGCCTTAATTTCATGTCTTTCTTTTAAAGGTGTTTGGGTTTTGCAAGGGATGCCCTGTTACTACTTAGCGACCTTACAGTGCTATTTACTTTCAGGGCTGTAGAGGGATATGGATAAGAGCGAACCTTCTCCATACTCAACAGTTCATGCCAAGAGTTTCCCTAAGATAGGGTTGGGAAAACCCAATGTGCTGATTCCTGCAATGCGTCAATACGATTTTTTTTCCTTAACCAGTGAATAATTCATGCTGGGCCTTTAAAAGACATCAGGCAAACAATACATCGCATGGCTATGGTGATTTTCATCAGAGGATCTCACAGCATTGTCATCAAAAACGTCCCCTCATTATGGATGCTTCGCTTCAAGGACAGGACATGCGCCGGGACACCTCGCAGGGGGTGCTCCACCGCTTTGAAATCCAAGCTCAAGGAACTGAAGCTGGGCACTTTAATAGCAAAGGGCTCTTTAATCCAGCAGACAAAGGCAGAGCGAGAGCCAATGGCTGGAAGTGGAAGCTAGACAAATCCAGACTACAAATAAGGAGCAGATTATTTTACAGCAACGGTCATTAACCCCTGGAGTTGGCGAAGATGGATTCTCTGTCACCTGAAACCTTCCCATCAAGGCTGGAGATCTTTTGAAAGCATGCACTCTTGCTCATGTACCATAGATAGACTTGATGCAGGAATCAGGGGTGAACTGCAATGGCCTGTGGCAAGCAGACAGTCACACCGGAGCATCATATGCTAGTTTTAAAATAGATGAAACGAGGACAAATGAAAGAGTGCTCTTGATGATCTCCTGAACTAAGTCCCATAACTCTCTAGAGAATCAGGTAGGTATTTTCCCCAGTAAGCTTGCCACTATCCCTCTATATTGTCACTAGTCTGTTGCTTCTAGACGCAACAACTGTGTCCCATGTGTTTTTTAAGCTGAATGGGCAGTGCCATCCTTAGGGTTTATGGGGACCTCTGCAACCCCCCATATGCCCTCTATATGACTCGTTCCTGCCCCCCTCCCATGCTCTTCCCATCTCTCCCCATTGCACTTTACCTGTTGCCAGTGCAGCACTGCCTGGGAGAGTCCATCAGGCAGGGAGTTAAGCAGAGGAGGAAGAAATGAATTTTGAGCTCTGGAAATTTACAAGTTAACAGAGGGAAAAAAAACCGCCCTAAAAAAAAGGGCTATCCTTAAACCTACATCCCAGTCAGAATGCTCCATGATATAAACATCACCCAGTCAAATGCACAGGACCATTGCCAAAGGTGATAAGTAACCAGCTGTACACCAGTGTAGATAGCAGGTCATAAGAATGGCCATACTGGGTCAAAGCAAAGGTCCATCCAATCTGCCGACAGTGGCCAGTACCAATTGCCCCAGAGGGGGGAAACACATCAGATAATCCTCACGTGATCCCTCCTCTAGCATTCCATCCTGCTTTCTTTCATCATGAATCACTTCACCTACCTCAGACAGAACAGGGTGGTATTTGAAATGTGAACTGTACGGCAAAGCCAGCCACCAAAAAGTGCCCTGCACATCTCTGCACCGTGTATTATTTATTTTATAGTCCTAAAAAAATCATCTTTAAGGGCAAAAGGGACCATTAGACCACCAAGCCCAAGTTACTTCTGTTTGAGCCCCAGTAGCCCAATCTCTATAACTATTTCTCTCTAGCTGCTTCATTTAGGAGCTTGTGCCTGGAAATTCCTAATCCATAGCTTCTGCTTGGCTTTTTTTGGTTTTGGGCAATATTAAAAAGAGAACACCTTGGCCTCTACTCACTGCTCAGTATCACCAGCCCTGCAAGTTCAAAAATCATGAATCCCACCCCAAAAGATCATTAAACTGGCTTAAAAATCAGGAGATTTTCATTTTTTTTAAGTACATTTTTTGGGTTCTTCCAAGTGGTGCTTTTTTAAAAAAGCCTTTATGATGCACTCAGCTTTTCAAGGTTTTCTCTGCACCCCTGAGAGTAAGATAAAATAAAAGCCAAGCGTTTCATTTAATCTACAGCCTACTCTTGCTGGAGCTTTCAGTAAAACCTCCAGTGTCACAAGACTTTAGCCATATAGTTGACACAATTACTGCTGGCAAGATGGCTCTAACCATAGATGTGAAACTATGTTCTGTACTGACTCACACGCTGAGAGCAATCTGGTTGCAAGAGAGCATTGGTCAATGCAAATTTGGCTTTTTAAGAATGGCAAATGAGGGGAAAAATAGAAATTCATGTTTAAACTGTTTATATGTTGTTGGTATTTTTATTTTTCCCCAGTGCAATGCTTAGCATGTAGAGTTTTTTACTTTAGATCCTTAAGCCTCCTATCTAAAGAATATGAGGATGAGAACTGGGGTAATTGCAGGATATTGCTAGAACTGCCTTCCCTTCTCACTTGAACTCCAACACTTCTAATGATCAGCCCTCCACTTTTACCTGTGGGTAATCTGAGGCATGCAGTGGTTAAGTGACTTGTTCAAGAGGACTGAGGAAGTCAGTGGCAGAGTTTAAGAAATAATGCAGGAATTCTTGCTGCTAGTTCCCCATACAAAATATGTTGCCAAACAGGAAGTCGGGCACCTACGGGACAATAGGAAGAGGTTTAAATTAGACTGACCTGAATTCCAGAATTTGGTTTTCTAGTTTTACATCCCCAAACACCCACCTAGAGAACCAGGGAGAGGAGGAGCTCATGCCTGACCTTCTAATCCAAGACAGGAGTCAATGAGAGAGCTGGCTTAGGCCAACAGCCCCTCCTCTGCAGTTGATGCAGACTGATAGGTTTGAAAACTGAAAGCAAGACCGGCGTCAGGTCCTTTCCATTAGATGTTGCTTGACGCATTCCGTGGTAAGACCCCGTCCTGAATTGCTTGTCACTTTGCCAGACTTAAGCCATTTGCACTGAGATGTCCCAATCTGGGTGTCTAATTTTGTGTGGAAAGCGTCCGCTGAAGGGGCTTAGCTGTTCCCAAGACTGAAACTGGGAGCAAACAGGCTGCTTGGCCTATGTAAAAACCAATCTTACCGCCATGTCATTGAGAAGCTGTTGTGCCTCCATGCTCTGCAGCAGGAACCTGAAATTTGACGGAGGGGTCACCCTGTGTGCCTCTTGATATTAAGCTCATCCACCCCCCTGTTTGGCCAGTTAGGAGCCCCTACACAACTCAGTTCACATAAGCTCAAAAGAGACTTGTTACTACTTGACAGTGAAATTCTCCGAGGAATGCCTCTGCATTGTGCAATCAAGATAGGAACAGGAGAGAGGCACAAGGGGAGGGGAGACAGATGAGTAGAGGATAGAAAACGTAGAGTTGCCAGGTGTCCAGTTTTCACCCAGTCAGTCTGGTATTTGTGGCCTCTGTCTGGTAAAAAAAACAGAAAATACTGGATATGTAAAATGGCCGGTATTTTCTGTTTTTCTCGGATGGAAGGCCAGTGGGGACATTCTTCCTCTGCCACATCTGGGTGTGGGAGGTGAGGGGAGCATGGGGATTTAAAGCCGCAGTGAGACTTTTTTTTTTTGCTCAACAAGTTTGATGCCCTGTGGGGTTTTTTCTTGGTTTTTTGCTCAACCAATTTTTCCCCCGCCATGTTGGGTATTTTTTGTTAACGTATCTGGCAACTAGGGGAGAGAGAGGCAGGAGCCGGGGTGTGGAGGTGGTAGCAGACATGTGGGGATGGGGCAGAAGCAGAACAGGACAGTCTGGGAGGATGTGGTAGGAAGGTCTGTAACCCCTAAAAACACTCCCTTCTGGAGCCTGGAACTGAACAAACTATTCCCAAGTAGCATTTCCCCCGGGCCAGTAACTGGCCTGTCTGGTTTTCATCCTGCCTTGGCAGTTACAAGAGAGGGGAGAAGGCACATTTTCATAAGTAAGTTGCACACATATCACAGGTCTGCAAGGAGCCCTGCCCTGTAGGGCAGGCCCTCACTATGCCAAAACTATGGCTCCTGCTCCTCTCAGCACTGGGGCCAGGGACCTGAGGCAGATGGACCGAAGGTTCACTAGCAGGGAGCAATAAGAAGCAAAGATAGGGGAGGGGAGGTGTGACGGCGTGTTGGGGTTTTCCCGTCTCCTGCACCCCTGTAATGGCACGAACAGACTCCACCAGCCAGTAGAACAGAGGGTGTTTATTGCTTCTCCAGGATACAGCACGGCACTGATATAATCTGGTTACAGGGCAGGCCTAGGATGCCTCAGCCCCCCTTGAGATGGGGGAGACTGGGCCCCTAAATTCCAGCCCTTTTCCCTAGACTGTCTCCTCCATGATCCCCGACAGCAACTAATTCACTCACCTCCAGCCCTGCCCCCAGCCAGGGCTCCACTCCCCTTCTTCCCATTGTTCCGCTTCCTCAGAGAGAACTGGTCAGACAGGTTTGAAGCCCCCTTGCATAATGACTCATCCCCTGCCCTGCTGGGCCGTGCTGCAGCCAGCAGCCAGTGGAGGTCACTCACAACCCACTGCCCAGCATAGCAACCAGCAAGGTACCCCCCACTACGTCACAGGAGGATAGGGTAGTGGGATTCTGTCAGAAACTGAGGGTCTTCAGAGTGGGTGGGGGTTGGGTTTACAGGCCAGGTACATCAGGCTGGTGTGTAGGGCAGGGGATAAATGAGCAGGGAAGAGAAAGGTCAATCTGGCATGGTGGCTGAGGAAAAAGAGGCCACATTTTTAGCAGCTTGATGGGCTTATCAAATCTCACCCTTCCTCTGTCATCTAGGAAATAGCTGTGAACCCCAACTGTGGCCAAATGATTGCTCCCATCTCTCTCTGGTGGCAGGTCCACATAGAGGATAACAGCCCACTACTGCTGGCAGTTGCTCCATTTGCTCAAGTAGTAGAGAGCTGTGCTGTGGATCTAAAGAGCTCAAGTCTTCTCATTACCCATGAGAAGACCAAGTCACTCCACAAGCTGAGGATTTTAAGTTTTTTATATCCCAAAAAAATCCATCATGCACACTGAACGAGGCAGGTGCCCTATGGGGGTGAGGGGAACAATATGTGATTAAAGACTGTCTCGTGATGCATATTTTGAATTAAGCTTGCAGAGGTATTTCCTACCTCCTGGGTGTCTGACTTTCTAACTTCCACATTCTTTTAATGTCTTTTTTTTTCAATGCTAGATATTTATCCTGCAAGCTCTTTCTTTAGAGCAGGAAGGAGGGGAGCTAGGAAAGACTATATAGTGTAATAGGATTTAGAGCAACAGATGGGAGTACCTTTGGAGATAATATTGTTTTCTTGATTTTTAACTGAATTACTTTGTTCTGTACTAGACAAAAGTGATCCTTTACTATTGTTGCAGAATATACTGTGCTTGTTATAATAATAACTCAAGGTAAAGTTTTCAAAAGCTAGAGCACTTTTGAGTACCGTATTTTCCGGCGTATAGGGCGACTGGGCGTATAAGACGACCCCCTATCTTTTTAATTAAAAGATAGGGTTTCATCTTATACCCCAGCGCCCCTCCGCCTCCTTTGCTCCCGGTGTCCCTGGTCTGCTGGAGATGGTCCCCAGCAGACCAGAGGCACCGGGAGCAAAGCCGCAGCAGCTTTGAAAGCCTCGGGGGAAGCCGGCGGGGGGGCATCCCAGGCGCGCCTGGGCTGCTCCCCCGCCGGAGCTCCTCCGCGGCTTTGAAAGCCTCCGGGGAAGCCGGCGGGAGGGCATCCCAGGCGCGCCTGGGCTGCTCCCCCGCCGGAGCCCCTCCGCGGCTTTCAAAGCCTCGGGGGAAGCTGGCGGGGGGGGGGCATCCCAGGCGCGCCTGGGATGCCCCCCCACCGGCTTCCCCCGAGGCTTTCAAAGCCGCGGAGGGGCTCCGGCGGGGGAGCAGCCCAGGCGCGCCTGGGATGCCCCCCCCGCCGGCTTCCCCCGAGGCTTTCAAAGCCGCGGAGGGGCTCCGGCGGGGGAGCAGCCCAGGCGCGCCTGGGATGTATACCCGGCGTACAAGACGACCCCCGATTTTTGGGGGATGGTTTTTAACATCAGAGGTCGTCTTGTACGCCGGAATATACGGTATTTTATTCCAACTGCCTAAAAAACAAGACAGGCCTCTATTCCCAGGGGATAGTCTTACTCCTCCGCAATCTGATGCTGGTTCCCAGGCTCTCCTTTCATAACACCCAAGTCCAACGACAGAAATACGATTGTTTATTTTTACTATACACGTTTTCTTTTACATGACAACCATTCAAATGAATTTTTGGCCATTAGGTGCCGTTTCTGACCGTATTATCATCCAGGTTTCTGACCGTGCCTGGCCTTGGAATTGATTCAACATCGCAGGACTGGCCTTGAAGTTTTCCTTCTCGTTATGGGAACCTGAATTGAGGATTTGTTGGTGTGCCGCTAACATTTTCTCCACACATTTTCCTTAAAGAAATAAAAGTGCCACTAAGATGCAAGAAGTGCTGTGTTGTTTTTCCTCTTTTCATATAATTAAAACTTCTGAGAAATGAAAGCCTGCAACTACTTTTGTGTTGATGCAGGGCTTTACTTTTTGACGTCTAGTGAGAGCAGAACATTATGTCTTCACTAGGGTTATAATTATTTGCATATAATTGCTCACTTGAAAATCCTTTAATCTAAAGTGTTCTTAATTCTACAGAAGACTTTTCCTAATCAGGGAACTGCTAGGTTCAAGCGTTTAATTATAGATACAGTGCAGCAGCTATATAGCTATAATACAGCATATTAAAATAAAACATATTAGTGATACATGATATAGATAATATAAATGTAGATCTGGGAGTCTAACCTTGGGCATTCAGGTTGTACATTTTAGACAAAGTAGCAGAAATTTAGTCTTGAAAAGCCACAAACATAGTTCCAAAGATATTAAGGTGGGTTTAAAAAAAAGAGGAACTCTATCTGACAGTTAAACTGGCCAGAGGCAAATTATATTCCTTTGGATACTTAGTATTCTCACAGATAAGAGAAAGAAGAACGTGCTTTGGTTTTCTCTTTAGGGACCTGCTAATTGTAGAGAGTTTTGGTGCATCAGTGTTATTTCAAACTCTCCTAAGGATCCCCAATGACTAAATGAAAGTTTTGCCTTCATCTTCTATCTCACATCAGATACTCTGAGGTTCTTGTACTCGTACAAACTCTGTGTGTGGAGCAGGTTTCCATCATGAAAGCGCCTTCAGAAAATTCCTTCTGGAGGAAGAGATTCCAAGTAAAACTACTTTGGCCTAGAGTCAGTTATACTGATATAATGGTACCTTATACCAGTACTACATATGCTGCTTCCCATATAGGAATAGTTATGCCAAGATGTACTGATATAACTACATCCATGCTAGGAGGTCACATTGCTTTACATAACCCTGTGTTTGTTTATTTTTTTGGTCAGAGGTTGGGGCTCGCTATATTTTATGTTAGTGCAAAGATTTCATCAATTTCTCCTCCTAAGTTTATAAATAAAAAGTTCTGTTTCTCGGAACATAGGAAGAGTAAGGAAACAACAGGGACTATGCTTGGAGTGGGGAATAAAGAAACTGTCAGATAGCACTCAGCCTAAAAACCCTTTCTCAAGGCTTTTTGCAGGAGCACATTCTCCGTACTTCATTAGCCTGTGTCTTTAGGGGTTTTTTGCAGTCTTCCTCGTGATTCCACCTCTTCTCTCTCACACACACGTCCAGACAATCTCCAGGGAAAACCCTCCATCCACATAGTGCTATTTCTTGAGCAGATCCACACATGCTTTTTCCAGGCAGTGACATGTACTTTAATTTCCTAATTGTTTCTTACATTCATCCTGAATGAAGGGTAGTTGTTACACTCATCAATTTCCATGATTTCACCCAGGAGAACAGCAGAGTTATAGAGGTACAAATTTTATATCTCTACAAGCCTTTACAAGCATTTAGGGTATGTGACTTAGCTGCTGTTGAAAACTCTTGCGCTTCATTCTTTATCTGGAATTTTGTGTTGCCATGTACTTACCAGTGTGTTATTTCTGAAAACCTCTACATCCTTAATGATATTTTACTACAGATCTTCTATTTGTATAGAAGCTCATGATAGCATCGGGGATATCAGAATGGAGGCAAGACCACATTATCCTAAAATACACATATAGCCTCTATATTTTATAATTTGTAATTATTTCTTAGATTTGCAGAGGTCAACAGTTAATAGAACTCAGCAAATGACATTTAATATTTGATTATCCAATCATCACCACAGTCAGAAAATTTATTCAAAACCCATGTTTGTTGTTTCATAAAAATATCTCCTCCGACCAAAGATTTTTTCATAGCAGACCCCCAAAGATTTATCAGGCTCTGTTTGAAACAGGGGAACCTCACACCTCATGTCCTCTCTACACACATACATAGACCAGATGGTTCTTTTTCAGATAAAGTGATTAATACATTTACCAAGAAAGCTCGCCTCTGAAACCTCAACACTTTTGTATAGTATTTATCTGTCTTTTAGTCATGAGAGCCCTCTAGAGGTAGAATCGTGTATTTAAATGTACCAATTAAATTTTAAAAGTCTCAGAAGGGTAGCCGTATTGGTCTGTAAGGCTATGTCTATATTACAAGTTTTCTATGCAAAAAAATGCAAATGAGGGACTGATTTGCACGAGTCACAATTTCATTTGCATATTTTCTGCCAATCTGTTTTTGCACTGGGGTTTTTGTGCAAAAATAAGGAGTGTAGACTGCTCCTTCTTGTGCAAAAGCCCCTTGCACAAATGGCGGCTTATTAACTATGCAAAAGAGGTGCTGCAATATTCATTGCCATGCCTCATTTGCATATGTTCTTGTGCAAGACTGGCCAGTGTAGACTTTGAGTATTGTGTCCAGTTCTGTGTACCACATTTCAAGAAAGATGTGGAGAAACTGGAGAAGGTCCAAAGAAGAGCAACAAGAATGATTAAATGTCTAGAGAACATGACTTATAAAGGAAGACTGAAAGAATTGGGTTTGTTTAGTTTAAAAAGGAGAAGACTGAGAGGGGACATAATAGCAGTTTTCAGTATCTAAAAGGGTGTCATAAGGAGGAGGGCGAAAAATTGTTCTCCTTAGCCTCTGAGGATAGGAAGTTTTTCCTAATGTCCAACCTAAACCACCCTTGCTGCAGTTGGAGCCCATTGATTCTTGTCCTAACTGTCAGGGTGGTTAAACACTGGAATAAGTTGCCTAGGGAGGTTGTAGAATCTCCATCTCTGGAGATATTTATGAGCAGGTTGGATAGACATCTATCAGGGCTAGTCTAGATCAGGGCTACTCAACTTTGGAAACCTCGGGGACCATAATGGTACTCACAGCACTTGCCGGGGGTCACAACTAAAGTGTGGTTACATATACATGCAAATATATATGCAAATAGCTTCTTTCACACTGATTTCACAAAGATTAAGGCAAGACAAAACAACACATAGGCCTCATTTAAGTCAGGTCTTCTGATATTAATAAAATGCACCCACATGACAGCACCTTTAATGAGCAATGACAATCCAGGAATTTAGCTACTAAACTGCATATCAACAGAAGACCATTATATTGACTAAGTTTTTCTTTTGGCTCCCACTTGCAGGCCGCATGTTGTGCCCTGTGTAAATCGAAACCACACCGCAGCCGCAAACAAATGTGTTGAGTAGCCCTGGTCTAGATGGTGCTGGGTCCTGCTGTGAGGGCAGAGGACTGAACTCAATGACCTCTCAAGGTCCTTTCCAGGTTTAGTGTTCTATAGCTGTTATTCTGAAATAACACTGCTGTGTAAACTTACTCTTAGGATGTGTCTAAACTACATGGCTCCATCGATGGAGCCATGTAGATTAGGCTGATCGGCAGAAGAAAATGAAGCTGTGATTTAAATAATCTCTGCTTCATTTAAATTTAAATGGCTGCTGCGCTGAGCCGACAAACAGCTGATCAGTTGTTTGTCGGCTCAGCGCGCTAGTCTGGACGCTCCCATGCCGACCTGAAAGCCCTTTATCGACCTCCCCGTTATGCCTGGTAGGATGAGGTTTACTGGGGAGGTCGATAAAGGGCTTTCATGTCGGCAGGGGAGCGTCCAGACTGCCCCGATCTGCTGACAAACAGCTGATCGGCAGAGCGGGGCAGCCATTTAAATTTAAATGAAGCCGCTATTATTTAAATCGCAGCTTCATTTCCCTTTGCCGAACAAACAAATCTACATGGCTCCGTCGACGGAGCCATTTAGTATAGATGTACCCTTAGAGACTAACTGATATTATTCCAAAATAACAAAGCATGCATCTGCACTGCAAGACGCTATTTCAAAATAATGTTGAGCTGGAGGGCTTCTTACTCTGACTCCTGTAATCCTCATTTTATAGTAATAGAAATGTAGCCGTGTTAGTCTAGTCTAGCTGAAACAAAAAACAGGACTATGTAGCACTTTAAAGACTAACAAGACGGTTTATTAGGTGATGATTATGAGGACTAAGAGAAATCGAAGGAAGAGTTGTTCTTCCTTCGACTTCCTTGCTGTGTAGACAGTGCCAAAAGCCAAATTAAACTATGTCGACTTCAGCTATGCAATTGAAGTAGTTGAAGTTGTGTATCTTAATTTGACTTTTGACCTGCAATGCCCTAAGGTGCAACACGACTGCTCATTGTTTTCAAAGTTACAGACTAACCCGGCTACCCCTCTGAGACAATTAAATTAAACAACTGAGTGAATCAGAAAAACAGCACAAAAACAATTCCATAGCACATCTGGCAGGCTTATGACTGAGTTTTTCATCAGCCTCTCTTCTACATTCATAATTATTTAAGAATCTGATGCAGTAAAGGATAGAATTTTCATCCCACTGCTACTAGACCTAGCAATGCTAACAAAATGTAAATCAGTTTCAGGAGTAGATTATGACATTTAGGCTTATTTTTAGTTCTCCCATAAATCAGGGAAGATCATAATCTGTATATGGCTGGGCAAAATTCTTCCTATGCAACTCTTTTTGAAAAAATGCAGATTCAGCACACTAAAATGTGTTTGCCAATTCATATTGGTTTTGCTGATTTCTTATGGCTGGAGCCATAGAGGGGAGACTAGAATTAAAATAAAATTGGTCAATAAAAACATTAGGTCAACATTTTCTGAACACAAAGTTTCAGTTTGAAGGGACTTTTCAATTAAAAATTTCCTTTGATTTTGACACTTTTAAAATATTTTTTAAACTAAAATATTCATTTTGGAAAACTAAAATATTTTTAACCAAGATTATTTTGGGGGTTACTTTTACATGTTGGATTTGCTGAAAATTTAGAAAGATGTTATTTTTAATTCGACCCAAACCAAATTTTAAAAAAATCTGGGGAGGGAGATTGCCAGCATGTCAACAAATCTTATTATTTGCACATTATGTCAGATGTTTATTGCCTTTTTATTTTGTTTTCTGAATGAAAGTTCACATTCTAACTCATATAGTTATAGACAAAAGATTGAAGGTATGAAGTTCCCTGTAAACTGTGCACTTGGGCAGCCACCTAGGACAGATTCAGGTACCTCTCAGATGATTAGCACAGTGACCTCAGCTGCCAGCATGTATTTTGCCTGGTGGTGCACATCCACACATACTTTGGTGCACATAACAAAATGTATTCTGCACACGGATGGAAAAAAATAGAGGGAACATTGAGTATATCCCAAATTTGACCCAAATGTTCAGATACCAGGCAATGACAAAGAACCACAATAAATTATTTGTTATTGCATGTCATGATTTTAAGACAATCCCATTATTTTTAGGTACTCATGACTTATGATTTTTTTCATTACTTGCAAAATGTCTATGCTACACTACATGAGACAGAATTACCTAGAGCAACAGATATATCAGCATATATTTCGTAATGATGAGTGTATGCTACTGCATGAGCATTTTATCACACTTAGGGTACATCTACACTGCACGGCTATTTTGGGATACCGCTGTCCACATCCAAGGAACGGACCCATTATTTCAAAATCTTTTTTGAAATAACAGACGCGCTATTTTGCCATCCCTGTAAACCTCATTGCATGAGGGTTAAAGGATGGCTCAAAATAGCGCTTTATTTAGAAATTTGGCACCATGTAGATGCGCCAAATTTCAAAATAACCTATTTTGAAATAAAATCGAAATAAGATATGCTATTTGCGCTACGTAAATTGCATGTCTTATTTCAAGTTTAGGGTGCAGTGTAGACACACTGCTCATGTGAGTCTCACAATATTTGGTGCTTTTCTTATAGTTTCAGCTTCTGGAATCATATGATTATATCACGATTGGATTTTTCATTGCATGTATATATTCTAGCCTTCCTGGTGGCAGAGAAGAGGTTGGAAACGTGATCACTGCAGGCTCACAAACTAGAAAGCAAACACAAAGCATCCACATTTTTTTTATTTCTAACCCCCTTATAATGTTTAAAGCCAAATTGATGACTTTGGAGGTTCTGGCTCACATTTGCTAAGGGTTGGCAACACCACTTTACAAGTAAATACTTACAGAGGGCATTTGGATATATTTCATACAGTTTCACCAATTATTTTGTAAAGACAGCTGAATATTTTAGCCACTTGTAACCTTTTGGTGGAATTCTTCAGATCAGTAAGGAGTTCTGTGCTGGAACCTTGTGTTATTTTTTGCTGTGTACCTTTGGTTCAGACCCCTGATGTCAATAGTCTTCCCACGAGCACAAGGCCTCGCTGACTGATGCTGAACCACTCTTGGTCAGTGTTGTCTAGCAGCATTACCAACACTTCCACTGAGGACTGGGCTCTTAGAAGACAGTGAGTGGTAAATTCAAATTGAATAACAGCACAGCACATGGCAAGCCAGGACTGGTGGCTGTAAACAAATTTTGAGGCCACAGGAAACTTAGCCACCCCCATAATAAGTGGACATCTGGCTAACTCAAATTATACCGGACCACGGATGTTGCCCAACCAGGGAGTGCTGGACTAAAGAGTTTCAACCTGTACTTAAACCATGGAGGCTTTGAATTGAATTGTTTGCACCATGGAGGCACTTGATTTTTCTCTTGGCAATGGGATTGGTTTCCTTTAGCCAAATCCAACGCTCACTGAAGTCAACATAAAAACTTCCATTGCCTTCAGTGGGCTTTGGATTTGGACCATTATTCACTGTATTTCCCCAGGGAACAAAAGTCCAATGCCACAAAAGTCCAACGCTTTTATACATCTGCATGTACATTAAAGACCATTGCTGCTCTGTGGTTTTATTTCCCACTTGTGGAGACTTGATAAAGTGTTCTTAAAAGCTGGCTGTTTTCATTTCTTTTCCCTTTCTGACCTCTCACTGAAGAGTTATAAATTGTCGTGGTAAGCAGCATTGTAAGATAAAGGTGGAAAGTCATACACATTCTTTTCCCTCCGTCATTTTACAACATAATGTTAAGTTGAGAGGGCTGGTTGAAACCTTATTGAAGCTGGTGAGCATAATGGCCAGCCTTTGTTCAGGATTAATGTATGAAGGAGTTGACCTCTTTTTGGAGAAAGAGAGCTGAAACAAGAGGAGCCATATTCCAATGGTGGCCATATATCAGGCTGGTGAGTATCCAAGCAGTGAATGGACAAGAGGCCCCAGGCACTGTACATAATCACAGAGAGCTTTGTGGGTCTGTGCGTATATGTGTGTGTGCACATGTGCGCAGATGCAGCCACAGAACAGCCAAAAATACACAGTAATGTGATCCAGAAAAAAAGCTGAGAGCGCTTTTAGGGAGAAATGGGACTTAGTAAAAATCAGACAGAAGACAGTTTCCTGGCTCAGTATTCCAGGCTGTGTCTACACTGGGCCACTTATTCTGGAAAAGCAGCCGCTTTTCCGGAATAACTTGCCAGCTGTCTACACTGGCCCCTTGAATTTCCGGAAAAGCACTGATGATCTACTGTAAAATTGTCAGTGTTTTTCCGGAAAAACTATGCTGCTCCCGTTCGGGCAAAAGTCCTTTTCCAGAAAAACTATTCCGGAAAAGGGCCAGTGTAGACAGCACACTAATCTTTTCCACAAAAAAGCCCCGATCGTGAAAATGACGATCGGGGCTTTTTTGCGGAAAAGCGCGTCTACATTGGCCATGGACGCTTTTCCAGAAAAAGTGCTTTTCTGGAAAAGCATCCTGCCAATGTAGACGCACTTTTTCTGGAAATACTTATAATGGAAAACTGTTCCGTTTTAAGCATTTCCGGAAAAGGGTGCCAGTGTAGACGTAGCCCCAGTGTTCAGGGAAACAGGGCTTTATTTACAAAACTTATACACAAACAGGGTTGTGTCTACAAAACTCCCAACCTCATCGCTGATTTCTCCTGCTAATGGAAACAACCCACAAGACCCCTAGCTAACCACTCAGCTCTAAAGGGTAATAACAACAAAGAATTTCTATACTGATAAAGAGTAAAATAGATTTGTCTGGAAAACTGAGTCATGCTGATAAACCCGTAACAAATTATGATTTGGATACGAGGGCCAGATTCTGCTTTAAATTACCTCCATTTTGATTCAGAATGACTCCATGGAAGACACATGAATTACTCCACTATTACACCATGATAATGAAGAGTAGAATCAGGTCCAAAGTGCTTAAAGAGGGAGTAGAATGCAGTTGTTTAAAGTATGAATCAAGAGCTACATGTAAAGCTTTTAAGGTCTTCAAGATGTTTTGAACTCCATAAGAACACAAGAATGGCCATACTAGGTCAGACCAAAGGTCCATCTAGCCTAGTATCCTGTCTTCCAACAGTAGCCAATACCAGATACCCCAGAAGGAGGGAACACAAGAGGTAATGCTCATGTGATCCCTTTCCTATCACCCATTTCCAGACAAACAGAGGTTAGAGACACCATTCCTACCCATCCTGGCTAATAGTCATTGATAGATCTAACCTCTATGATTCTATCTAGCTTTTTTTTTAACCCTGTTAAAGTCCTAGTCTTTACCACATCCTCTGGCAAGGAGTTTCACAAGTTAACTGTGCACTGAGTGAAGAAAAACTTTCTTTTGTTTGTTTTAAACCTGCTGCCTGTTCATTTAATTTAGTGACCCCTAGTTCCAATATTATGGGAATAAGTAAATAATTTTTCCTTATTCACTTTTTTCCACACCAGTCATGATTTGATAGAACTCTATTATCTCCCTCCTTAGATTAAAAAGACTCAGACTTTTCAGCTTAGAAAAGAGGAGTCTGTCTTCATATGGGACCCGTTCCAAACCCCTAATCATTTTTGTTGCCCTTTTCTGAACCTTTTCCGATGCCAATATATTTTTTGAGATGAGGCGACCACATCTGTATGCAGTATTCAAGATGTGGGTGTGCCATGGTTTTCTATAGAGGCAATAAGATATTCTCTGTCTTATTCTCTATCCCTTTTTTAATGATTCTTTACATTCTATTTGCTTTTTTGACTGCCGCTGCACACAGAGTGGATGTTTTCAGAGAGCTATCCACAGTGACTCCAAGATCTCTCTCTTGGTTCTCAGTCATGCTTCTTCTATTTGGTAAAATGGCTCCTTGTCTTGTTAAGAGAGACTAGGTGAGACATTGTGAAGCCCTTAATTCATTTGTTACTTCTCACTGCAGAGCTAATTTTTTTTTTCTGAGAAAGGGAGGAAATCAGTTGGTTCAAAACGGTAACAAGGCAAGAAGTCATTTCACCAAATAGAAGAAGCATGATTGAGAACCGATGAGACAAATTATGGAAACAAGAGTAAGTACAGACTATCCCAGCCATGCATAAGGCAATAATTTAACAACTGAATAACTAGAGCATGTTACTCCAGTTGGATCCTTACAGAAATAAAATCCATGGCATTGTTTTGACACCTTGTACACGAATGCAACTGTTCAAAAATTACATCTGCATGCTGTACTTCACCCTGGTACTCTGAAATGACTCATGCCTTGAAAAGTGGACTGTTCCCGATATGTAACCCACTTTGTAATGGTACTTAGTTCACCAACCTTTGAAATGTGTTATTTTCAAAGTGAGGGGGAGAGAGAGAGAGAGAGAGAGAGAGAATATACACCTCCTAAATATTTTCCCAGCAACGATTGTATGTTTTCAATACACAATCTTATCACATAACAGGTCTGATTAGAGGTTATCATGGAGGTTCAAGGGCATAAATAGCAGGTCTGTGCCTGACTCCCAGAAGTGTGTCCACACATCTTCTCTTTTACCTGTTTGGGTAATTTTGGTAATAGGGAATTTGATGTAAATGTTAGGCTTTAGGAGCAGAAATTGTCTTTGTCTTATAGTGGTAGAAATGTAGCCGTGTTAGTCTGGTGCAGCTGAAAAAAAACAGGACTGTGTAGTCTTTAAAGTGCTACACAGTCCCATTTTTTGTCTTTGTCTTATGCATTGTATCTATGCATAGTAAATGTGGACATGATCTCAGTTAGAGTCTCTAAACTGTGTAATCCTAATATTATGATTTGTTAATCAGCTATTTAGTTGTCAAGTGAGGGTCACACTGCTACAATTTAGTGTGTTTTTATTGGTTAATTATTTGTATGAAGCTTTATGGAAGCCAAACTTGTTTCTATTACCCTCCCATCCTGTCCCCAATGTATAGTTTTGTTACCTTCACGTATAAAGTTATATCGAACATTATGCCCCAGTCCTGCCATTGGAGTCATAGAGATGGACTCTTGTGTCCCCACATAGCTCCACTAGTTTCCATAGGACTCCACTCAAAAATAAGGGTTCACCCTAAGCTTCATGGCTGGGGTCTTTTACAGCTCTTTGACATGGAGACTGTGTCTTTCTATTTGTTGTGTAATGTGCCCAGAGGTACAGTAATAATGTGACTCCTTTCTGTCCGAGCTGATAGCCAAGTCTGAGCTGTTATTGGGTGAAGAGAAATGACAATAAAGAAAATACCTAGCTCCATCAATCTTGTTTATTTACAAGTAGGAACTAAATGTTACCCCTGCCTGCTGGCACTCTGTCCCACCGTGGAGGCTGCTACAGCCATGGCTAAGAGAGTTCTGCTTTTAGTTCGTGCAATTGAGGCACATGCATTAAGCTCCAGGGATCCCACGTTTCGTCTGGGTAGTAAAGGCTGGGATTTTTATTACCCAAATAATAAGAAATAAATATCTTAACTTTTAGCCTTAAGCATCCTTAGCCAGCACCAGATCCAGCCGCTGTTTCTCTCAAGGTCACACAGCACACTTAACACACAAATATAGCCTATACATGTGTGTGTATCTCTGTTGTCCCTTGGTTCACTTTTCCACTCACCTTCCTCCGGTCTAACAATACTGAGTCCCTCCACCAAGTCATTCAAATTTTTGGGCAGAGCCATGTGACTGTGCTTGGGGTATGGAGGCCACAGTTATTTTGGTCACTTCTTTACATTCATCCTGCATGAAAGGTGATTATTATACCCAACCGATTACAACACGATTTCACTGAATCTGCAAAAATAGTCAATGGAAAGTGTCACTATGAACTTAACTTTTTTTCAGAATGGGGAGAGGTATCTAATCGTGTCTCCCAGGAGTCCATACTGGGACCCATTCTATTAATAAATTATCTGGAAAAAGAGGTAAAACAGTGAGGTGGCAGAATTTGCAGGTGATATAGAAAAGCCAAAGATAGTTAAGTCCAAAGCAGACTCTGAAGAGCATCAAAGGATTTCACAAAACTAAGTAACTGGGCAAGAAAATGACAGATGAATTTTAATGCTGATAAAAACAACGTAATGCATATTGGAAAACATAGTCCCAATTATACGTATTAGATTAGAGGAATCAATTAGCTGTTACCATTCAAGAGAAAGGTCTTGGAGTCATTGTGGATAGTTTTCTGGAAACTTCCACTCAGGCTAGGTCTACACAACTACTTTTTCCGAATTTTTTTTTGGGAGTGGAGAGGCTTTTCCAAAATTTGCCCTGTCTACACTGGACCAAATTTTGGAAAATCCCCCTCTTTTGAAAGATCCCTTCTTCCTCATGGAATGAGGAAGACAGGGCTTCTGAAAGAGCACGTTTGCACTTCTGAAACAAACAAACAAACAAAAAAGCAGAAGAGCAAACGTGTTCCCTGGATGCAGCGAAGTTTTTCTGGGATACCAGAGGTATCCCAGAAAAACCCCACAGTATAGTCATACCCTTGTTAAAAAACAAGCAGAATGTTGGGAATCATTAAGAAAGAGATAGAGAATAAGACAGAATATCTTATTGAGTCTACATAAATTTGTGGTACACCAACATCTAGAATACTTCATGCAACAAAAAGAGTAGGGGTACAGAATGACTGCCTTATGAGGAGAGATTAATAAGATTGAGACTTCTCAGCTGTTTCTTTTCCAAACTAAGGGGGGACATGATAAAAGTCTATAAAATTGTGACAGGTGTGGAAAAAGTGAATAAAGGAGGCTGCCTCCATGTCCCATATCATGAGAACTAGGAGTCACCAAATGAAATTAAAAGGTAGAAGATTTAAAACAAACAAAAGGAAGTATTTCTTCACACAACACACAGTCAACCTGTGGAACTCCTTGCCAAGAGGATACTGTGAAGTCCAAGACTATACCAGGGTTTTAAAAAGAGCTATATAAATTCATGGAGGTTAGGTCCATCAATGGCTATTAGTCTGGATGGGCAGGAATGGTGTCCCTAGCCTGTTTGTCAGAAGCTGGAAATGGGTGACTTGGTGATTCCCTATTCTATTCATTCCCTCTGGGGTACATAGCATTTAGTGGCCACTGTCGGCAGACAGGATACTGGGCTAGATAGACCTTTGGTTTGATCCGGTATGGAAGTTCCTATGTGACTTTAGGTCTAGCCCTCCAATTACACCTGGCAGTAGCCATGCTTTTCCTTTCTCACTTCCCGGTTAACTCAGCCTAGCAACAACTAATGATCTATTTGTGTCGTAAAGAACAATAATGCTTCCTGATGCTTGAAGATATTCATAAATGAAGTGTTGTGAAGAAATTCCCATGGAATCACATTTTAGATCCAATCTGATACCTGCAGGAACAATTTTGGTTAACATTGCTGGAGTGGTGACCTAAAAAGATGTATTACACCCGGCATGCAAACTTCATCAGCAAACAGCATGCTTGTGGACTTCTCTGCAGCTTGCCAGATATAATCTAATTTCACAAATGGATTTATGTCATTAGTCTTAAAACAAACTCCTTTTTCTTTTACATCCACATTACAGATTCTGTTCTCTCTTCACTTAGGTAAACACATCTAAAAACAGCTGTCCAATAACAGTTTAATGCCTCTAGTTTGATATGGGATAGGAAGGCAGCCAATACACTGCAAACTTTGCATTCAATTACCTCCCACTTAGCTTCTGGTTGCATGCAGCCCTCAAAGCTGACAGAATGGAAGAAGCCAAAATGCATTTGGGTTTTAATGAAAACAATAAACTCTGGGTGAGCGATCACAGATTTTTAATTGTAACAGCAACAAGGTTTTGCTTGTGGTGTGATGCATCGATGAACACAGTTGGGCCAAGACACTGAATTGCCCTCTGATTTCACTGTGTGTGTGTTTTGTAATGCAGAGAAACAACTGCTGATGAGAATCTAGGGTATGTCTACACTACCCCCCTAGTTCGAACTAGGGGGGTAATGTATGCATACCGAACTTGCTAATGAAGCCGGGATTTGAATTTCCCGGGCTTCATTAGCATAAAGCCGGCTCCGCCATTTTTAAAAGCCGGCTTGTTCGAACCCCGTGCCGTGCGGCTACACGCGGCACGGGCTAGATAGTTCGAACTATGTAGCCATTCCGATCTATCTGAACGTACAGGGATACCTCCGATATCCCAAAATAGTGCTGCAATGTAGATGTAGCCTATGAGAAAGCCCAGGAGACTCTGTGCCTAGTTGCTAAACTGTTGGCCCAAGGAGAAGGAAATTCCACTCACCCACGTAGCAGCCAGTCACGACCTGCCTCTGAAATATATCCTAATTATTGTGGCCTTTCAGGTTTTACTGGAGTGAAGGACACCTCTCCCTAAACAATAATGTTCCTCCTGTCCTCGCTGTAGGTCCTTGTAATTTAATAACAGAAGTAGCACTCAACATTACCATGAAGTCCTATTAATATATTGAAAAAGGACCCCTATGGGCACATCTACAGGGAACAAAAGGGAACAAAACCCTTTTTTGCAAAAACTGCGTAAACCTCCTTTTTAAAGGAAGAGCAGTAAAACGGGGTGTTTTTCTGAAAAAAATGCATTCGGACTACTTTCATTTTTGAAAGATCCTCTTTCGAAAGTGAGATCCGAAGAAGGTATACAAATTCCCATGGAATTTGCATATCCTCTTTCAAAAATTCTACATAGTCTAGACATAGCCTATGAATCAGCCATGTGTGAGATAAATTAGATACACACATTTATTCTGGGTGCCAATCAAGTCAGAAACTGGTTAGCACCCCACAATACCCTAAGCCCTGTACTGTTCTACCAAGTTCCATGCTAATGACAAAATTTAAGTTGAAGAAATTTGATCCTGTTTAAAAAGATTCACTAGTGTTGCAAAAAGTAGGGAAGGGAAGGGAAGGGAGATGATAGATTTTAAACTAGAAAAAGAGACACTTTCCTTCTCATCTTCAAGCGGCAAATGAATTAGTGTTTTAACACTGTCAACCTTGCAGCATAAGCAAACAATATTTAATGTTATGTCTCCCCTTCACTCCACTGTTCCTATTGTGCATAGGAGCCTTTTACAGCTGCCAGGTAGGAAAGCTCAGAAATGAACACTTTAATTCTGAGGACCCCAAATTCAAGCCCCAGTGATAACCAAGCCACACAGTGTTTCACAAATGCTGCCACTACATTCTCTTCTTCCAGCTCTGTGTAATGTTTACGAATAGCTCCCCCCCTCCTCATTCTGTTTCAGTCCCTTTTAGGTCAGTAAGGCTACATCTACGCTACACTGTAGTTCGAAATAAGATATACAATTTGAGCTACGCGAGTTGCGTATCTTATTTCAATCGTAATTCAAAATAGCTTATTTCATAATTTGGCGCTATCTATCTAGCACCAAATTTTTTAATAACCTGCTATTCTGAAACATCCCTTACACCTCATCGAATGAGGTTTACCGGGATGTCGGAATAGCAAGCCTGAAATAATGGGCTTGCTGTTAGGACTCAGGTAGCTATTTCGGGATACTCCGGTATCCCGAAATAGCGTTGCAGTGTAGATGTAGCCTCATTGATCTTAGCTGACCCTGCCCAGGCAAAGCTTACAAAGGGTGATTATGGAGAGAGTCAACAAAGAATTCTTGAACAGAATTTCCTTTTTTGCAATTAATAAACCACAAGTAATAAACATTTTGAGAGATGTTGGAGCTTTCTTTTCAGATGCTTTCAGATCTGAGCTAAGCAGGGAAATTGGTGACTTCTAACTGCTGTCCCTTTTGGGACCATCTGAGAGTGAAGAGCTAGCACTGCATTACAAAAATGGATGTTTGATAACAGGTCCTCATTACGAAGAGCTTCGGCAGAGACATTCTGAGAGAAACTACACCTAATCAGGTTGATCCAGCAGTATATAGCTTCAGGCATCAGTCTATGGTATGTGGCCCAGATGGTTGCTACAATTACAACTAGGAGCATGTCTACACTACAAAGAAGACCGACCCTTCAAAAGTCAATTTTCTAGTATTCCATTTAGTGGGTCTAGTGTAGACCCCCAAATTGACCGCTGAGGGCAACCACCCGCTGGTGTCCTACGCATTTTGGATAGCTGGATGGCATACCTTAAGTCAACTTGTATGGTCTAGTTTAGAGCAAGCCTAGATCTCGCCCTGCTATGACACAAAAGTGTGTTGCATTGGGGAGACATAAGCATCCCCTTTCTAACTGCAAGGAATCTAGATTCTCTTTTCAGTCTTGGTTCCTACTGTAGATTAGCATAACCCAAAACCAACCAACCCAAAATGGGCTTACACCATGCTAGGATTGTATGAAATATTCATTTTGACATTCAAGAGAACTATGAGTCAGCCTCCATTAGAAACCAGCTAGTGCTGGGTTAGCCTCAATTTTTAGAATATAATGCAGAATGCTAGGAGGCTTATATAGAGCTTTTCAACACTAGATCTTAAAGTACTATGCAAATGTGGGTAAGCACTATCACCTCTATTTTACAGATGGGGAAACTGAGGCAAAAATGGGGTTAAATGACTTGACCAAGGTCACACAGGAAATCAGTGAAAGAGCCAGAAAGGGAACTCAGCTCTTCTTGCTCCCAGTCTAATGACCTGTCCATTTGACCATACTTCCTTATATTGTGTTTCAAGCTAGAAGGTGTGCAAGAACAGTCTTTCTTATATTAGTTTGAAATTGTAATTCCTGATTCTGACCAACTTGGAGTAATACTAAGCCGGAGAGGACAAAAGATAATTTACGTTTTGTTTGAGGGATACATGTTAATTTAGCATTCATGAAAGGTTCTAGAATGATGCCCCGGAAGCCTGAAGAATGCATTCTTCCACAATGAAAGCGTCTATGCCATTCCCCAGCCTGCAATCCGGGGGAGAGAGACAGGTTGTCGCAGTCCTTTGCCTCTCTGCTTAGAGTGCCACTTGTAAGTCATTTGATTTTTAATGTGGATACTCATACACGGGGACAAGGCCTGGGAGCACAGGATTCATTTCATCGGGACCACTGAAGAGCCATGAGACAGTAATAGCTTTTAGTCACTGCCAGCTTGAGCTTCATTGAAATCCTTCTACAAGAAGGTGAAGGCTGTATATCCCATTACCAGCCTCTGAGTTATCCAATCCATGTTGCATTCAATTTCCCCTTTGGCTGACAAAGGTGGTTCAGACTTCTGCTCGGCACTTTCACACAATTCCACATCTCTTAATAGCTCTTGTATTTTTTTCATCCATTTTGCTCCCACCTATCTGTCCCTTTTAAATCTTGTTTCCATCTTCATCTTAGAGTCTACTTATATTGTAAGCTCTGGAGGACTCTGGATTCTGGAGCCATAGCATAGCTAAAAGCATGAGCCAACATCAGGCCTTGTCGGAATAGTAACACAAGGTATCATCTAACCAAGTAAATGCATTCCTGAGGGAATGCTACGGAAACAAACTGAACCCTCACAAAGTTAAGGTAAGGATGGGATGAATGAGGATGTTGTGTTCAGACTAATAGGTACAAGGAATACATGGAATGGAATATGAAAATTGTTTGTAGAAAAATGTTGCAGGTGGGGCATTTTTCTACTGACATGAGTGATGGGTTCAGTCACAGAGGCCCCCTTGAGACAGTCACTTGATGTGCTGAGATGCCACCAAACCTACCTTCTTGCCCTTCTGGGCACCACTCAACTCTGTCTTGCTAAGCCAGGCCTTCCGGCCTCCTCGGCTGTGTCTAGATGCATCCCTTTTCCATAAAGAGGGATCACTCAGCCAAAGGGATTTGTCTCAGCACCCAAGTTCCCAGGTTCAGTGGGACATGAAGCCCAGATACAACCATCTTACTTTGTATTCAGTTTTATACAACATAAGCTTATACGTCTCAGAGGGGTAGTGGAGTTAGTCTGGAACTTTAAAGAACAGCGAGTAGTCCTGTGGCACTCAGGCCTAGTCTACATTAGGACCTTAGTCCTAAATAAGCCCCACCCAGGGCAAATTTGTAAGCGACGAGTCCACACTATCAAGCCCATTATTCCAGAAAAAGGGGCCTCAGAATTTGAACTCCGTACTCCTGCTTTTCATGAGGAATAACACTATTTTTGAACTTGTAAGTCCAAAGTAATGTTAGTACGGGCTTTCCAGTGCTGCTAATTTGAACTACTTGGCCTCCGGTGGCCTCCCACAGCTGTCACCTCTGACCACTCTGGCCACACTTGGCATCTCTACTGCTCTCCTGCTCCCGTGGACCTCTGAAAGTCCTGGGAACTAGACAAGGGCCTGTCCCACATGGCCGGCATTGTGAGCCGTGTGTGAGCAACCAGCACCCCGTGACATGCGTGCCCAACATCCCTTCAGACACCCCAATGGCTGCCAGTTCTCTGCATTGTCTGGTAAGTACTGGTCACTGGGTTATCTAACACCACTATGTGCCTTCCTGCAGATGGACATGCCTTGAGCTGGAATAAACCCTTTGAAACACATAAAGCCCCCCCATGCTGATCTCTAGGGTACTCCTGCATGCCTGGACAGAGCATTGCGTTCAGACTTGCAGGTGGGGACCATGGCGAATTAAAGTTCCTTCCCTGGTTTTCTTGCTGATTGGGTTGGAGACCCATCACAAAGCGTACGAAGAAGCAGTGTAACAATAATCAAATAAACATCCGTTTTCTAGACATCTCTTTTCTAGAGAGAGAGATGTCTTTTGTTTCTCAGGATGTCCCTTTTAATCTATTTTTTTTCAAACTTCCCCCTAAAATTTCTTAGTCCCACTCTTTCATCTTCGTTTTATGTGGCATCTCCATTGCTGCAGATTTGCAGCCATGGTTACCCATTCTTCATGATGCTTTTCTAGCCTCTATATGGATGAATATTCCTTCTGATCCGCCTAATATAACACACCATCCATCCAAGGTCCTTTTTTTTCTGCCTTGTGTTCTTCTGACATCAGATTTCCCTTTCAGTACCCACAAATATACATTGCCTATAAAATCCCTTAAAATGCACTCTGGAATACAAAAAACTCTAGCCAAAGACCGCATGAAAAGAAAAATTTGATTTGCAATCATCTATAATACTTTTTCTTTGTTTAACTGATCTGTGTAGGATATTTTCAGAATTCTTCTATGACACCATAATGCAAAGAGTTGTAGTTTCTTTATTATTGATAGTTTGCTCATGTTTCAGAGTAATAATTTAGTACAGGTCACTCTTTACTCAAAAAAATGTATCTGTGTTCCAAGTAGTTATATTATGTTAGAAAGGCAGTTATATATAGGTTTGTTGGGTTTTTTGGTTTGTTTTTTATTTTAAAAGATATATCTCTTGATCTTGTAGTCTTTATCCTTTCAAAAAGTCAAGGTAACACATTTTTAAAAGTATATTCAATATATATTATTCTATTCAAAAATCTAGGACCCAATGGGCAACTCTTATCAGTTCTATAGCTCTTAATTTGCCTGCACTGCAATATTACTGAGAGAAAGGAAGAAGTATTCATGCCCGGTCAATCTTACTTTTGAAAAGCTCTGATGGGCTTCAGAAGAGAGAGAGATTTCACATATTGTTTGGGACTGAGCCGAGTGACCTTTTAGTCAAGATTTAATTTTTGCCCATTGTTACCAAAAGGTCGCACAGACAATAGCAACCACTGATTTCCTTCACAGCAGGGGATTTAGAGTCAGCATTCTGGAGAGAAATTGACATAGGTGGTGTGAACCAGTTAGTTCTGCAAAAGAAACTTTTTTTTAAAGCATCACCCTCCAAAACAATAAAATCCCACAACTGGTAAAGATTTCCTTCAACTGAGAAGGAAAATTAAAGTAAATACAAGGTAATTGCCTTGAGATCTAAAATATACAACAATCCCTCTACATTGCCTTTAATCTGAAAATGGCCATGTAAAAACTCCCATTGGCTTTAATGGGAGCAAGATTTGCCCTTTATTGAGAAATTAATTTTAATAGGGCAGAAGTTTTTTTCACCATTTTTACTGAGTGATTAGAAAATGTGCAAGGGATTAGAACCCTTGAGTTATAAACCCAGCTCTGCTACCTAGAACTGAGTGTTCTCAGGCAAATTTCTCACCCTCCCAGTATTTCAGCAAATCCTTCTGTAAAACAGGAATTTTGGCTTTCTTAACTAGACTCCATGGCCTTCGATGGAGGTCAGTCACAGGGCAAGATGCCGGTCAGTGTTGAAAATCATGACTTTTGGTTTTGCCATCTTCAGAAATAATACCTACCATGTACTTAGCGCTTGATACGTTCAAATCACTACACAGCCTGTTGACCTCCCAATGCTCCTGTAAGGGAAGAAAATATTCTTGGTATTTTATAGCTGTCGAAACTAAGGCTACATCTACACTGCAGCCCAGATGGATGCTCTAAGACTGATCCACCGGCAGTTGATTTAGCAGGTCTAATTAAGACCTGCCAAATCAACTGCAGATCACTCTCCTGTAGATTCTGTTATTCCACCCCAGATAAGAAGAGTAAGGGAAGTTAACAGGAGAGTTTCTCTCACCAATCCCCTACAGTGTAGTGTGTGTAGTAATTCATGTAGCCTACTTAATGATATATGTTCTATCTTAACCTACTAATTGATAGATGTTCTATTTTATTTTGTTTGCTTTTTTCTTCTATAGATTTGAATAGGCTGGTAATGCAAGGAGCCTGCAGAATTAATTTTCTGTGTGATTGCTTAGAGCAGAAGTTTGGAAGTTAGTTAATATTTAATGTTTTTCTTGTTATTTTCCATAAGATGTGTGAGGCAAGAATTTTGTGCTTGGCTCAATAAGCTATTTTTAAATTTTGTTTGGAAAATTGCTAACTTGGTGATAACTGTCATTTCGAATTTCCTGCACAATAGTCACCAAATGTCTAAGTCCCATCTGCAAGTTCCCGCCTTTTTTTAGCCGTCCTGGGAGGCCAAGAAAGCATCAGTGATATCTGATATTCATGAGTTCCCCAAATATTTTCTCCAATTAGAGATGGTACCCTCAGAAATTTTAGGGTACCAAGCCCAACTATGGACAAGGGGTTCAACATCTGGGACATTTTGGCACCAAAAGGAGTATTTAGGCCTAGAGATTTGGGAGATCAGGGCTGCTGCCTTAGCCGTTGCTGACAGAAGCTCCCTCCAGAGTGTTCTTATCTTGTCAGGTCAGAAACAAAATACCTACATCTCTTCTATCTTTTTACTGCTTCCTTGCTTCTTTAATTTCATTTTTGCTTTTAGGGATTTCACTACCACCTGCTCCCAGGCCTTCCAGGCAAAGGAAGGCTGGTCCTTCCCCGCCCAGCCTTGGAGTTCTTAAAATCTTGTGGGTAGAGATTATTATTATATGATTACTCTTTGTATACTTAGATCAATTTAATTTGATTGTGTCAATGACATCTGGGGAAGGAATCCAAGTGATTTGTGTTCTTGCTGCTATATTCATCACGGTGATTATCATTGTCTTCCCTTGAGCAATAAAATTGTTTTCTATTTCATTTCCTGAGTTCAGCTGTGGTTGCTGTCGGTTGCTTGATGGCCCTCAAGAGGAATCTTATGGTTCCACTGCATTGTAACCTGGGATAGAGAGGACGAACTTAGAATTTCTAGTCAGATTGGCGAGTCTAACCCATCCAAATTTTAACACTCCTTTCCAGGCTACACTCAACTTAGGAGATGTTAGCTCCAGCTACATTATTCACAGAGCTGGAGTTGCATAGCTTAAGTTGACTTTCTGTCATAATAGAGATGTAGTCTTAGGCAGAAATAATTGCCTGAAGTTTCGCTGTGAGAACCTACCTCTTTGAATTCCCACTTTCTTGCTTATTCCTAACCCACTATCGAGTGTGTTGTATTAGAAAAGAGCAGCAAGCCTCCATAGGTTTCAGACATACGATTTGATGCAAACAAGCACATTAGGGGCTAAAATGCTCATGCAAACCTACCAGTCTTCTTTGGGTTGTAGAAGCTGGGTAGGAAAGCTTGTACACTCACGCCTCCTCGTTAGATTATTCCACGTCTGCTTTGCATTCTGTGCAGAAATGAAGACAGGCTCCCATGGTATTTTAGCACTTTTACTTCCATCTGGAAGTTGGGAATGAAACAAGCACACCACAAATCCCACCGATGCAAACATTTCAAAGCCTCAGCAAAGCTTCTGATTCAATTAAGGTCTGTATGTGGGGAGGAGGTTATTTCATCAAATTACCAGGAGGCTTGCAGTGTGTGGGGGGAGATGGTAAGTGGATTAACATACATCCAGTTTTTCTGACAGCGTCTTGCCCAGGCAGGGGGCTCACAGTTGGAAGGGCAACCTCTTTGCTTAGGGGGAGGTGACAGCTGGAGCTGCAGCCTCCTGCCTGGGTCAGGGCTTCATAACCACCCTCACTCCCATCCAGCAGCTGCAGAGCTCCTTGCAGCCCAGACTGGTTCCCAGAGGCGGGTGTGACCCATTTCTGGAAACAGCCCTGCAGGGGAAGAGGCAGTGCAATCCCTCCCCTTCCCAGGCCAAGACAAGCAGCTGGAGCCTGATGCATGGGAGCAGCCCCTGGCTGGAGTGATCCAGCCCTGCACCTCCCTGACACTAGCCAGTTTTCATAGAGGACAGAAGATTTTGCAATCTATGACATGTTTTTCACAGCTGTGAATTTGGTAGGACCATATTAATAGGGACTGACTCACAATGGCCTGTAATGGGAACCGAGATGGGAAAGGCTGTGAGTCACTGTTGACAATTCTTGCTCAGGTGTCCAGCTGGTGGGTTGTGCCAATATGCTCAGGACCCTACTCATCACCATATTTGGGATCAGGAAAAAATAATCCCCCAGATCAGATTGGCAGAGACTGGGGAGGGGTTTGTTTGGGGTTTTTTTACTTTCTCTGCAGCATGGGGTATTAGTCACTTGCAGGTTTAAACCCTTGTAAATGTTCAACTCCATTTAACTTGAAGTCTTGAAATCATGATTTGAGGACATCACCAGATGTTAGGGGTCTATTACAAGAGAGGGCAGGTGAGGTTCAACCAATTAAGGTTTGTCTGCACTTGCACCCTCCTCGGAGAAAGGGATGCAAATGAAGACATTCAAAATTACAAATGAAGCCGGGATTTAAATATCCCACGCTTCGTTTGCATATTTGCGTTATGGCACTATTTTGAAATAGCGCTATTTCGAAATAACAGACGCTGTTAAGACTTAGTTATTTCAAGAGAAGGGTTTTCTCTTGAAATAACCGATAAACCTCATTGTATGAGGAATAAGGGTTATTTTGAGAGAAGGGTTTTCTCTCTAAATAACCGCGTCTTAACAGCGTCTGTTATTTCAAAATAGCGCTATTTTGAAATAGTGCCATAACGCAAATATGCAAATGAAGCACGGGATATGTAAATCCCAGCTTCATTTGCAATTTTGAATGTCTTCATTTGCATCCCTCTCTTCAAAGAGGGTGCAAGTGTAGACATACCCTTAGTTTTAAAAGGAGAAGATTAAGGGGTGACTTGAATTCCATCTATAAGTACCTAGACAGAGAACAAACTTTTAAGAATGGGCTCTTCTATCTCTCCAATGGATGGAAGTTGAAGCTTTGACAAATTCAGACTGGAAGTAAGGAAGATCTTTTTTAAATGGTAAGAGTAATTAATCATTGGAACAGTTCACCATCGCTGACTCTCCATCCCTGACCATTTTTAAACAAAGATTGGATGTAATTTTGAAAGCTCAGCTCTAGGCATTATTTTGGAGGAAGTTCTAGGACCTGTCTTCTACAGAAGGTCAGATGGGATGACCACAATGGTCCCGTTTGACCTTGGTATCTATGAAGCAATGAAAAACGGGTTGGGAACCCAGATCCTCAATAATATTTAACAACTCCCAGTTCCATTGCATGATGACAGTTTTCAGAGGCAGCCATCTGAGTCTGTTCCAACGAAAACAGCAAGGAGTCCAGTGGCACCTTAAAGACTAACAATTTTATTACAGCACTCTTTGTTGTTTTTCCCTAGTTCCACTGAAATCCATGGGAGTTTAATGCATATATACCTGTACAGATCTGCATCTTGGCCCCTACATTAGACTTTATTGTACAGGTTGAGCCTTTCTAATCCGGCACTGGTCCAACAAAATCCATGGTCCAGCATGATTTTAGTTATCCAGATGTCCACTTATCATGGGTGTGGCCAAGTTTTCTGCAGTCTCATGAAGTTTGTTTATAGCCACCAGTCCTGGATCTCAGAGTTCTACGCTGTGATTTAGCTCTAAGGGTGTGTCTAGACTACAGGGTTTTGTCGACAAAAGTGGACTTTTGTTGACAAAACTATACCTGCGTCCACACTGCCTTTGAGTTATGTCGACATAACATCGACAAAACTCAGCAGTTTTGTCGACATATGTAAACCTCATTCTACGAGGAATAACGCCTTTTGTTGACAGAGTTCTGTCGATAAAACGCATTATTGCATCTACACTGTCCTTTGCGTCCACACTATTATGTCGACAAAGCGGCTTGCTTTGTCGACAGAACTGGATGTAGTCTAGACGCTCTTTGTCAACAGAAGCTTTGTCGACAGTATCTGTCGACAAAACTTCTGTTGACAAAACCCTGTAGTCTAGACGTACCCTTATTTACACCTCAGTGTCTTTTAAGAGCCCAATAAGCAGTGGAAGTGTTGGTAATGCTGACAGACAATACCGACCTCCTGTGGACCAGCAAATTCTCTGGCACAGGTCAGGTTCTGAGGGTGCCAGACTAGAGAGGTTCATTCTGTATTACAAAATATTTGCACTAATAATCCTGCCCCTCTTGAATTTCACATGATACCATCTCTTTTCCCTTTTGACCGAAAGGATCCACAGCCGCCCCCCTTCTCAGATAAATGCAAGACGCTTTCCAGAATAAAAATAACCTGAGGAGCTATTCTGTAGTCACGGCAAAAACTATCTTGTGATTATTCCCCCGCACCTTTTATGATGTGGGAAATATGAATCATTCTGCAGTCAGATGATGATCTCCAGAGATATTTATGGATTCTCCAGCTAAGTCACATATTTAACAGAAACCTGTCACTGTAGTTCCCTGTGTGCAAACAAACATGTTCTCTAGGTGTGAATTAAAAAAAATGTTAATCTCATGATTCATGACAATTTTAAAAGCCTTTGGAGAGATCAAGGAGGCTGCTCTTTTCCATGTGGCTAAATGAGTAACACATCCTTGCTTCCAAAGGAAATGTGTTTTATGCTGGGCAAGGAATTAAGTGGAAGGCACAGGAAGATGGAATCTGCCCCATCAGGCAGGTAGCAGATCTGCCATTCTGCAGCTGCTATTCCAGCTACAGGTTGGAGCACTGCACTTTGTAGGTATGTCTATACTGCAGTCATAGGCCATGTCTCCACTTGCCAGAGGATCAGCATGCTGGCAATCCATCCTCCAGGGTTTGATTTAGCGGGTCTAAAAAAGACCCGCTAAATCAAACCCTGAGGGCACCTCTGTAAGCGCTGCTACTCCTTGCTGTCACGAGAAGTAAGGGAGGTTGGTAGGTGCCTTTCTCCTGTCAGCTTCCTGCTGTGGGTCCACCCCAAACAAATCAGTGCAAGGTGTGTCGACTCCAGCTATGCAATTCACATAGCTGGCGTTGGTCTCTTGCATCGATTTTCTCCGCCAGTGTAGACCTGGCCACAGAGTGTAATTCCAGCTCGAAAACACATACCTGAGCCAGCTTTAATCTAGCTGTCTGAGGAACTGGAGCAGGAAAGTTGCAGCAGGGAGCTCATCAAGAATGGGTTGTGCAAGACCACCCCAAACCGTGGGTATTTACTCACCAGGCCTATCCCAGGCTGCTACAGCTTCACTCCAGTCCCCGAGTCAGCTGTGTTAAATCTCAGCGGCGTGGTTGCAGTACAGTCATACCCTGTATCTATGCACTCCCTGTAAAAGGTGTTGTATATTACAGTAGTGCTTAGAGTAGAGGTTGGAGCTGCTCTGAGGTAGGCTCAGTACAGACGCTCAGTAAGAGAAGCCTGGCCCTAAGAGCTGACAATGTAAATAAAAAGTCAGCTGTATACCTTTAAAAATCCGGCCCTGAGTGACTTGCTCAGGGTCGCCCTAGATGCAGGAACTGTGGGTGTGGGAGGGCTTTGCAGCGCCCTGAGGTTTTACACAGGCCCAAACTGCCAGCTGTGTGCCTAGGTCTCCGATCTGTGACCTGGGACTCAGGTCTCAGCCACCAGCCCCGTTCCCTAGCTACCGGCCCTGTGCCTGGAGTTTCGTGCCCAGCACCCTGCTCCCAATCCTGTATCTGGGGCTTCACGCCCGGGACTCCACTCCCAAGCTCTTTGTCAGCTATATGCCCACACTGCACCCCCCTCCCTGGCCCCATAGCTGGGGCACTGCTCCTTGCCCCATGCTCACCCCCAGCTCTGGCCCCAACCCTGGTCCCCTTAACCCTGTCTGGGTTCCCACTCCCCGAGACAGGGCCCTGCTCCTGATCTCAGCTAGGGGAGGGGCACAGGCATAAGAAAGGGAGCTGGCTTTCTGCACCCCCACAGTGAAAGCAATCCAGTGCCACTGGTAGCTACATAAAAAACAAGAGCTGAACCCACATTTCCTGACACCCAGGCTTATGCCTTGGCCTCAAGACCATGCTTCCTCCTATGGCAGTGTTATGGCCATGCTCCCAATAATCGCCTTTCCTAGCCTCTTTGTAGCTGCCTGTGGAAGCTCCCTCACAGTACACATTAAGTACAAAGGCTGTCTTGACTGTTCTTTCCCTCCTGAACATGGCATGATAGCAAGGCCGAGGAGGTTAGGTTGGCTTTCCATAGCTGGATATATTTCATACATGTAAAAATCAACGATCCCTGAAAACCTGAACATGATCATGAAGGAGCATCTAATGGGCCTCCTCCTTTTTATTGAAATCCTGTCATTGGACACCAAGTCTCCTGAATGTTACATGAAGCTGTCAGCCGATGGTCAGGGCAGTGCGTGGTGTGTGTGTGTTATACACCCGAGTCTTCAACTGCTAGGACCGGGGTCCCTTCGCAGCGGGCAGCCTGGAGAAGGCTGACGGGCACCCCAAAGTTTGCAGGGAGAGCTTATTACATCCGAGTCTTTGGCTACTAGGACAGGATCCCTTCGCAGCAGGCAGCCTATGGAGGGCTGACTGATGCCCCAGGGGGCCTGTCCTGTGGAGGCGACAGGACGCAATGCCCAGCTCTGCCTGCGTCTGCCCCTATGACCGGCTGGAGTTCTTTTGATTGTGTCTGGTTCTGTTACAGCAACAGGAGGAGTCAGTTTAAAACTTAAACAGTTACAGGTTTATTAAAAGGCTTATAAAGCATATGGTAACAATGGCTATTGTTCTACTTCTTAACTGCTAGCAAATACAGGTCTTAAAATGGTTACAAAGGAAAAAGGAAGATAGAAAATAATGGTACCAAGTGACAGCTTAATCTTTAAAGAGCTCTATTCTATGCATGCACTAAAAACAAAAGGACACATACAGGTACAATTTTTACCCCCTTCTGCATCTCTCGATTCCAACGTGTCAGGCCAGGATCGGTCCCTCAATTCCTCGGAAAGACGAATACGAGGTGGGCGTCCCCGTGGTCCTCGGGAGGCAATCACCTAACCCGACCAGCAGGTAGATGGTAGATTGATGCTCAGAGTGAGTGTGCTGCTAGACCCATCTTTATACCTGTGGGGTCACATATTCTCTTTCTTATCTTTGGTGCCAAATGGTGCTGGTTTGTCTTTGTGATGCCAGTTCTTACAAGGGAGTTGTGAACTTAATTTACACTTGTAAGAGAGATAACTAAATTGGGAGTACTGGGCATTTTTTTTCTCAGCGGGAGATTCCCCTTCCAGGAACGCCTATGTGATCGTATCAATATAGGTGCCAGCCAAGGGCAGTTCTCACAGCCTCTAGGTCAGCTTATTGGCTTGATCACCCTCTCGTATATGTGTTTACAGTTATCCAGAGTCAGATGAGCCACCATATCTGGGCCTCTGTCAAGGCATCAAAGACTATGCTGATTTTATTGCTCTCTGTGTCCTGTGTGCCCCTCAGAGGGGCAAGCAAGATGGATGTGATGGGGGGGTGTCTCTGTCTGGCTACAGAAGTGCCCCATAATAAAAGGATTACTTTGTAGGTAAAGACTGAAGTTGTATACAAAATAAAGAGTGGTGGTTTTAGTTTGAGGGGTTTGTGCAGACATTTTCTTTGGTTTCAGTTCACCCAGGAACCAACACTTTGGGTACGTCTACACATCAGGGCTAAAGTCGAATTAAACTACACAACTTCAGCTATGTCAATTTTGTAGCTTAAGTCAAAATAGCTTTTAACTCGGCTCTTGGAACTGTCTACACGGCAGGAAGTTGAAGGAAGAACACTCTTCCTTCAACTTCCCTTATTCCTTGTGAAATGAGGGTTACAGGAGTCAGAGTAAGAAGTCCTCCAGCTCAACATTATTTCCAAATAAAGGCTTGTAATGTAGATGTGCACTTTGTTATTTCAGAATAATGTCAGATATTCTGAAATAACACTGCTGTGTAGATGTACCCTTTGAGTTTTAAGATTCAAACACCCAGTCTCAGTGGATTTCTCCCGGTTTAGAACAACGTTCTGAAAGGCAGTCATTTGTCTCCAACTTCACAATCTGTCAAGCTTCACAGAGGTTGTGTTGCACTTGGACTGAATGTAGAGTATGAAATGGAACACAAACCCAGTGAATTCATGTTGGTTTGGGTTCCTTGATATAAATCTCCCACTACTTTAGTGAGGACACATGGTTATGTTTTATATACAGATATAGTCATTTCACTCATTAAGGCTCTCATTCAGGAAAATACTTAAACACGTTCTGAATGGTTGTTGTTTTTTCTGTATCAGGAATTGATGGCCTGAAATGACAGAGAATGTCTTAGGGATTACAATGTATGAGAGTCAACAGTGTGCCCTTGTATATAAGAATGCTAACAGCATATTGGGATGCATTACTAGAAGTGCTACCAGGATATTTAGGGAACTGATTAGCCACTTTATTTGGCATTGGTGAGGCCACATTGGGAGTATTCCATACAATTCTGGACCCCTGTTACAGAAAGGATGTGGACGCATTGGAGAGAGTCCAACAGAGGGCAACAAAAATGACTAGGGGGCTGGAGCACATGACCTACGAATAGAGGCTAAGGGATTTGAGCTCATTTAGTCCAGAGAAGAGTGAGGGGGGATTTGATAGCAGCCTTCAACTTCCCAAAGGGAAGTTGCAAAGAGGATGGAGAGAAGCTGTTCTCAGTAGTGACGGATGGCAGAACAAGGACCAATGGTCTCAAGTTGCAGTGGGGAAGGTCTAGGTTGGATATGAGGAAAAACTATTTATCTAGAAGGGTGGAGAAGCACTGGAATGGGTTATGAGAGAGGTGGAGGAATCTCCATCCCTAGAGGTTTTCAAGTCTCAGCTTGACAAAGCCCTGGCTGGGTTGATTTAGTTGGGATTGGTCCTGCCTTGGGCAGGGGGCTGGACTTGACCTCCTGAGGTCTCTTCCAGCTCTATGATTCTATGAACCAGATATTTGGTTAGCTATGTTATGTTTTGAAGTATGTGCACACACTTTACACCAGGGCCTCCATCGTGGAGGTGTTGAAAGCAAGTCAGTCATGACAGGGACAAAGAGAAAGTGACAGGGAAGATGGCAAATCAGCATGACATTCGCAGAACAAAATGCAGTTTACAATTAAACACAGACATGCCCTTAAACTGTCATGTCCTGTGTATGGTTGTGGTATTCAGGACAGTCTATCCTGGACACTGTGTGCTTGGGCCCAGGAATGGGACACCTTGTACGGAACTCACAAAGCCCATCAATTCTGAACAACTCTTTCCTCAGGGAACAATGGGTTTGGTGACTGTAAGGGTGTCTACACAGAACACAGGAGTGGGCTGGAATTCCCAATCTAAGTCCATGGCTGGAAGAGCTGCAACTGTCCATTCTAAGTGTGTGGACTACATGACCACCTGAAAAGGAGGACAGACTTTATTTAAAGAGGCTGATTTGGTGAGGAAGGAAGCAGCTTCCCCTGCGGATGGAAGCTGTTCCATCACCACAGGGCAGAAGACTAGGCCAAGCAGGCAGGAAGAGATGATCTGCCTACAGAGTGGCCAAACCCAGGGAGTGAGTTCAGAATTTTGTGGTTTTCTCTAGATCTGTAAGTCCCTTGTGCTTTGTTAAGAGTGAAACGCAGTTGTATAAAAAATTCCTTTTCTAACCCCGTGGGCCTTGCTTTACTGCTACATTGCTCCTGAAGGATGTAAATGGACAAGCAGGGCTCCCACAGCCTGGTGGGCATGAAAGTGTGGGTTGATTCTGGGATCTAAGCTACTGGAGTGTGGGTCTCATTGTCCACGAAAGGTGTCAAACATGGGTCTGCACCTGGGAGTCTACCTGAGAATCCCTGTGACCTGTCATAGCCCAGACACCGGGGGCTTAGAGAGGTGGGATTGAGAGGGTTGGGTCCAATCACAACAGACTGATGTCTGTCCACAGAGTGGCTACGTCTAGACTGCAAGCCTCTGTCGAAAAAGAGCGTCTAGACTACGACCAGGACTTTCGAAAAAACAAGCCGCTTTTTTGAAAGAGAGCACTCAGGCAGTCTGGATGCTCTCTTTCAAAAAAGCACAGTTTGCATTATATAACACTTTTTTTCAAAAGAGCATTTTTGAAAAATGGCGTTCTTCCTTGTAAAACAAGGTTTTCCGCGGTCAAAAAAACTGCCACATTCTTTCAATTTACTGTCAACAGAATGCAGCTGTAGTCTAGATGCAAGGAAAGCTTTTTTTCGAAAAAAGGCCACTTTTTTCGAAAAACCCTGTAGTCTAAACTAGTGTTTCTTAATCTTTTTTTGCTCATGGCCCCCTTCTGAGCCTCGTTTACCTCTGTGGCCCCCCTCATAGCTGCTGTTAGTTAGAACATTAGGTAAATAATGTATCTTTGTTTCCGTTTTTTCCATGTGGCCCCCTAGAGGTAGGGCGTGGCCCCTGGAGAGCCATATGGCTCATGGTTGAGAACCACTGGTCTAGACATACCCAGTGTGATGGGGCCAGGTTGTAGCACAGAGTCATTGCGGAGATAACATAAGTTAGGTAACTATCTATTTAAACAGGTTTGTCTTTACACCCACCTTGCCTCTCTGGAATTGCTTGGATGGACCGTCTGGTTCTCTGGCATCGCAGCGGCAGTAACTCACCCACATTCATTTTGCCTCTGTTGCTTAGTGCGTGACTACTGCTCCACTCTCCCCTCCCCTCGTTCCTTTCCTGCCAACGTCTTTTTTTCAGAGCTAGCTCACGAGTGCCCACTTCAGTGAGGAGACAATGTTCTCTGATGAACCCGGCGAGGAAATTGCCCAGAGGAAGAATCGGATTCCGATTGCATCATTTCCACAAAATACAGGCAGGTCAAACACATTTGGATAAAATGGGACCCCTAATGTGGATCCTAACAGATTGCCTATGATGAGGGAACAGTCAGAGCAATGCGTTTATGGCAATTGAAACCCTTTCTGGAAGCTCAGGGACCATTTAAAACAGAGACAAATTTGAACAAGCCAGAAAGGAGGCACCGTGAAGTTATCAATGCCCACGGTGAAGTTATCAATCACTTAAACGCCCCTGGAATGCTTACGCTCCGATATGAGCATGCAGAAAAGGTAAGGAATTCATCTTAGCATCCGCATCGCTGTGAGTTACAGCCGCTTCTTACAAAGAGACCTGTGATTGCAGTGTCAGAAGTACAGCCCTCACTTAACTGCCTTTTTTTCACAAGGAGCTTGACGTGATCAGTGCATTCAAAGAGAGCAGCTAAGTAGGGGATGCAGAAGTCTGAATCAAGGCTGATATTCATTAGGACAATTATTCAGTACCACCTAAAAAATGTAATGCAGATGAGCCAACACGTTCCATTTAGTTCTTTTTAAATTGCCACTTGGTAATCATTTTAAATCAGCTGTGCTGATAGCACTTGTATGATGGGCGACATTTTGTAATAGTGACAGCCAGCACGAAGAGATTGTAACTGACAATGCTGCCAAATGTAGTTTTCACTGTGATATTGGCTGAGCACGTAACAGGTTTCATATTTGCCATGTCCCAAGTTAATGAGGAGTTCCTCAGTTGAAGACACTGGGGCTACGTCTACATTGGCAAGATTTTCAGCAAAAGCAGCTGCTTTTGTGCAAAATCTTGCCACCTGTCTACACTGGCCACGAGTACTTGTGCAAAAACACTGACGTTCTAATGTATAAAATCAGTGCTTCTTGCACAAATACTCTGATGCTCCCGCTCAGGGATAAGCCCTCTTGCGCAACTGTTCTTGCGCAAGAGGCCAGTGTAGACAGGCAACATCAATTTCTTGTGCAAGAAAGCCCGATGGTTAAAATGGCCATCGGAGCTTTCTTGCGCAAAAGAACGTCTACACTGGCATGGATGCTCTTGCGCAAAAGCACATCTTTTGCGCAAAGGCACATGCCAGTGTAGACGCTCTCTTACTCAAATATTCTAACGCAAAAACTCTTGCGTTAAAGAGTATTTGCGCAAAATCTTGCCAATATAGACGTAACCTGGGATTAGACAGTGAGATCCATCTGACTGCCACACATATACTCAGGGTTTTATTGCTGAGGTCTGGACAGCAGGCCTAGTTACCTGCATACAGGAAAAGAGTCACGTCTGTCGTACCTCGGTGTCTTCGTACCTCGGTACCTTCGGTGGTCTGGACTGTCAGTGTCCGCGTCGTCTGGCCAGGGTCTTACTGGCGCACTCCTGACAGGACCTCTACTCCGTCGGTGATGATAACCTTTCGGCTCTGTGCATAACAATCGGTACTCCCCTTATCTAGAGTGTCAACACAGGAGATCTCTGAGAGGCCCCGGTAACGACAGATGCATGCAAGGTTTGAAATCAATTGAGCAGGTTTATTGTCAAATGCGAAACTCTACCAGTTGGTAACAGAGATCAGTACAATGTTACACCACTGGGCACTATGGCCCGCATTGACAAGGTACCAACACTGGGCAGGCCTATTGCCATATATCAGGTATTAACAGCAGCAGTTAGTCAAAGTTAAGCTACTGTGCATTCTGTAAGTTTAGGCAATGACACCTGCCGTACAGGCGCCTAGTGCGCCCCCCCCTCCCCAGGTCGGCCGGAGAACACCCTCTGCGGTGTCCTTTTATAGACAGGTACAAACAACTTACATCATTTCTTTATGTACAGGGTTGCCACCCTCTGTTGCCTAGATACCACCCCATACCTTATGGAAGGGGAGCTTACTTACTATCCTTCATGCTGTCAATTCCGACCTGGTCCTGAACCTAGGTCGGTATGTGCATTAGTTTTTAGGGAGTCTTTGTACCAAGACATTTCTTATTAAGATGTTCCGTTACTCCTCTTTGGCTTACAGTTTGTACTTGGTGCTTCCCTGTGTCCTTCTATGTTCCACCTAACTTACACAATTACACAGTTATCAGTAGGTCCTCTTTCTTGGCTCCTGTGTTACTAAACCAAAGTCTTGCTCACTAGATTTCAGGCCTGTTGCTGTTTTCATGTTACAGGCCTCTATTTAGGCCTGCTGACTCCATATTACTGACCCTCAACTTACTACAACGTCAATAATTTGAGGGCTGGAGAAAATGCCTTACAAAGGACTTATCTGGCTTTATTTATCAAAAAGACTGGGAGGTTCTTAGGAAGAAAATAGCAGGTGCAAAAGGGCTCTTTAATCCAACAGAGAAAGTCATAACCAGAACCAATGGCTGGAAATTAAAATCAGACAAAGGCAAATCGGAAACAAGGTGTACATTGTCAACTGTGGAGGTGACTAATTGTTGGAACAAAGTGCCAAATGACATGGTGGATGGAGTCTTCATCCCTGGGTGCCTTGAAATCAACTGGGAGATGTTCTTTTAGCAAGATACTGGGCTAGTCAAGAGGTCCGGCTGGATAATGCAATGGTCCCTTCTGGCCTAAAGCTACTGAGAGTCACACATTACTGACTATATTCCCAAAGTCCTGCCTTAGGATGCACCGGATTATGTAAAACCTAGGAGAGGGTATCCAGGATCAGTCTCATTTTGTGTGTTTGGAGCAAAATCCTGAGCCCCAAAATAAACAGAGTGTATAGACCAAGTCTGGGTGGTCAAAATCTGGGTCATGGCTTGTAAGGGCAAGCTGCTAGCTGTCCATGAGATGCTTTATTTATCTGTGCATCTGCAGGTACAGATGTCCCCTACCCCATCCCCCTAGTGGCCCACCCTTGGCTCAGTGCCTCCATGCCCATCCCCCACTCCTACCTCAAGCTCAGACTCTGGTAGCCCCCAGCCTCATCCCTTGACTGCTCCCTTAGGACTCAGCCCCAACTCACTGTGTGGTGTTCACGAAACCTGAGGATTCACAGAGCAGGGATCGGCCATGCAGTGGGAATTTCCTCTTAAAAGCGCCGCTTCTCTCCAGCCAGGTCTGCGACCACCAGCTGCTCCTCCAGCCCCGGCCTCCCTCATGGCTCTGCTCCTCCATTGCCAACTCTCCCAGACCAGATGGACTGGACACCATTTGCAATAAACGTCATCTGGTCTGGGAGAGTTGGCAGCCCTCTTCCCCACAGCTTCAAGCTTCCTCCTCCTTCTCTCATCCCCCTCCCCCGTGCGGAGCTGCCGCTGGGTTGGAGGGAAGTGCCGGTACTGGGCTGCAAAGGGCACCAATGCCCTGGATGGCCCTGTTATCTGCCCTGAAAATGTGACTCTGATGAAGTTCCCAGAATTGGGAGTTACAGTGTTACCCCTCTCAGCCTCAGTAAGTGAGTTTTGCTACTGCTACACTGTGTGGCAACTCCTAACACACCAGCTTGTCGGCTTTGCCAATAAACTCTTCAAAACTTGGCCAGTCCAAATCTTGCTCTGCAAGTGACAAACAATGAGTCCCAAATTCCCCAAAGAGATCTCCCTGCAGTGTTCATCCCTCTCTTGGTAATGGTCTACACTTTACCAGGAAGGTCAAGTTAAGGTACACAACTCCAGCTAGTTGGATTACTTTAAGCCAGGCCTTGGCGGCATCCACATTGTGCGAAGCCGATGGGTTCGATTTCCTTACTCCACAGAAAAGGAGGAGTACTGGATACTTCAGGGAACTGTCCTCAGCATTCAATTTAGCAGGTCTGCTAAATTGAACACCAGAAGATTGACCTCTGGAGCATTGATTTTCCAGTAAGTATGGAGGTGCCCTTTGAATGCTCTCAGATGTTGTTAATCTTGTTGCTCATTTAAAAAGACAATGCACTGTGTTTCACTAATTTAACTGGGGTTTGTCAAACATTCATTTCAGGCCCAGCACTGAACTGGTTTATAGTGAAAGTCAAAGCAGTTTATTAAACAGGTTTAAGTGATACCAAGTATAAGGTGTAGAAATGGCATCAAAGAAACAAAAGCACAAATACATATCTAAGATTAAAACTACAAGAAGTTACAATCTGTGAATATGCAGATTTCTCACCACTATTCAGTTCTCTGGGACTTTGAGCCTATGGTTGAAAGACTTGATGTGCTGTCAAGAGCTTGGGGTGCCCAAGAGTCCCACAAGTAGTAACTGAGGGGATTTTCACTCTTTGCTCTTGTGATCCAAAAACATTTAGAATTTATTCTTTGAAAAGTGTACTTGATTCGTTTTTATAAAAGTGACACTGTATACAAAAAATTGAATCCACTCTTTGTATCATTTGAGACTCAGACTCCTGTCTTTATAACCATCTCTGTTCCATTAGATTTGAGGGGTGTGCATACCCTAGAAATAGGATCATTGTGACTGAGTGCACAAAATATGGTTGCAGTTAGTTTGAAGTTATAAAACAGAATAGCAGACACTACAGAGTACATTTGAATGCAGGCTTTTAGAGGGAAAGTCAAAACTAGTGGCAGTTTCTGGTAATCAGAATGGGAGGAGGAGAAAGAAAGTCAGCAATTGAGGCTGGATGAAAACCTTGAATTTCGGCACCTTTGCTATAGAAGTGTTATTACGATTAAGATTGTTAGGAGTGCTAAGTTGCTTATTCAAAGCTAGGAAAAATGGTGATTTAGTAGGGAGTCACTATGACATATATTTTGTAGAAGTTAATTATGAAAAACTAGCCAATGTCGTGTACTTTGGAGCCATCCTCCAAAGCTATTTTGAAATGTCTTCCTGACACCTTTTCTCCCCAGTGGGTGAGCAACAAGCCACTGAGAACCTGCTGTTAACTCAAAACCATTTCAGATAAATACTTGGGATGTTCTAAACCTATTGCTTATATCTTTGGGTGCTGAAATCTAACAAACTGCCATTTTAGATAGCGCACACTTCCTTGCATTAATCTTTTCAGACAGAATTGCTGAGTTCCACCAATTTACTCCTAACCCTGCCTGGAGTGAAACACTTGAGTTGCCACTGCTGTGGGTTCTGAAGGCCCTAGGGAACATATTCCCCAGTTGTTAGGCTGATGGCTTTGTTTTATGTAAATGTAACGCCACTCTCTCTGACTAATAACTAGGCTGGTTGGATAAGCAAATGCAGACTTTTGTGTAAGGCAGACTGTGCTTATTTATTGCCTGCCAAACACGTTTTAAGGACATAATTTTAGCATATATTTATAACTCTTTGTACATACATTGTATCTACATCATACAAGAATACTAATCAGAGAGTTACTCGTTTTCCAGTCAGACCACTTTTGGGTATATATCATGAGAACAGTATGTTGGGTATAGGGAGTGCGTCAACTCTGACAAGAATTTCTGAGAGAGTAACAAATTATTTATAATTGTTATCTTGGATTTAGATCCAGATTATTGCTGGAATAATTTTATTTCTAGAAGCTCCCAAGGCACACCACCTGGCTAGCCCTGTACACACTTATGGAGGCACTGCTATTGACTACTGTATTCGTTAGGAGTAAGGGACTGCAGCAAGGGGGTGGATAGGGAATCCCCAACCAAACAATATCACCACTGAGGTACTCAGCATCTCATAAGAACATAAGAACGACCGTACTGGGTCAGACCAAAGGTCCTTCTAGCCCAGTATCCTGTCTGCTGACTGTGGCCAGAACCAGGTGCCCCAGAGAGGGTGGACCGAAGACAATGATCAAGCGATATGTCTCCTGCCATCTCTCTCCAGCCTCTGACAAACAGAGGCCAGGGACACCATTTTATCCCCTGCCTAATAGCCTTTTATGGACCGAACCTCCATGAAATTATCTAGCTTCTCTTTAAACTCTATTATAGTCCTAGTCTTCACAGCCTCCTCTGGCAAGGAGTTCCACAGGTTGACTACACGCTAAGTGCAGAAGAACTTTCTTTTATTAGTTTTAAACCTGCTACCCATTAATTGCATTTGGTGTCCTCTAGTTCTTCTATTTAGGGAACTAATAAATAACTTTTCTTTATCGGCCCTCTCCACACCACTCATGATTTTTATATTAAAACACATCAGGCGCCCAGGCACACCTGTGAGTGTAACATGCTCCCGAGTAACCTAGGAAAGAAAAAGGGGGTTACATAAACTACTTCAGTTGGCAGATGGGAGAGCTGTACGGTTGTTCCAAGCACACTGTTGCTGAGGTTTGCTACTGAGAGGTGGCTTGGGAAGGGATATATTTGTGAAACCAGATGATTTGTTCAGCATTTGGTCCCTTTGAATGATGGAGGAGCAGCTCTGGTAGCATCTGGGAGTATTGGCTCAGAGCCTTCGAGGTCACTCAGAGTGCTAAGGAAATTAAAATCACTTCCCAAATTATCATTTGATGTTGTGGAGCACTGAACATCGGTGACTCTACATGCGAGTAACAAACTGCTAATGAAAGGCTGTGCCCCACATAGGGAAGAACGGATTCAATGTACAATAACTAAATCCATCTCCGTCTCCTAATTCCAAACATCACGATAACACAATCAGCTCTTTAAGTAAACTGGATTGAAAGCTTTTTCCAGTATTCCTTCAAGTAATCCAGATCAGAGGAATGGATAGAAATTCATGTGGCTTGCGGATGTGGAATGTGTTCAAATCATTTGAGATTCTCAGAAGGCCCTTGCCTTAGAGCAGTGGTTTTCAAACGAGGGGTCGCAACCCAGTAATGGGTCATGGAATGTCGGGACCTGGTCTCCTTGCTGCAGGGTGATCAGGTGACCAGTGGGGGTGCTAAGGCAGCTCCCTGCCTGTCCTGGCACCACAGATTGTGCTCTGCCCCAGAAGGGGCCAGCAGCAGGCCTAGCTCTAGGTGAGGGGGAAGAGCGCAGAGGTCTCTGTGCACTGTCCCTGCCCTGAGCACTAGCTCCACACTCCCATTGGCTGGGAATGTGTTGCTGGCTGCTTCTGGGGCGCAGCCTGGTCTGCAGTGCCAGGATTGGCAAGAAGCCACCTTAGCACCCCTCCTGCACCAGCCGTGACCCCCCCCAAAGCCAGAGCCCCCCTCTTATGCCCCAAAGCTCTCATCCTCAGCCCCACTTCAGAGCCCACCCTCTAGTCAAACTACTTGGGGTTGCAGGCATCAACAATTTTCTTCAGCTGGGTCATGAGGAAAAAAGTTTGAAAACCGCTGTTTTAGAAAGTTTTGTCATAACTGAAAGGGTTACGCAAAGAGGGTAAAACAATTAATTCAACAGACGCAGCACGCTCTTTAAGAACCTGGCATTTCAGGACTACGTAGGAAGGAATCATGCTGAGAGACATTTCACTGAAATTTAGTTTTTCAAAAGCCACATTAGTCAAGCAGTTTAGAGCCAAGTTGGAGGTGACAGCCTGAAGGAGAAACAGGAGGCCTTTAAAAGACTGGTAATGCATTCAGAAAGAGATTTTTAAAATAAAAAAAAAACCCTAAATCACATTTCAATATAAAGAAAATGCAAAATAGAATCCAAGCACTTTGGTCCCTGCATGGTCCTCCTGGAGCGTCTACAGGATTTTGTCCTATCAACTGCCTTAAATTGTGTTTTGATGGGGTTTTCCCCCCGAATGAGAGAGATTGATTTGGCTAGAGTTTTTTTTAAAATTTAAACTAACTGCCAAAGGTCCTTGAAACATATCTATGATGGGGGTTTACAGAACCAACAACAGTAGCAGCTGTGAAAGGTTTAGGAGATGAAGCATTTACCTCAACAGTTGTTACTAAATGGCTGGTTGGAGACAGCTGGGCTATAAGGCTACTGCTTCTGCAGAGAAGGGTGGCTACAAAAAGCTCTGGGGGTTACTCCATAGAAATTCCCCAGTAACACACTGGGAGAAACCTGTATGAACAGTCAGGCTTCCAGGGAGAGGGGTTTGGGGAGCACAGCACTATGAAGGATGCCATCGAGCATGTATGAACAGCCCAAGGAAGCAGCAAGGGATATTCAGAAACAGGCCTTAGCTGTCAAGGTTTCTGAGCTGAAAATCTGGAGGAGAGGGGAGGCCCAAGTTCCTCTACCACCATTCCCACCCCCCAGGAACACAGGTGCAAGCTCCTGTGTGCAAACGAACAGGGGCAATCAAACTCCAGGTTGGTGCTCAAGTCCTAACATAAAGTCACTGAATTCTTGTTCTATTTCAACTTCCTTGGTTACCCTACAAGGGGCATGCTTATAAGCCACCTAGACAGAGTTTCTGAGGAGGAGTAGATTGCCCTGAGCCGGAAGAGTGGTGACCAGCAGTGGAGAAAATGGCTGACAAATGCTACTGTGCTGACTTGGCCACAAGGGGGTGCATTGACCTGTGAGTGACTCTGCAACCGTTCCTTACTTCACCCCTTGGACCTTGAGGCTGCTACTAGGAACATCAAGGCGGTGAAATAGCAGCACCTAGGTCTTCTTCTGCTTTTCAGTTGTAGCTTTGAAAGTGCCTCAGAAAAGAGATCAGCATCACTACTCGCTATTATGCAATGGATTGGCAATGGAAATTAATCTGTCATTTATGGACCATAGCCATATTTCTGTCTAATAGCAATCCCACATATGCTTTTTTTAAAATTGATATTCTAGTCCAAGAGGTGACTACAGCTGAACAGCTTGGTAATAGTGATAATAAAATTTAAGAGCCCTAGAGGCCCGGGGGAAGATATCACAGTAGTGTTTAATTTCAGAAAGGGAAACTCAACAAAAATGAGGCAGTGAGTTAATCAGAAATTAAAAGGCAGAGCACCCCAAATGAAATCCCTGCAAGCTGCATGGAAACTTTTTGAAGCAGCATGGCAGAAGCTCAGTTTAAATATGTACCCCAAATTAAAACACTAACACGTCTAAACAACATTTCTCTTTTGAAAGAGGAATGTAAATGAGCCTGATCAAAAATGCAAATGAAGGGCATTTACAAATCTTGCACTTCATTTGCATAATCGTGTGAGAGTGCTTTTTCGAAAAAAGGTTTTTTTAAAAAAGAAATCGCAGTCTAGACGGGATTTTTTTTGAAAAAAACACCCCTTTTTCGAAAGAACCTGTACTCCTCATTTTTTCAGGAGTACGGGTTCTTTCAAAAAAGGGTTTCTTTTCTGAAAGAATGCCGTCTAGACTGCGGTTTCTTTTTCGAAAAAACCTTTTTCGAAAAAGCGCTCTTGGGTGATTATGCAAATGAAGCTTAAGATTTGTAAATCTGTGCTTCATTTGCATTATCGATCAGACTCATTTACATAGCCTATAGGGAATCCAAAAGAGCCACTGTGGCTGAAAACAAAGTAAGAGGCAGAGGCAAAAAGGCATCCTTTAAAATGTGGAAGTTAAACTTATTGAGGAAAATAGAAAGGAGCATAAATTCTAGCACATTAAATATATAAAAATACTAAGGAAGGCCAAAAAAAGGAGTTTGAAGGAAATCTGACTAAAGACTCAAAGTACTAAGGTTTTTTTCCCCTCTAAGCACATCAGAATCAGGAAGCTTGCTGAGCATCCAGTGATTCCACTATTTAAGACACTAAAAGAGTGTTCAAGAGAGATAAGACCATTGTGGAGAAACCAAATGAATTCTTTTCTTTTCATCAGTCTTCATGACTGAGGATGTGAGAGAGATTCACAACCTGAGCCATTCTTCTTGGGTGACAAATCTGAAGAACTGATCCAGATTGAGATGTCAATGAATCATAGAAGATTAGCGTTGGAAGGGAGCGCAGGAGGTATTCTACTCCTACTCCCTTACCAGAGCAGGACCAGCCTCAAATAATGAGATAGATACTGTACATAAGCAAAACAGTAAGAGGAGATAATGGGATACAGACAGATGGAGTATACGGTGACAAAACAACATGAATGAGCATTGTTGTTAGTGGTCTCAGTACACCAATGGCCCCACCATTGTCCAACTCTTTCTGTAAAGCTCATACCAAAGAAGATTTCTAAAGGAAGATAATGAGTGAATTTTGTACCTTCACTTCACCAAGTACAAAAGTACTTGGTTTGATAATCTTAACAAGTGACCTTTGAATAAGGTCTCTCAAATCCAAACCTAGAACCCTATTTCTATTTGAATTTTGCAAATTGAGTCTTTCTAGTGTCCCCTACCAAAATTCATATCCAAACACCCACTAACTTGGGGATGTCTGAAATCTGGATCCATGTGGGATCCATGTGTTGTAGCTTGAACTTCTCTTGTGGTGTTTCCAGGTGGGACCGAGTCAATAAGTTTAAAAACTGTTGGAGAGAGGCTATTTTTGTGGAAACGTTGGGTGGGTATAGAGGATGTCTTTAGAACAAACCATGAACATGAAGAGTAAACAGTGACAATGTTCCAACTCTATGTGTATGACCTATACATGGGGGCTACGTCTACACTGGCCCCTTTTCCGGAAGGGGCATGTAAATTTCACTAGTCGTCGTAGGGAAATCCGCGGGGGATTTAAATATCCCCCGCGGCATTTAAATAAAAATGTCCGCCGCTTTTTTCCGGCTTTTAAAAAAGCCGGAAAAGAGCGTCTAGACTGGCCCCGATCCTCCGGAAAAAGTCCTAGGAATAAGAGCCTCCGGAAAAGGGCACTTTTTCCGGAGGATCGGGGCCAGTCTAGACGCTCTTTTCCGGCTTTTTTAAAAGCCGGAAAAAAGGGGCGGACATTTTTATTTAAATGCCGCGGGGGATATTTAAATCCCCCGCGGATTTCCCTACGACGACTAGTGAAATTTACATGCCCCTTCCGGAAAAGGGGCCAGTGTAGACGTAGCCCAAAAGTGTCTTGTTTCCGTTTTCAGTGTAATTTCTATTAGGAAAGAAACCAGATGTTGACATGTTGCAAGTGGGTCCAGAACCACTCAAATTAAGGAAATTTCACGAGGCATAAGGGAGCGGTCGACAAAAGCTTCCTTTTTTGACTGATCCGCGTCTAGACTCCCACGCTGTGCCGGATCAGCTGATTGTTGGCACAGCGCAGCGGCCATTTTTATTTTAATGAAGCAGGGATTATTTAAATCCCCACTTCATTGACTATGTCAGGTAAACTAGTTTACATGGCTCTGTCGACAGAGCCATGTAGTCTAGACATACCCACTGTATCCTCACGTTGTTCTCAACAGGGGAAGTGAATGGATCACTACATGGGCATGGAAGTACATTTGCATTTAACAGCTTGCAAGATGAAAATCTTAGTTTGCTCATTTGTGCTCTTATGTCTGCCTTTAGAAATTAAAGAAAACATCCAGCAATATTGCATTTAAGACAAAAATGAATCAGAAGCATATTAAAGTGCTAGAACCCTATTTTTAAAGAAGTGTTGTGTATAATAGACTATGGTAGTTACTTTGGAAGATAATTGAATTTACAGTTCATGTGATTTGACCATAAATTGCCCTTTGGGGAGAGGGATTTACTTACTGATAAATTGACCGACTAATTGCTTTTTGCTGAAGCTTTGTCATTTTGTTTTGCATAGCAAGTTGCAATTTCTCTCTTAAAAGCCATACTTGCCCTTAGCATGAGAATAATTTGCCATATTCACTGCCTGTTTTCCAGATGCATTAACATTTCCCTAGCATCTTAAAAACAATACAATTAGTTCAAGTGTTGCTTTTTAGTTTTTTCCTGCTGTTGCTTTGCTCCCCCAGGCTGACCTCAGTAAATCAAGTTAAATTACTGTTAACTTTGAATGCCCAAGTGCATTTGAGATCCTGACACTCGCCATGTGATTTGGTGACCAGGTGTTTTTCCCTTTCCATTTACAGCTTTGTAGAAAGGCTACTCTGTTACAGCCTGGTTTACCTCTGGGTTTTAATGTTAGAAAATTCTCGCACACCCAAAATCTATTAAAAAGTCTCAGGGAAATAGCCAAGATGGAGCTGTAGCTGTTTATTGAGGTTGATGACAAGAGGTGCTTTGTTTTTATTTACTGATCTAATCTCATGACTGGGAGCACCCAGGAGAAAAGCATATGAATGCATCCTGCAGGGGAAAAAGGCCAGATTCGGACTATGGCCCATGAGGCTCAGGGCTATGCCTTCTTACATGAGAACAATCCCTAGTATGAAAACTTTATTAAAACTTTTATGATTCCCACTGAAGAGGCTATTTTTCTTCACTCACATTAATCTTATAAGATATAAAAAAGGTAATTATCTCAATTTTTCTTGGAATTTCATTCATTGATTCATTTCTGAATAATAACAAGGTTCCCCTCTCCCAAAATATTGAAATGTCTGTCTTCATTCTTCCTTCTTTGTCACAGTGATTCCTTTAAAGTATATTTGTTACATAATTAAAAGTTTGTTAGCAGTATTATAAAACTAAATTGAACACTTTTGTCATTGAACATCCTCTAGGGTTTCAACAACTTCAAATGCTGCTCTGGTTTATCATTTCAGCCACATTTGCTGTTCAGGCAAGATTAATCTGTTACCCAAAACTAGACATATTGGAGGCATAGTCTCCTTTTGATCATCGGCTGCGTCTAGATTGGCATGTTTTTCCGGAAATGCTTTTAATGGAAAAGTTTTCCGTTAAAAGCATTTTCGGAAAAGAGCGTCTAGATTGGCACGGATGCTTTTCTGCAAAAGCACTTTTTGAGGAAAAGTGTCTGTGCCAATCTAGACGCGCTTTTCCGCAAAAAAGCCCCGATCGCCATTTTTGCGATCGGGGCTTTTTTGCGGAAAACAAATCTGAGCTGTCTACACTGGCCCTTTTGCGCAAAAGCTTTGCGCAAAAGGGACTTTTGCCTGAACGGGAGCAGAATAGTATTTCCGCAAGAAGCACTGATTTCTTACAGTAGGAAGTCAGTGCTTTTGCGGAAATTCAAGCGGCCAGTGTAGACAGCTGGGAAGTTTTTCTGGAAAAGTGACTGATTTTCTGTTAAAACTGGTCAGTCTAGACACAGCCATCAAGTTTTATATGTATCTGCTTCCACTTCTTTACTGTTTTAAACTCCTGGCCTATTAAAAATCTTACTTCTGAGTTCACTCACTATTTGAGAAGAACTCCGCTAAATCTTGGGGATGAAAACCTCATGAAAAAAATTTTATTTTAATGTCTTACAGGTATGGTAGGGGAGCAGCTTGCAATACTAAATATCATCCAAAAGGAGAGGTAGATAAGAAAATGATCAGAGCGTGGTCTGATCAGAGTTCAGAGTAGTCCAATGGTAATGTCAAGCTGTTAGAAACGGGTCTCTTAGGAATGCCAAAATTATGTGAAAACAACGAGTAGGCCTGTGGCACCTTCGGGTATGTCTACACTACAGCGCTAATTCGAACTAACTTAGTTCAAATTAGTTAATTCGAACTAAGCTAATTCGAACTAACGGATGCAGACTAAAAAACTAGTTCAAATTAGCGTTTTGCTAATTCGAACTAGCATGTCCACATTAAGTGGACCCTGAACCGGGGTTAAGGATGGCTGGAAGCAGTGCCGGCAGGGCATCAGATGAGGACTTAGAGCGTGGAGCTGCTGTCTCAGGCTAGCCGAGGGCTGTGCTTAAAGGGACCCGACCCCCACCCCGGACAGACAGTTCTCAGGGGTGCCCTGCTTGCAAAGCAGTCCTGTCTTGAAGTGCCCTGAGTGCCCACACTGGGCACATCACAGCACTTGGCCATCAGACCGGCTGCACTTGCCGCAGGCTGCCATCTGGGGAGAGGGGGCAATTGGGGGGCAGGGTAGGACCATTACTCGCTGAGGAGAGGAAAACAATAACAGAAAATGTGGCAATGGTAGGAGGGCTAAATCATGTTTTTGTTTTAGTTGTCACCAGAAAAATTAGTAGCAACAGGCAGACCAATGCATGAATACAAAATTTCTTAGCATCATTACTAATGGTTCAAAGTCATGTTGGAAGGCCATATATACAAGTGGAGATCCACAGGGCTCAATTTTAGTTCCGTTCAATATCTTCATCAACGATTTAGATAATGGCATAGAGAATATAATTATAAAGTTTGCAGATGATACCAAGCTGGGAGGGGTTGCAAGTGCTTTGGGGGCTAGGGTCATAATTCAAGATGATCTGGACAAACTAGAGAAATGGTCTGAGGTAAAAAGGATGAAGTTTAATAAAGAGAAATACAAAATACTCCACGTAGGGAGTAACAATCAGTTTCATGCATATAAAATGGGAAGTGACTGTCTAGGAAGGAGTACTGCAGAAAGGAATCTAGGGGTCATAGTGGACCACAAACAAATATGAGTCAATGGTGTGACACTGCTGCAAAAAAGAAAACATCATTCTGGTATGTATTAACAGGAGTGTTGCGAGCAAGTCACAAGAATTAATTCTTCCCCTCCACTCTGCATGGATTAAGCCTCAACTGAAATATTGTGTCCAAGTCTGGACACCACATTTCAGGAAAAATTGAGAAAGTCCAGAGAAGACAACAAAACAGATTAAAGGTCTAGAAAATAGGACCTATGAGGGGACACTTAAAGAATTATGTTTGTTTAGTTTGGAAAAGAAAAGACTGAGGGGACATGATAGCTGTTTTCAAGTATCTAAAAGGGCGTTACAAGGAGGAGGGAGAAAAAATATTCTCCTTAACCTCTGATGATAAGGCAAGAAGCAATGAACTTAAATTGCAGCAATGGAGGTTTAGATTGGATCTTAGGACAAACTTACTAACTGTCAGGGTGGTTAAGCACTAGAATACATTGCTTAGGGAGGTTCTGGAATCTCCATCATTGGAGATATTTAACAGCATGTTAGACAGACATCTATCAGGATGATCTGGAATTCTAGATGGTGCTTGGTCCTGCCATAAGGGCAGGGGACAGGACTTGATGACCTCTCGAGGTCCCTTCCAGTTCTAGTATTCTATGATAAAGGGGCAAATATTAAGCAATCAATTTGCAAACATCTAGAAGATAAGGCAATAAATAACTGTCAGTGTGGTTTTGTCTAGAGCCAATATTGTTAAACCAACTTAACAGCTTTCTCTGACAGGATAACAAGCCAGGTGGGTGATGAAGGAAACCATAGATGTATTATCTCTTGACCTCATTATGTTTTTAGGTACTGTCTCCCATGACCCTCTCATAAACAAACTAGGGAAATACAACATAAATGTAGCTACTATAAAGTGGGTGCAGGCCTGGTTGGAAAATTATTTCCAGTTATCAGAGGTTTTCACTCAAGCTGAAAGAGGTCCCACAGGGATCCATTCTGGTTCTAGTTGTGTTCAGTATCTTCACCAGTAATTTGGACAATGGTGCAGAGGGTACACTTGCAAAATATGTAAATGATGCCAAGGTTATTCAGGGATCTATTAGAAGGAGTTCTGTAAGCACCACGCAAGAAGTTATTCTTCCACTTCACTCCACACTGATTAGGCCTCAACTAGAGTATAATATGCCATTCTAGGTGCCATATTTCAGGAAAGGGGTAGACACATTGGAGAAACATCAGAGAAGAGCAATAAAATGAATCCGGATCTGGAAACATTACCTATGAAGGAAGAATGAAAACTGTTATATCTCTCCTAAGTCTTTTCCTGACTCAATAAGCTCAGTTGGCTACGTCTAGACTGGCATGATTTTCCAGTAATGCTTTTAATGGAAAAGTTTTCCGTTAAAAGCATTTTCAGAACAGAGCGTCTAGATTGGCACGGACGCTTTTCCGCAAAAGCACTTTTTGCGGAAAAGCATCCGTGGCCAATCTAGACGTGCTTTTCCGCAAAAAAGCCCTGATCACCATTTTCGTGATCGGAGCTTTTTTGCACGAAACAAATCTCAGCTGTCTATACTGGCCCTTTTGCGCAAAAGTTTTGCCCAAACGGGAGCAGCATAGTATTTCTGCAAAAAGCACTGATTTCTTAGAGTCAGTGCTTTTGCGGAAATTCAAGCAGCCAGTATAGACAGCTGGCAAGCTTTTCCGGAAAAGCAGTTGATTTTCCGGAAAAACTGGCCAGTCTAGACACAGCCAGTTACATAAAAGGTTGTTACAAGGAAGGAGGAAGATAGTGTTTTCTTAACCTCTGAGGATGTGACAAAAAACAGTGACCTTAAATTACCACAAGAGGAGCTTAAGTTGGACATAGGAAAAACTTCCTGTCAGCATAGTTAAGCACTATAACAAATTGCCTAGGATTGTTGTGGAATCTGTCATTGGTGGGGCTTTTTTTAAGATCAGTTAAACTTTATTTATAGTGATAAGGATCTGAGTCAGGAAATGAAAAGTTTTTTTTCAGACACTGCTTTTGGACAATCATGTCTCCTTAGAGATATCAAATTCAATCAGTGGAAGGGTTTCTTTATTTCTGTAACATATTTTGGAAATCCTCCTCTCCTCTCCCCCCCCCCCCCCCCCCCAGATGATAATTTGTTATGGCAGCTTTTTATTTTTTGTTTTCACTTTTTGCTGCCCAAACCTATCCTGGAATTAAATTGATGCTCTTCCCCTCAACTTTGCAGAAGATCTGGCAAGCTTTCTTTTTTATCATTGGAGAAATCCTCACCATTTTTCCAGCAGCACAACACTGATTATTGAAGAACGTTTTGATCATTTGTATGAGAACTGATATTTGGACTATCTATTCTAGTAAAATATTTTAATTAGTGCAACTTCCATGCACAATCTAAGCACTGCTTTGCCAGCCTATCAGGTTTCCATAAACAATTGATTGAGAACCTCCAGGACAGATTTTTCTTTTGTTTCTCTCTCGCCTTTGAAAAAAGTAATGCATGATTTAGTTGTAGATCTTAGGGTATGTCTACACTACCCTCCTAGTTCGCACTAGGAGGGTAGTGTAGACATACCCTCACTGAATTATTTTTGCTCTTTGTACAAAACAAACCTTTTTTCATTTGGGGGGGAATTTTAATTTTTTTCCATAGAAAAAAATGTAAAACATCCAATTTCTTTTGTTTGTGTTCGTGTCACTTCTAACTAGCCAAATATGCTACCAAAACTGGCTTTGGGAAACAATCAAAATCCTGGAGTTTTGACTTTAAATTTTTTTGTGAAAAAAGTAAAAAAATATTTACAAGAAACATGGTGCTGAGGGGCAAGGTGTGTGTGTGCATGTGGGGTCTTTAGCAAACATAAACCCACTGGAAAAAAAATTGCTTTTTTTACTATCTCAAATCCATCTTCTCCTTGCTGCTTCCTGCTCGCTATGGCTGTGTCCAGACTCAGGTTTTTTTTCGAAAAAAGTAGCCTTTTTTCGAAAAAACTTCACCTGCGTCTAGACTGCAGCCGCATTCTTTCGAAATTAAATCGAAAGAATGCGGCTTTTCTTTCGATGGTGGTAAACCTAATTCCACGAGGAAGAACGCCTTCTTTTGAAAGTGCTCTTTCGAAAGAAGGCGTTCTTGACAGCAAACAGGCTTTTTAGAAAGAGAGCATCCAGACTCACTGGGTGCTTTCTTTCGAAAAAGCGGCTTGCTTTTTCGAAATTCTGCGTGCAGTCTAGACGCGCTCTTTCGAAAGAGGCTTGCAGTCTAGACATAGCCTATATGTTACCTGTCATTTGGTTCTGCCCTTCCAGCATATGCAATGCAAGTAGGACCCAAAAGACTACATAGGAACAGTTTCAGAGAAGGCAGCAGCTTCATAGAATATATCTGCTGCACTCAACATTAAAACATGAAGGGAGAAAATGGATGAAAGGGGCACCAGAAGGTTTATTTTATGCAGAAAGTCTCAGAGGGGTAGCCGGGTTAGTCCGTAACTGTAGAAACAATGAGGGGTCCTGTGTGTCAGTCTGCTTCCTTCTCTTCTGTCTGAGCCCGCCTGACAACTGCATGCCTTCCTGAAAACTTTTCAGTGATAAATCCCTGTCACATTAAAAACAGGTGGTCTAATTTCATATTGGCCCCTCTGCCCAGGTCACTGATGCGTGAAGTCTGATATCACTGTGATGGGGTTGGACTCACCACTCTCGCACCTCCCGCAGGTTCTCCTGGAGATTAGCTCTGTAAGCCGGGGTGCTCTCTTTTGGTGATGTCTCACCACTGTCACTTTTGTTCCAGGGTTTCACGTCATTCCCAGGAGTGTAGCGTTCTCTTCGTGTCACACTCTATGTTCCCCTCTTTCAGAGGACAGTATCATAGTCCTTTATTCCAGACACTTCCTCAATAGCAAGTGGAGATGGGAAGACCTGGGCCCACCCACTACTCCAGGTCTTGTCCCAGGGACTCTGTAGAAGGCTGTGTCCCCTCTGAATCCTCTGTAGATCTCCTTGGGCCACTTCTCCACAATCCCAGCATCCCCTTTGCCTTTGCCTCAGATCGCTACAGCTTGCCAGGAAGTGCGTTTAGCTCTCTTGGTCTCTGGTTACCATAAGCTCCCCGATCCCTGCTGGCCTCTGCCTACAAGAAAGTCAGTCCTTCTCCCTCCTCAAGCTCCATGGAGTGACTGCAGCGGCTCTGTACTACAACTCTTATAAGGACTGCTTCTGTAAGCCTTTCTGTGATTGGCTGCCTCCTTTACAGCCTCCCTAGGGCTCTATTAACCCCTGAGAGTCCAATATGCAGCAAGCACTCCATCACACACTGCCTGCTTTGGTGAGGTACAATGTCTTTTCTGGTCCTCCTTAAGCCGAGTGTTTTCTGCCATGTGGTAGAGATCTTTGCTGACTGGTCTAGGCCCAAGATCAGCAAATGATCCAAAATATAATCAGTATAGCTGCACAAGCTAAAATGTAGGCAAAGGATTGTCCCGTGGTTAAGGCACTGGGCTGAGGCTCAAGAAAGCTCGATTCAGTTCCAACCAATGCCACAAGTTCGGTGTGGCCTTAGCTGAGTCATTTCTCTATAAAATGGGGATGACAGGGAAGTGGTATTTCACAAGATGCTGTGACAATTGATGTATTAATGCATCCAATGTGCTCAGATACTATAATGATAGGAACCATGTGGGCACAGGGATAACTATACATGAATGGCATTGTACAATTGTATCTTGCTGATTGCAGGTCATGGTGATATTTAGGAGGAACACAGGCTTCACAGATGAAGGTGGAATGAGAGGGAAAGAGATAACAAATGAGGAATACACAGACTTTTTTCCTGTGAGCAAGCAAAATATTGACTTAAACATTAAATGAGAGTGAGAGAACATACGTCCTACCGCACTGGTTTGGCAAGGCTGCACAAATATTTTGCTTCATTAACATTCATTAGTTTTCGGTCTAAGCAATTTCCCGAGCGGATTGATGTCACCAGGAACATGAATATATTTTAAAACAATGCTACCGCCAGCACAGATAAAGCCTTGTTTAAAGAATAAATGAGAAACAGCAGCTATAATGGCTATTCCTCTGTCAGACTGTACGGCTCATCTAAGGAGCAACATTAAAAGTAGGTCTGGTGTGAGGAAAAGACAGACTTTCTACAAATGGGAAGAATGCTGGCCGGCTTAGCCTAGAGCAGTGGTCACCAACCAGCGGATTGGGATCTACCAGCAGATCCTGGAGCCTCTGACAAGTGATCCTGACTGGTTTGGCCAGGAAGCTATCAAGTGCTGGCTCTTCAATTGCCCCTCCACTCACTGTCATGCTGCTCCTGCCCTCTGCCTTGGAGCTGCCCCCTCTCCCTGGGAATCCCTTCTCGCTGTGCAGTGTGTGGGAGGGAAAAGAGAGAGGGTGCTGATGTCAGAGAGTCCCTCCCCTCCCCCACTTCTGTACCCTATCTCCACACAGAGAGAAGGGGATGAAGGGAGCTTGGCAAATCTCTGTCACTCTCACACACTGTGTGTGTCTCTATCATTCCCTCTGGGTATGTCTACACTACAAAGTTAGTTCGAACTAACGGACGTTAGTTCGAACTAACTTTGATAGGCGCTACACTAGCGCTCCGTTAGTTCGAATTTAATTCAAACTAACGGAGCGCTTAGTTCGAACTAGGTAATCCTCATTCCACGAGGATTAAGCCTAGTTCGAACTTACTAGTTCGAATTAAGGGCTGTGTAGCCCCTTAATTCGAACTAGTGGGAGGCTAGCCCTCCCCAGCTTTCTCTGGTGGCCACTCTGGCCAACACCAGGGAAACTCGTCTGCCCCCCTCCCGGCCCCGGCCCCCTTAAAGGGGCACGGGCTGGCTACGGTGCCCGTGCCAGGTGCAAGCCTGCCAGCATCCAGCCAGCAGACCCTGCACCTGGCACGGATCGAGCCACCCACCCGATGCCCCCCAGCCCTCCCCCTCTTCCCAGGACCAGGCTGGCGGCTTCCGGGAGCTTGCCCGGGACCGCAAGAGGTGGGCACCCACCTGGGCTAGTGCGGACATCGTGGACCTCGTCCACGATCTCCGCACTAGGCACAGGAAAGTGGCCGTCTAGGGCAGGAGAGCTGCCAGCCTGGCCACCCAGGAGCAGGTGTGCATGAAAATCAAGGGGGTCCACTGAGACCCCCGACCCTGAGCCCTGAGCTTACAATGGCTGTCCTGGGTCAGACCAAAGGTCCATCTAGCCTAGTAGCCTGTCTGCCAACAGCGGCCAACCCTAGGGACCCTGGAGGGGATGGACCGAAGACAGTGACCAAGCCATTTGTCTCGTGCCATCCCTCTCCAGCCTTCCACAAACCTTGGGCAGGGACACCACTCCTACCCCCTGGCTAATACCACTCCATGGACCCAACCTCCATGACTTGATCTCACTTCTCTTTAAACTCTGTTCTAGTTCTAGCCTTCACAGCCTCCTGCATCAAGGAGTTCCACAGGTTGACTCTTTGCTTTGTGAAGAACAACTTTCTGTTACTAGTGTGAAGCCTGCTACCCATTCCTTTCCTTTGGTGTCCTCTAGTCCTTCTTTATGGGAACTCAGGAAGAACTTTTCTTTATGCACCCTCTCCACCCAACTCCTGCTTTTAGAGACCTCTATCCTGTCCCCGCTCCGTCTCCTCTTTTCTAAGCTGAAAAGTCCCAGTCTCTTTAGCCTCTCTTCATATGGGACCTGTTCCCAACCCCTGATCATTTTAGTTGCCCTCCCCTCTCCCAGCCTCTCTCTTCCCCTCTCCCACCTCCTTTTCCCAGTCTCCCCCAGTTTTGTTCAATAAAGACAGATTCCATTTTTGAACCCAATTGTCCTTTATTTTGTACATCAAGAAAAGGGGCTAGGGAAGGGTAAGTGGAAGGAGGTGAGGGAGGAATGGGGCACGAGCCCCCGATGGGGAGGACTGGGCTGGCTCTGCGGGCTTTTGGGGTGGAACCTCTCCTGCAGCCCCCCGATTGTCCCCTCTCCCCAGATGGCAGCCTGTGGCAAGTGCAGCTGGGCTGATGGCCGAGTGCTGTGATGTGCCCAGTGTGGGTAGTCCGGGCAATCCAAGCCAGGACTGCTTTGCAAGCGGGGCACCCCTGAGAACTGTCTGTCCGGGGTGGGGGTCGGGACCCTTTAAGCGCAGCCCTCGGCTAGCCTGAGACAGCATCTCCTCCTCTGATGCCCTGCTGGTACTGCTTCCAGCCATCCTTAAGCCTGATTCAGGGTCCACTTAATGTGTACATGCTAGTTCGAATTAGCAAAACGCTAATTCGAACTAGTTTTTTAGTCTAGATACGTTAGTTCGAATTAGCTTAGTTAATGTTGTAGTGTAGATGTACCCCCACTCTCTCTCTTTCTCTCTCACACACACTGTCCTTCCCTCTCATCTCCCAACCCAACACACACGTGGGGGAGGGGGGGGTTGTTACTTCTTTTACTGCTTGCAAAGTGGGCTATTTGGGGTTTTTGACTGGTCTGTGCATTTCATAATTTTCATTTCTCTCTGATGCTTAAATATAATTCCTTGAATAGTGAGTTCTAAAATGCCTCCTCTGTTATGGCTGGAGTAATTATCCCTGTGGTAATTGCTGCCCCTGGAAGTAGCTGGCTTGTCCCTGCAGCCCCTGAGAGAGGCAGAGCAGGGGGTCTCCACATGCTGTTCTAGCCTGCAGACACCGCTCCTGCAGCTCCCATTGACCAGTAACAGGGAACCGTGGCCAGTAGAAGCTGTGGGCCCAGTGCCCGTAGATGAGGGGCAGCACATGGTGCCATGGCACCATTGCTGTACACAGGGGTCGCCAAGTGGCGGCGAGCCCTGCTCGCCAGCCATGCGGTTTCGCGTGGTTCTGTGCCTGCAGTAGTGGGTGGGCCCAGATCGCTCTGGGCCAGCTCTTCAGGGTTGTAATCTGCTCGCCATGCGCGAGTAGTTTACATTATTTGTCGAGCCCTGGCTGTACATATCAGCTGCTTTCAGGAGTGGTGCAGGGCCAGGGCAGGAGTAAGCTGCCTTAACCCCACTGCTCCCCCACCCGGAAGCCGTCTCAGTTAAACAGTGCCCAGCCAGAGCCTGCTTCCTGCACCCCTGTCCCAGCCCTGAACCTCTTCCTGCAGGCAGCCTCCTGCCCCAGACATTAGTCCCCCTTCACCTAAACATCTTCCCAGAGCTTGCACCCTGACACCCTTCCTGGACCCCAATCCCCCACCCTGGGCTAAGCCCAGAGCCCCCCCACACACATTCAATACCCCTTGGCCCAAGACCAGAGCCTGTACCTCAACTCCCTACTCCAGCCTGGTGAAAGTAAGTGAGGAAGGGGGAGAAAGAAGGACAGAGTGAGCAGGGGTAGGGCCTCAGAGAAGGGGCGGGAAGGAGGCAGGGCCAGGGTATTTGGGTTTGAGGTAGATCTTACATTGCACTTACATTGAAAAAGTGATCTTGTGGTAAAAACAGTTGGAGCCACTGACCTAGAGACAACATGGCAGTAAATCAACTGGATAAGAGATAAATACAGAAGGCTCTGTGGAGACCTGAGTAGCAAAACTGTTACACAAGAGAGGGGTGGCCATGTCATTTAATCTCTCAGGTTGGGCTTCACCATTACATAACTGGAAGTTTGATCCAAAAAGCGGTACCAGGATTTCTCAGGAAGTGTAGATAGGATGGCATATGGGATATAATAACTGATCTGAATCGTTGCCCAAAATACAAAATGGAAATCATGAAGGTTTGAAAAATCCACCCATATTTAGTCACCTAACTTCGGATATCCAATGTTGAAATTGCTGGCCTAGGGATTAAACACACGATTTTCCCTACGGATTAAATGCTTTGCAATTCCATGGGTATAATTAAAATTCATTGAGTTCACACAGTTGGCTATGAAACAAATGCAATGTTTGTTGCTTTTATCTTCTGTTCCTTGGTTCGTGCTACTGAAATGAACAGTGAGAGCACCGTCATGATAATTTTGTGAGAATTACATAGCAAGGAAAACTTAGAAAATAACTTTCTATTTATCACAACTAATCAGCTCTTTTGTGAAAAGCAACTACCGGCTCACTGCTTCGTGAGTCACCATAGTGGAAGTGATTTGTGTACAAGACTTATTAAATATTCAGGGATAAATGCTGCACTTGCTTGCATGTTGAAAGATCCCATTGGGAACCAATTGTGCACATTAGAGGGCAAAATCTGGACTTTGATTCACACTGCTAGTAACAGAAATAAGAAATAGGCATTTGTGTTCTGGATTTTGTTTTATATTCAGTGTGCTACAGGGGCTCTGCTTCAGAGACTCGTCATAAAGAAATGTAGGCACCAAAACATCATTAAACTATTAATACTCATAATGTCTTGTGGGGAGCAAATGATATGCATTATGATTTTACCAGGAGGATATTTTTGTTCCATTTATTAATTATATTAAATACTAGAAGACTTACCCAGCACTGCCCAGCTCCTTAACTCAAATAAGTTTTGTTTTTCTTTGTTTAAATCATTGTTCTTGGGTTGGGTTGGGGATGAGGGGTTCAGTAAGCAGGCTGCCCCAGGTAGAGAGGACAACCCCAGCCCTCTCTCACTGCAGCAGCTTGGAGCCTGGTGAGAAACACTAGTCCATGGCTGCTGCACAGCCAGGGAAGGGGTGAATGTCCCCTAGGGGACAGACAGACACACAAACTCTTTGAAATATATATTAGATAGCTGTCCCTTTCTCCACCCCTGCCCCCTGCTGGCTCAATGGGGTTATAGTTGTTCCAGTCGCCATCTCTGGTGCATTACTGCCCCCTTGCGGTTATTCTACACTATAACTATTCCCGCCTACAAGATCCCTCTCTTCTATTTTAAGAGAAACAATTGCATTCAAGGCATACCCCATTGTCCTGGCACAACCAAACCCTGACCTTGCTTTAAATTAGGATAAGAGGGAGCTGCACACCAAATTTTGTAGTCCTAGCTCTTACTGTTTAGGAGTTCTTGAACAAATGGACTCGCAGACAGATGAACAGACAGACAGACAAACGCACATTTCTAAAATATATGCTAATATTTATCTTTTCATGAATATACTCTTTTTGTAAACAAAAGCTGTGCTGCAGAAGCTATTTGTTTGGATAGTTCATGTCTTATATGTGATCTGTGCATCTGGCATTCTCTTTTTAAGCAAAGTCTCTTAATAAACCTGGGTATGTCTACACTACCCTCCTAGTTCGAACTAGCGGGGTAATGTATGCATACCGCACTTGCTAATGAAGCCCGGGATTTGAATTTCCCGGGCTTCATTAGCATAAGCGGGGAGCTGCCATTTTTAAATCCCCGCTGCTTCGAACCCCGTGCAGCGCGGCTACACGGGGCTCGAACTAGGTAGTTCGGACTAGGGTGCCTATTCTGAACTACCGGTACACCTCGTTTCACGAGTAGTAACGGTAGTTCGGAATAGACACCTAGTCCGAACTACCTAGTTCGAGCCCCGTGTAGCCGCGCTGCACGGGGTTCGAAGCGGCGGGGATTTAAAAATGGCAGCTCCCCGCTTATGCTAATGAAGCCCGGGAAATTCAAATCCCGGGCTTCATTAGCAAGTGCGGTATGCATACATTACCCCGCTAGTTCGAACTAGCGGGGTAGTGTAGACATACCCTGAGGTTCCTTAGGTTTGGGGGATTTTTTTTTTTGCATCAGTCATACAAAGCCCCAACGTGTGCAAGGTATAGCATTAATGTGAAAGCAGAATGTTTAGCTTGCAAGGTATGCACAAAGCTGACCTGCAATTCTTGTAGTTGACAAACCCCACAATGAAACAGTCTCCTTAGTAATAGCTGAGGCTCAGTAGAGCTTACCTAGAAGCTAAAGGTGTTACCATATGAAGGCTGTTGAGCAGTCTCAAGTCATGAGTTCCCAGCCAAGGACTGTGAACAGCTAGATGCGGTGAAGGCTACAACTTTCACAGGGTTAAAAAGAAAGCTAGATAGATTCATGAAGGTTAGGTCTATCAATGGCTATTAGCCAGGATGGGTAGGAATGGTGTCCCTAGCCTCTGTTTCTCTGGAGGTGAGTGACAGGGAAGGGATCATGTGAGGATTACCTGTTGTGTTCTCTCCCTTTGGGGCATCTGGTATTGGCCACTGTCAGCATAGAGGATACTGGGCTAGATGGTTTGGTCTGACTCAGAATGGCCATTCTTATATATCAGGCTTTGAGAGTTACAATAATTATTTCCTTCCTTATGGCCAGAGTAAATGGACAGGTGTGAGGTGGGGTCTCAAAACTTGTATTCCAGGTATATCCAGGAATCATATTATGGAACAGAATAAGAGCCACTAGCTTATTGAATTAATTTGATTCTTTCTCAGCAACTTTCCATTTTCTGTTGTGACAGAAAAATGCAACTGTAAGAGACTAAGGGTGTGTCTAGACCACAGGGTTTTGTCGACAAAAGTGGACTTTTGTCGACAAAACTATACCTGTGTCTACACTACCGCCTAGTTCTGTCGACATAACATCGACAGAATGCGGCAGTTTTGTCGATGGCTGTAAACCTCATTCTACAAGGAATAACGCCTTTTGTTGACAGAGTTCTGTCGACAGAAGACATTATTGCATCTACACTGTCCTTTGTGTCTACACTCTCATGTCAACAAAGCGGCTTGCTTTCTCGACAGAGCTGGATGTAGTCTAGACGCTCTTTGTCGACAGAAGCTTTGTCAACAGTATTGACAAAAGCCTATAGTCTAGACGTACCCTAATATGTATCAGTCTCTTTGTGTCGGTATCTTAGCCACTTACATCACCCGCTCACAATAGCATTTGAGCACTCCAGTCTTCAATGTGTTTATCCTTTGAGGAACAGCAATACTGTTTTTCTCCATTTGACTGATGCACAGAGAAGTTTAATGCCTTGACTAAGGTCATCCTGAAATCTGTGGCAGAAGGAGAAATCCTATCTGAGTCTCCCCAGTCCCAGACTAGTATATAATTGGTCATCTTTATGTAAAAACTACAGGTTGTATAGTTTGACTTTAGCCACAAAGGCTTTCCCAGGATTTGACCTCAGGCCCTCTGGTATTACTTGTATAGCACTTGCTTATTACTATAGCTTCTGTGCTTCATATTTTACATGTACTCTGGCATAGTGTTAAGCTGAAGAGAAGGCGGCTCTTAGAAACAGGTAGGTAGGGCCCATAAGTTCCGGTGCAAACAAGTAAGAGAAATGTGGCTTCTTCACCTTGGAAAGGCCATGGATTTAGTACCGCTTAACTATAGGATTTTTTCCCTCCAAATCTTCAGGGTAATTTGCATGTTTCAATAACCCAGTTTTACATATCTTCTCTGATTTTAGCCTACTAGGGTATGTCTAGACTGTCGGCAGAGGGATGCAGATTAGGCAGGTTGACATTGCAAATGAAGTGGGGATTTAAATATCAAAAAGCAGCAGTCTAGAGGGGGATCTGTCGAGAAAGAAAGCCTTTTTCGACAGATCCCTTATGCCTCCTGCAAGGAGGGGGCAATAGATCAGTTATGTTCTGGGGGTTACCTAGACTGCTTTGGGGGGTAACACCCCAGCCTAGCATGAAGTGGAACTAGAACCTGCATGGACTACTTTGACATGAGTGATGCTTTGTACTTCCTAGCATCTGTCCTTAGAAGATCACAAAGGTTTTTATAACCATTTAGCCTCTTCAAACCTAGGAGGCAAGAATTTCTGTATCTGTGGTGGCACAGAAGGGTAAACTAAACACAAAACCAAGTGATTTCCTCAAGTCCACACAGCAAGTCAGTGTCAGAGAAAGGCTGTAGAACCCCAGGGCTATATCTATACCGTGCATTGTTGCGCAATAAGATAGAAATGAGGCACGGAGATGAATATCGCCGCACTTCATTGGCATACCCAATGAGCCGCCATTTTTGTGGAAGGGGGTTTTGTGCAAGAAGGAGCTGTCTACACTGCTCCTTCTTGTGCAAACAAACGCCTTTTGCATAGGAGCCAGTCTGCCACTTATTTTAAGGAAGAACGGCTCCTGCGCAAGACGGAGCAGTGTAGACAGCTCCTTCTTACACAAAACCCCCTTCTGCAAAATGGCGACTCATTAGGTATGCAAATGAGGCATAGCAATATTCATCCCCTTGTCTCATTTGCATATCTTCTTGCGCAACAATGCGCAGTATAGACGTAGCCCAGGAGTCTCGACTCCCTCTTTCTCTAATCATCTGATACATTTACTTCATCTGCTACCATACCCCTCCCACCCTTAAAAAAATATCTTTTGTACAAATGAGTTCAGCTCACTGTTGCTACAGGTGCTGCCTCAAATGTAGGCTTAATCCATGGTCTGATAAACGTCAAATAGAATTTTGCTGCTGATGTCAGTACAAACAAGGATTTGGTTAGTCTGGCCTGATCCTACAATTGGATTGGGGGGGCAGACTTTTGCTGAGCCCCTTTGATTTCAGTGGGGCTTCAGGAGGACAGACCAATGTCTCCATGCAGAATAAATTTGCTGACGCAGATCAAATGGCAGGATCAGAGCCTCAATTAACAGAATTTCTGTGTAAGAATTCCACTGCATTCCAGGCCACATCACAAATTTAATTAAATTCAGTTGCTGTGCTGTCCAAATACACAATAGAAATCCTCTGAGCCACTCACCCACAGCTCCAGATAGTCACAAAGTAGAAAATTACATCAGTTTTCTCAAATGCTCATCTTTTCTTCTGTTGGCAAGAAATCATAACCGGTGAGATCCTCAGCTGCTGGATGCTAAAACTGTTCTTCCATTTACTACGGTGAAGCCAGGGAAGCCGACAGCCTGGACGGGCCCCTGGGGAACGGGATGTGGCTCTATGGAAGAGGCGGGGTCTTAGGCAGAAGGGGGCGGGCCAGTTTAATGTTTTAATTCCATCGTCCCCTCTTTCAATGTTCTGATTGTGCCACCAATCTAAACAGTTCTGGCCACTGCTACTTGGGGTGTTCCTGAAAATTCAGAACGAATTGGACGCAGTATTCAAAAGTTTCCATGTTAGACAAACAAACAGATATACCATCCAGGTGAGTTTAAGGCCTCATGAGCGTGGCCAATAATATATGTCTACTTTTTTTTAACCTTGCTAAATTCTTGACCTCTATCTTGGGTCAATCAGTTCAACAGGCTAATTAGACTTATGGGGGGTGGGTTTATAATTATTTCTTTTATGTCAGCTTTAAATAATACAGGCTAATATGGATCATTTGACAGCTTGCTTATCTGAGTATTTCGAGTGTGCATCATGCTGGTGAAGAAGATGGCAGGCCTCCTATTACAATAGGCAACGCGTTTATACATAAACATCTGCACACACCTACTAGCTTCTATATGTGGCTGCTTCTTTGATTAATTCAGTATAAAGGATCGTGTGAAGCAAAACAAAAACAATTTCATGTGGCAGTTCAGCTCAGCAAAACATGACAACTGGAATGTATGTTCCCTGAGTCCAGATGCATGATGCTTTTCCTTCTACCTTGAATGCTGATGAATCTGTCAGCCGTACCTCTGATGTGGACATGCTAAACAACCGATGTATGTATTTGAGCTGAAGTTCTGGTGTTTCCATGAGAGCTACAGTGAAGTGTCTCTGGACATGCTTAGGGCACCCTCTTGTGTTGAGTTGCTATAAATGCATGACTTCTACAGTGCTACAGTTGATCCACATTGATTTCACACCCTCATGGGTGTCTAAATTCAGTGTCAATCAAAGACTTCTTCACTGGTGTCTCAGAAAAGATGGGTGGGGAAAAAAGAAGACCCTTGCATTCGGGAATGGAGGGAATTCTTGGCAAGTCAGTGGTTGGTAGAAGTTTGAGTCTTATCCTTGGCTGCTGTAAATTGGTGAGTCGGTGATTTGTCAGAAGATTATGTGTCAAATCTTGAGTTGGTGTAAGTTGTTGACAGTTTATACCAGCTCAGGATCTGGCCTGATCAGTAGAAATCCTCTGAGATCTGCTTCATGATTTTAAAAAGAATCAAAATGAAAGCAGCCTGGGAAAGTTACTCCCTATAGTCGGCTTCATGAAATAAAAACTTTTCTTTAATCTCCAGCCACTCTGAATAATTGTCGTATGATGGATTCAATTCACAATCCTTTTCTCTAGGTCTTAAAAGGCTTGTAAGATCATGATCAATAATACTATGAATCTAGCCTGGTCCTCCTTAATATGCTTGTGGCCTGTCATGGGCAAATTGACCAAGTCTTACTTTCTACACTACACACATATTTCGGAAAAACAGTAGGCGTTATTCCTCGTGGGATGAGGTTTAAAGAAGTTGGAATAAACCATCCATTATTTCAAATTTATTTTGAAATAACAGAATTGCTGTATACACACTCGCATTCTTATTTCAGAATAACAGCTGTTATTCCAAAATAATGCTACTATGTACAGGTACCTTAAGTGGTGTAAGTGTCATTACGTAGGACAGTGAACTACATGCAGTAGACATGTAGGTTACATCAGCATAATTTTTTCTGATTTTCCTTTCTAGCATCCACTGTACTATTGCAGTTGTATGTTCCCAGAACATTCACCATAGTGATAGCTTTTGGGAGAGCCTCAACTGGACAGCAGATGTGCCTATTTCCAGTGAGAGAATGATAGCGAGACTTCCACTCTCTTTGCAGTTGTGCTAAATGAAAATCTAAACTGGCCTGAACAAAATCACCCTCAAATTGTCTTGGTTGGTTCATTTCCCCTCCTCCCCCTCCTGCTTTTCATAGATTGATCCAGGTTTATAAACTGGCCAATAACTCTTGCACAAGGAGGGCTACATATTCTTGCTTCATGGGCATGTCACAGTGACTGAGTCTATCTGGTGTTCTCTGCCTCTTGCCACAGGCTTCAGTGTTTTGACAAAAACCTATTCTGTTGGGGCTACCAGTGAGACGTAGTCCCCCAGCAGCTTAAATACAGACAAACTGGGAGCCAGCAGGCCTTTCAGGGGAGAGTGGTGGGTGAGAAAAGCTGACTTGAACCTAGTCTCAACCCATCACTATTCAAGGCCTGTGCTTATAATGCTTTGAGCAAGTATTGCCACTTCTTTGTTTGCAAATTTAAAGGTGAAGAGACCCAAATTCTGAGTTCTCTTGTTTAGCCATTTAAAGAGCTCATGGTTTTGCTGTTCTTCTCTGGGCAGGAGACTATAAGTATGCATTGAAGTCAAAGAAGACAGAGAACAAAATAAGGTCAACATGTGCAACATGGCAGAAAGTTTTAAGGGGGACTGCCAAAATTTTGGACTCTGCTGCAGCCTATGACGTACTATAATTTGGTCTATTTAAGTATTCTCAGATCTTAATACTGCTATTATAAATAGGATTACATTGACAGCTGGTCCAACAAACCAAAATTTGAAAATTTCTGACAAAGGAAGGGAGCAAATTTTGTGAAAATCTGTGCAAAAATATTCCCACTTTCTGATTGATTTTGTGATGCAAAGTCTTTTAAAATGACTGGAGAAAATTCTTGCACCTCAGTCTTGTGCTCTCGTCCTAGTAATGTATGGGTTTATCTGGACTTCTAAGTCAGTATCCAAAATCAACTGCAAGTTGCTTATACAGGACTTGTGTCTGTTTTATAAAGCACTGAGGAAACCGTTGGCACTCAGCACAATCACCTCAGAAGGTCAAGAAAGAGTCGCTGGGCGCTTTGATGAAATCAGTAAATGCATTTCTGTTTATCCAGATGAAAATGTGTCTTTAGCTGACAAAGGTCTACTGCAAACATTTGAATAATACGATACTTGATGCTGCCTCAGCACAGGGGTCTTCACTATATGACTGGCTGAGGTCCCTTCCAATCTGCCTTTCCACGATTCTCCTTTTTTTAAGTAACTGGGATGGGGAGGGGAGAAGCACTATGTTAATTTCAGATGAGGCCTGTATCATATGACATAATTATTGTCACTGTTGCTGCGGTAACCAACCATGATGATGTGATCAGAGGACAAGTACATTTTAGAGAACATAAACTGTTTCTGAAAAGTGGGATAAACAGATGGATTTTTGTCTTGAAAATGGACGCCTCAGCATTTGCTTTCTGACAGAACTTATGTGGAGAGAAAATAAATACACATTCACTTCCTGGTCACTGCTTAGAAGCTTGGCCACAGGACTGTGAGGTTTCTGAATTAGCCTGTACTCACTCAACAAAGCGCTTTCCTCCCCCCATAAAAACCTGATACTCTGGCCACCTAGCACTGAGGCAAGGGTCTGACCTCTGCATCTTGTTCTGCATGATGAAATTTTCTCCCTTTTAAAGATGTAGCTACACAGCAAAGTAAAGCTGACAGCTAGGCCCTGTCAGCTAGTGTGGGCTGCAAACATAAGAATGTAAGAATGTTCATACTGGGTCAGACCAAAGGTCCATCTAGCCCAGTATCCTGTCTGCCAACAGTGGCCAGCACCAGGTGCCCCAGAGAGGGTGGACCGAAGACAATGATCAAGTGATTTGTCTCCTGCCATCTCTCTCCAGCCTCTGACAAACAGAGGCCAAGGACACCATTTTATCCCCTGGCTAATCGCCTTTTATGGACCTAACCTCCATGAAATTATCTAGCTTCTCTTTAAACTCTGTTATAGTCCTAGCCTTCACAGCCTCCTCTGGCAAGGAGTTCCACAGGTTGACTACATGCTGTGTGAAGAAGAACTTTCTTTTATTAGTTTTAAACCTGCTACCCATTAACTTCATTTGGTGTCGTCTAGTTCTTCTATTTAGGGAACTAATAAATAACTTTTCTTTATCGGCCCTCTCCACACCACTCATGATTTTATATACCTCTATCATATCCCCCCTCAGTCTCCTCTCTTCTAAACTGAAGAGTCCCAGTCGCTTTAACCTCTCCTCATATGGGACCCGTTCCAAACCCCTAATCATTTTAGTTGCCCTTTTCTGAACCTTTTCCAAGGCCAAAATATCTTTTTTGAGGTGAGGAGACCACATCTGTACACAGTATTCAAGATGTGGGCGTACCATAGTTTTATACAGGGGCAGTAAGATATTCTGGGTCTTATTTTCTATCCCTTTCTTAATAATTCCTAGCATCCTTGTTGCCTTTTTGACCGTCCCTACACACTGTGAGGAAGTTTTCAGGGAACTACCCACGATAACTCCAAGATCTCTTTCCTGATTTGTCATAGCTAAATTAGCCCCTATCATACTGTACGTATAGTTGGGGTTATTTTTCCCGATGTGCATTACTTTACACTTATCCACATTAAATTTCATTTGCCATTTTGTTCCCAATCACTCAGTTTGGTGAGATCTTTTTGGAGTCCCTCACAGTCTGCTTCTGTCTTGACTATCCTAAAGAGTTTGGTATCATCTGCAAACTTTACTACCTCACTGCTTACCCCTTTCTCCAGATCATTTATGAATAAGTTGAAAAGGATTGGTCCCAGGACTGACCCTTGGGGGACACCACTAGTTACCCCTCTCCAATCTGAAAATGTACCGTTTATTCCTACTCTTTGTTTCCTGTCTTTTAACCAGTTCTCAATCCAAGAAAGGACCTTCCCTCTTATCCCATGGCCATGTAATTTACAGAAGAGCTTTTGGTGAGGGACCTTGTCAAAGGCTTTCTGAAAATCTGAAAATCTAAGTATACTATATCTATTGGATCCCCCTTGTCCGCATGTTTGTTAACCCCTTTAAAAAACTCTAATAGATTAGTAAGACAGAGATACTAGAACAATTTGTAAAGTGAGGGTGATGAGAGCCATTGAACCCAACTGTGGATCCTGTGTAGGGTAGCAGGCATCTAGTCTGAGAAGAGGCAAACAAGGAGAGGACTTTAGGGAAGAAGCCAGAGGGTCAGTGGCTTAAGGGGAGCTAAACCTCCAGGGAGAAAGCCCTGGAAGGTTGTGTTCTCTAATGTGAGCATGGAAGGGCTCTACAGCCCATGAGAGGGGTGAAGAATCGGTAGAAAACTGAGCTCAAGGAGGGCAATATAGTTCTCTTATGTTTACTTTCCACTTTGTTTTCTATCTCAGTTGGGTTTACTGTCAGTTCCACTCTCCACTTTGCTGAGACATTTGGTTTGGACTTTATTTACCCAGGAGATGTGGATGGAACTGAGGGTGACTTGCTGAAGGGGCCAAGTCACCATGCAAGATTACTGTAGCCCGGTGGTGGGCAACCTGCAGCCGATGGGCTACATGCAGCCCATTGGGGTTCTATGTGTGGCCAATGCACTCCTCCTCTTTCTCCTCCTCCCCCTTCCCGCCTCTTCCATGCTGGGGGCCTCACACTTCCCTACTTCTCCCCTTTCTGGAGTGCTGTGAATCAGCTGATTTGCACCCGGTCCCTGCTCCTTCCACCTCTCTCCCAGAGCTTGAATCATTGGATCATAGAACACTAGAACTGGAAGGGACCTTGAGAGGTCATCAAGTGCAGTCCCCTGCCCTCACAGCAGGGCCCAGTACTGTTTAGACCATCCCTGATAGATGTCTATCTAACCTGCTCTTAAATATTGCAGTGATGGAGATTCTACAACCTCCCTAGGCAACTTATTCCAGTGTTTAACCACCCTGACAGTTAGGAACTTTTTCCTAATGTCCAACCTAAGCCTGCCTTGCTGCAGTTAAAGCCCATTGCTTCTTGTTCTATCCTCAGAGGCCAAGGAAAACAAGTTTTCTCCCTCCTCCTTGTGACACCCTTTTAAATACCTGAAAACTGCTATCACGCCCCCTCCCGGTCTTCTCCTTTCCAAACTAAACAAGCCCAATTCTTTCAGCCTTCCTTCTTAGGTCATGTTCTCTAGACCTTTAATCATTCTTATTGCTCTTCTCTGGACCTTCTCCAGTTTCTCCACATCTTTCTTGAAATGTGGTGCCCAAAAGTGGACACAATATTCCAACTTAGGCCTAATCAGCACAGAGTAAAGTGGAAGAACTACTTCTCGTGTCTTGCTCACAACACTCCTGTTATCGCATCCCAGAATCATGTTTGCTTTTTTTGCAACAGCATCACACTGTTGACTCATAGTTAGTTTGTGGTCCACTATGACCCTAAATCCTTTTCTGCAGTACTCCTTCCTAGACAGTCGCTTCCCATTCCGTATGTGTGAAACTGTTCTTTCTTAAATGGAGTACTTTGCATGTGTCCTTATTAAACTTCATCCTATTTACCTCAGACCATTTCTCCAGTTTGTCCAGATCATTTTGAATTATGACCCTGTCCTCCAAAGCACTTGCAACCCCTCCCAGCTTCGTATCATCTGCAAACTTAATAAGCGTACTTTCTATGTCAATATCTAAATCCTTGATGAAGATATTGAACCGAACCGGTCCCAAAACAACGCCACGAATCAGCCAATTCACAGTGCTCCAGAAATGCTGGGAGGGAGGAGAAGGGATGGGGCATGCTCAGGGGAGGACACAGGGAAAGGTCCGGATGGGGGTTTGAGAAAAGGGGTGCCGTGGGGGGTGGGCCTGCAGTGTACGGGAGGGTCGAACAGCCTCTGGCAAAATGAGAGGTGACATACTTTAAAGCAAGGCTACAAGTGAGGAACATGCTGATTACACACAAACCGTGACAGCCATGCGCTCTTTCTGCTTCTTTATGTTACTTTTTACCAGCAACTCGATTCTGCTTCTTTACCAGGCCTTTTTCCAAACAAAGTGACTCTTTATTAGGGTCAAATTGAGTGCAATGTTATATAATCTTATTCGTGGGGTCATGGTTAGTCACCTGCCCGATTTCAGTCTTGCAGCCCACTGAGATGAAGGAAGGCTCTTCAGGTGGCCCACTTGTTTGCCCTTGTGTGCCCCTTGCTGCTGTCAGCGGAAGGAGACAGCGCTGAGTTGCTGCACTGCCACCTCATGCCAGGTGAGGGTGCCTATGGGGCGGTGAAACCTCATTACAAGTTAAGGCGCATTTGAGTGAGAGAGGCCCAAACCAGCTCTGCCTATTTTATAAACGGTCATCATGGTCCTGTATAGACAAATGAAAGAAGTTCAACAGAATTGTTCTTCTCTTTTCTCAAAAGTTGGTCTCTTCAGGCTTCCAATAATTTTTCTTCTTGGAGTTCCAGCCAATGTTTTAAACATGATCCTGGCTCAGAGCTGCTTAGGGACTTGACTTTGGCTTTACACAGGTAGTCAGCAGGACTGCCTTTTATAGGCAGATGTAGCTTTTTTTGCTACTCTGCCTGCTATTAACATGTCTGGCTCAAGTTCCTTGCTTGTCCAATCTCCTAAACACAATTTCAGGGTAGGAAAGGTTTGTTCTTGCTGGAAACGTGGATGTAGCCGATGGAGCATACTGAAAACACTCCTCCCCCCAAACATTCCAAAGCCCAAGTACATGTTTGTAGTTTTTGAATATTTTGCACTATTGTAGGCATTAAAACACCTGTTGTTACCCATCTCAACTATTTATCAGAACAGCCTGAGGCAATGACTTTAGACAAACACTTAGGAATGCTTCCTAAGATTACTTATGCACATCTGAATAGTTAGATGCCTGAAGCAGTAATAAAAGATAATCTTTCCATATGAAATATGACTAGAAGGGGCACAGGAAGGACACAGTATAGAGAACAAGAAAGAAACCTGTCCTGACCTGTTAAAATGTCAGCTGGGGTTTAATAGCCAGACTTATCTAAGTACTTTGAAAGTAAATTATATCTGTAAACAACAGGAGGCAGTTGTGGGCTGTGGAGGCAAAGTAATCCAGCTTGGTTTTCTTTTCAGTGCTCATAATTTATTGAGTGCAGTAACAGTCACTGTCTCTCAAGGTGAAAACCAAAAATCAACCTTGCAGTCAATAAATATTTAGCCCTTTCAGATAGCAATGTGAGGCCGATGTGAGAGCACTGAATCTGTCGGTATCATTCCCTTTTCAAATGTTTTCATTAAGACAAGGGCTGTATAATACACACATATATTTTTGTACTTATGCATGCCTAATTGATTCACATTGTATGAACATATTGCTATCTGTGAAAAGATACCTTCGCAGTGTCCTTAAAACCTCATTAGCTTCTGCTTAATATCCATTTAAGCTTGAGTTTTATTCACAAATGCTAATTACAAACATTCTTAATTGTATGTCACACATCACTGTGATTACAACTCCATTTCCTCTGTCTTCACAGAATGCGGATTTAATATTTTGCTAAGTCACCAGCCTAGATAATGCATAATGACTTATCACGTATACGAAGGCAAATTTTTCCCATTGTACTGTGGATTTGGTTAATATGTGCAGCCGGAAAAGAGAGTTTGCAAACAGCAGAAGCAAACTAATTTTAGCCACTTTCATGGTTCAGTGTAAGAGCAATATAGCACCGACTTTCAAACAGGAATCAGTAAGTGACCCTTTGCTAAGCAAAATAAACATCAGAATACACAAGCGACAAGGAGTCCTGTAGCACCTGCATAGACTAACAGATGTATTGGAGCATGCTGCAGGACTCCTTGTCACTTTTGCAGATCCAGACTAACACGGCTACCCCTCTGATACTTATCAGAATACACAGTTCAGCTTTATTTTGTGCTGCATTGTCCAACAGAAACTATCCCTCCGTGTTAAATGATAAAATTAAAAGCAAAATAGAAGGCGAGGGAGAGAGATTGGAAGGTTCAGACTGTATCAATTACATCGCTAGCCTGCTTTGGACGTGCAGAGAACTCAGAATACAGTTCAGGGCTAGATTGTGCCTTTAGGAATAGCTGATGAAGGGGTGTTGCATAAGCTGTACCATTCTAGATGGTGCTTGGTCCTGCCATAGGGCAGGGGACTGGACTCGATGACCTCTCAAGGTCCCTTCCAGTCCTAGTGTTCTATGATTCTATGATTCTATTTGCTGCCTCAAGAGAGATTATGCTTCAGAGATACCCTTCTCAGTGAGAATGGCTCTCCTGGTTCCTCCTTACTCTCTGTAGGGAAGGGGTAGTCAATTCTCTGTTGGCCTACACTATTAATACATTACCATGACTAACCTTCCTCTGCCCAGGCCCACTGATGGGGGGAGCACAGGGGACAATTGCCCCCCATGACTAATGATTCTAAAGAGTCTGGGGATCCCGGCTGCTATGTGGAAGCAGCAGTGCCCAGAGACCCGGGCCCTTTATATCGCTGCTGGATCCTGGCATGCTCTGGGCAGCTCAAAGGGTGGGGCGAGACGGACAGCGTGCCACAGTCCAGGCAGTGATAAGGCCTGATTGCCCCACCTCTTCCACTGAGGCTCCGCCCCTTCTGGGAGCAGGGAACTGGAACCCAACCCATCACCTTGTCCAGGGACCCAGCATAGCTGTTAGCCCCCCCCCTGCTTCTGGCCCCCCCTTTGCTTATGAATTTTACACGGACAATAAGTTATGGAAGGGGGGGACAGAGGCTGAATTAAATCACTGCCCCACTCTTATAGGGAGGAAATAAATCATAGCATAGACCTTCTGACCATTTTGCAGGGAAACATATTTTCTGTCTTAGCTAGGGCTTATCTAGACTACGCGGGGCAGTCAAATGAGGATATGCAAATTCTGCAGAAAATTGCATATCTTCTTCCGATCGCACTTTCAAAAGCAGAGCTTTCAAAAGTGAAAGTAGTTTAGATGCTGCTTTTTTGGCGAACCTCCCTCCCCCTTGTCGAAAAGCTGCGTAAACCTCATTTTTTTGAGGAAGAGCTGCTTTTCAACCAAGGGAGGGGGGTTCGCTAAAAAAGTCTCCTCTAAACTACTTTCACTTTCGATGGTGGAATTTGCATATCCTCTTTCGACTGTTCTGCATAGTCTAGATTAGCCCTTAGAACAGTGTTTCTTAAAGTGTGTTCCCGGCACACTGATGTGCCGCGAGGCAGTTGGAGGTGTGCTGCAGAGAACAACAGAGTTAAAAATGGTCACCCTTAAAGGGCAGGCGACCCTTTTTTTTTTCTCTCAATAACTTTTTTGTGTGTGTGCTCCACATAAAAAAACATTATTGTTTGGTGTTCCTCCATCTTATAAAGTTTAAGAAACACTGCCATAGAAAGTTTAAGAAACACTGCCATAGACTCCGCCACATCCCTAATTAAGCTGTTTGAATGATTAATTACCCACACTTAAAAATTTGCACCTCATTTCTTAATGTATGTATCTAGCTTTAGTTTCTCTCCTTTGAATTTGCTTATATCTTGGTGTGCTAAAGATTTCGGAGAGGTCTTTTATCAGAAATCTCCCTCATTAGTGTTTATCCCCTGCTTAACCTTCTCTTTGATAAATGGAAGAAATTGATTTTACTCCTATGCCGTGAGGCAGTTTTCCCAACCCCTAGCATCCTCCTTGCAGCCTTTGTCTGACCATTTTCCATTTGGTCAACATCCTTTTCAAAATATGGACACCAGTCTTGGACACGCTAATGTTAGATGGAGTCCAGATATCCAGAAGGTCATTTCCAGGTGATAAGAGCTATAGAGGAGAAACCCGAATGTGATGGGACAGGGACACCACTGTTAATTGAGTGAAACTAGCTGCAAAGGGAGTTGTGAGACACAGGGCCTTGAGCAAGATGACTCCAGGACTTAAATATTGTATGTGTTGCCTCTGATGTGCTTAGCTAACTTGACAGATGAAATATCCCTCTGCCCATTTTTCACTCTATATACTTTATTTGCAGCTTTATAGCTGGTATCTTGTTTCTTATCGTTACAGGCTTATGGAGTTGAAAGTAATTAATCATAATGAACAGAGACTCTGCCAACAAAGGAGGAATGGGCAGTTTTGCGGACTGCTAGATAATAAAGAGATTTTAAAGGCATTATTAATTGTTAGCTATTTGTCCCCAGCTTACAAGCAGCAAACCTCCAATTCACCCCGCTGCAAAAAGGGCACCTGATCCATCAGGTTAGAGACATCAAAGACCATCATGTGATGCTGGACACATCACTTCCTTGTGTACCATTGATTGTGAAACAGACCTGCCTTAAGCACGTCAGCCCAATGAGCCGTTGGCTTGGGGGAATCTGACATTCCTTGGAGTGCAAGCGGGGCTGCTGTGGTCCCTTAGCTCTCCAGACTTTTACACGGCTTTGCTGCTGAACACCAACCTCTCCAGGTTCTGCTAACAGCATGTAAAATAATTTCCAGCTGGATACTATGCTCAGCCATCCGTAAATTGCATAAAGGATGAAACCCACATCTCTCCAACCCCAGGTTTGATTACTTTCGTTACAATTCTGTACCTTCCTGGGCTGTGCAAGCTCACAGATCGTCTGTCATTCCAACACTGTCCATCAGCTCTTGAGAGATTCCCAAGCACTTCCACCCAAACGCCCTGGTTTAGGTAAAACAAAAACTTTTTGGTTAATCAACTTGTTTTATTAAGTGATTACAAGTGATAAGGCATCAAAATCAGACTGGGTTAAGAAAATAAAAGGATGAACACATGAGCTAATTCCAAACTTTACTAAGGCTAATAGGTTTGATGAGAAAAATTCCTTTCTTGATTTTAAACGTCTACTGCAGTCTGTTCTGGCTGGAAAATGTCCAGCTAGGACCAGGCCCCAATTCAGTGGTGATTCTTTTGTCTTTCTCATTGCTGTGAGTAGAGATGGAGGGAGAGAGGAGATGTGGAAATCACTATCTTTTATTTTATACCCTCCTCCTTTCTTGTAGAATTACTCCCCACTAGGGAGCAGACAAACAGTCTACTGTGTACATGAGGTTTGACATGTTTCTGGGATTAAATGTAAATTCTCTGTTTATACCTTCCGTCCTTCTGCCAGTTGGCCAATTAAGCAGGGAATGGATGTTTAGCACCTTGCCAGCCAGTCAGCATGCCTTTGTCTACAACATATTTCAGTAACTACCATATATTATAATCTCATCATGTTACACACACTTTAATTGGATAATAATATTCAGCAGATTATGAGTTTTTAAATGGTACCACACAGGGCATATAGCATAACCTTACAAAAGTGGTGAACGTGGGGTATAGGGTATCACTGGAAACTTTGTCTTTAAAATGGTTGCTAATGGCACCCTTGCAGGACTTAGGACTTGTAAGCAAATGGGGATTGATAAATGAAAGAAATTGTCTCCAGTTATTCCTTTTCCTAAGCTAGTCTTTCTTCTCTTCAAATTCAGACCTTGAAAAATCTAAAGTAGCATAAAAATGCTGGGCTAAAGGTCACCTTTTTGTCAAAGATGTAGGTAGAATCTGAGCACCATATGAAAAAAATCAAGAAAGGATAGTAAGTTTAGGTAGAAGAAGGGAAGTGAAGGCAGAGAATTAAAGTAGAAAACCATCAAAGAACTAAAGACGCCAGTAGACAGAATTTGTGGAAACAAACTTTAGCAATGTAAAAGTTTTTAGGGAGGACCAAAGAACAACTAAAAGACTCCTGAGATGGAACACTATTCCCACACTGAGTTATCATGAACACACTGTGAAAATAGTTGTGCTGAGGCTCCAAACTGATGAGGTGAAGTTAAGCATGAAAAGAACAATATAGGAAAAATATTCTGGCACAGCAAGATCTATTAGGCTGGAGAACAGTCTCCTAAGGGAACTGATGAAAGACTAGTCATTTGACACAAGCCTACGATGAAGAATCTGTAGTGCTTGGAAAACTATAAAACAGACTTTGTTAGATTGGAGAAGACATTCTAGTTTCTGTGATCTAAATTGTAACATCATCTTCAGACATGTGGAAGAGAATAAGGGGCTATTTACTGATCATTTTTATTACAGTGGTACCTAGGGAGCAACTCAGAATGAAACCCCACTGCCCTAGGTTTTCCACAGCTTCAGAGTAAGAGACAATCCTGCCCTGAGGAGCTTACACTAATTGACAACATTGTCCGAGGTTAGTTGTAAAGCGGTGCAGCCCTGGGTTGTACCTAAGTCCGAAAATTGTAGTCTATCCCTATTATATTACATGGCCTATTATCTAACAAATAATCTATAATGGTACAAATACCGGTAAGTATATGTGTGACGGGGCGGACAGGCCCCGCACTGAGGAACAGGGGATAGCCCAGGCCCAGCTGGCAGAGGAAGCTCCGCCCCTCCGACCCTGCTGGGCATGCTCCTAGCAGCGGCAGGCTATAAAGGCAGAAGGAGCCCTGCAGTCAGGGGGCAGGGTGAGGGAGGAGACCAGGCCAGGCCCGTGTTCCTGCAGCAGCTGGGACCAGAGGCGCCGCCCGCACCTGACACGGAGAAAGCAGCTGCCGACCCAGGACGTCAGGAGCGCGCCCCAACCCCGACAGGTGCAGCCTCAGAGGCGAATGGGCCCCAGGGGAACCGGGGCGTGGTAGGAAGCAGCCCAGGGCAAGGGCTGCAAGGCCTGGCTCGGCCTGTATCGGCCGGATTCCCCGCCGAGCCGGCAGGAGCCACAAACCCTCTTATACCATATATCCCCTGGTAGAGGGGCCTGGACTTTTGCCCTGGGACTTTGTATACCGTATATCCCCTGTTAGAGGGGCCCGGACTTTTACGTTGGAACTTTGGGTACTGTGTAGACCCAGTGAGAAGGGGCCGAAAGCCCTGACAGGGGCGCAGCCCTTGACAATATGCATTAAGGCATACACACAAGCCAATATAGTCAAGGTTGAGCTTTCAAGCCTTAACATTGATTTTGTCTGTTTGAATGTTTACAAGGAATTATTACATCTGCACTGCATTACAGATATTTTTTTTAAAATCATTGGAAAGGCAAGTCCTTCAAGTAAAAAATCTGCAATACGCGACAACCGTCAAGGTACAGCACGCTAAGTGTTTCGTTCCAACAGCCTCCCTTTAAGTGCCATCAGAGAAAACAATCTTTAGCATAATGATCCAGAAAGGAGGCTTTGGCAGCAATTGAAGACGTGGTTCTTTGACTGTTTTAGGAAGGAGAGTCTGCAAAAAAGCTGAAGATGAGAAATGCTGAGAGGCAGCCATTGTGTCTATTTGAAAATGGTGCATAGGGGATGTGTACAGAAAACCACATTGGAGTCATATGGCATGAGCCCCTTTGGGTCACTGTTCTCTAGTGTTTAAAACTGAGTGACCTTTCATGGAAGTTAAGAAGCACTATCCAGCAGTTTGCTCCTGAGCTGCTGCTAAAGGGAACTTAGGTACATGGAAAAACTTGAAAAACAACGAGTAGTCTAGCAGCTCCTTCAAGACTAATAAAACATGTAGATGGTATCATGAGCTTTTGTGGGTACCACCCACTTCTTCAGGTGACTGGAGTGTTAAAAGTCCAGATCCAAAAATAAATAGGAGATGGGGAGGGCGGACAGAAAGGAAAAAAATAGTGAATAAGTGTTCAAGTTACAAGAAGCTGATAGAGGAGGTGCAAATTGTTCTTAACCAACTAAACAATGGGTGCTTAAGTCATTGGGATGTGGAAGGTGGTGTGCTAGCCAGGTAATGTCTTTATTCATACCTTTGTGATGGGTCCCAAACTTGTAAATGAAGCTAAATATACAGAGTGTGCATGCACAGAGCATCACAGCAGTCCCTTTAGGCCGGCTCCTTTACCCCAATCTCTGACCTTCAGCCCCATGATCAGTCCAGTCTGAATGGACTGTGCTGTGCACACAACTGCTGGCAATGAACCAGCAATGGGAAACCTAACAGAGCGAGGGTATGTCTACACTGCGAGGGTATGTCTAACGGCCATTTTTCTGAAAAAAAACCCTTCACTTATGTCCACACTGCAATCGCGTTCTTTCGAAAGAAAGTCGAAAGAACGAAGGGGTTTTTCTGACATTGGTAAACCTCTTTCTGCAAGGAAGAAGTCTTTTTCTAAAAGAGCTTTCGGAAAAAGGCATGTGTGGATGGGGGAAGAGGGAGTTTTTTCGAAAGAAGAAGAAAAAGCACAGGTGCCCCGGTGGCCACTCCATTCATAGTAATCACAGCTTAAATGGAAGATAGTGTCCATTCAGTGTGGACACTAGCTTTCACACAGCGCTTTGGCTGCGTAGACGCTGTCTTTCGGAAGACGTTTTTTTCAGAAGATCTCTTCCGGAAAAGCTTCTTCCAAAAGAAGCCTGAAGTCTAGACATAGCCTGAATGGGACACACAGGTAGCCCTCCTTCATCTCAGTGGGCCACAAGACTGTTCCAGCCAAGACAGTCTCGGAGGATATAGTAATTTTGCTAACTGCGCTCCGTGCTTTGCGAACAACATCGCTAGCTGGCTTATCAACAGGATGTGAAAAGAGGAACATTTCATAGCTACTGTTCCAACTAAAGGTCAAAGGGCTTGAGCCAAAGGACACTGAATTGAATGAGTCTTTCCACTGATTCTGGGCTGTGTTTAAGTCCATTATTTGGAAGTTGTAGAGCAGTGGTTCTCAATGTGTGATCTGCGACCGTTTTGCAGGGGGGCTCTGGGCTCGGAGCTCACCCCCCACGCCTGCAGCAGGGAGCCCGTGCTGGCGCTTCAGTCCTGCTCCTCCCCCGGCAAGGTTGGAGCACCAGGTCTGGCTTCCTGCTGCACGGGGGTGGCGGCTGGTGGGAGGGATCTGGCTTATGGGGAAAGGAAGCAGCTCCCTGTTTCCTCGGCTGGGGGACAAGCAAAGTAGGAAACTGCTCACCTGGAGGCTCTCTCCACTACTCCCATTGGCCGGAATTACACCAAATGGGAACAACAGGGGCCAGTACCTGGGAGCAGTGGGAGACATGGAGCCAGGGAAGCACCCCTCCCATTCCCTTCCTGACAAGAAGCTGCCCCCCCCATTGCCCTCACACACATCCTTCCTGCCTAGACCCCGCACGGCCACCCTGTTCCTCACTCTCCCTCCCTCCCAGACCACCCATCCTCAGCCTCCTCCTGCACCCAAACCCCCTCCCAGATCTCACCCCTAGCCCACTCCTATACCCAACCTCCTGGACAGACCCCGCACCCCAGCCCCCTCCTGCACCTATTTTCTCATCATGGGTAGTTGGCTGGTGGTATGCAGAAAGGTCTGCATTGAGCAGGATTGGCCAGGGGCCACAAAGTCTGAGAACCACTGCTGTAGAGAACTGATCAATGTAGGCATGGGAAGTAGGAGTGTGGGGGGCGCTGCAGCACCCCCACTGATTTTGTGCTTTGCACTGGGGTCCTAACCAGCAGCTTGCACCCAGGAGCCCACTTCCAGAGGCAGTGGAGCTGGCACCCAGGACTCCAGATGGAAGTCCCAGTTGCTGGCCCTGTGGGTTCCACTGTCATTCTGATGGTCCCAGCTGCCAGGTGCTCCACTGCCCCCCACGATGGTCCCAGACTTGGGCAATGAGGGGCACAGATAAGGCAAGGTGGGGGGTGGGAGGTGCAAGTCAGCATCCCCACCCTAAAAATTGTTCTAGCGCCACTGCTGTTAAGCCTCTAATGTGGCCACACCATTATTCAGGGAGACCCTGACTGTGTTAATAAGACTTCCATAGAGTTGAAAGGTTGATTCTGTTCTACATCGCTGGCATCAGACTCCCAACATTTTCTGTCAAAAATCCCCTGTCAGGCTGGACATGTCCATCACTGGTCTCGAGTCAAATGTTGGTTGGCTGTTTTTTTTTTCTTGACTATTTAAGGCTGAACTTCATCTAGCCAATTACACGTATTTTCCCATTTCAAGGAGAATTCTACCCACATTTTTTTCTTTAAAGTCCCAACTAAAGTCAAAACAGCTGCAGCTTGAGAACTGGCATGGAAACATCTTTTAGCGCTTTTGCTAGGGTTGCTTAAGTTTAAACATCACATTGAAGGTTTTTTGGTGGGTGTGTGATTAAAAAATAGAGCTTAATATTGCCTTGTCCACGAGAAAACTATGTACGTACACAAAATCGCGTAGCGTGTTATTTTAGTGTCTCTCTTCTGTTTGTACTGCAAACTTGTTAGAAATGCCACACTTGTTCAAAAATAAAATAAAAAGTGCAAAAAACAATTGGGTATCTCTTATTTTTTTTCAACTATCCCCACTAATATTAGGTGCTATATAAACACACAGTGGAGCTTTCAGTCTAAATAAACAAAAGGGGAAAGCGATCAAATATACAAACATAAATTTGGGGGCTAAACTGGGGGAAGATCAAGGCCAGGACTTTCAAAGGAGCCTGCCTCAATGAAAGGTGAATGCTGAACCCTCAGTTGCAACCCCTTGAAAATCCCAAGATAGAGGATTGCTTTAAAGTAATCTGGGAAACCTGGGTTAGAAGCAGGAATCAAACCAAGGTTTCTTGAACCCCTGGCTGGTCCTTAGTTGTGACAGTTGTCATGCTACCTCATTAACTAGATGAAAGCAGAAAACTGAGTTGATCTTGTGGCTGTGTCCAGTCAACCAGTAGCAGCAAAAGAGGTGGGGAAAGTCGGGACAAAGCTGACAGTATAGAGTCCACACCACTGTTCATTGAGTCATGAATAAATGGTTTATGGACATAAAATTCATTACTTTAGTTCGTCCTCACATTTAGCAAGCGAGTTTTGTAGGAAGGATTTGTAGGAAGTGGTGAGAAATGCATTCGTCTCAGAGATGCTAAACCCCTTCTCAAAGAGGTACATATATTACTCAGGTTGATGGCATAGGAAGAGCTGAGGGTAGTGGAGGATTTGAAATAATACAAAGCCCACAATGTAAGCAGTGTCTGTGTGATAAAGATAGGCAATTACATTAAGTGGTCTTACAACCATGAGGGTGAAGTTACTGCAACATCAATAATGGAAGGGTCTATATGAAATTCCTTAGCTGAAGAAGAAAAAATCCTTTTGTTCTGGTTTGTTTTTCAATGGGTGGAACTTAATGAGGCCAAGTTTTTCAACGTACTTACAGACATGTCTCTCGGTAAGAACTTAATCCAAGGCCCACCGAAGTCCAGGGAAATACTATTTCTGATGTCAGTGGTTTTTGGATCAGGTCCTAAGGAAATTATTCTCTCTTCCACTAACTTTAAAATCTTTTGACATTGGGGGTATGTCTAGACTACATGCCTCTGCCGACCAAGGCATGTAAATTAGACATTCCGACACAGTCAGTGAAGCAGGGATTTAAATATCCCCCACTCCATTAGAATAAAAATGGCTGCCACGTTGTGCCGGCTCAGCTGTTTGTTGGCACGAAGGGTCAGTCAAGACAGGGATCGGTTGGCAAGAAAAGCCTTCGCCCACCGATCCTGTAAACCTCGTTGCACGAGGCATAAGGGATCAGTTGGCAAAGGCTTTCCTTGCCATCCGATCCCCGTCTTGACTGCCGCTTCGTGCCGACAAACAGCTGAGCCGGCACAACACGGTGGCCATTTTTATTCTAAATCCCCTCTTCATTGACTATGTCAGTATATCTAATTTACATGCCTCGGCTGGCAGAGGCATGTAGTCTAGACTTACCTTGAGGGGTGCATCTACACAGCAGGGCTTAACTCGAAATAAGCTATGCAAATTTAGCTACGTCAATTGTGTACACAGCACTTATTTTGAGGAAGGTTACAGGAGTCAGAATAAGAAGTCTTCCAGTTTGACAGTATCTTGACATTATTTCAAAATAATTGCCTGTTAGTCCATGTCTACATAAGTTATTTCAAAATAATGCTAGTTATTTTGAAATGTTGCTGTTCAGATATACTCTGGACAAGAAGTATAAAGTAAATGACAATCAGATACTAAATGAGGAAACAAAGAGAGAGACACCTCCTCCAGAGATGACCCCCATGCCCTACAAGCCTCCATTCTTGGTTTGAGAATGAAGCAGTTTCAATGCATCTTGCCTCTACTATAGTCCAGAAACCACCCCGCATGGAGACCAACGTAGCATGCTACAGCTATACAATGACATAGTTATGACATCATTACAATGACATCATTAGTATGCTACCTTATCCTGTGTTCATGACTAATAAAATTCAGTGTCTAATGCTAGGTGGGTTGAAGTTTATTCACATGCTCCCTTTCCCCGAGTTTATAATTCCTTGCACCGATAACATTTAGTGCCAAAGATAAAATGTGTGTAAAGCAGAGAAATTGGCTGATGACTAATCCCTGCTCCGAAATGAGAAAGCAATAGCTATTGCCTACTTGCACATTTTGCTCTGCGGGTTTCCTCTACACAGGGTGGTATAAAACTTCTAACCAATTTACCTAATAATAATATCCACAAAATGAATTTCTTCATACTGGCAAATAAAATTAAATGTAACCGAAGGTCTGACATGATTAATGAAACCTTGGGAAAAATCAATTCCTCTTCAATCCCTAAACGACACACACAAAATGATATCAGTAGTGTAAGGATCTAATTCTTAATTGTGTATGTGTGTGGATTTTTTTTTATTCGAATAGCTTATTATGATAAATGGGATCTGTAAACTTCAGTACCACACAGCAGATATTTTTAAATAATATTAGAATCATGTTTATGATGTTAGTTATCAGGAAGGACAAAAAGGTTCATGGTTAGTACAGTAATAAGGAGGCTAAATTGAGAAAGTAGCTAATTCCACCCTCTTGAAGCAGTGGGTATGTGCAAGACCATCTCTGTGAGGGATTATTACTGGAAAGAATATTTGCTATAGGCCTCACCTGAAGCCCATTGAAGTCAATGAAAAGGCTCTCACTGAACCATAGGGCCGCAGGAGGTCATCGAGTCCAGCCCCCTGCCCAAAGCAGGACCAACCCCAACTCAATCATCCCAGCCAGGGCTTTGTCAAGCTGGGACTTAAAAACCTCCGGGGATGGAATTCATATCATTAGACGCCTCTTTATTAATACACAGAAAAATCTATCGGCACGTTTCCCAAAATTCCCAACATGACCCCCATAGTCATAGAATTCATAGCCAGCTACAGGTTAACCTGGCAAGTATGGATGGGCCGGGGCAATATCTGCCCATTAAACAAAGTGTGTAGAATATATAATTACTTCTATGTAATGACATTAAAAGAATATAAAGCTGTGATGTCAAGCACTCAAAAGTTGAGAAGTGTCAGAAATGAGGTTCCCTGTGCAATCTTAATTTCCTCTTTTGTATATATGTGTTATGGTACAGCCTTGGATTACTTGATCACATCCTATTTTCTCCACGGGATTCCTGCATCATTCAGTGCATGGGATGAATGAGTGTTCGCTTAATGAGCAGTTCTTTTGTTTTATCTTCATTGTTCACTGTGTGGTCCCACGCTGGTAGAGGTAAAACATTGTTAGTAGCTGACATAATAAGTCCTTTTCCTGTAGGCCAGCAGAGAGCTATTAAGTGGTCACAAGGCAGCTCCTATATCTAATCTATCTATGGTATTTGTGTCACCATAATATCTGAGTGTCTCATAATCCTGAATGTATTTAAATTCACTATGCCCCTGGGAGATACAGAAGTGCCATTATCTCTGTTTTACAGAGATGAGCTAAGGCACAAAGATATTATGCATTTTGCCGAAGGTCCACAGGAAGTCTGTAGCAGGGAATTGTAGCTGGATTGCCTAAATTCCAGGCCAGCACCCTAAACTCTGGACAACTCTAACTTCCCACAAAAGCCTCTCTCCTAATTAGCGATCTCGCCTGTGTTCCCAGAAGAGAGGCTAAGGTTTGCGCCAAACTGGTTTCACTGACTATGGGATATGGCAAAGCTTCCCCTTTCTTTTTTCTTTCCCTGTTTTCTGGATGAACAGATGACTTCCTTCTCCAGTGCTGTACTATTTGGCTACCTCCCATAGACTAACTAAACTTCACTGAAAATGAAAAAAAAATCTTTCTACCTTAGCTGACATGTGCCGGTTGAAAATGCAGTCTTCATGTGTCATCCGTGTGTAATGTCACAGTATAATCTGATCTGACAAACCATCCACATGCCACGTCAAGCCAAGGAAACCTGAAGGACACTGTTACATTTTTTTTTGCAGCTTTTATATCTTTTCCATTTTTCATAACAGACATCTTTTCAAAGTGGCATAATGTTCTTTGATCAGTGCCTTGCTCAGAAGTTTGATGTGAGAGCCCCGTGAAGAGACGCAGGGTTCATTCAGCTATGTCGCTGTGATGTCAGAACCTGTGGGTCCTATGAACTGAATGGGGGGGAAAAGGGGACTTTTTCTCTGAGGGTATGTCTACACTACAGCGTTATTTCTAAATATCTAATTTAGAAATAACGCATCTTCACACAAAATGCATTTCAAAATAGCTTTTTGCTATTTCAAAATAGCACATCCACACTGATTGGATGCTGAATCGCATTTAAGGCCAGCCAGAACTGGTTCCGGCAGGGCATCAGGTCAGAAGTTACCTTGTGACCAGGGCGGCCAGCAGGGTACCCTGGGAAGGGCTAGAGGCCCCCTATTTCGAAATAAGCATCTACACAGCACTTATTTCGAAACAGCAGTTTCAAAATTGACGCTATTCCTTGTGGAATGAGGTTTACCAATTTCTAAATAAGCCCTCCACTATTTCAAATTAATTTTGAAATAGCAGTTGGCTTGTGTAGATGCTAGGAAAGTTATTTTGAAATAATGGCTGTTATTTCAAAATAACTTTGCTGTGTAGACATACCCTGAAGTACAAAGAAATTTGGCCAGGGACAACTTCTACAAAAAGAACCTTAACTGAAAAGCTCAGGAGAAAACCTGTATTTCATTTGATCCAAGAAAACAGGTAAGATAGGACCATCTCCTCTGGGTCAGTGCTAATGGGAGTAGAATGGGAACTCCAGTTGCTTTCAGGGTTTCATGTACTTATTTTAACAGTGGATTGGGCACAAGGGACAGCAGATATAACTCCAGCTTGATACACAGCCATTTTACATGGTCACCCCCTGAAAAAGCATGACACTGGTCTGGCTAAATTGGGCTCCTTGAAACTGCTGATGCTGAAATACCCTCTAGATGATATGAAGTATCAGCAGGGTAGCCGTGTTAGTCTGAATCTGCAAAAGCAACGAGGAGTCCTGTGGCACCTTATAGACTAACTGAAGTGTAGGAGCATGAGCTTTTGTGGGCAAAGACCCACTTCGTCAGATGCATGTCCATCTGACGAAGTGGGTCTTTGCCCACGAAAGCTTATGCTCCACACTTCAGTTAGTCTATAAGGTGCCACAGGACTCCTCGTCCCTCTAGATGATGAATTTCAAACCTGAGGGGTTTCAAAAAGACCAGCTTTGGCTCACAAGAGCAGGGAGCGCCTGGGGTAGGTGCCTTGCAAGTGATTGCTTGTGAGCTTTTGGAGAACCTAAGACTCCACTATTGTCCTAGCAGATGGCAGCCACATCTCTCTACTAGTGGGAACCAAATGGGGGGGGGGAACATCTGGTCCTATTCCCTCCCCTTCCTATCTCAGCATGAGGACCAGAGGTTGAGGAAGTTCACTGCCTGCACAACAACCCTCCACTGGTAATGTGACCTAAACGTTGAGCACTCAGACCCTAAGGCTACGTCTACACTGGCCCCTTTTCCGGAAGGGGCATGTTAATTTCAGAGATCGCAATAGGGAAATCCGCGGGGGATTTAAATATCCCCCGCGGCATTTAAATAAAAATGTCCGCCGCTTTTTTCCGGCACCTTGGAACTCTGCCTTTACAGGTTGGTCGAATGCAGTCACGCAGCCCAGTAAAGTCCAGTTCCAGAGTCTCCTTTTGGATCTCTCAAAGTTCCAACAGACATAACTCCAGGATTTTGGCTCGTTCCATTTTACAGAGATAGGGGGCACCGGCCAAACGGAGATCTGGATTTCAGATTTTCCTAAGGTTCATGGATGGATGTTGGTTCTGGGGAAAGGATTGGTATAGATTGCCTCAAGCGGGAATGTCCAGCAGTTAATCACTGTTGGTTTCTGGTGGAGTATCTCCCCACACCTGTTCACCTGCAAGTCTGAGGCTATGGCTACACTACGGGGGGTTTCCAGGATACATCTGTAGATGGGCCAAATTTTGGAAAAGCATTTTCCGAAAAAAAACTATGAGAAAAAGGTATGCAAATTGCGGAGTGTAATTTGGGCACCTTTTTCTGATAGATCATTGTAGTGTAGACATAGCCTGATTGTCGTCTTGTTTGTATTGGTTTTGCTCTGGTGTAACTCTACTGCCTCCAGCAGAGTCACTTCTAATTTATACTGGTGTAAGTGAGAGGAAAATCAGGTTCCTTCCTCTCTTGTGTCTTTTTCCTTTATATTCTATCAGTTTATTTTCACCTTCCTCTTCTTTTTTTTTCATTTCCACCACTGACTTCAGTAGCTTAGTCCATGACAGTTATTTTGTTTTTGTTCATCTCCTATATAATTGGTTCTAAAAGGTTTAAGGTAAACAAGGAGCAAAAGCCTGATAAACAACTGCTGAAAGAAAGCCAAGTACAATAAAAGATAGCAGGGTGGAGTAATATTTGGGAGTAAGATGTAATTTTAAAGGTCAATAATGCACCAAGGAAATTTTGCCTGCAGCATGGCTTACATTGATAACAGAGAGTTTGGTATCTTTAGAATTTTTTTTTTTTTTTTTTGTGAACTGCTAAATGAGTTTAGCAGCCTTCCTCTGAGTTTTATCGTTCTGTCTCCCGTATCTGGCTTCAGGCTAACATCTTCCCTTTTTTTCTACCTGGTTTATCATCTGAGCTTTTAAAGTCTTTTACTAAGTCCTGAAGTTTGGTGTTTATTAAAATTATTTTTCATTTCTAGCTCTGAGGGAGTCATCGTGTGCCAGGGCTCCCAGGAACCACAGTAACAAGAGAGAGTTTTGGCTTTAGATTGCGAGGCACGGTGGTCTAGCGAGGAAGGATCAGTTCCTGGCAGATTTGAGTTCTGATGCCAGTTCTGTGATCAACTTACTCTGCAACCTTGGAAAGAGCATCTCACCTCACTGGGCTTCTGTTTCCTCATCCTATCCTTCATCTTGGCTATGTCAACAGTGAGCTCTTGCAGGTAGAGACTATTGCTTACATTGTGCCTAGCATGAAAGAGCCTTGATCTCAGTGTGGTTTCTTCCAGTGGGGTCTGATTATCTGAATGGGGCGGGAGACTGGGGCTGACATGGGGAAACCAAGGGGGTAACTGGAAACAAAATGGCAGATGAATTTTAATGTTCATAAATGCAAAGCGATGCATACTGGAAAACATAATCTCAACTCTACAGATACAATGATGGGGACTAAATTAGCGCTTACCTCAAGAGAGAGAGAGCTCTTGGAGTCATTGTGGATAGTTCTCTGAAAACATCCACTCAATGTGCAGCAAGAGTCAAAGAAGTAAACAGAATGTCAGAAATCATTTTAAAAAGAGATAGATCTCTGTATAAATCCATGTTACACCCACATCTTGAATACTGCATGCAGATGTGGTCACCTTCTCTCAAAAAAATGTGTCTTGGTGCTGGAAAAAAATCAGAAAAGGGCAACACAAATGATTAGAAGTTTGGAACAGCTGCTGTATGAGGAAAGATTAATAAAAACGGGGGCATTTCATCTAAGAAAAGAGGAGATTAAGGGGGGATATGAAAGAGGTCTGTAAAATCATGACTGGTGTGGAGAAAGTGAATAAGGAAAAGTTATTTACTTGTTCCCATAACATAAACACTAGGACTCCCCAAATGAAATTAATAGGTAGCAGGTTTAAAACAAACAAAAGGAAGTATTTCTCCACATAAAGCACAGTCAACCTGTGGAACTGCTTGCCAGAGGGTGTGGTGAAGACCCGGACTTTAACAAAGGTTCCAAAAAGAACTAGATAGATTCCTGGAGGTGAGGTCCATCAATGGCTATTAGCCAGGATAGGTAGGAATGGTGTCCCTGGCCTCTGTTTTTCAGAAGCTTGGAATGGGCAACACGGCTTGAACCTGTTCTGTTCACTCCCTCTGAGACATGGCATTTGCCACTGTCGGAAAACCGGATACTGGGCTAGATGGACTTTTGGTCTGACCCAGTGTGGCCATTCTTATGTTCTTATCTTCTTAAGATCTTATGTTCATGATTGACCAGAAAGCTGCCCCGGCACCCAGCAATTCAAAAAGGTCTGGGCCTCCTGGACACTGCAGCTGTTGGTTTACACTGATCAACTACAGGCACAACCTCCCGCAGCTCTCAGTGGCCCGGAACAGCCAACCGAAGCCACGGAGTGCTCCAGGGCCCACGCCGGTGAAAGCTCAATGTAAACTAACTGTCTCCTGGGCTGCGTGGCTTGCCCTGTGAGGCCACATGTGGCCCATGGGCTGCAGGTTGCCCACCTCTGCTGTATGCGATTAGAGTATTTCAATTTTCCTCAGCAAGGACCTAGGAATCAGTTCCAGGAGCCAACTAAAGACAGGAGCGAGGTTTAGTGGCTGTGTTGCTATTCATTTGCACGTGACAGGGTTTGGGGGAGGGGAGGTTTGGCTTGTGTTACATCAGACAAGAGGATTATAGATAGTAAAGCCAGAAAGAACCAATATGAACGCACTTGTTGCACCGCTCTATTTCCATAGACGCAGGCTGCACAGCCCATGCTAAGTGTCATGTGGTAGAGCAGGGTAGGCAATATTCGGCCCGTGGGCCAGATGCGTTTCACCAGAGTTAGCCCCGGCAAACCACTGGCACTTTATTTACTTATGCGTCCACAGGTACAACTGCTTGCAGTTCCCATTGGCCACCAATTGCCATTGCTGGCTATTGGGAGTTGTGGGAAGTGGTATCCTGAGCCATGCCACTTCTCACAGCTCCCACTGGCTAAGAATGGCCATCAGTGGCCAACAGGAGCTACAAGTGGCCATACCTGCAGAGACGCAGGCACATAAAGGACTGACGGCCTGCCAGGGGATAACTCTGGTGAACCACCTCCGGCTTATTGTCCACCCTTGTGGTAGGAGAAACAGGGCTATAAAGACTGAAGCACTTGGATTCACCCACTGCTAAAATGCCCCCATCTCTGGGGCAGAACACAGGCTCTGTCAAAGTGCACAGAAGTGATACCTGGCAAACATGATAATATTTTTGGAGCATGATGTGCAGCTGTTGCAGGAGTTATTTGTTCAAAGTGCTTTATCACTAAGAAAATGGAAGGCTTTATTATTCCTAAACATCACCAGTGGAATCTTCAGATATATGAGATGCATTTTTTAATTAAAGTTTTAGCCAATAAAAACCCCATAAAATATTAAAATAAAAGTCATTACTATTATAAAGTTCTAACAAGAATATTACAACACTCGTTGGGTTTTTGTGGGGGAGGGGTTTGTTTGGCTTGGTCAGTTGTTAGGGGTGTGTGTGTGTGTGTGTGTGTGTGAGTGTGTGTGTGGAGGGGCTGAGGGTTCAAGCTTTTCACAGCCTAGGGCTTGTCTGTGCCAACAAATATCAGAGTAGGGCTGCATTTTCAACTGAACTCACTGCATCTAATAACACAAACACAAAGGTAATTAATACCATCAGCACCAATTAATATTGCTAAAAAAACAACGCCCAGAAGGCAATCACATATGAATTTTAACATAAGAAAATAATCTTAGCAACGAGAGATTATTTTTGTAATAACTAATTATATGCTGTTAAAGGTGCTTTTCCTCAATCCTCACAGTAAGATTTGTTAGTGTAATAAAGTGTCAAAGCTTTGAGTGGTCTCTGTCTAGGACTCGGCTATAGTGAAAACCTATTAAGGGAAGTATATCAAGGAAAGTACAGACCAGTCAGTTTAACTTCTGTGCCAGGAAAGATAATGGAGCAAGTAATTAAGGAAATCATCCGCAAACACTTGGAAGATAATAAGGTGATAGGGAACAGCCAACATGTATTTGTAAAGAACAAATCATGTCAAACCAATCTGATAGCTTGCTTAGATAGAATAACGAGTCTTGTGGATAAGGGAGAAGCGGTGGACGTGGTATACCTAGACTTTAGTAAGGCATTTGATACGGTCTCACATGATATTCTTATCAATAAACTAGGTAAATACAACTTAGGCTACTATCAGGTGGGTGCATAACTGGCTGGATAACTGTTCCCAGAAAGAAGTTATTAACAGTTCACAATCCTGCTGGAAAGGAGTAACAAGTGGGGTTCCACAGGGGTCTGTTTTGGGACTAGTTCTGGTCAATATCTTCATCAACGATTTAGATATCGGCATAGAGGGTATGCTTATTTAGTTTGCAGAGGATACCAAGCTTGGAGGGGTTGCAACTGCTTTGGAGGATAGGGTCATAATTCAAAATGATCTGGAGAAATGGTCTGAGGTAAAGAGGATGAAGTTTAATAAGGACAAATGCAAAGTGCTCCACTTAGGAAGGAACAATCAGTTTCACACATACAGAATGGGAAGCGACTGTCTAGGAAGGAGTACGGCAGAAAGGGATCTAGGGATTATAGTGGACCACAAGCTGAATATGAGTCAGCAATGTGATGCTGTTGCAAAAAAAGCAAACATGATTCTGGGATTCATTAGCAGGTGTGTTCTGAGCAAGACATGAGAAGTCATTCTCTGTGCTGTCTACGCGGTGCTGATTAGGCCTCAATTGGACTATTGTGTCCATTTCTGGGAACCACATTTCAAGAAAGATGTGGAGAAATTGGAGAAGGTTCAGAGAAGAGCAACAAGAATGATTAAAGGTCTAGAGAACATGACCTATGAAGGAAGGCTGAAAGAATTGGGCTTGTTTCGTTTGGAAAAGAGAAGATTGAGAGGGGACATGATAGCGGTTTTCAGGTATCTAAAAGGGTGTCACAAGGAGGAGGGAGAAAACTTCTTCTTCCTGGCCTCTGAGGATAGGACAAGAAGCAATGGGCTTTAACTGCAGCAAAGGAGGTTTAGGTTGGACATTAGGAAAAAGTTCCTAACTGTCAGGGTGGTCAGACACTGGAATAAATTGCCTAGGGTAGTTATGGAATCTCCATCTCTGGAGATATTTAAGAGTAGGTTAGATAAATGTCTATCAGGGATGGTCTAGACAGTACTGGGTCCTGCCATGGGGGCAGGGGATTGGACTTGATGACCTCTCGAGGTCCCTTCCAGTCCTAGTATTCTATGATTCTATATCAACAACAGCAATCTCATAATTACCTTCACATTAAAGATCTGAATTTCCCTTGCAGAAATTCAGTTTTGCCTTTTCATTATGATTTTATTTTATACTAAATACTTGACTCAGTAAAATGCAGCAGAAAATTCAGATCAGATTGCCATGTTTCTCAAGATGAGTAAGGCTATATCTTCATTGCCAAAAAGATAATGGGGGGGGGGGGGCACTGAGGTGAGGAAGGGAGGTTTTCAGATGATAAAGCCTTAGCTATCCCAGGGTATGTCTACACTACAGAGTTTTGTCAGAAAAACGGCCATTTTTTCAACAAAACCTGGGTAACGTCCACACTGCAATTGTGTTCTTCCAAAAGTAAATCAGAAGAACCGAGGGGTTTTTCTGGTGTTGGTAAACCTCTTTTGGTAAACCTCTGAAAGAACTCTTTTGGAAAAAGGCGTGTCAGGACAGGAAAGAGGGAATTCTTTCAAAAAAAGAGGAAAAAACACAGGTGCCCTGGTGGCCACTCCATCCTTAGCAAGTACAGCTTAAATGCAAGATAGCGTCTATTCAATGTGGACGCTATCTTTTGAAAAAGCAGATTGCTTTTTCAATGTGCTCTTGTGTGTGGACATGCTCTTATGGAAGATATTTCTTTGGAAGATCTCTTCCCAAAGATCTCTTCCCAAAGAAGTTTCTTCCAAAAGAAGTCTGCCTTCTAGACATGACCCCACTGGAAAATCATAAGTGGAAACAAGCCTCCTCTAGTTTTTAACCATAATCTTGCTGCAGTCACTATTACTTCTCAAGCACTTGACTGGAACCCAGAATCTTCAGGATTTTAATCTCACTTGATCTCACGCTGAAAGCTATTTCTGTTCACCCAGCTGCAAATGGGTACCTGACCCATCACATTAGGAGAATCAAAGGCAGTCAGACGTGATGCCACATTGTTTCCTTCTCTACTATTGTCTATGAAACTGATGTGCCTTAATTGCATCATTATCTCAGTGGAACCTTTGCCATGGTTACCTGCCTAGTTATGTCCACAATAAGACCATAGTGTCTTGTCTCCACTCTGATGTTTACAGCTAGCTAGTGAACACATTCATTCTCCCATGGTCAAAACACACCTTTTTTGGGACAAAGCCTGAATTAATGCCTTTTGCTCTGAATCGGGCTCCCAGCCTTTCAGAACAAGCCTTGCAAGAATATTAGGTCAACACCATACTCAGTTAGAATGAGTCAGACATTGTGTTGGGGTGTAACAAAACATGGGATTTTTGACAAAACGGGAATACTCCTTGAATTTTTTTTCTGAATATTTTCTGTTTTGGACTGAAAACCAAATAAACTTTACTTTTCTGTGGTGTAAAGCCAAACAGGGTCAGTTTTAAACCAAAACTGTTACAGTGGGAGAGGTCTAGGTTGAACATTAAGAAAAACTATTTCACTAGAAGGGTGGTGAAGCACTGGAATGAGTTACCTATGGAGGTGGTGGAATCTCCATCCCTAGAGGTTTTTAAGTCTCAGCTTGACAAAGCCCTGGCTAGTTTGACATAGTTGGGATTGGTCCTGCCTTGGTGAGGGGGTTGGACTTGATGATCTCCTGAGGTCTCTTCCAGCTCTATGATTCTATGATTCTAAAACATTTAAGTTCTCAGTTGCCCAGAACAGAAACATTTTGACATGAAAGGAAGGGACTGGAGTTAATCCCATTTGTGCAATCATAGCTCCTAGCCAGGGTGTAAAAGAAAAAAGTGAAATGATAAGCATTTGTCTACCCTGTTCTCAATCACCAACCTTGGAAACTGATTTTGAGACGCTACATGTCCTTCATGATATCAGGAATTTTGCCTCGCTCAATGCTCTGGAGTATCGTGACTATAGTGGGTGCTAATACACTGCTCCTTTCGCAGATAATTTTCCCGCCCAAAAGTCAAATCATAATGTCAGACTTCAGGGTATCCTGTGAAAAGTTACATGCAAAAACATAACCTCTCCTGATAGCAATAAGATCAATGTGTAGACTTTTAGAAATAAAGGAATGAGATTACTTGGAAGTATTTTCAAAAGCAAAGGATTTTTCTGAGGAAAAGAGGAGAAGGAATACATGGTTAATATAGAATAAAAGACAGTAATAGTTCCTATAGCTGTTGTTAGTTGAAGGTTATTCCATTAATATATTAACTTGCATTATCAATAAACATGCAACAAATCATTCTCTCTTCCTCTCTCACTTCATATAGAAGTGTATGTCCCCCCACTTTTAATTTACTTCTAAGGGTTTTCCTTTTACTCTTACTCCTATTTCCACTGTCCCTGCCATATTTTGAGGTTGGAAGGATGGTGAGCAGGATTTTAGATTTATCCTATTTTCATTTATATTAGGCATAGCTTTTTAAAAACTGATGCTGAACTTTATAAACATGCTGATAAATTCAAAGAGGCATCTCATAAAAATGTCTGGTTATGGCAGTGCTTCCCTTAGTTATTTTATATTTTCTGATTACCCTTGTTTTGATGCTTTTGAATATGTTTATCTGATGTGAAAGGCCTTCTAGAAACATTGTTCCAACACCATTGGGTGTGCTGTGATGTGCTATGCTTCTGAACATCCAGTCAGAGTCTGCCTTACTCTAACTAGTTCTGCTCCTGACAGGTCGATCAGAACTGCACCTTGCCATATAAGGCAAAAGCCACCTGCTCAAGTCCCTGATCTTGCACTGCTTATCAATAATTATTAATAGATAACTAGTAATATATCAATAATCAATAACACGTTGATAATCAATAACTGGGAAGAGTTTTAACTGAGACTGTGTGCTTAGAGAAGTTCTCCGAGAGTCTGGGTTTAGTTGAATCAATAAATCCAGTCACAGGTGACTTATCAGTTTGTTATGATTAAACAGCAGTTTTAAAAATACACTAATGTTTGAAACACTATGAAAAATTCCACTTAGTCCACAGATAGAAGTTGTGGTCCTCTAGTGCTTTGCTATCTTAAATATCAGCCTCACGCAGCTCTTTCCCCTAGAAGCTGGGGATAGGTGCATAAAAGAACAGGCATCCTTTTCCCTAGTCCCTAATTTGGTGGGCTGTAGAAGACATTAATTAACACCCTGTCTTGTGCTTCATGAATTAAGGACACAACAGAAAATGGTTTTGAATTCTAATGGGTCAGAGTTATTTGTCAAAAATGGCATTATTTGTTTCCAAGTCACTAAAAAGTGCTATTCTCCCTTCTCTTTTGCCCACTCAGTCCTTTCTAAATGGGTTATAATAATTGATTTTAACACTCCATTTGTGTGAATCATCTCACCAGGGTTGAGAAATACCAACTAGCCTGAATTTATGCAGCTAAATGAGCAATTCTAATTCCCCCTGTTTGTTGCCCAGACTAATTTAGTGGCCTTTTCACCAGTGCTATGAAAGAACTTTCCCTCTTCATGTACTCTGGTTTCTTGAAAAATGTGGTTCTCAACAGCTAGCTTCACTATTAAATAAATGCACATATCACCCCTCTTTTTAGCTTTCCCTTTTGCTATTGGTTTAACACTCCCTTGACTGCTCTAGCCAACCTGTCCCTGAGGAGCTTCATTTCCAAACTACTAAAGTGGAGGACTTCCAGACTATTCAGTCCTATCTTCCTATAGAAAGGGAACTAATGTTCCATAAAACCAAAACCTTCCACCTCCCGCTACTTTCTAGCCAGGAGTTCACTTTCAGAATCTTCAGCCATCTGTTTCCCTTTGCTTGTGGTACAGGAAGGATCTCTGTGAAGATCATTTAGATACAGGCAGTCCCCGACTTACGCGGATCCGACTTATGTCGGATCCGCAGTTATGAACGGGGCTTTTCTCGCCCGGGAGGACACGGACTGCGGGACCTTGCAGTCCCGCCACCTGTGTACTCCGGGGCGAGAAAAGCTTCTCCGCGTCTCCCTGGTCTGCAGACCAGGAAGACGCGGAGCAAAGCCGCGGAGGGGCTCGGGCTTCGGAGCAGCAAAGCCTCGGGGGAAGCTGGCAGCGGGGCAGCCCAGACGCGCCACAGCTGTCCCTCTGCCGGCGTCCTCAGAGGCTTTGCTCCCCGTCTCCCTGGTCTGCTGGTCTTCTCCCTGGTCTGCTGGTCTCCAGCAGACCAGGGAGACGGGGAGCAAAGCCGCGGAGGACACGGGCGGCGGGACCGCGGTGCGTCTTGGTCCGCCGCCCACGTCTTCCTGGTCTGCTGGGGGGGGGCGCAGCTAGTACGCCCCCCCCCCAGAAGACAAGGCTTTTCTCTGGATGCCTGTGGCAGAGCAGCTGGGGTGCTGCAGGTTGGTCCCGCAGCGCCGCTCTGGGCGCTACTGGACCAACCCGGCAGCACCCCAGCTGCTCTGCCCCAGGCGTCCTGATTCAGCCGCTGCTAGTCAGTTTCAGCAGCGGCTGCATCAGGATGCCTGGGGCAAAGCAGCTGGGGTGCTGCTGGGTTGCTCCAGTAGCGCCGAGGAGCGGCGCTACTGGAGCAACCCAGCAGCACCCCAGCTGCTCTGCCCCAGGCGTCCCCAAGTCAGCTGCTGCTGAAACTGACCAGCACTGACTACAGGAAGCCCGAGGCAGAGTTGCTCTGCCCCAGGCTTCCTGGAATCAGCCACTGATCATTTTCAGCAGCAGCTGACTTGGGGACGCTTGGGGTTCTTAAGTTCTTAAGCAGCTGAATCTGGACACCAGTTCCAACTTACATACAGAGTCAACTTAAGAACAAACCTACAGTCCCTATCTTGTACGTAACCCGGGGACTGCCTGTATTCTAGCTCTCTGGTCAGTTCCTAGGAGCTAACATAGCTGCAACAGCCTTTCTTGGCTACCCTTTAAAACACAGAATCCAGAAGTTAATACAAATAAACAAACAACTGGAATTCTGTCAAAAGCAAGTGAAAGTGTAGTTGTCTTTGGAGCTTCACAATGGCAACAGGTGTTGACAACATTGGCCAGGTGTGTCTATTTTGTGTGCTCTTCTGGGCCATGGTTCCTCATCAAATGTCTCCTGTTTGCAGCCTCTGTTTGTGGCTCTCGAGTTCACCTATCATGTACCTTTTTAAATCATGACAATTTTCTTCCACTATTTGATCTGAGGAAGTGGGTCTGGCCCACGAAAGCTCATCATCTAATAAACCATCTTGTTAGTCTTTCAAGTGCTGCATAGTCCTGTCTTTTGTTTCAGCGAGACCAGACTAACACGGCTACATCTCTATTACTTTTTAAACCAAGCAAAATGCAGGACAATGTAGCACTTTAAAGACTAACAAGATGGTTTATTAGATGATGAGCTTTCGTGGGCCAGACCCACTTCCTCAGATCAAATAGTGGAAGAAAGTAGTCACAACCATATATACCAAAGGATACAATTAAAAAAAATGAACAAATATGAAAAGGACAAATCACATTGCAGAACAGAAGGGGGATGCGGGGGGGTGGGAAGGGGGAGGAAGGAAGGTAAGTGTCTGTGAATTGCTGATATTAAAGGTAGGGAGAGTGGGATGTTTGTGAGTTAATGGTATTACAGGTGATAATTGGGGAAACTGTCTTGGTAATGGGTGAGAAAGTTCAAAGACTTGTTAAGTCCTTGTTGGCAAGTGTCGAATTTTAACATGAATGACAGTTCAGAGGATTCCCTTTCAAGTGCAGATGTAAAAGGTCTTTGTAGCAGAATGCAGGTGGCTAAGTCATTTAGAGAGTGTCCTTTCTGGTTAAAGTGGCAAGAAACTGTTTTCTCTTTGTGATCTTGTCTGATATCTGTTTTGTGGGCATTAATCCTTTGGCGAAGTGTCTGAGATGTTTGTCCAATGTACATAGCAGACGGACACTTTCGGCACATGATAGCATAGATTATATTTCTGGATGCGCAGGAATATGTGTTCTTGATCTTATAACTCACTTGGTTAGGTCCAATAATGGTATCAGCAGAATGAATATGTGGACAAAGCTGGCAACGGGGTTTGTTGCAAGGGAAGGTACCAGGGTTGGTATTAGTGTGGTATGTCCTGTGGTGGTTGGTAAGAATCATCTTGAGGTTAGGTGGTTGTCTATAGGAGACTATGGGTCTGTCTCCCAGAGCCTCTTTGAGTATGGTATCCTGTTCCAATATAGGCTGTAGTTTATTGATAATGTGTTGGACAGGTTTAAGTTGGGGGTTGTAGGTGATGACAAGTGGTGTTCTATTGTTGGTTTTCTTGGGTCTGTCTTGAAGTAGATGGTTTCTAGGTATTCGTCTGGCTCTTTCAATTTGCTTTTTTATTTCTCTGGGTGGGTAGTTGAGATTTATAAATGCTTGGTAGAGATCCTGAAGCTTCTGGTCTCTGTCAGTGGGGTTAGAGCAGATTCGGTTGTATCGAAGGGCTTGTCTATAGACGATGGATCGTGTGGTGTGTTCTGGATGGGAGCTGGATGCATGTAGGTAACTGTATGAGTCGGTGGGTTTTCTGTAGAGAGTGGTGTCTAATTTTCCATTGTTGATTTGTACGGTGGTGTCCAGGAAGTGGATCTCTCGTGTAGAATGGTCCAGGCTGAGGTTGATGGTGGGGTGTAGGTTGTTGAAATCTCTGTGGAATATCTCCAGTGTTTCTTGGCCATGTGTCCAGATCATAAAGATGTCATCGATGTACCGTAGGTAGAGGAGGGGTGAAAGGGGACGGGAGTTGAGGAAACGTTGTTCTAGGTCAGCCATAAAGATGTTAGCATACTGTGGGGCCATGCGTGTACCCATGGCTGTGCCGCTGATCTGGAGGTATAAGTTGTTCTCAAACTGGAAATAATTGTGGGTGAGAACAAAGTTACATAGGTCTGCTATCAGGTTGGCAGTAGTGTCCTCTGGGATAGTGTTTCTAATTGCTTGTAATCCGTCTTCATGTGGGATGTTGGTATATAGAGCTTCTACATCCATGGTGGCAAGGATGGTATTATTGGGGAGGTTATCGATGTTTTGTAGTTTCCTTAGGAAGTCAGTAGTGTCTCGGATATAGCTGGGGGTATTGGTTACGAAGGGTTTGAGAAGAGTGTCTACATAGCTGGATAGACCAGTAGTGAGCGTGCCAATACCAGAGATGATGGGACGTCCGGGGTGCCCAGGTTTATGGATCTTGGGAAGTAGATAGAACAATCCTGGTCGGGGGTCAGAAGGTGATTCTGTGAGGATTTGTTCCCGAGTAGCTGTGGGGAGGCTTTTAAGGAGACAGTGTAGTTTCTTTTGGTAGTCCAAGGTGGGGTCAGAGGGGAGAGGTTTGTAAAATGTGGTGTTTGAGAGTTGTCTGGTTGCCTCCTGGTTATAGTCGGCCTTATTCATAATGACCACAGCACCCCCTTTGTCAGCTGGTTTGATTACAATGTCCAGGTTGTTTTTGAGACTCTGGATGGCATGGTGTTCAGCACGGCTAAGATTGTGTGTCGCTTGTTGTCGTTTGCGAATAATGTCAGTCTGTGCGTTGTTGCGGAAGCTGTGTATATAGAAATCCAGATTGTAATTCCGACCGTCAGGGGGAGTCCATATAGAATTATTTTTCCTTTGGTGTTGGTAGGGGGGATCTGGTAGGTCAGATTGATGTTCAGTGGTGGTTTGGAAATATTCTCGGAGACGGAGGCGGCGAAAAAAAGCCTCAAGGTCACCACAAAATTGTATCCAGTTTGTGGGGGACGTGGGGCAGAAAGAGAGACCCCGGGACAAGACAGACTCTTCTGCTGGATTGAGTTTGTAGCTGGAGAGGTTAACAATATTATCCGGTGGGTTGAGGCAGTTGCTGTTGTAGCCAGTGGTATGGAGCAGGTTAGAAAATTTATTGTCTTTTCTTTGTTGTAGGGAATAGAAGTGTGTATAGTAGATTTCTTGTCTGGTGGAACAAAAGTCTTGCAAGGTGTCAGTCGGTGTGGATGTTTGTCTTGAGATGAGACGATCTAAGTTAGAAATGTCATTCTTGATGGTTTTCTGTTTCTTGTATAAAATATTTATCAGGTGGTTTCTTAATTTCTTGGATAGTGTGAGGCAGAGTCTTTCACTGTAGTCAGTGAAGTATGTTGATCTTAGTGGATTGTTCACTTTCAGTCCTTTGGGTACGATGTCCATTTTCTTGCACTTGGATAGAAAGATGATGTCTGTCTGTATCTGTGCGAGTTTCTTCATATGGTTGATGGATTTCCATTCCAAACGGCTAAATGTAGTGCCTTGCATGTAGAATAGTGATAGAAATGTAGCCGTGTTAGTCTGGGGTAGTTGAAGCAAAATGCAGGACAATGTAGCACTTTAAAGACTAACAAGATGGTTTATTAGATGATGAGCTTTCGTGGGCCAGACCCACTTCCTCAGATCAAATAGTGGAAGAAAGTAGTCACAACCATATATACCAAAGGATACAATTAAAAAAAATGAACAAATATGAAAAGGACATATTTGTTCATTTTTTTTAATTGTATCCTTTGGTATATATGGTTGTGACTACTTTCTTCCACTATTTGATCTGAGGAAGTGGGTCTGGCCCACGAAAGCTCATCATCTAATAAACCATCTTGTTAGTCTTTAAAGTGCTACATTGTCCTGCATTTTGCTTCAACTACCCCAGACTAACACGGCTACATTTCTATCACTATTTTTAAACCAAGTCACTTTGCTTAGCTCAGCTCCTCTCCTTCCTTTCAGGGAGGCGATAAACCATTCAAAGACGGCAAACAGCAGCTCCAAAAGTCAGAGCCTCCTGGCCCTTGCCCAAGGCACCACCAAAGGGATGTCTCTCCCCTGTTTACTCAGAGGCCTACTTTCCAGCTACCCAGCCATACACAGAGAAGAAACAAATACACAATCAAACCTCCCACAGATGGACCAAACAGAACACTCACCCAGTCCTGCTACCTCCAAATGCAGCATCTCCAGCTGTGTGCTCCAAAACTCTCCTGGTAGCTGTCATTGACAGCAGCTGACACTGCCATGTTCACCTAGCAAATGAGTTAGTTTTATACTAAGTCTAGGCACTTTCATCATCATCATCATCATCTCAGGCTGATGGTTAGCCTACATTTTGTTTACCTTCTTCCCATTATTTCCAGTTATATCCCCTGCACATGTCAGTATTTCTGGTATGGACCTTTTAGCCATCCCTTAGAGGATCACGTGGTTCCCGCTCAGACAATCTATACCTCTCCTTTTCTTTCTTTAGAAATCAGTTTCTTCAGGTCCTTAATCATTACCTTTGTGCGTCTCTGAGCTTCCTTTGCTCTGTTTGCTTCTTTCTGGCAATGAGATACCCTGCACTGAACCCCGACCGAGACAAATCACTTTTGTGATGTGTAGCAGGTTGCCAGATAAACAAACCCCGGTCAACATCTTTACACAGTCAGCAGCTTTTGTATTGAAGGAAAGGTTAGGATCTACAAAATGCAGCCATAGCTAAGGAAAGTGGGTAAGTATGGATTTTCCATGTCCTCACTGATTTCTCTTAGCGCTGTTTAATTATTTGGACCAGTCCAATTCTAGTTTTGCCATTGATTTTAACGGGCCTAAAATTTGCCTTTATTGCGGAAGGCAACAGCCAGTCTCCCATTTTTCAAAATGCAATGACATAATCAGGTGTTTATCACAGAGCCTGCCATCCACTTGTCCTTTCTCTGTACTCTTTGGGTAATAGGCTGTGTTTGAGTATGTGCGCCTAAAGAAAGATAAACTGAGCTGGTATTAAACAAACACACAAAGCTATTTCCTGCTGCAGTGAATAATTTAACATGATTCAGAATTCTCAGCTCACTGGAGGTGGCTTAGACACTGCAATTAACATGGCTATGGATTGCTTCTCTCACGTTAGACTTTCTCTACAATTAAAATCTGCTGCCTTTTTGCATAACATCCATTATGCTCGGAAGAAACTCCCTCCTCAAATCTGGCTTCATTCTATTACTCTTTTATCATATGTCAGAGGGGTAGCCGTGTTAGTCTGGATCTGCAAAAGCGACGAGGAGTCCTGTGGCACCGTATAGACTAGCAGATTTATTGGAGGATAAGCTTTCATGGGCAAAGACCCACTTCGTCAGATGCTTGTAGTGGAAATTCCAGAGGCAGGTATAAATATACAGGCATAAGAAAAGAGTACTAATCAAGAGTAAGGCTAGAGATAACGAGGTCAATTCAGTCAGGGAGGATGAGGCCCACTTCTAGCAGCTGATGTGGAGGTATGAATACCAAGGGTGTGTCTAAACTACACCCCTCTGCCAACAGAGGGATGTAGATTAGGCACATCGCTATTGCAAATGAAGCGGGGATTTAAATATCCCGCGCTTCATTTGAATAAAAATGGCTGCCACTTTTTGCTGCTGTGGCACTTTGCTGGCAAAAAGCAGCAGTCTAGACGGGGATTGGTCGACAAGGAAAGCCTTTTCCAACCAACCCCTTATGCCTTGTGCAATGAGGTTTACAGAATCTGTTGATAGAGGGGTGTAGTTTAAACACACCCCAAGACAGGAGAAACTGCTTTTGCATTTGGCTACCCATTCAGTCTTTGTTTTATCCTAATATTATCATATGATGGTTTCTGGGGGCACCGCTGAGATGGTCAAATCAGAGTGAATTGCTTAGAAACATAGCTACTTACAGCCCAAGACTGGGGGTTCTTCTTTATAAGGCCACTAAACCAGTCACACAGAGCACTTCTGTTTGCCACCCGGGCTAGCAAGAAGTTACACCGGCATCCCCCCTTAGATACTCCAGCTTTTCATCTGTGTAAGGTGCAGTAATGGTTCCGGCACAGGAAAAGTTATGAAAAACAATTACACCACATCTGAACAGGTTCTTCTGATCTGAAAGAATGAGCTACAGTCCCAGGTCAATTTACACCTCAGATCTTACCCAGAAGAGCATGCTGTGCCAATCCTTTCGAATCTAAAATCCAAAGGTTCATTAGTAAAAGAAAGAAATTAACAATTTTTACTGTCAACTTTTTAACTTTTGAGGCAAGCGGCCATGGGTTACCTGTTTGACTGCAGGTTTGCAGCAGAATTCCTCAAAGGTGTATTGGCAACACATAAAGTCCCTTGTCAATGAAGTACTGCTAGTCACTTAAGTATCCAGACTTTCACTGTAGGTAGGCGAAGCCTATTGATATCTCTCAGAAGCAAATACTCGAAATAGAAGTACAAAGACAATACTCATAACTTCACACACAAACATCATACAGGCATACGAATGATATAAACAGAAACAACAAAGCATAAGCTTTCAATAGACACCACACTTGGCCCATTTTGTACGAAACATGGGGCAAACACACAACGATGCGGACAACAATGTTCTGCCGGTTCACATCAAAAATCCAATAATGTCACACCTTCCATGACCAACCTCTTCGTGGCAGTTAATCACACCCATATGCTTGACCTTATATTTTCCCATTAAAAAAAATTCTAGTATTCGCTTGGTGCATTTGCAATGATGATTTTTTCTCTCCTGGAACTTCATTTAAGTTACTGTGATACCACCAAGGAAAACGTAACAAATAGGCTGTGTCTACATTGGCCTCCCTTTCCGGAAAAGGGATGCTAATGAGACACTTCAGAATTGCAAATCCACGGGGGATTTAAATATCCCCCACGGCATTTGCATTTACATGGCTGCCGCTTTTTTCTGGCTCGGGGTTATTCCGGAGAAAAGCGCCAGTCTAGACGCGATTTTCCGGAAAATAAGCCTTTTCCAGAAGAACCCTTATTCCTACTTGATCTTCCGGAAAATTCCAAAGTGTCTCATTAGCATCCCTTTTCCGGAAAGGGATGCCAATGTAGACACAGCCCTAAAGATAATGGGTTATTTCTTCGTCCTCCCCTTCCTGCGCTGCAAATAACTTTATTAAACTCTTCAGGCCACAAGGAGGGCACCGTGTGCCAGGGGCATCCCGGAGCTTAGCCCTGCTTCCCCCCGGATAGCCTGCAGACCATAGGGGAGGGGGGCTGCTGCAGGCCAGGGACAACTCCTGGATCCTCACTTCCTCCAAAGGCTGCCGGCCACAGGGAGAACACTTGAGACCAGGGCCAGCACCTGGAGCCTGCCCTTCCCCCTGGACAGGAGCTGGCCTGGGGAAGAAGGACTTCTGGATGTGGGGGCATTCCCTGGAGGCTGCCTCCCCGAAAGCTGATGGACACAGGCAGCCCACAGCACCCTGCCCTAAGTCCCCCACATCCAAAGTACTGTGCAGACTTCTACCCTCTACTCCCTTCCCTCCACCTCTGCCCTGAGCTCCCCCCAGCCCTCCCAACCCCCTCTACCATGAGCCCCCATCTTCTGCTCTCACTCCTGCACCCCCACCCCTTTCCCTGAGGCCCCTACACACCGAACCCTGTGCCCTCAACCTCCCAACTCCTGTCCTCACTGCATCCCCTATCATGAGCCCCCAACCCTTCCAGCCCCCATCCTCACTCAAGCACCCCACCCCCTTTTTGTGCTAGCAAAAGACAAACTGCAAATATTGTCTACCAACAAATGTTATCTATTGTTTGCATTAAGAAAAGAAGGAAAGTGATTCACACTTCTTTTTTCCTTCATTTTTGAAAAACTACAATCATTTAACTAAAGCATGTACATTTTCCTTTTATTTTCCACACTAACCCCAAAACCCCAATAACTTCGCTTAAAGACCTGAGCAACGCCAGGTACATCTGCTAGTACAGTGTGTCTCAACCAGTGGTACGTGTACCCTTAGATGTACTCGAGAGTCGTCTGGGGGGTTCGTCAACACAACTGAAATTTGGAGAAAACTGAATTTTTGTTTTAAGTTTTACAGCTTTTGATTATTTTTGTATTTTTTATACCCAAAAATTTCATCGCCCGCCAGGCTACGATTAAGCTGTTATACAAATGTGTTGCAACGGTAGAAAAAAATGGTCCGTGTCTGAAAACTGTAGGTACTGGAGGTACTTAAAACCTTTTTTTTAAGGGGTACTTTATTATTATTTATACAGCACCGTAAGGGGTATCTGGTGCTTTATGACTGCTAGCACAGTGTTTCTCAACCTTTTTTTATAAAGAAGGCCACCGCATCATAATATTGGTGTGTCTCAGAGTATGCAGAGTTAGGGGGAAGTCAGTACGGGGCAATGTACAAGTACACACAGTCAGATTTACTGTCATTCATTTTCTATCTGTTTAAACATAATGGGTGTGTCTAGACAGCATCCCTTTTCCGTAAAAGGGATGCAAATTAGACACATTGCAATTGCAAATTAAGCAGGGATTTAAATCCCTCCCCCCCGCTTCATTTGCATAAACATGGCTGCCGCATTTTTCCAGCTCGGAGCTTTGCCGGAAAAAAGCACCAGTCTAGACGTGGATCTTTCGGAAAATAAAGCCTTTTCCAAAAGATCCCTTAACCCTCTTAAAATATGGGATAAGGGATCTCTCGGAAAAGGCTTTATTTTCCGAAAGATCTGCGTCTAGACTGGCATTTTTTTCCGGCAGCCATTTTTATGCAAATGAAGAGGGGGGGATTTAAATCCCCACTTTATTTGCAATTGCGATGTGTCTAATTTGCATCCCTTTTACGGAAAAGGGATGCAGTCTAGACACAGCCAAGGAACTTACTGCACAGGCTTTGTGCCTAGGCATGAACAGGTTGCCATTCCACTCCAGTTGGTGGCTGCAGTAGGGAGACCAGGGCTGCCCAAATCCACTGGGAACCAGCCCAGGGTCCAGCAGCGGTGAGGGTTCTGCCATTGGGTGAGCAGGGATTCCAGCCACAACACGCTGACCCCTGTTCTGGCAACAAAACCAGATTAGAGTCTGGTTTCCGTGGGCTCCTCCTACAGCCTGGAGAGAAGGGTCTGTAGTTCAAGGGGCCTCTGTTTCCCAGAGTATATTGCAGATAGCAGCCTTGGTGACTACCCCCTCCTTAGAATATGTTTAACTACTTACGCTAAACTATTGGTTCGATCTTTTATTTATCTCTGGCACTTAGCATAAGTTTCCCAGACCTAAAGAAGAGCTCTGTGTAGCCTGAAAACTTGTCATTCTTGAAGGGATGTCTTGCTGATGAACAGAAGTTGGTTCAATGAAAGATATCTAAAGATCTATTAGAGAGACAAGGGGTATGAGGTAATGACTAGTATCTCTCGGGAAAATGATGAAAACGTCAAGGATATGTGAGAACCAGGCAACCCTCCATTTCTAAGATGTATTCATTGACCTGTCCATTCCAATGGTGAATGTTCACCATCATACAGAAGAACAATGTGTCCAGGTTGGAGTCTTTCTCTTTCTGCCGTTAAGCTACGATGGAAGCTTTTTTGACAAATCCAGCCTGAGTTTTGGTAATAATACAAAAAAAATGACTCAAAAAACTTGAAAGCAATCGGATGGAATATGAAATGTATACGTTAGACCAATCTTTTTTTATTCATAATGAATAGTTCTGTGGCACCTTAGAGACTAACAAATATATATATAGGATCATGAGCTTTCTTGGGCAAAACCCACTTCTTCAGATGATGAGCTGGAGAGGACAACAGGAACCCAAAATGTATAAAAAAAAAATAGCGGGGGAGGGGAGAGAGGGGGGAGGGGAAGGTACCTGTCAATTGTAGGGCTGGTGCTGATGACACGAATTAAGTGGGCTGGAAGTGTCCCATATTTAGCTTTTGATGTAAAAATGGGGTGCTTAAAAAAAGAAAGCCAGCCTTCCCTTCTTTTATTGTTAGCTCTTAAGGGGACACGTCCTTTTCATTACATCCCGTCAATGAACGTTGTATAAAGCTTCCCCATTCGAAACATTAGGAAATTCTGCATAAAAACTAATAGCCAGAACAGACCCAAACATTTCACTTGTGATAAAGTCTTTCATGCTTAGCATTTGGAGAAGTCATACAGCACGTGTTATAATGGTAACAGAGGCTAATTTAGAGTAATGACACCCCGTTACTTTTGCAAAGTGCTTTCGATGTCTGTGTACAAATGTTGTGTATGAACTGAATGTCAGTTCACTTAAAGATGCAGCAACACCATGATAAAACACAATGCACTTTTCTTCTAATAAGGCATAGGACTAAGGTCCAAGTTAGAGCAGGCGTTCTAAACTCAGTGTATTGGCAAAATTCCAAATGGATAATTACTTTGTGCCGGACTAAATTCCTCCTGAAGGTTATATTGGGTAAAGCATTTCTCATGGAGCAGAGCTGTTTTAAGACTGCTGTCTTCCAGACCAGTGCTAGCTGCATTCCAATGATGGGGGAAATACTCCTCATAGAAATATAATTTTTAATGAGTGCTTTGGGATCATTGACTTCAAGGTGATATGTCCAATACTATAAATGTCAAATATGTTTTCTAGTTATTACGTGCATGGAATAAAATCCTATAATACAAAAAAAAGTCCCTCAAATGTGTGATTTCAATGAGCAACATAACCACAGGCACTGGGAAAAAATGCTTTTGGGCAATTCACATTTGTTTTAAAAAAAATAATTATTTCAACATTCTGCTCCATAAATAGCTTTTAATGAAATGACATTTCAGAGGTGTATGTTGCATGTAAAAATAAACAGCTGTTCACCTGCTGAAAATTCCATTTGAAAAAACCCAAGCGAGATGAAGTACAATTAATAAAAATCAGTGAACTTCCTTGAAATTTGGTTTAAAAGTTTCCAGTTAAGCAAATCATTAATTGGCACAGGATTCTGTTTCAGTTCAGAAACAAAAACTTTTGGATCATAGTGTGCATGCACTTCACTTAGTGATGATCCTCAGGGCATCAAAACCTACCTGTTAGGTGTCAATATAAGGCAGAGCCCTGAATAGCAGAACTGTCGCTTATAAAATCACATTTGCTGTCTGGTCACGCCCCTACCTGTGTTGGGAAAAGCAGAACAGAATAGGCAAATACAACACTAAAACTGACAACTAGTATACATAAGGTGTGCAGGGATTGCCGTCTTTCCAAAATATAGTCCCGGCATTCTTGCTTGTTGTCAGCACAATGCTGAGTAGTCACATGTGGTTTGCTTTTGTCCTTGCTTGCAACTGATAATGCTCTTTAGAAGAAGCAAATGATGCAGTAAATATTTTCCTACTGTGACTTTTCCACAGAATCACAAAGGTGTTACTCTGTCAGCACTGGGGAGGGAAAGCGGTTCATACCATCATGAAAGAGAGGGGAATTTGTTTATGCCATAAAGAAAAAATGAAACAATGAAAGAAAAATCATAGACATCATTCATTGCAATGTATTTAACTGCAAAATGGAAAAGGTAGGAAAAAAGGGGAGGGAATAGAAGGAACATTTAAAAACAAACCTGAAAATGTCAAAAATTAAATAAAAATGCTGAAATATGTGGAATGGTAATTATTCCAGAATTTTTCTCAGAGTTTCTACTTCCCCCCCACTCCTCCGACTGGCTCTGCGCATTTCTCTTGCAGGAAGAGTTGTTTGTAAACAATTTAAGTGTACTTGTTATATGAGCAATGAGTAGTCCTGTGGCACCTTAGGGCATGTGTACACAGCAAGGCAAAAGTTGAATTAAGCTACGCAACTTCAGCTATGTCAATTGAGAAGCTAAAATCAAAATAACTTAATTTGGCTTTTGGCACTTGTGACAGACTGCTGGCTAAGCCAGAACTCTGCCACTGTAGCCTGGCTAAAGAGGCTGAGGGGAAACACATGAGCAAGCCCCCAGGCCTGAAGGGCTATTAGAAGCAGGTATGGGCCTCACTGGGAGAGGACTATATAAGACAGAGGAAGGAAGCTAGAAGGAGGGCAAAGAGGAGCCAGGATGTGGCTGAGTGTGGACAAAACTCACTTCTTCAGATGAGCTAGAATGGAAATAAAAATTCTGGGTTCCTGTTAACAGAAGAAGAAGGGGAGAGGGGAAAAAAGGTACCTGTCAATGGTAGTACCAGTGCTAATGAGACTAATTGAGTGGGCTGGAAGCAGGATTTGCCCACAAACTCATGATACTGTATATATTTTTGTTAATCTCTAAGGCCTGGTCTACAGTAAAACTGTAGTACAAAATTAGCCCCTTGAGGTCGATTTTATAAGTGATGCGTCCACACTACCAAGCCTGTTATTCCAGAATAAAGGGTCACAGAATTGAACTCTGTAGTCTTGCTTTTCACAAGGAGTAACGCTATTCCCAAACTTGTAAGTCCAAAATAACATTATTATAGACACTCCAGTGCTGCTAATTTGAACTCATTGGTCTCTGGGAGGCCTCCCGCAGCTTCCCAGAGGGCTTCTGTGGACTCTGAGTCCGAGTCAGGCTCTATTAATGTGGATGCTCTACCTCAGAGCAAATTCAGTTCTTCCCCATAGGGTACGTCTAGACTACAAGCCTCTTTTGAAAGAGAGCGTCTAGATAGCAACCAGTATTTTTTTAAAAGAGAGCCACTTTTTTGAAAGACAGCACCCAAGCAGTCTGGATGCTCTCTTTCAAAAAAGCACTGTTTGCGTTCAATAACGCCTTTTTTCAAAAGAAGGCATTATTCCTTGTAAAATGAGGTTTTCTGCGGTCGAAAAAACTGCCGTGTTCTTTCGATTTAATTTAGAAAGAACATGGTAGCAGTCTAGACACAGGTGAATTTTTTTTGAAAAAAAGCCACTTTTTAAAAAAAAAACGCTGTAGTCTAGACACACGTAGTAAGGACACGGAACTTTGAATTTGTAAAATTGGGTGCTCAGAAGTCAAACTTAGTAAATTTGAAATAATCACCTCATGTAGACAGGGCATAAAGTACCACAGGACTATTCATTGCTTTTAAAGTTACAGTATATCCTGGGTACCTCTCTGAGACTTTTAACGTGTTATATGAGGTGTCCAAAGTCTGCCAATGAGGGCTTTCAAAGTTTCTCCTTACCTTCGCAGACTGCAACCAGCTGCTTTTCCAGCACTTTTTGGAAATGATGGTCCTGCCTTTGCTGCTTGAATAGAACTTGCTCCTGGCCCCAAAAGAGACTGGTGTCATCATGTCAATGTCGAGAATCATTAAAAAAGGGATAGAGATTAAGACAAAGAATATCTTGTTGCCTTTATATAAATCCACGGCACGCCCACATTTTGAATACTGCGTACAGATGTGGTCGCCTCATCTAAAAAAAGATATATTGGCATTGGAAAAGGTTCAGAAAAGGGCAACAAAAATGATTAGGGGTTTGGAACAGGTCCCATATGAAGAAAGATTAAAAAGACTTGGACTTTTCCTTATTCATTTTTTCCATACAAGTCATTATTTTATAGACCTCTATCATATCTCCCCATAGTCTTCTCTTTTCTAAGCTGAAAAGCTATTTAATTATTCCTACAATAGAAGAACTAGCGGTCACCAAATGTAATGAATAGGCAGCAGGTTTAAAACAAACAAAAGAAAATTTTTCTTCACTCAGTGCACAGTCAACTTCTGGAACTCCTTGCCAGAGGACGTAGTGAAGACCAGGACTTTAACAAGGTTCAGAAAAAGGTAAATTCATGGAGGTTAATTCCATCAATGGCTATTAGCCAAGATGGGTAGGAATGGTGTCCCTGGCCTCTGTTTGTCTGTAAATGGGTGACAGGAGAGGGATCATGTGAGGATTTTCCTGTTGCATTCCTTCCTTCTGGGGTGTCTGGTATTGGCCACTATCGGTGGACAGGATACTGGGCTGGATGGACCTTAGTTCTGACCCAGTATGGCCATTCTTATGTCCTTATGACCAATGGTTAATGGTCTGCATAAATTTGTTTCAAGCAGAGTTTTATTGCTGAAAAATGCAGATTTGGGTCAAACAAAAGTATTCACAAATTCAGGTAATTGTTGACAACTTTGGTTCAAACCAATTTTTTGAAAGATAAAATCAGAAAAGTCAAAAGATGATTATTTTTTATTTCCAAAACAAAAGGTTTCAACTTTTCACTTCAAAAAGAAGTTTTGTTTTGAGTTTTTGATCGTTTGATTTTAAAACACTTTTTTGGGTGGAGGTAGGTGTTAACATTTTAAAAAGTGTCTTTTTTCTTTACTTCTGTGTTACATTGAGAAATTTTTAAAAAATTCATTTCTTGGTTCAAGCTGAAATGATTCCCACCTGTCTATTTCCCCGGGGCTGGCTCCTGAACAAACAAAAGGTTATTCACCTAGTTCTAGTCGATAGGCCTCTTTAGCTTCCAAGAGATTGCATTTGACAGAGAAATTACAAAATTACACAGAATAAATTATAACTAATCTTATGACTAGGTAACAGCAACTCCAGCTAAGCCAAATCATGTAATTACAAGATAGTGATTAAACAGGATTAAACATTTTACATGTTAATGGCGCCTCAGTTTTTGTACTTATTTTCTGACTAAAAAACATGGCACTAAACTCCCAGAGTGAAATCCTGAAGCCAGTGAAGTCGAGGGCAAAATACCCTTGCCCCCAGTTGATCCAGGATTTCACTCCCATTTGGTGTTTATATTCTTTATTTTTGAGGTATTTGGGGTATATTCAACCTCATAGTATCTGAGTGTAGCCCACACACCTACTGGTGTGGTTCACTGTCCCATGTAGTGGCACTTATTCTCTTGCTCTCTCTTTAAGAGATCTGAGTTTGCTCTACATCCTTCGCTGGCTTTTTGCTCAAGCTATAGAGGTGCATGCACTAAGCTCCAGAGGTCCCAGGTTCAGTTCTACTGGTGGATGCTACAAGAGCACCAATGTGTAAGTGTGGCGGGGTAGCCCCACCACCCCCGGAAACCGCCGCAGGCCCGCGGCAACCCGGGTGCGGAGCCGGAGCCGAACCAGGGCAGGAAGCCCCGGCCAAGCCAGGACGGGCGATAGCGGCACCCGGACCCGGACGCGGGGACTCCGGGGGGGGCGGGCGCCCGTTCGGGACGGCACCGGGGGTGGCGTCACCAGCGCGCCCCGGGGGCAGGATGCCGGCCGATGACATGGGGCGGCCCGTCATCTCCCCGCACCGGTGGGGACTTTAAAAATGGACTCCGGGCCAGGAAACGGGGAAGGCCTGGGGAAGGGAGGAGTGGCCCAGGCGGAGGCGGACAGAACGAGGTACTGGCGGCCCTGGGTGCAGTTTAACCCGGGGGGGCCAGGCCTAGAGGAAGACTCTGGCTGGGGGGGAAGAAGCGGCCCAGGGCAGGGCCGCAGAACCCGTGAGCGGGGGAGTTTAGGGTTCCCAGATCCCGCCCCCCCGTTTTGAGTGAGGACAGGTGTCCTGACTCTAGGGCCCTGGGTCGGGGTCAGGAGCGAGGGCGGGCCCGGACCTCCTTCCCCCCAACCAGCCGGGTAGGTTGGTGCGTGGCCTGGGCCTTGAGAGGCGCAACGATACCAGGCGTAATTGGAGTTATATTGGAACGAGAGGGGAGACCAGGGAGGAGGGTTGTCAAGGGGAGAGGGTTCCCCCCCTTTCTCCGCAAGGGCGCCTTACAGTAAGTAAATCTTTATCGGCCTGCCAAAAGCCTTGCTGATATATCAGACTTCTAAGCAAATAGCCAAACAAAATGAGCTCTGAGATATTACCAGTCCAGTTTCTGATCCCTAAGAGAAATGCCTCCTCCGTTAGCTTTTGAACAGTAATTAGAAAAAAAATCTTAAGTCTGTAAATTGTTTTCACTGGGGGCTGTGTCTTTCTGTGATTTCACATTGCTAGCACCATGGGATTCCAAGCCTTGCTTCGGGTGTTTGAGTGAGACTGAATTACAAATGTAGAATAATAATAATAATAATAATATGGATTAAAATATCAAAGAGAACTGTTGAATACCGTATAAGAGTTCAGTAAACACATGTATTAAGAGTTTCATCCTAGGTGTTGTTTGCCTTCCCAAAGGCCAGCCATCCCCTGCTGTGGCTTGAGCAAACATCCCATTTTGAATAGGCCTATTAGCATTGTAATCACCTCTTCATCTCCCCGACTGTCTCTACATTCCCTAGCGGAGCAGTCATTTTGCATATTTATTTTACACACTAGCTCCAAGTTTAATCCTGCTGCAATAAGTACAGGGTTTTTTTAATCTCACAATCAAGTTTTAGGATTGCCACAGTAAAGAAGCTGAGAAGCAAATCGAGCACCTTACTCCTGCGAATTTAAATTCCAGGCACTGTCACAGTTAGAACATACCTTGGGACATATTTTAGCTAGCAGGGGAGCTCAAGATAAGATTGCTTTGTAGCCACGGGCTTGATTCCAAGCCCATTGGAAAGACTCCAGTCAACTTCACTGGTCTGTGAATCAGGACCCATAGGAATGATCCACTGGTCATTGGACGAGGCCCTCTTTGGATGGTTCCTCAAACACATTCATTTTACTGGCAGATTTATGACACTTGCATTATGCTCTATACCATAAGAGTATATAGAAGAGAATGGTGACTGTGTAGCAATAGGCATTTGAAGTGTCTCAGTTATCTACACAACTGTCAATGTTCTTGGGCTATCTGGGACTCAGCTAGTCTGGCTATATTAATAGAGTACATTAATATAGTAATATAAAATACACAGAGAAAGACTGGAACTCCACTTCATTTACAAGTTTAATTCTCATGCTAATGTTCTAAACTGTGATTTCGGATGGCTCACAACGTTATCAACCAACCAAACAATGAAGGTGCCAATGGTTCTTGATGTCTGTGTAGATCCTGGTGTTAGTACTCTTCCTTTCCTAGTGCATGCACATGGTTCTTATAAGCCTCTTTTAACCATTTAGTCTTTAAGGTGCTGATAGACTATTGGTTGTTTTTTAAGTTTTTCCTGTTACAGACTGGCTCCGCTATCCCTTTTAAACTTATCTACCCACTGTCTTCCTCCTCCCCCCTTCCAATCCTAGTGCATGAACATGGTTCTTATCAGCCTCTTTTAACTATTTAGTGTTATGTCGTGGGGAGTTTCACAGTATAGGAAGAAATCAGTGGAAAGGCAGAGAGCTGGAGTAGGTGCAAGTGTCCATTTTATTGCATAGCACAGAACTCACCAGAACAAGCCCAGACTAGCTGGACTGACCCCAGTGACCTACTCAGTTACCATAACAACAGATCTATATCTACAACCCAATATACAACATTTAGTCTTTAAGGTACTGATAGACTATTGGTTGTTTTTTAAGTTTTTCCTGTTACAGACTGGCTCTGCTATCTCTTTTAAACTTATCTACCCACTGTCTCCCCCCCCTTCCAGTTTTTTCTATCTTCCCTCCCACCTCCCTTCCCTCTTTCCGTAATTTATTCTCGGTTCTTGGTTCTGGACTTCCAAAGTTCTGGTCATCTGAAGAAGTGGGCTGTAACTAGAAAAACTTTAAAAATAACTAATCGTGTAGTAGCACCTTAAAGACTAACTCGGCTATCCATCTGAAACTTTTGAATAATAATGTAAGACATTTGTAGACTGGGTCCTAAATTTCAGACATGAGAAAATGAACAAGAGTGGTCCTGTGGTTAGAGACTAACCAAAATATATAGAATCATGAGCTTTCATGGGAAAAACCCACTACATCAGGTGGACTGGAGTGGAAATAACAGAAAACAAGAGATATCTACAACAGCAGAAATACCCATAAATTGTAGGACCTGTATTAATAAGGCTAATTAAAGGCTATGTATGGAACACATCCAGCCCACTTAATGTGGAAATACAATTGTTAATAGCTTCAGAGGGGTAGTAGAGTTAGTCTGTAACTGGAAAAACTTAAAAAACAATGAATATTCTTGTAGCACCATAGAGACTAATAAAACAAAACAGTTGTTAATGGCAGGAGAAACTGGCTTTGTAATGTGCCAGCCAGATAATGTCTTTGTGAACAATGAACAATGTAAACAACAGACTGTACGAAGCAGAAGAGGAGGAGAAATGGGAACTGATGTGCTGAATCAGACCACTGACGATCTAGTCTTGCGATGTCCCAGCTCTGGCAATGATCAATATTAGCTCCTTTGTCTAAAGATGCAAAGAACCCTGCAATAGATAGTGATAGGGTAACTTTCCCCCAGAGGAAGTAAGAGTCTGTGTTCTGCCCTGAAGTTGGATGGTTTGCCTGTTCCAAAAGTCTTTCTTTCTTTTAATCCTTTCCTTTCTCCCTTTAGACAGTTTTGTTGCCCATGTAGCTCCCCAGTTCTTTTCTGAATCATCTTAAGCTCTTAGCTTCTTTGCTGCTTTGTGGCAACAAGTTCCACAGGATGTGTGCGACAGCAAAAATGCCCAGGGGAGACTTGGTTTATGAATGTGCATATGTTGGCAGTTCTGTAATGTTTGATTTTTAATCTAAAACAATAATAAAGATAACATTACTGACTTCCTAATCCAGGGAGAATTCGGTTTTCAGAGGAATATAAATGAGAGAAAAGCAGCTGCTTGGTGGAGCAGACTGAGGCCTTGTTTATAATAACCCCCACCATTGATCTAATCTACGTCACTTCAGCTTCGCGAATAGCATAGCTGAAGTGGACATACTTACCACAGTGCCTTGTGTGCAATAAAGTCAACAGGGGCTGCTCTCCCGTCAATGCCAGCTACTCTACTCATCCTGGTGGAGTGCGAGCATCGATGGGAGAGCACTCAGGCATGATAAATCAATCTCTAAAAAGAGGCGATAAATCAAAAGCAAGTGGATTGATCGCTGCAGTGTTGATCTCCAGCATAGTGGATACAAAGTTTTAGAAAGGCATGCACGTAGGCAGCAAGCAGAAAATGTTCAGGCTTTTGAGAAATGGGGCTGGTTTCAATAGTGAATGGGGGGGGGAGGTCAGAGGAGTGATGCAGTAAAAGACATGAAGGTTCAGATTTGTGATTGGTTCATGAGTGAAGACAAGAAGAATGAATTTGATTTGCTGGGCCAAGGCAGCTAATAGAGAGCTTTAAAAAGCGAGACGGCTAGAAAGATCATGTTAGCCATCACATTTTGGAGGGATAATTTTCAGGAGATAAGAATGGCTACTCTGGATCAGATCAATGGCCCTTCTAGCCGAGTATCCTGTCTTCTCAGAGAGACTGGTGCCAGAAGTTTAAGAGGGAATGAAAAGAAAAGGTCAATTTCAAGTGACCCATGTTGTCCAGTGTCAACGTCTGGCATTTGGAGGATTAGGGATGTGCGAAGCACAGGGTTGTGTCCATGAATGTCTTAGCCAAATTCATGGAGGATACGCCCATCAATGGTTGATAGCTAATTATTTTTAACCCAGTTATATTTCATGACATCTCATGGCAACAAGGAACCTGAATTGACTGTGCGTTATGTGAAGAATTACTTCCTTTCCCTGTTTAAAACTGCTGCCTATTAATAGCATTCAAGTGACCCTTAATTCTTGTGTTTTGTGAAGGGGTAAATAGCACGTCCTTAGTTATTTTCTCCAGAGCACTCATGATTTTACAGACTTCTATTATGCCCACCACCCTTGGTCCTCTCTTTTTTAAGATGAACAGAAAGCACTTTCTTAAGTCTCAGATCACAGAAGCAGTGGCACACCACTAATCATTTTGCTGCCTTCCTCCACACCTTTTCCAACTCTAATATATCTTTTTTTGTAATGGAGTTGACCAGAATTTCCTGCAGCATCCAAGATGTGGGTGTAACCATGCATTTATATAGTGGCATTATGACATTTTCTGTTTTATTATCTGTTTCCTAATAGTTCTCTGAAAATATCTGCTTTATGTGCAGTGGCAATCAAAAAGGCTAACTGTGTGTTAGGAACTATCAGCAATGACTGCTAGATTAAATTAGCTGATGCCACTCAGCAAAGAAGACACCCATCATTTTGTATGTATACTTGGAATTATTTTTTCCATGTCCATTACTTTGCACTTAATCATCGTTTCATTTCATCTACCACTTCGTTGCTCAATCAGTAAGTTTAGTGAGATCCCATTGTAAATCTTCAGTTAGCTTTAGCCTTAATTATGAGTATTTTTGTATTGTCTGTACTGATCATCTCCTTTTCTAGATCACTTATCAATATGCAGAACAAGTCCTAGTACTGATCCTTCGGGAAAACTGTCCATTTATTTCTACCCTTTATTTCCTATCTTTTAATCACTTATTGATCCATGAGAGGACCTTCCCTCATAACCCGTAATTGCCTACCTTGCTTAGAATGTATGGTATGTGTCTCTGTCAGATTTCTTCTGAAAGTCCAAGCACATTATATTAACTGGATACACATGCTTGTTGAAATCCTCAAGGAATTTTAAGAGGATGGTGAGTCATGATTTCCCTTTACCAAGTAGCTGACTCTTCACCAACTTATCATGTTCATCTACATGTCTATTGAGTCTGGTTTTTTACTATAATTTCAATCACTGGCCTATAAGCAATAAGATCACCTCTTGAGCATTTTACAGTCACTGTCACCATCCTGATCAGCAAAAGCGACAAGGAGTCCTGAAGCACCTAGTCTGTCACTTTTGCAGATCTAGACTAACACGGCTACCTCTCTGATACTTGACACCCTGATCAGCTGGCCGGTAGCATATTCTTACCACTATGCTCTTATTGTTCAAGCATGGAATGTCTATCTATAGAGATTCTGTGCTACAGTTTAGTTCATTTAAGATTTTGATTTTGTTTGACTCTAAAATTTCTTTCACATATGGAGCCATTCTTCCCAGTGTGACCTAGTCTGTCATTCCTATATATTATACTAGAAGATTTACCTGGTGCTACTCAGGTCTACAACTCAAATAAGTTTTGTTTTTCTTCATTTAAATCATTGTTCTGAGGTGGGACTAGGGATGAGGGGTTCAGCATGAAGACTTCCCCAGAGAAAGGACTTATTCCAGCCCTCTCTCACCATAGCAGCTTGGGGCCAAATGAAAAGCTCCTCTCCATGGACATTGTAGCTGTAGCAGGCACAGCGAGGGGAGGGGTGCATGTTCCCTAGCTGGGGGACAGACAAACAGACACATAAACAGACTAGCACTCTGAAATATATAGTGGATAGCTGTGCTTTTCTCCATCCCCTGCCCTTGCTGGCCCAGTGGGATTACAGCTGTCCTGGTCCCCATTTCTGTCCTATTGGTGCCCCGTGTGATCATTCAGCAGTATAACTCCCTCCTGCCAGACCACTCCCATTCCATTTTATGAGAAACACTTGAATTCCAGGGTCATCTCATTGTCTTGGCACAACCAAATCCTTACCTTGCTTTAAGTTATGATAAGAAGAAGCTGCACACCAAAAGTGGATCGAGGAAGATATATCAAGGGCAGAGATGTGGAGTTGTGTGCACTCAGGCTGTGCCTAGACTACATGCCTCTGTCGGCAGAGGCATGTAGATTAGACAGATCAGCAAAGGCAAATGAAGCCGCGATTTAAATGATCGCGGATTCATTTACATTGACATGGCTGCCGCGCTGAGCCGACAAACAGCTAATCAGCTGTTTGTCGGCTCGCACGCTAGTGTGGACGTTCCCTCTGTCGACATCAAAGCCCTTTGTCGGCAGCCCCATTATTCCTCGTGGAATGAGGTTTACCGGGGCTGCCGACAAAGGGCTTTGATGTCGACAGGGGGAACGTCCAGACTAGCGCGCGAGCCAACAAACAGCTGATCACCTGTTTGTCGGCTCAGCACAGCAGCCATGTAAATGTAAATGAAGCCTCAATCATTTAAATCGCGGCTTCATTTGCCTTTGCTGAACAAACAAATCTACATGCCTCTGCCGACAGAGGCAAGTAGTTTAGACGTACCCTCAGAGAGATGGTGATACTTGTCATCTCTCAGCCAGACCAGAAGGATCCTAGAATGCTTTGTACTCGGTGTATATTATGTGGGCATTAATTCATCTGCTATTAAACTCCAGCCACCTCTCTGGTGATTTGTCCCATCCATTCCATGCCAGGAATAATAGACAAAAGTTTTATGAGAGGGAGTGAATAGTTTCCCCCATTGAAACTATTACAGGAATTTATGTGAGCAAAATGTAATTATGCACACCATAATTCAGGCAGCACAGTGGTGTTATGTCTCATCCAAAAGACAACACCTGTAAAGCCTTATGCCCTTCAAACACAAAACTGGGACGTGCTTTCAGTCCTGATTCGGCAGGAAACGTGCTCCCAAAGAGCCTGATTGTGGCAAGTCCTGAACGCACTCAGCTCTTCATGTCTTTATGGAAGAGAGAAGGGTGCTTAGCTCCTGGCAGATTTGTATCCTAATGAGGTTGGTGGAAGGGGTGAGTCAAACGGCCAGATCCTGCTCCCATAAAGGCAATGGAAGTTTTGCCGTTCATTTCAAAAGGAGAATGATCTGCTCCCAGGACATATTCCTTTGCACCTGTGTTTTGCTTGAAGGTCTGTCATCTAGCACAGGCCAAACCTGACTCTGCTGGGAGTCATAAACACCGGTCATCTGAAGAAGTGGGCTGTGCCCACGAAAGCTCATGATACCAGCTACATGTTTTGTTAGCCTGTACAAGATAAACTTAAAAAACCAACAAATGGTCTGGTAGCACTGTACAGACTAACTCAGCTACCCCCTGAAGCTTCTGTTGAGGGTGTCAGATCTGACAAAGTCAGAGGCCTGAAAAGTACAGCTGGAAGGGGTATTGCGCCTTATGTGGGGCTGTGAAAACTTGGGGCCAGATTCACAAGGTAGTCCTGACTCTTTTATGCCACCATGAAGCAGTCTGGGACTCAGCCACAAATGACCAGCAAAGAATTTCCCGGACAAACTCCTCGCTGGCTTATCTGCAATGCAGCTAGGCCCTACACCCATGTCCTTCTGTTGGTCTAAGGGACATATTGGAGGCAGAAGGAAGCCTAACAGATGCAGGAGGGGTTGTGCTGGTGTCCTGTCCTGCCATGGCAACCTTGCACTGGCATAGCTTTGCTCCATGCAGAGAGCCATACAACCCTTTATAGTTATATTTTTTAAAATGGGTCTGTATGAAGCAAGTCCCTCAAGCCTCTGTATCACTCTATATTTCGCCGTGTTTCATTTTTACTAGGCACCATCCCATTGAAGGTATTGAGCTGATGCTTGCATCATTCATTGCAGCATTATCATGTGGAAAGATGCCCCCAAATCAGAAGAACCAACAGCCTCCACGGGCCTCTGGCAAGGTGGAGTGGGGAGGGTGGCTCTGCTCTTTTGGAAGGGGCGGGTATAAGGGGTGGGACCAATGGCAGCCAGCTCTCAGTGCTGCTCAGAGTTCAGTGACACCCCCCTGCCCCAGCCAGCCCTTAGCACTGCCCAGAATGTGTGGCACAGCACTCCGGTGAAGATTTAAAGGGCCCAGGGCAACGGCTTCCTTTGTCCCCCCTCGCCCTCTCATTGGTGGGCCTGCCCATAATAAAACTAATATAAGAGAATCTTAGACTTGTTGGACTGGAAGGGACCTTTTAGTCCGCCCCCCTGCACTCAAGTCAAGTTACGGCTGCTGCTGCCTCGTATCATGGGATTAGAGCAATGAATCTGTCTATTCAATTGGCTCATAAACTACTCGCTTAAAAATGAAAGAAAAAAACAAAGAGTAAATTAAAAACATTCAGTTGTCAGAATTATCCACCTAACTATCCTTACCCACTGTGCCCCGCAGAGAGGTTGTGAAGGTTAATTAGGGAATGCTCATGAAGTGGTCTGAAGATGAAAAGCGCTGTGTAAATGAGTAACATCAGAGGTGCCATTTTTCTCCGAGAGACACTTTTCCTCATTTATCTGCCCCTTTGTGACCTCAGGATTGATTACTGCAACAATCTACCCTCGAAGACCACTCAGAAGCTGTCGCTGGTAAAGTTGTTTCCTTGCTTCTTGAATTTGACCATAGAAAGCATCCAATTTCTCAGGCACTGTACCAGCTTCCTTATAGCTTCTGGGTTCTGCTTTTGATCTTATATGATTTGATACCCTTCCCGTGGGTGTTCTGAAGACTACGTGTGACGGACCGCCCTTCCCCCTCCCCCATGCTTCATGAAATGGACTTATGGACATAAATATACATAACTCAAAGGTGCTTTGGGCAAATTATTTCACATGACTTATCAATCTTCATGTCATAATCCGCTGGTTCTGTTTAATTTATTTTGGCATATGTATCGCTCTTGCGTGTATAGTTAGACATGTGTAGTAGGGAATACTTTGATGGCTTTCCATTTACATGTTTAAAAGTCATAAAGGCTTTTGGAGGCCTCAGTGTTTGGAGGCCTCAGTGCCTGGGCAATCATATGCAAATAGCCTTTTGTACTTAAGTCTGAGCAATGGTTGGTGGGGAGCAGTCAGGTGACTCCCCATGCAATAAGACTCATAGACTTTAAGGTCAGAAGGGACCGTTATGATCATCTAGTCTGACCCTCTGCACAGTGCAGGCCCCAGAATCTCACCCACCCCTCTTAGAATAATCCTCTCACCTATATCTCAGATATTGAAGCCTTCAAATACTTTGAAGGCCCCAAGATGCAGAGAGTCCTCCAGCTGTGATCTGTGCCCCATGCTACAGAGGACGGCGAAAAACCTCCAGGGCCTCTGCCAATCTACCCTGGAGGAAAATTCCTTCCCGACCCCAAATATGGTGATCAGCTAAACCCTGAGCATGTGGGCAAGACTCACCATCCAGACACCCAAAAAGTTCTCTATAGTAACTCCTATCATCCCTCCATTGACCTATTTCCCACTGATAATGAATGGTCAATTAGTTACCAAGATCATGTTATTTCATCCAACCATCCCCTTATCATAGAATCATAGAACTTGAAGAGACCCCAGAAGGTCGTCAAGTCCAGCCCCCTGCTCTAGGCAGGACCAATTCCAACTAAATCAACCCGGCCAGGGCTTTGTCAAGCCGAGACTTAAACACCTCTAGGGATGGAGACTCCACTACTTCCCTCTGTAACCCATTCCAATGCTTCACCACCCTCCTAGTGAAATTGTTTTTCCTAATATCCAACCTGGACCTCTCCCACTACAACTTGAGACCATTGCTCCTTGTTCTGCCATCTGTCACTACTGATAAGGGGATTCACCCTCCTCCGATGTATCCAGCCAGCCCAAAGACAAAAGACCTTCCTATTCTTTTTAAAGACCTTAGGGTGAGGGATTTCCCTGGTTTGGAAGGAAGTTGGAACAAAAACAGTTTTAGGGTGAGTTTGTAATAAGTTTCTGCCTAGGATTTAGTGTTAGAATTAGCTAAGCATTTTTTGTTTCTTTTGATTTGTAATCTACTTTGCTCTGCCTGTTTTCACTTAAACCCTACTGCTTGTACTTAACAAAATCACTTTTACTTACTATCAAGCCCAGTGTAAATAATTGTAACCTGGGGGAGCAATCGGTGTGTACATTCCCCCTTTCATTGTTAAAGGGAGTTACTAACTAATTCTTTGGGACTTGATCCCATTTGGGGAGTGGTATCCCAGGAAGCTGGGCCCTAAATTACCCTCTCCTTAGACCTGAAGAGATTCAGTTTCTGTACTACTTCTCAGGAAGACAGGGATCTCAGCAGGACTGAACGGTGAGAAGCCACAGAGAGGAAGAAGGAGGGTAGCCGTGGCTTTGACAGCACCCCAGGAACCACCCCCAAGGAGTCGTCTGTGACCTCAACCCATCACACTACGTTAAAAGAACAAGCTGTCACTCTAAATTCTCTGGGATTTTCTACGCCCTCGTCACAGGCTAAGGGGCTCTGTAGGACAGCATGTGATCTATTCCTTCCAAAATCAGTCTGCAGAAAGCCAGCCTAGAGCAAGATGGGTGAGTTGTGCCTTTCAGTTGTGCCTCCCTAAGGAGCAGCCTGCTTTGTCTCCCTGTGTTTTTTCTTAAAATTCAGGGCTTCACCTTACAAGAATCAAAAACAAACAGTGTTAGGTCGCAACCTTCCAGAAAGTAACATAAAGTATTCCAACGTTTCTCTTGGTATGTGGTGCAGATATTTCCCACCTAAGGTGCCTTTTCTCTTCCTGTGGACACAGCCAGGATGGGAAGGGAAGGGGTCCTTAGCCTCATTGGTCAGAAGCTGGAAATGAGCAACAGGGGATGGGTCACTTGACTGTGTCCTGTTCTGCCCATTCCTTCTGAACACTTGGCATTAGCCACACTCAGCAGACAGGACATTGGGTTGAATGGACTGTTGGTCTGACCCAGTGTGGCTGTTCTTATGTTCTTATCTGCTACAGCAGAGAGAAGAGGTCACTCAGGATGTTGGTGTTCACAAACCCCAAACAGGAATGTCTGGCGGCAAGATGTGCTAAGACGAGGGCCCTCGCTTCTGACATTTCCTCCCTGCAATGAGCCTGGAGGACAGTGCCCTTTCCCAGTGTGACCATATGAAAGGAAACCAATTATTGGTAAATATTAATGTTTCATGATTTTTCATGCTTAAATGCTCATCGTACTTTGCATATTCATCTTTTCTGTATTGTCTGGGCCCACTGTGTTGGTTCTTGAACTTAGTGTGTGACCCGTGTTCAGGAATTTATATATTGGGTCATACTTAATTCTCCTCAGCACCTTTCAGTCTGTGGAGATCCAAATGCCCAGGAAAAGGACCCCTCAGAACTAATGAACGATGCCTCTAGAAGTATGTGTGATTAAATGTTTTTATTTGACCAGGTTATTTTGACGTCTGGCATTGTGATTATCGCTATTAAGTTCAACACACAACAGCGTCTTCTAAAGTGGAAAGTGAACGGTAGCTAATGCTGCCTCTAGCTCTTACTAGCTATCAGCAGAGACATTTCTAGAAGGATGGTTTGGCTTTACTGTGAATCAAGATGGCTACAGTATGGGCAGGGGAGCCAACAGGCTCGCCGGCTCCACTGGGCAAGGTGGAACTCCCCGGCTCATCTCTTCTGGAAGGGCTGGTGCCTCAGTTGGAAGGGGCAGGGCTGGGGCAGCCAGCTCTAAGCGCCATCCAAACTGCAGGGCACCTCTTTCCAGCCCTCACAGATGCCCAGTGTGCGCAGCATGGGCTCCAGAGGCAATTTAAAGGGCCCAGCAGCGGTGACTGGGAACCCTAGGCCCTTTTGAATCACCAGACCCAGAGCAGTTGCCCCGTTACCTCCCCACCCCCATTTGCAGACCTGGCTATGGGGAGAGTGCTTGCCACATCTTTTAAAAAAGCATAGCAAGGGGAGAGTGCTACCTACTGTGTTACTAGCAACACTTTTACTACATAGCAATGCCTTAGAGGCTATATCTAGACTTCAGGCTTCTTTCAGAAGAACCTTTTTTCAGAAGAGATCTTCTGAAAAAAATTCTTCCGAAAAAGAGCTTCCACACACAAAAGCACATTGAAAAAGCGATCTGCTTTTTCGAAAGATAGCGTCCACACTGAATGGACGCTATCTCACATTTAAACTGTGATTACTATGGATGGTAGTTTTTCCTCTTTCCTCTTCTTTAGAAAGAATTCCCTCTTCCCCATCCACACACTCCTTTTTCTGAAAGAACTCTTTTGGAAAAAAGCTTCTTCCTGGTAGAAAGAGGATTACCAATGCCAGAAAAACCCTTCTGATCCTTCGATTTACTTTCGGAAGAATGCGATTGCCGTGTGGATGTAACTCAGGTTTTGTCAGAAAAACGGCCTTTTTCCAACAAAACTCTGTAGTGTAGACATAGAGAGGTGAATTTCATCTAAATACTGAACTAGCCCAACTTGTTTCCATTGGGAAGTCAGGTTGAATGGTTTGGAAGTCTGAAAGAAGCAACCATGCTGAAGTCCAATTGATCCTGGGTGCTATTCATTTCATCTTTTGGAATGTGTTTGTGTTTCTAAAAGCCTGAATTGTTTCTTTTTTCTCTAATGGAGTCTAGTCTGCTATCATGGCTCATTGGTTTGCTTGTCTATGGATAGGTTTGTTTTTTTGTTTTTTTGTTTTTTTACTGCTTGGAGTGCCTATTTAAAGCCACGAGAGAAGTGTGACTTAGTATTTTATTTTGTCTTTTCCTTTTCCTCTTCTCTGTAGGAAATAAAATTCTGGTCACCAAAGACTATATAATGGGGAAATAAAATAAAAGTTTCAGCTCATATGATGTAGAATAAAGAGCTCCCTAGAGCAAAGTAGCTGACAATGTAGCACCAATTCAGTGGGTAAAAGTTAAAAGCAATGTCTTGTTAATATAGAGTGTAAATGCTCTCTAAGGGTTAAGTATCTTCGTGCTTGTATTTGAGGCCTTAAAAATAATCCATGGGTCAAATTCAGACTAATGGATATGAGGATTTGGCCATATATCATTCAGAAAGTTTCAGAGAGCATTGAAAGTACTGGCTAGAGAGTTCTGCTGAGAGAGGGTGTCAGCCGACGGTCAGGGCTCCCTATATCTGTCCCTTAAGACCGGCTGAAGTTCTTTTAAATTGTGCTTGGTTCTATTACAGCAACTGAAGGAGTCAGGTTAAAACTTAAACAGTTACAGGTTTATTAAAGAAGCTTATAAATCATATGGTTACAATGGCTATTGCTCTATTTCTTAACTACTAGCAAAATATAGATCTTAAAATTATAGATGGTTACAAAGAAGATAAAGATAGAAAAATAGAAATAATGGTACCAAGTAACAGCTTACTCTTTCTATGTGTACACTTAAGACAGAGGACCACATCCAGGTACAATTTTTACCCCCTTCTGTGCCTCTCGACTCCAGCATGTCAGGCCAGGGCTGGTCCCTCAATTCCTAGGAAAGACGAAAATACGAGGTGGGCGTCCCCATAGAACCTCGGGAGGTCAAACACCTAACCCGACCAGCAGGTAGAGGGTAGAATGACACTCAAAGTGAGTGTGTGCTGGGCCCATCTTATATACCCATGGGGTCACATATTTCTCTTTCTTGTCTGTCATGCCAAATGGGGCTGGTCTGTCTTCTGTGAGACCAGTTCTTACAAGGGAGTTGTGAACTTAATTTACACTTGTAAGAGAGAATTGAGATGATTAAATTGGAAGTACTGGGCATTCTTTTCTCAGTGGGGGATTCCTCTCCCAGGGACTGTGTGTTCGTATCAACATAGGTGCCAGCCGGGCACACTCGCATATCCTGATCTTGCATTAAAGCAGATCAAAGCTTGATGGCTATGCTGATTGCCTTAATCGCTCTCTCTCTCATCTGGTTTTTTTTTTTAGCTTCTCAGGATCAGATGAGCCAGCATAGACTATGCTGATTTTACTCCTCCTTCTCTGCCCTGTATGCTTCAGAGAGGCAAATAAGATGGATGAGATGGGGAGTTGGTCTGTCTGGCTACAGAGGGCCCGATTTGCAAAGGTATTGAGGTGACTACATCTACACTGCAAGCTTATTTAGGAAAAGGCTATCTTCCAGAATAGCTTATTTCAAAATAGAGCATCCACACCTACAGGGAAGCCTCAAAATTAGTCTGAGGCAGGTTCCTCTAATGTGGATGCAATTTAGAGCCCCAGGAGGCACTACTCAGAATGGGCCTGGTGAGGAGCTATTTCGACATAGCAGCAGTGGAACGTCCACACACACCCTCTTCTGAAAGAGCTTTTTTGGAAGAGGCGTTATTCCTCGTAGAATGATGTTTACCAACGTCGGAAAAAGCCCTCCGTTATTTCAATTTTCTTTCAAAAGAACTCCATTGCTGTGTGGATTCTAGTATTGTTTTTCCAGAATAACAGTGCAGTCTTGATGCCCCCTAAAAGGGCAGATAGGGCTGTAGAGGGATATTCAAAAGCACATAGGCAACTAAAGTGTCCCCAAAGTCAATGGGATTTTAGTACGTTGGGATCTATTTTAAAGGTACATATGAGCCTAGTTGGATTTTCTAGAAAAAACAAGGCAACTAACCCTACTAATCTAGAAACTTCCATTTTAGTGGGAGTTAGGCCCTTTGGTGCTTTTGAAAATCCCCCTAGGCATCCAGATGTCTTAAAAAAACCTGGCCATGGGGCTCTTCTGAAAATCCTACAATGTGTTTATCCACATTTATTGGCAGCACCAGAAGACCCATGCCACAGATCAAAGAATATTCCGGAACGGCGACGGAACTGAGGCAGGGAAATGTGTGTAGCATTTATTGTTTTCTTACAGAACTTTTTCTGTGAAAGCGTGAGCACTGGTGGTTTAGAATCCTGGCTAAAGTCCATCTGCGTGTGCACGTTCTATATTATACATTTCACACGTCCCTTTGAAGTGCTAGTCACAATATACACACCTGGCTGGCATGCAGGAAGAGGATGTATTTAAGCACTGGTGGAGTCTGGGAAGTCAGTATTGATCCCAGGGGCTGGGCAGTTGGACTACAATGTTTCAGCTCTCAGGAGGTGGTGCTTCAAGGCGGATTTGCACCTCACGCGTGTTCCCAGAGACCCCCAAGTCAGAGGCGGCACCTGGACTTAAGTCAGACTCCAGAAGTTTAAAGAGCATGAAGCTCAGTGAGCAGAATCCCCTCACAGAAGGGGGGCTGCGAAGAGGCAGCACTTGTCTTGAGCTGTGACACACTTTGCTGAAAGCAAGAATGATAAATGGAGATTTAAAATAATGGCTGAGTTATTCCCTCTGTTTCCCCTTGCTCCTGGCTTTTCTCTCTCTGGCTGTTTGTAAGGTCTTCATAGAAGGGGGTGTCTGATTGAATCTTTTTGCCCCAGTGGGGGTTCAAGGGTGTTTTGACAGGATGGAAGCAATTTTCGTCAATAAACGTGAAGGGATATCCCATTTGTGTGCCAGCTGGAGTTAATATGAGTAGTGATGTTGTGAGATGAGGGCTGGTTGAGATGTATGATGCCCTTATTTCCGTCACCTTCAGTGGGACTTGGAATAATCGCTGGCACTTCCCTGTTAAGTAAGGAATCAAGATGGGTGAATGGGTGAGTTGGTTTAAAACTGGAGGAAGTTAAAGGAAGGACAGCAGAGTCAGACTCTTCATTAGTAAGTTCATTAGTCACCTACTGTGATGAAGGTAAAGGATAGCAAAGACAAGATAAGAAAAGCTTTTTACATATGTGCCAATCATTACAATTCTTCTTCTTCCTTTCCCAATATAAAACAAAGTGTCTCACCAACTAAATGTCCTGAAAACTTTAAAAGGCCATTCTACATCTGAGAGGGAAAGCATCCTGTAGCTCTCCAAAAACCAGATGGCCCGTTAGCTTTCCTGCTGTACATGAATTAAAATACAGATTCTAAAGTAGCAGTCGTGCCTTTAAAGACAATAAACAGACACAATGTTGTTTGCACTGAAGTGTAGAAAACTATGGTAATAGACTGTATGAGCAGATTGTGTTATGTCCATTTTTTGTGAACCCGAAGATATAGAGTGGGCTAGATACAGTTGGCATAGCTGGGCCGTGATGTTTCTCTATGTCTTTTGTTTAGTAAATACTATATTTAATGGCCTTCCATTAACTGGCAAATGGAGCAAGTTAATTCTGTATTTAAATAATAAAACTCCAAGGAAGTTCATAATTGCATATCATTTTACCAAATCCTGAGCCATATGCTAGGAAATTTCAAACTGCTAATTAAACAAAGCATGCTGGAGCATATTTTTAACAAATACTTTATATCATTATTTAAATTCAAGGCAAATACTATTCTGCGTTCTACAAATAGCGAAAACGATATTCCATAAGATATGCCATCTGCATTTCAAATTGATGCCACCCACATTCAAACTCCTTATATGAGCCATGCCACTTAGCATTTATTGGGGGAAAGAAACACATCCAAGGCTTTTTCTGTAAATTTGACACAACTATTGTAATTCTCAGTGCTTATTAAACTCACTGGGGTAAAACTGCCAGAGTGCTGACTGCCAGCTTCCAGATTACACAAATTGAGAACTGTGCAAAACCAAATTGAACTGTCCTTTAACAGCTCAGAAAGAGGAGTAATTGGAAATAAATCAAAATAAATGCAAGGGTTTTTTTCACACTATATTTAGAAACTTCAAATGATCCACAAAGCCTTATCGCATATGGAATCCTGCAGATTGCATAATCTTCAAATAGCTCTGCTAAAACTATCCCTAAATCAGCTGGGACTCAGTATTCAAGAATAAAATGCATAGAATAAAGCACAGTGAGTGGAAAATACAGCATTAACACATAGAATCATTTTTCATGCCCTATGTCTGTGTCTTTCTCCACCACACTCCCCCAACACAATGCTTCTGAAATCCAACAGCTGTTTGTTTTAGGATCCAAATATCCACCGTGCACTGTGTTTGCAGGTGCTCAGAGTGCAAAACAGACTACCTTGGCTGTGCCAAGGCAGCTGCTATAAGTCATGGGCTAATTGCGGCAGTTAGTTTGCTAAGGAACGACAGGGTAGAGTTGTGATAATTAACATGGCAGTAATGTGGCGGGGAGAGGCAAGGGATTTGAGAAAAGACATCTGCTGGAAAAATGTAAAAAATCAGTATGTCACCATCTGAACGTTTCTTGTCCTGCAATTGATTTCTTGTGGACAGTTATACTTCCACAGAGCTTATTTATGATTATACCACACAAGCGATCAGCTGTTGAAAGCGATGGGAAATCCAAAAGCCGGGAAATACTAAGTTAAGGCTGCAGTTCTACCTTGTTAGGCCAGAAATATATTGCATCACTTACAGAATGTTAACGAAGAGCTTACCTTAGCACTGCAAGGCAGGGTGAGCTAGGAACTCTAGACTTCTGCATTTTAACATTAATAGAATTTATATTGTGTGATTTAAAAGGGCAGTATAAAAAGTGAAATGTATCATTTATATCCATGGTGCTGAAAGCTCTAAAATCTCTTCATAGCACACACCATTAGCCTCCACAAAGACTGCAGGAAAAAGAGCTTAAGTTATCTTGTGCATCAGTGGTTGTTTTGCCTGTGCCGGTATAACTCCAGTCAGAGTGTGTTACACCTCTCCCTCTCTTCCCAATCTCCAGAGAATGTGAATCTGCTTTGATCTCTGGAAAGGCCACTTTTTAATCTTTGGGCAGGGCAGATGTAGCAAAGTTTGGGCAAGACAGCCTGGCTCATCTGGGCTATGTCTACATTGGCGGGTTCTTGAACAAGAACTCACAGAGCATCCATACTGCCTGCCCGCTCTTGTGCAAGAAGATTTACAGTACGGCGTCAGAAGACAGGGCTTCTTGCGCAAGAGCTACTCTCTTTTCTAACAAGTGTAAGCCCTCTTGCACAAGAGGGCAGTGTGGATGCTCTAAAATGGCCATCAGAGCTTTCTTGTGCAAAAGAGCATCCACGCTGCCATGTGCTCTTGCACAAAAGCACATGGCAGTGTAGATGTGTTCTTGCACAAGAACCCTTGTGCAAGAACTCACCAGTGTAAACATAGCCCAGGACTGATCCTTTGCTTAAGGGGGGAATATAGAACATAATAACACAAGAACAACCATATTGGTTCAGACCAATGGCCCATCTAGCCTAGTATCCTGTCTGCTGACAGTGGCCAAAACCAGATGCCCCAGACGGAGGGAACACAAGAAAGGGATCACATGAGGATTTCCAGACAAACAGAGGCTAGGGACACCATTCCTACCCTGTCTTATTCTCTATCCCTTTTTTAATGATCCTTGAGGCTATGTCGAGACTGCAGGCTTCTTTCAGAAGAAGCTTTTCTGGAAGAGATCTTCTGAAAAAACTTCTTCTGAAAGAGAGCATCTATACAGCAAAAGCGCATCAAAAAGCAATCTACTTTTTCCAAGGATAGCATAGTTCTCCATAAACATAATGGTGTTTCTATTAGCTATCTATCAGTATATTTGTTGTGTGTGCCACTCAGGGTGCTGAAGCAGTTCATTTTTCAGCACATCTCCCCAGAAGTGGGAGCAGTGCTCAGCATCAAGCAGGTAGCAGGCTTTCGAGGAGGTTAAAGCACCGGCTATCAAGTGCTAGTTTTGACGACATTCATGGAAAATGGGTTTCATGGACAATGGCTTGATTTTTTCTAGAATGTGGAAAATACAAACCAATGGTCTACCCCAAAACCTGTGCCAGCACCAATGCTTTTCCATCTGTACACAAATGACCAGCCAATCACCCAATCACATTAGTTCATGTACACAGTTGATATATACCTAGTTATCCAAGTATGGTCATTCCTAGAACTTGAAGATGCTCTAAACACTGACATAGGGTATGTCTACACTACACAGCTTTTATGACAAGGCAGTATCAACACAGCCCTGCTGCTAAAAGTCAGGTTTGGTGAAAGCTGTTTGTCAGAACTTTTGACAACAAAATACTTCCACACCCTAAGAGAGTTTCACTTTGTCGGAAAATCACCATTTCGTACTTTCACTTGCCATGGTAAAACTTTGTCATTTGAAGGGGTTTTAAGTACCTGTGACCAGCAAAAGTTTTATCAATTGAGTACAAGTGTAGACATTTCCTTAGTTAAGATGGCTGAGGAATGTAGTTGGTGGCATTTAGAGCCAAGTGTGACCAAGATAATTGTGAGTGTGTCCATATTTACAACACCAGAGCAGACTAAGAACAGAATATATTTCTCAATGGACATCACTGGACACCAGAATCCCCTCCAGTCTATTATAGAGTAACGCTAGATAGATCTCTCACATATCTTAAACACCCGAAGAAAACTATGGGCAAGGTGAGGATGCATGACAATCTTCTAAGCCTATTGACTGGCACTTCATGGGTAGCAAATTCTCAAACTCTGTAATCATCTGGTTTCACCCTCTATTAGTCTGCAGCAGAATGCTGAGCTCTGGTCTGGTTCCGTTTGTCTCACATCAAGTTGATTGACGCACAGCCATACTCAGCAATGCACATCATTCCTGGCACAATTCAATCCACGTTAATACCTTAGCTCCTTCTGTTAAGCAACATCCCTCCTCCACACTTCTGTCAGCAGAATGCTACTGCCAAAATGACTGAGAAAATCAGGGCAAGCCCAAGTGTGAAGAATGATCTGCAACTGGGCTTATAAACTTGTCTCTTGTAACTCACCCAACAGGGCACATACCCAGTTTTAAATTGGCACACTGCTCTTGGGTCCTTCTGAATTGATTTCTAATGGGCTATGGTCAATGGGCAGCCAGCCTACACACCTGAAGCCATCGAGAGGATCCCGCATCTAGCTCTGGGCAAAGGCAGACAGTGTCAAACATCACTACTGGCTGTCCTCTGACCAGATTTGATGATGGTGACCTGAGGGTTCTCCACTTCATTGATGAGGCTTCTGTGAATTGGCGTGGCAAGCTCGTTATCCAATTGGCTAAGACGTGGTGGTAACTTTTGAAAATGTGCATTTGAAATACAAAGGACTAGGCTCTGGATTGGAACATTGCTACATTTCTTGCAGTGCTTTGACAATTATCCCCAACCCACAGGACATATTTTGGGTGGCATTTGTGAAAATGCTCATTGCTGGCATAACTCTGGGTATGTCTACACTACCACCCTAGTTCGAACTAGGGCGCCTCGTTCCACGAGGAGTACAGGTAGTTCGGAATAGGAAGCCTAATCCGAACTACCTAGTTCATGCCGCGTGTAGCCGCGGGCACAGAGTTCGAACTAGCGGACATTTTAAAATGGCGGCGCCCGTCAACATGCAAATGAAGCCCGGGAAATTCAAATCCCGGGCTTCATTTGCAACTCCGGTTGCCTACATTAACCACCCTAGTTCGAACTAGGATGGTAGTGTAGACATACCCTCCATTACTACTGATTTCAATGGGCATTTTACTGTTGACTTTAATGGGAGCAGATTTAAGGCAACTGTGAGCACAATTCATACTCCCATTCTTCATATTTCAATCTATCCATCTTAATCAAGTACAAAAAAAAAGTATCCTACTCTATACTGTAGATCAATTAATTGAATTCTTTCATTTAAATATACATAAACCAAAAAAAAACGTATAAGGAAAGCAGTAAATCTAGCAGTAGTGGTGTGACGTAGTGGGGGTACCTTGATGGGGCTGTGGGTGACCTCTGCTGTCTGTAACACGACCCAGCAGGGCAGGGGGTGAGTCATTATGCAAGGGGGGCTCCAAACCTGTCTGACCAGCTACCCCCCAGGGAGAGAAACAAAAGAAGGTGGAATGCCGCCCCTGGCTGGGGGGCAGGGCTGGAAGAGAGTTAGTTTCTGTGTGAGATCATGGAGGAGACAGCCTAGGGAAGGTGCTGGAATTTAGGGGCCCAGAATACCCCATCTCAAGGGGGGCTGAGGCATCCTAGGCCTGCCCTGGAACCAGATTACATCTGTGCTGTGCTGTATCCTGGAGAAGCAATAAACTCCCTCTGTTCTACTGGCTGGTGGAGTCTGTTCGTGCCACTTTGGGGGTGCAGAAGGCGAAAAAACCCAATGCACCATCACAAGTGGGATATTTCCTTTCCTTTTAATATTTTCCTTTTGCTTATATGGCTTTTCTTGAACATCAGCCAAGATGATATTTTTATCTCTCTAGTTAAAAAAAAGTCAATTTTGATGGCAAAATTATGAATCGGGGGTTAATTTTAATCATCTTTAACGGAAATACTGAAAACCTTAATCCTTTGTGATGCTTCTAGCCAGCACCATTGTACTTAAGAAAAATAGTATAGTGTATACTCATTAGCAAATGAAAATTGCTTTTAAAGGAATACTGGGGAGGTTATTTTCATCTTTATTATAATGCGCCAAAATAGCCATTGATGGACCTATCTTCTACGTCAGAGTAAATTAAACATGTTTCTACATATGCAGGTTCAATTAACTATTAGCCAAGATCAGAAGGGACATACCCCTCAAGCTCTGGGTGTCCCTGAATCTCTGATTGGTAGAAGCTGAGACTGTCCAACAGGGGATACATCACACAATAATTCATTCCCCTGGCTCTGGTCACTGTCAGAAGACAGGCTACTGGGCCTCAATAGATCATTTGTCTGACTCAGTATAAACATTCTTATGATTTTTATTGAAGGTGTGAGTCTGATGCTGCACCTTAAAGGCAATGGGACCACTGAGGGATTTGTCAATATTAGCTAAGGTGTCTGAATGTGGCCTATGGAAACTAATTATGAGTCACCTATATTGGTATATGGGACGTGATCCTGCAAGGGTGCAGAGCCTTCTCAAATTATACTCAGTCCTGCAACAGGCACCTCACCAGCCCAAGTGATGCATTGGAATAAGTGCAATTTAAAGCTATCTTTCCACAGTGGATTGCTAGTCAGGAGCACACCTGGTCCCTTTTGGAAGAAAATATCTCCAGCCTTGCACAGGAGCTCTTGCTAGCTCAGGAAAATGCAATATGCACCTGCCTGTATAAATGAGGGTTAGTCAAGACCAATGTGTTCATTTCTTCCATCGGTGCTTTCAGAGAGCGCTAGCAGCTTACTGTGTAAACACCAGAAGAAGAGCAAAAATCTTTGTAGCTCATGTTACCCTGGAAGTCTAAAATTGTACTCCGTGGTATATTTATTATGTTCCTGACTACCACCAGGACAGAGATCTGAAGCACAGACTGGAGAAGAGAAACTTGCAAACAGATTGCAAAATCAGCTTGAAACTTATCAATAGCAGCAATACACAGACTATTACCATCCAGCTGGGGCATGAGGGGCCCCGAATTTACACAAAGTGTCTTATCCGAGCTGGCTTCGCCTGCATAATATTTGACTGCACACATTCTCATTTGAGCACTTCCCCATGACAGGTTATATTGTTCTGTAATGAATTTTTATGCCATGTTCTGACAACGTTCTGAATGTCACACATTTTAATTAGGTGCCAACCTATTTTAAAATGATCTCCTGGCCATCAGCGTGTCCTGGAGAGCCGGAATTGCTTTTTAGGAATGATTGCTTATGAGGAAGTAGAGAAGCTACAGTAGGAAATCAAACAGATTTTATTTTATTATTTGGGGAATACTTATCTCTTTGGAGGGCTCTGTCTGAAGTACTACAATGGAATTGCCTCATGGAAGAAAATAACTGGCCATGTTCATTCATATCACTTTATCAAGAAAGTGCAAGATTCTTACACTCTCTCTGCTAGGTTTTTTCCCTACTCTTAGGCTACATCTACACTGCGCATTGTTGTGAAAGAAGATATGCAAATGAGGCACGGCGATGAATATCACAGTGCTTCATTTGCATACCTAATGAGCCACCATTTTTGCAGAAGGGGCTTTTGCGCAAGGAGCTGTCTACACTGCTCCTTCTTGCGCAAAAACTCCCTCTTGTGCACGAGCCCTTCTGCTGCTTATTTTCAGAAAGAATGTCTCCTGCGCAAGAGAGACTTTTTGCGCAAGAAGGAGCAGTGTAAATAGCTCCTTCTTGTGCAAAAGCCCCTTCTGCAAAAATGGTGGCTCATTAGGTATGCAAATGAGGTGTGGCGATATTCATCCCCCGCGCCTCATTTGCATATTTTCTTGCACAAGAATGTGCAGTGTAGATATAGCCTCAAGGTCTAGAGTCTGTAAGCTAATAACATGATCATAAAAAGACAGAAATAACTCTCCTCTTTTTCCAATTAAAAAAGGAATAAGGGTTCTTGCGCAAAAGGGGTCTTTTGCGCAAAATGGCCCCATCTACACTGCGTTTTTTCCCCACAAAAACCTCTTCTGCAAAAAGGATCAGAGGAGAATACGCAAATGAGAGTTTGAGAAATGCTAATGAGCACTTCATTTGCATTTCCTCTTCCGCAAAAATCGGACAATGTACTAAGTCCCTGAGTTATGCGGATCTGACTTATGTCGGATCTGCAGTTATGAACGGGGCTTTTCTCGCCCCGGAGGACAGGAGCGGCGGGATGCCCAGATGCGCCGCGGTCCGCTGCCCCCATCCTCCGGGGCGAGAAAAGCTGCTCCCCGTCTCCCTAGTCTCCAGGGAGACGGGGAGCAAAGTCTTGGAGCACGCCCGCAGCGGGACAGCCCGGGCGCGCTTGAGCTGTCCCCCTGCGGGCGTGCTCCGCGGCTTTGCTTCCCGTCTCCCGACCAGCAGACCAGGGAGATGGGGAGCAAAGCCTCGGAGCAGGCCTGCAGCGGGACAGCCCAGGCGCGCTTGGGCTGTCCCCCTGCGGGCGTGCTCCGCGGCTTTGCTCCCCGTTTCCCTGGTCTGACCAGCAGACCAGGGAGATGGGGAGCAAAGCCTCGGAGCACGCCAACAGTGGGACAGCCGCGGCACGCCTGGACTGTCCCGCTGCCCGCGTGCTCTGCGGCTTTACTCTGCGTCTCCCAGGTCAGCAGACCAGGGAGACGGAGCAAAGCCATGGAGGACTTGGGCGGTCCCGCCACCCCAGTCTCCCTGGTCTGCTGGGGGCGGGAGGTGCAGCTAGTGCTCCCCCCAGCAGACCAGGCTTTTCTTGCCTACCCCTGGGGTAGAGCAGCTGGGGGCTGCCGGGTTGGTCCCGCAGCGCCGCTCCGGACCAACCCGGCAGCACCCCAGCTGCTCTGCCCCAGGCGTCCTGATTCAGCCGCTGCTGGTCAGTTTCAGCAGCGGCTGAATCAGGACGCCTGGGGCAGAACAGCTGGGGTGCTGCCGGGTTGCTCCAGTAGCGCTAAGGAGCCGCGCTACTGGAGCAACCCAGCAGCACCCCAGCTGCTCTGCCCCAGGCGTCCTGATTCAGCCACTGCTGAAACTGACCAGCGGCTGACTACTGGAAGCCCGAGGCAGAGTTGCTCTGCCCCAGGCTTCCTGGAATCAGCCGCTGATCAGTTTCAGCAGCAGCTGACTTGGGGACGCCTGGGTTTCTTAAGTTGAATCTGTATGTAAGTCAGAACTGGCGTCCAGATTCAGCCGCGGTTGAAACTGATCAGTTTCAGCAGCGGCTGACGCCAGTTCCGACTTACATACAGATTCAACTTAAGAACAAACCTACAGTCCCTATCTTGTACGTAACCCGGGGACGGCCTGTAGATGGTTCCCTAGTGTGGTTCACTGTCCCATGCAGTGTCACCTAGATCACAACAACAGATAAGATCAAGAGACCTCTACAACATGGGCTGAGCACCAGCTGGCTTTCAGCTCAAAGGTTAGAGACTCCTATACTGAGGTTCCAGGTTCATATCCACCTGGTGGAGTTCAAATCCAACTGCAGAAGAAAGCCTCTCTGAAGCCAAACATGGTAGCAAATCTTAGTCAATTTACAAAGGTTCTAAGGGGCTAAACATTGTCATGTAGATGTTTCAACTTAAACAAGGGGGGGGGTCTTAGGTCCTGGGCAGCAGAATTGCTATTTTCAGCCCTATATAGTCTGAACCAAGTCAATTGACCTGGGCTCACAGACTCACTGTCATGGATTTTTGTTTGTTTGTCTGTTGTATTTTGTAGTGCAGAAGTACCCACAGTGTTCTTAGGGAGAGAGTTTATTATATGAAATTGCATAAGCATCACTCTGAACAAAAGATCAGCTCAGACAATGTTTATGTTCATTTGATTTTCCCTTTCATCCCAACTGGTGTTCTTCACTCAGTTTGTTCCTCAGCTACTAAGAAAAATCTGCTATTATAATATCACCACAGAAAATCATCTCAGGATTAAACTTCATAGTGCTTGGCTTAATCCAATATCTAACTATTAGGAGTTAGGAAGAGACCTATGTGAGAGGGAAAAAAGTATCCCAGAACTATCTAATGTGAGATTTCATGCACATTCAGCTCAAGCATCTGCTTCTGGCCATTATTGGAGATTATTCCTGATGGTCTGGGGTATAAGTATTCACCCCACACAAGAAGGTAGAGCATATTAAATTGGGTTAATTAACCTTCTAGGGCACACCTGGGAGAGAGCCAAGTTTTGAAAGGCTGATGCATGATGGACCCCAGTTGAGAAGGAATACATAGGGCAGGTATAAAGCCAGGAAGCAGGCAGCAAAAACAGGCTGCAGCAGGAGTAGTCTGCAGTCACCACTCCCTGTGAGAAGGAAGGTGTGTTTGAGGCTATGGAGATAATTAGTCTGCAGTTACACACTGGAGGAGGGGGATGGGCTAGTAAACATGGAGAGGGGAAGCCAGAAGTTGTGGGAAGGAGTCCAGGGAAAGACCTACATGGTCTGAGAGAAAGAAATCTAAAGTTACTAGACTTGAGGTCCCTGAAGCAGACCCCAGAGTAGATAGTGGGCCTATCACTGGAGGAACTGGCATAGACTGGCTAGGGGAACAGAAGACTACCTGGAACAACTTTTTGATAGGACTTTGATACTTTAGAAGAGTAGATATATATAGTGACCTGGCCAGAGGGCCAAATCACAACAAAGGAGGACTTCAAGTCCAGGTGGGAAGGGGACGCAGTGCAAGGAAAAGGCAGACCCAGAATGGGCTAGTCACCAGAAAACCTAGGATGAGGTGCTCTAGCATCGAGTGCAGCCCTGTCACTGGGGTTTGCTCTGGTTCCTATATTCCTAATCGTAGTTAGAAAGCTCTGCCCTACATTCACCCACAGATTTGCCATGAGCTTTTCACTTTTTTCCCCCTCCTCACCTCAGTAAGCTTCTTCACACACTTCACCTTATGGAACTTGCTTTTCTATCTAGCACACCCACCACAAATCCATTCAGCTTGTTTGCTTTAAGGAATGGAGTTTACACATCTAGGCTGGCTATGCAACAAGAGGAAGGGAAACATTTCCAAACAGTATTTTCCATTACAACATGCTGATATGCCCAGAACAAATATTTTGCACTTAAAAAAAAAATGAACGTTTTTGCTTAGGGTGAAAAACTCAAGGCAATTGAGGTGTTCAAACAGGTTTTCAGGACACATGAATGTCTCGTGAAAAAATGGGTCTGCCTGGACGAAGCAAGAGAATATGCTCTAGTATATGCTCATGTCAGAAAACAGGGTTTTGCTTTTCAGGGAAAATTTTACTTTTCATCAAAAAGCCTAAACACTGTAAGTTTTTTTTTTCAATTTTCAATTAAATGTGGAAATGTTTGTTTTCTATAAGAAAAACTGGATTTTCAAAAACAAAATAGTTTTCACGGAAATTTTCAACTAGCCCTCCAATAATCTCCAAGGCCATCACCCAGCTGCCATTGGATTAAATGGCAGAGCAATGGTAGGTTGTAGAGAAGAAGAAAAATTCTTGTTAGTTCATGTGACCTCAGGAAGCAAGTGCTTTTAGCATAATTGATCTGAACTGGTTTTATTGTCTGTATAAAGCACTGTTCATGTGAGCAATGACAGCAGAATGGGGCCCAATGATGTTGCAGAATAGACCAACCAGGAGGCGGGTCAGGGCACTCCACATCAGATGCCTGAATAAATTAATCTGATTATTAATTAATTAATAATTAAGTAATAAGTAACCTGCTCTATAAGTGTTAAGAATTTCCAAATAGCCCCCATAGCAGTTCTCTCAGCGTCTTCCTCTTTTTTTATGTGCTGGTCTTTTGATCATTAGCACTAAACCAATCAGTATGCATAAATGCTTAGCTTTATACAAATAGAGGGTTTCCTCCCCCTTCTCTTAAGCAACTGTATTTCTGCATCATTGAGATTTGGTGTGAATATTACATTAGCCTCTGCTAGATACACAGGGACTCTTGGGAGTGCTTAGATGGGAAATATTATACTGTAATGATTTTTAGAAGATTTCCACACCCTAAATATGTAAATGGACTAATCAATGCCAATTTAGCTTATATAGTGAAGGGTGTTTTTTTTTTCAATCGTCTTAGCAGTGCTATGGATATTTGACCTCAAGGAAAGGAGTTTGCATTCAGTCAAATATGCTAAGATAAGAACCAATGTGAATTATAGGGGATCTCATAGTCCCTTCAGAATTTTGCTTAAACTCAGCCACCCAATTAAAAAGAAGGTAGGAATGAGAACATCTCTTTCGATGGAGCTGCCCATTCGGAAGGAGGCAGTGCTTCCTAACGGATAGAGCACTGGGCTGGGAAGTTGGAGACTTGGATGCTGTTCCATCCTGACTCTTCTACTAGCCTGCTGGGTGATCATGAGCAAGTCACCTCACCTTTCTCGTGCTTTGAGATCTAACAATGAAAAGAGCTATCTATAAAAGCTAGGTAGTAGTAATATTATTACCAAACCGTCAATGACAGCAATAATTTCAAGAGTGATTTCATTCATTCATTCATAGGTGGATCAGCCAGAGACCCAGACGATGGGAGCTGGAGACCTGGGAGGCTGTATCGAGCCTCCAGAGTTGGTATAATCTCAGGGGAAGACCGGTGCTGCAAAGCCTGAGATGCCTAAACCACATGGATCACCCCAACACTGGAACTAGTAGGAAGTGACCCCAGGAGAGAGCGCAAATGGTATCTTCCACCCGCGTGAGCTCACTGTATTTCAGTGGATTTCCCGCTGAGTAAGTGGCTGGGATTCCCCACTGGCAGGGGTAGGGTATGGTGAAGTAGGGTGCAACCCCCCCATACCAGGGCTGCTGACCCAATCCATTTGATTCTAGCCATTAGGCTATATTGCCCTTTTTCCAAGGGCTACTTTATAGACTCTGGTTAGTAGGTCTTATTGCTCTGTGATTCAAGGAGTAACATGTAGACTGTGGCCATTGGGTCGCACTGCCTCAGGTCAGGGCATGCTTACAACACAGCCCAGGTCTCACCTCCATAGAGAAAGATGGGGATGAAAAATGCCTTATTGTTCTTCAAACAGGCATCAAACTCTGGGTGTATATCATTGAACACTTGTTTAAGTTGTCTTCCAAAGGAAGTTCTGGCAGACCCTGGATTCAGTTTCTGTAGCAATGCTGGTTGCCTGGGAGAGATGGCTGCCAAGGTACAGAAAACGGTACACGAGGGTTCTCCACTGATGGTGAAGTGTGGAGTACAAAGTATCGTTTGTTCAGGTGAGGGTTGGTAGGGCAAATTGGTTTTCCCAATGATGAGAGAAAGAGAGAGACCCAAAATTTCAGGAACTAGAGTGCCTGAAGCCACACTGTGATTCGGGGAGCAGTTCCTCGCCAAGGGGGGGAAGGTGGGAGAGAAGGATCCAGGCAAGGATCTTCCCTTCTATGGAGACATGGACAATACCTCTGCAGTTCCTGGGCAGGATTTGTCCCCTTTCTTGACTATTGTAACGATATTGGCATTCTGGAAGTCAGGTGGAATTGTTTTGCAGGTCTGGATTTTGTGGAAGAGTTGGCAAAGTTAGTACTGGAACATTGTTCCATCCTCTTTAAAAACTTCTGCTGTGATGCTGTCTGGGCCTGGTGTCTTTTGATTTTTTTTTGTCTGGGTGACAGCATGGCAGAGTTCCTCAGAAGATGGGGGATCAGAAAAGTGTTCCATTGCTGAGCCTTGTGAAATAGACTCAATGGTGTCTTTAGGGACCATAAATTCGTGGTTCAGTAAGCTCTCAAAGTGTTCCTTTCAGCACTGTTTAATGGTTGCAATGTCCTTGAGGAGAATAGAGCTCTCCTGGGAGCATAAGAGAATTGAGCCTTTGGAGCTTGGCCTATATACAGGCAGTCCTCGCATGCACAACACAATTGATTCCTGCAAATTTGTGATGTAAGTTGAAATAGCGTAACTCAGAACCGCAAATCCATTCCATTCTAGGACCGGGCATTGTAAAGTCAAAACCAATTTCACAAGCTGAATCAGGGTGTCAATTCAGAAATGTCATATGTGCTGTTCATCCTAAGTCAGATGTTGTATAGGATAGCTTGAAAGACGCGTCTCATGTCCTCCTGGTCTATGAAATCTTGTATCTCTTGCCACCATGGACATAACCTCGCACCAGGAGGTTTTTACACCCTTTTTTGAGGACAGTACTGCTCCTTAGGGTTTTCCTGTCTGTTTTTATCTATACATCTCATTAACATTGGCAGGGGAGAGTTAGAATCATTTAAGTTGATGGGAGCTTTGTGTGCCAAAACTCAGAACATAACCGACTTCCCAAAGCTACACTGTAAGTCAGCAGCATACTCTGGAGACAGAACCCAGTTCTCTTACCTCCCAGTGTTTGGGTGCATTAGTAGACCAGACTCTTCTCCGGCAATACCACATCATCTTCAAGTAATTAGTATAGTTTGTACAGGTTGGACCTCCCTTGTCTGACACCCTTGTGTCCTGACCAATCCTGAGCAAGGATATTTGCTGGACAAGGGGAGGTCCTTCCCAACATGATCTGTGCTGCCTTGCTGCCCCCGGCTAGGGCTCCAGCCCGGCCCTGCAGGCCCCCCCCCCCAAGACTGGAGCTCTGTAGCTGCCCCCAGGGCTGGAGTTCTGCAGCTACCGCCACCCCCGAGCTCCACAGCCGAGGCTGGAGCTCTGCAGCTGCCACCACCGGCCCCCGAACATGGCAGTCAGGGCCAGAGCTTCATGGCTGCCACTGCTGGCCCCTGAGCTCCGTGGCCAGAATTTTGCAGCTGCTGCTGCCGGCCCCTCGCTACTGTCCATCCATGGGGACCGAAACTCCCTGCTGTTCCTCCATCCCCTGCCCCCTACACAGAGCTCCCAGCTGAGTTACTGGCCCCCGTGCTGCTCCTGCCCCACAACCCAACCTTCCTCTGCCTCGACTCTGTGGTCCAGGAACAGATCTTGCTGGACCAGAGGGTCCCAGTTAAGGGAGGTAAAACCTGTCCTGTGTTGTACATCACTTATCCCTCTTTATCAAGATGTGCATGAGTGCCTGGATGAGCCATGGGCCATCTGCAGGGTGAAATTCTGGTTCCACCGAAGTCAAGGAAGGTTTTGATAGAGTTCTGTGGTGAAATCCTGGTGCGATTGAAAAGACTCACCCATCGGCAGTAGTTTTCTGCAGAACTGAGCAGCGGGGTGAATAAAATGGCTCCTCTCCATTTGTTTTTAATACAAGGATACAGTCCCTGGTAAACTTGGATGCAGGCCAGCCCCCCAGTCACATTCAGCCCTCTGTTGCTTCAGCTGAACAGGATAGGGGTTCCTGTATTACATCCCACTTAGCTTACTGGCGGTCAGGCCCGTGAATCAAAACGATTCACAAATAGAATGCAGCATCTTGAAAGAAACGTTCTAGCCATCAGACTAGGAACCAGCAACCCCACGTTCCTAATCTCCTGCCTACGGCATACTCCTTCATGGCATCTCTCTGCCTTTTTCCCCAACTGCAACAAGATGGTGATAGTACTTATCTTGCAGGGCAGTTCTAAGCTTTAATTAATTACTGTGATGGTTAGCAGACAGGGCCAGATTAAGACATGCTGAAGCCCTAAAATATGTCAAGTTTAAGAGGCCCCATACTATTACCAAAAAAAGATGTATTATTCTAACAGAAAGGACAATGAAAATAAAAATAATTAAGGTTTATACTGCATATATACTGGTACATAGGTGAGGATGCAACTAAAAACTAGTAATTTTTTTTTAGAGGCCCCTCGTAATCTGGGGCCCTAAACTGTAGTTTACTTAGCTTGTGCATCAATGTGGCACTGTTAACAAAGCACTTTGATGATAAAGTATTATCCTGGATACAGTACTCTTTAATCTTGCCTTGGTACTGCAGTGCCATTCACATTTTTGAAGCTGATTGGAACATAAATATTTTATCCCCCATGGTGGCACCAGATTTTAATGTTCAACTCTCCTGGAGAAACAAGACTTTCTAATAGCATCACATCCTAAAGTTGTAAGCATGCACCCTGAGGGCACCATATTGCCAGAATGCATTCATTCTTCCCTTCCCTTCCCCCATCAAAATGCTAACCACAGTAGAATCACAAGGCACTCAGGGGCAAACTACCACACTGATTACTGTAACAAAGCAAACAAGAAAAAAAAAGCCTTGTACTGTTTCTTCGTATTTAAAATTAAGTCCTTAATGGGAAGCAAGTAATCATGGGTACATCTACACTACAAGCTTATTTCGGAAAAAGCTATTCCGGAAGATATCTTTCGGAGAAGCTTATTTTCAAATAGAGCATCCACACGATAAGGAAGCCTTAAAATTAGTCCAAGGCAGGGTGGAATGTGGAATGAGGTTTACCAATGTCGGAAAAAGACCTCCGTTATTTTGATTTTCTTTCAAAATAACGCAATTGCGGTGTGGATGCTCATATTGTTTTTCCAGAATAATTGCCGTTATTCTGGAAAAACGGTGCAGTGTAGATGCACCCTATGACACTAAACCCTCAAGCCTTAACCCTGCTCTACACTGATAACTGAAGGAGGGAACCAATCCTTTCTGTCTGATTTCGGCCCCCCAACCCATCTTTTTCTGCTCATGAGAAGATGAATTTTTCCATCTGTGAATGCTCTGTATAAATTATTCAGCAAGCACTTTTGTCAACCCTATTAGTGGCAGAGGAATCTAGGTAAATGTCAAGTCATCTTCATTAATCCTTCATTCAGACTGCTGGAAGTGTGCTGCACCCGCAGTAATGTGTTTGACCTCCTGGAGTGATCACATTGACTAACCCTCCAGCCTGTGGTGCTCTGGAAAAGTGCTTCTGTCTGGTAGAGCATGGACTCCTCTCCCTGCCCTTCAAATAATGAAGTAGCCCGTCTGTCACTCGTTTCCTTCCTGATTGTGTATGTTACCTAGAGATGGGGAAGGACTCATTAGCTCAGGAGTAAACAATAAGCGGCTGGTGGGTTGGATACAGTTCACCAGGGTTAGCTTCTGGTGGGCCGCCACTCGCTTTATTTACCTGTGCATCTGCAGGCACAACGGCTCGAAGCTCCCTGTGACAGGGCGTTTGCCCTGCACTGGCTCTTTAAGGGCAAACCCCAGCATGGAGCAGGGCCTGGGAGTTTAGCCCCAGCTGAGGCTGCATTAGTTGATTAGGGCCCAGCTGGGAGCTATATAAGAGGATGGGCTGCTGCTCCTAAGAGAGCAGTGAGAGCCTGGCTGCTGGGGGAGTAGGAGGCTCCCTAGAGCAGAGCAGAGCAGAGCAGAGCAGAGCAAGGCTAGGCTAGGCTAGGCTAGGCTAGGCGAGCTCTGGCCAAGCAAACCCCCAGACTGCAGGGCCTGAAGAACGGCCCACTGAAGAAACAACAACCCTCGGAAGGGGGTCTCAGAGACTGATGTGGGCACTGCCGGAGGGCAGTGTCCTGAAGAGGATGCCGCTGCCTGGAGGAAAGAGGAGAAACGCCACCTGAGGGAAGGTACCCCACCAGCAGAAGGAGCTAACTCCTAGGACAGACAGCAGGGGGTGCTATGGTGTTGAAAGAACCCCCCCCCCCCCCGCCACACACTCCCATTGGCAACAGATTACAGCTCGCAGCCAATGAAAGCTGTAGGAAGCAGCATGAACCGGGATACCACTTCCCACAGCTCTCATTGCCTGGGAATGTCAACCCGCTGCCTGGGAACATCAACCCGCTGCCAATGGGAGCTGCGAGTTGCCGTACCGGCAGACATACAGGTAAATAAATTGTGGGAAGGGGGCACGTGTGGCTCACGGGGCACTTAGGATGTGTCTAGACTACAGGGATTTGTTGACAAAAGTGGACTTTTGTCAACAAAACTATACCTGTGTCTACACTACCTCCGAGTTCTGTCGACATGCAGCAGTTTTGTCGACAGCAGTAAACTTCATTCTATGAGGAATAATGCCTTTTCTCGATGGAGTTCTGTCGACAAAAGGCGCTATTGCATCCACACTGCTTTCTCAAAAGAAAGCGTCTAGACTTTCTGTCGACAAAGCAGCTTGCTTTGTCGACAGAACTGGGTGTAGTCTAGATGCTCTTTGTTGACAGAGGCTTTGTTGACAGATACTGTCGACAAAGCCTCTGTTGACAAAAGCCTGTAGTCTAGACGTACCCTTATTGCCCTCCCCTGCATTAGCTCCTCTTCTAGTTGCAGCCCCAGCCTTGTCCAGCACTATGCACACCAAATAATAGGTAAACAGTCGTATCCCCTGCTGCCCATTCAGGATGGATCCTTTCAGAGTGTTTCCCAGCTTTTGGTCTAATCTAGTTTTAAAAGTCGCATGTGGGTGGGTGGGTGAGTGGGGAAGTGGGGGAGGGAGGTCCACTGTCTCCCACTTCTAATCCCCTCTGTTCCCGAAATCCTGGTCTTTCTGTCCCTCAGTGGATTGCCGGTGGTGAGGGGTGGTAGGCAGGAATAGGGCCAAATCCCTCAAACTTCATTCATATGGGTAATCCCACCGATTTTTTTTTTTTTTTTTTTTTTTTTAAATCCTGAATCTAGGCACACAGGTCATGTGAAGAAATGTTAAAGCTTTAGCAATGTCTGAATTCTTCAGGGAAGGGATTTTATCTCCACATAGGGTATTTATACTGACTCCCACCGCCACAGTCTCAGGCTAAATATATGAAGGACTGTGAGGAGCTCAAACAACATCCCTGGGAGATAGCTTCTCTGTGTCTGAATTCCCCATCTGTAGAACGGGAGTAATAGCACTGCCCTAAGTGACTTGCCCAAGGTCACACAGGAAGTCAGTGGTAAAGTGGGAAATTGCCTTCAGGTGTCACAGAGATTAAGAACAGCAGGAATATTAGTCTGTATATTACAGGCCAGTACATTCCTCCCAAATACTCATGTATCAAGCCCAATAACTTGAGCTGGATTAAAGTATTTCAATCCTCCGGATACTAAACTGTTGGGCATCAGGCAAGAACAGGAGATGGTAGAGGGTACCAATACCAGCGTTTCTGTAGTAGCAGAGAAGTGGTTAATGGGATAGGTGCAGATGCTTCTTACAGGTGATCTATCCCCTGTGCTTCAGAGAAAGGTGAAACCCCCTTGAAATTCCTGCCAAACATCTGGAATAAAATTCTTTCCCAACCCCAAATCCAGTGATCCATTTGGCTGGTGGGTCTGGGTCAAATTCATAGTTTCATAGCTTCTAGGGCAGGGCTACTCAACTTTGGAAGCCCTGGGGGCCACAATTATACTCACAGCACATGCCGAGGGCCTCAACTTAAGTGTGGTTGCATATATATGCACGTCTATATGCAAATATATGCAAATTGCTTCTTTCACACTGACAGGCACGAATACAAAGATTAAGGCAAGACTATACAACACACAGGCCCCCTTTAAGTCAGTTCTGCTGATATTAATAAAATGCAATATTTACCCAATTTCCACCCATGACAGCACTTTTAATGAGCAATGACAGTCCAGGAATTTAACTACTAAAAAGCATAGCAACAGAAGACCATTCTCTTGACTACTCTTTGGCTCCCACCCGTGGGCCATGTGATGAGCCCCGCGTAAACCCAAACTGCACCGTGGGCTGCAAACACGGTCCGTAGGCTGCATTCGGCTCACAGGACGCATGTTTGAGTAGCCCAGTTCTAGGGCCAAAAGGAGCCACTGTGATCGTGAAGTACAGAACGCAGCTGTTCCCCAAGTTTCCTACACCAGATTTTAGAAAAAAATCCAAACTCGATTTAAGAATTGCTAGTGATTGAGTGATTAATTAATTAAGGTGCATTAGAAATTTGCACCTTATTTCCAGTCTGAATTTCTCTAGCTTCAGCTTTCAGACATTGGATTGTGTTCTGGCTTTCTCAGCAAGACTGAAAAGCCCATTATTAATTAATTGCACTCCATGTAGGTACTTATAGACTGTAATCAACTCACCCTGTGACCTTCTCTTTTTTTAACATTCATAGATTAAGCTCTTTGAGTCTATCATTATAAGGCAGGTTTTCTGATCCTTTAATCTTTCTCATGGCTGTTTGCTGAATTCCCTCCAACTGACCATCTTCCTGAATTGTAGGCACCAAAACTGGTTTTAGTATTTCAGCAGCTGTTGCACCAGTGCCAAATACGGGGGTAAAATAACCTTCGTATTATTACTTGAGATTCCCTTGTTTATGCACCCCAGATCACGTTAGCTCTCTTGGCCACAACTCCATGGGAGCTAATCTTCAGGTGATTATCCACTCCAACCCCAAAACTTTTTTGGAGTCTCTGCTTCCTAAGATAGACTCCCCCATCTAGGAAGTATGGCCTACATGTATGTATAGCCATATTAAAACGCCTGGGCTATGTCTAGACTGGCATGATTTTCCGGAAATGCTTTTAACGGAAAAGTTTTCCGTTAAAAGCATTTTCGGAAAAGAGCGTCTAGATTGGCACGGACACTTTTCCGCAAAAGCACTTTTTTTCTTTTCTTTTTCTTTAAAGTGCTACATAGTCCTGTATTTTGTTTTTGCGGAAAAGTGTCCATGTCAATCTAGACGCGCTTTTCAGCAAAAAAGCCCCGATCGCCATTTTCACGATCGGGGCTTTTTTGCACAAAACAACTCTCAGCTGTCTACTCTGGCCCTTTTGCGCAAAAGTTTCGTGCAAAAGGAACTTTTGCCCGAACAGGAGCAGCATAGTATTTCCGCAAAAAGCACTGATTTCTTACAGTAGGAAGTCAGTGCTTTTGCGGAAATTCAAGCAGCCAGTGTAGACAGCTGGCAAGTTTTTCCGGAAAAGCGGCTGATTTTCCGGAAAAACGGGCCAGTCTAGACACAGCCCTATTGTTTGTCTGTGCCCAGTTTACCAAGCAGTCAAGATTGCTCTGACTCAGTGACGAGGCCTCTTCTTTATTTTACTGCTTCCTCAATTCGTGTGTCAGTGATTCATTTGTTTTCTTCCAGGTCATTGACTAAAATGTTAAAGTGTGTAGGGCCACACTGTAAACAGGGAATTGTCTTTGAGGAGTGCTCTTTTCAGTTACATTCAGATGAGACATTAATTAGCCAGTTTTTAATTCATTTAATCTGTCCCATGTAAATTTTATACCTTCCAGATGTATTATCAAAATGTTCTGTGTTCCTAATTTAACCACCTTTCATGTCTACATGGATTACATCAATACCGCAACCTTGATCAACCAAACTTGTGATCTCCTCAAAAAAGATGCCACGTTTGTTTGATATGATCTATTTTCCAAGAACACATGTTGATTTCCATTAATTACATTCCCCTCCTTTAATCAGTCTAGTCCTGTATCAGCAGCTCCATTATCTTTTTGAAGATGGGACAGGCTGACAGGCCTATAATTTTCAGGGTAATCTATTAACCCTTATTGAAAATGGCCAAAACATTAACTTCCTTCCAGTGTTCTGCAACTTCCCCTGTGCTCCAAGATGTATTGTAGAACCACATGACTGATGCAGCAAGCTCTTCTAAAACTCTTAGATGCAAGTTATCTTGACTTTCTGGTTTTAAAATGACTAACTTCAGCAGCTTCTGGTTAGCATCCTCCAGAGAGACTCATTAAGGCTACCATTTTTTCAAAGAGGTCACAAAAGTCATGGAATTCACGACTTCCAGCGACCTCCATGACTTCAGCCGGTGGCTTCCAGAAACTGCAGGGTACCCATGTCACCTGCAGGAATGGGGAGATGTGGGGTACCCATGATTCCTGGGGGGTACCCTAAAACTCTGAGCTACCATGGTGGGCAGGGGCACAGGTAGCAGGGGTCCCCAAGACTCCAAACACGCACCCACAGCTACCCAGCCTCCACGGATATTGTGAGGGTCCTACAGCTGAGCTCCCCATTTTTTCACATATATTCTTAATAAAAGCCACAGATAGGTCACTAGCTTCTTGAAATTCTCTGTGACCTGTCCAAGACTTTTACTAAAAATATCCATGACAAATCTTAGCTTTAGTACTTAAGGAATGGAAAAAGTGTATTCCACATGGTGAGACTGTTTCACCTGATTTCTCCCCCCTCGTACGCCCCCTCCCAAAATCCAGAAAAGAAATACATTCAACTTTCGTGCCTTTTCTACAGTGACAGGATTCCTTTTTGTTTGTGTCTAATATGTTTTCCAAAACCCTCCCTCTAATTGCCCTCAATTCTGCTGTTCATAGATGTTTTTCCTTATCAATTTCCTACAGTTCCTAACGTCTGATTTATATTCATTACTACCAAGTTCCCCGCTTTCCCATTTGCTTATTAATATTTTATTCTTTTTGTAGCTGCCTTCACTTGCCCTCAGAACCAGGTTGATTTTTTAACTCGCACAGCCTTCCTCCTCAGTTGTGGCTTGCAGGGCATCCTTGAATAAGAGTCTGTGATGCTAGCAGACCAAATGCCAATCCGGCCAACGGGCGCCATGACAAATGCACAGCTGGAATCAGTCCGGCTCATCTGCATGTTGGTATTCTTCACATAGGGTACGTCTAGACTACATGGCTCTGTTGACAGCAAAGGGCAATGAAGCCGTGATTTAAATAATCGCGGCTTCATTTAAATTTATATGGCTGCCCCGCTCTGCCGATCAGCTGTTTGTTGGCAGATCGGGGCAGTCTGGACACTCCCCTGTTGACATGAAAGCCCTTTATCGACCTCCCCGGTAAACCTCATCCTACGAGACATAATGGGGAGGTCGATAAAGGGCTTTCAGGTTGGCACAGGAGCGTCCAGACTAGCGCGCTGAGCTGACGATCAGATGTTTGTCGGCTCAGCACGGCAGCCATTTAAATTTAAATGAAGCCGCGATTATTTCAATCGCGGCTTCATTTCCCTCTGCCAATCAGCCTAATCTACATGGCTCCATCGACGGAGCCATGTAGTTTAGACACACCCATAGATACGTATTGCAAATATCAAAATGTATTAGGACTTTATTGACGGCTTGTGAGTTGCCGCACGCATGAATCTCACTTCTAATATTGCCATATAATGTCAGATATAGATGTTCTAACACAGTACTCATGGGCAGTGGGTGAAGGTAGGGCTGTGGGAGGCAAGCTTGCAACCCCAGCCCCAGACCTTCTGCTGAGGCCCCAACCCTCACAGGAGCCAAGCCACCTCCTCATCCCCTCCCGCACCACGGGATGATGGGGCAGTGCACCACCCGTCCCCATCACAGGGAGGGCAGGCCCATGTGGGAACAGCCTCAGCCTCCCCAGTCTGGAGTCTCAGAGCCTGGGAAGGATGGGCGGTGTGCAGCACCAGCCTCCCTTACCTCAGAGCATGGGGAGAGCGGGCAGCATGTGGCCCCAGCTTCCTAGCCCTAGAGTACCAGGGAGGGCGGGCGCTCGGGGGCAGCAACACTCTGTCCCCAGTATGCCTGTAGTAGGGATTCAGTGGGCGGAGTGTGGGCGGGGCCAGGATAACGATTTGGGAAGGCAGTGCCTTTCCCCACCTAACCTATCAGCCACCATGAATGTACTGTAATGGTATAAATCAGTGTTTCTCAACCAGTGGTACGAGTACTCTTAGGAGTACTCAAGAGAAGTCTGGGGGGGGGGGGGAGGTATGTCAATTCAACTGAAATTTGGGGAAAACTGAATTTTTGTTTTAAGTTTTACAGCCTTTATTATTTTTGTACTTTTTACACCCCAAAATTTCATCGCCTGCTCGGCTACAATTAAGTTGTCTAAACAAATATGTTGTGATGGTAGAAAAAAATTGTGTGTATCTGAAAACTGTAGGTACTGGAGGTACTTATAATTTTTTTTTTTAAAGGGGGTACTTTATAAAAAAAAAAAAAAAGGTTGAGAAACACTGGTATAAATCTCCAAATGGGAGAGAGACATTAGTCAGTGTAAAATAACTGCTCTCCAACAGAGGGTGTTATGTCCTGTCCAACAAAAGACCCATCAAAGTGAGATGGCCAAGAGTGGAACATCAAAGAAGACAAGAGACTGTTGCTTACTCTTCTTCCCAAAGTTGAGTCTTGCAAGTAAATTCCTCCCATCAGGAAACATTGCATCTCAATGTAGAAGGGGGGTAATAAAAGACTCTACAAAGAGGAGTTGAATCTTCTTGCTGCTTGGACTCTGGAGGCAAAAGTTACTTTGGCCTAAGCCAAAGAACCCCAAACCTCGGTTAGACCTAAAGGGCATATTGAGCTTGCTTACGATAGAAGCTTTTATTACTTTTCAAAGCTTAGGATTGGAACTCATTTTTTCATCTGTGTTTATATACATTAACCTTATAAATACCTCTCATTTCCTTTTCCTGTTTAATAAATCTTTACATTGTTTCTTACAGGATTGACGACAAGTGTTGTCTTTGAGGGGAGAGCCTACATTCAATTGGCCTTGGGTAACTGCCTAAGTCATTTGTGATTTGGAGTATCCTAGGTATTGCTGTGATAGTTTGTGACATATAGTTCATTACACCAAGTTAAACTTACCTAGGTGGCAAAACAGATGAGAGTATGCAAGGGGACTGTCTGAGACTCCACATTTAGGCTGTTACAGTGCTTGAGGTGTTTACACTTGATAATTGGTTGGTGAAACCTAAATATAGAACTCACAATCAATTTGGGGGTGGGAGTCTCTACTTCCTAACAGTCTGCCCTGCAGTTGGAATTCATCCTCTTGAGCCATGGTAGGACAGTCTAATGGGGTTCTAAAATGATTGCCAATTATCATGCACATTATTCTGATTAATTTCTTCCTCCCAGCTGATTTGGCTCATAATTGTTTTCAGCTTTGTGAAATTGGCCTATTAACGCATCAGGAGTTGTAGAAAAAAATCTCATGTGATCACAGGGAACTTCAATTTGAGTGACAAGATTGAGGCCACATGCTGCCAATTGTATATAAACTACTATTAACTCTTAGACCTCCTAACACAAACTGATAACAAAACTAATAAAGAATTCCTCCATGTTGACTGCAACACTTTTTGAGTTAGGAAATTGTCATCTACATTGTTTGGAAATGTAAAGAGCATTTTACTAGTGGCAGCATCAGACCTCCACCTATGGCACTCAAATGGAAGTTCCCTATGAGCACATAACATTTTTTCCTACACCCTGTAGATAGAAGTGGTCAGCCTGTTCTGTAATGAGGTATGGTGGTCTTTTAGCAGACACCAACTAACCCCCCATCTTGTGTTTTACTTGTTAGGACTTTGATCCATAGACATTCTAGATACTTTTCTTCCAAGTTACAAGTGACTCAAACAGGTAATGCCATTTTTGATACAGAGCATTGGTCCCTCTCCCCTTTTGCCCACTTGAGCCTTCTCAATAGGTTATAGCTATTGATTTTAACATCAAATAATGCAAATCATCCCACCATGTATGTTTCAATAATACCAGCCAGATCAAATTCATGCCCACAAATGAGCAGTTGCAATTCCTCTTGTTTGTTACCCAAGCTGCTAACATTGGTGTTCAATTAAAGAATTTCTTTTCTTCGTATCATTTGTTTTCTTGATTTAATTTTGTTCTCAACATCTCAAATTGGTGCTGAACACACATTTCTTCCCTCTTTTACCATTCCCTTTTATTATTAGTTAACTCCCTCTTGACTCCACTACCTAGCCTATCCTCAAATAGATTGATCCCCTTTTTATTGAGGTAGAGAACGTACAAATTGTATAATGTCTAAGAAAGAGAATTTTCTCTACCACCTCAGGGCATTGTCCAGGGTCCCCCATACAGTGTTGATCTCTAAGTTTGCCCCTGAGGCACAACAGGCCACATGTATTTGAGAGAAGACATTGCATCTTGATCTAAAGCCTCAGATATTGGGCAAAGTCCTTCCTGACCCCTCCTCCTGCTGAAGCCCTGAAGCATGGGTTTTACACTCATTGGCAGAATGTGGTTCTTCAGATGTGAAGAACATGCAGGAGGCAATGCAGAGTTTACTGTTCTCACTGTGATGGAAGGGAACCAACAAGGAAAGTTATAGACTCCCCAGGCCAGGCAGCTTGGCCATTGGATTTCTCCCATAAATTTGATTAAAGCATGGTGATTAGAAAGAGAGCTACAAGACTCCAACAAATGACAGGTTAACCATCTTTCCTCATCAGCTGTTCCCACACTGCTACAAAACTGCATCTCTCAAGGCTGGATTTGTCTAACTTCAATTTCTAGCCCTTGGCAGGTGTCCTAATCACGGAGCCATTCTCCCTTTAAAATTCTAAGCTTCTTTTACACTAAATAGCTGATAACTATATGGATAACACAGGCTCACCAAGAAAGTCTGAGCAACCCTACCATCTGCTTTCTATTGGCTCGAGTCTCCTTATCTCTGTCTTCCCATTGGTGAAGCTGATCCTGTCTGTCAAACATAAAGCAAATATCTACTCATGCAAATTGGAATATTGTCTGGGAAGGACTCAGTAAGGACACCAAGGGAGATCCCACATGCTAGCTTTAATGTTTCTCTAATCTCCTGGCAAATAGCACAAGACTGTATTAAAGCTACAACTGCCCATCTCCTCTGGGTGCCAAAAAACAAGTTTGCCTATTAAAATTTGAAGCAAAGTTAAAAAGCTAAAACAGGATGCTGCACAGCAATGAAAAAACTCTATAGATCTATTAGGATCACCAGGTGTCCGGTTTTGAACCAGACAGTCCAGTGTTTGAGCTTTCTTTTCGGGAAACAAACTGAGAAAATATAAATGTCTAGTATTTTCTAAATAAGATGTACTGTAGATTGTGATGTAATGTCAAGTGTGTCTGGTATTTTTGTTGAAACCATCTGGCACCCCTAAGATCTATAAAGGTATGTCTACATGGCAGCGACATCATTCCGAAATAACATAGGGCATATCTACACTACAAGCCTTTATTTCGAAATAATATCAAGCTGGAGGACTTCTTACTTTAACTCATGGTAACCCTCATTTCACGAGAAGTAAGGGAAATCGCAGGAAGAATGTTTGAAGGATTGCATCTGACAAAGTGGGTCTTTGCCTACAAAAGCTTATGCTCCAATAAATCTGTTAGTCTGAATCTGCAAGAACAACAAGAAGTCCTGTGGCACCGTATAGACTAACACGGCTACCCCTCTGATACTTGAAGGATATGAAGCTCTGTGTGGTGAGATGGACTTTGCATATGGACACTCACTCTTGCCTCTTGCACAGAGATAGATCAGGAGACAGTCACCCTGGCTATGTCTAGACTGCAAGCCTCTTTCGAAAGAGAACGTCTAGACTGCACGCAGAATTTCGAAAAAGCAAGCCGCTTTTTCGAAAGAAAGCACCCAGTGAGTCTGGATGCTCTCTTTCTAAAAAGCCTGTTTGGTTTCAAGAATGCCTTCTTTCGAAAGAGCACTTTCGAAAGAAGGCGTTCTTCCTCGTGGAATTAGGTTTACCACCGTCGAAAGAAAAGCCACATTCTTTCGATTTAATTTTGAAAGAACGCGGCTGCAGTCTAGACGCAGGTGAAGTTTTTTCGAAAAAAGGCTACTTTTTTCGAAAAACCCCCTGAGTCTGGACACAGCCCCTGTGATGAATAGAGGAGTGCTGGCCAGCATTCGGTGACTAAAGGGTTAAATTCAGGTAGCTAGGGAGCGTTGGCAGAGAGCCAAGAGAGTCAGTGGAAGAGGGTGTTGAAATTTGAATTGAAAAGCTATACCTGCCTGCTGTTCTCTTTGTGTGAGTTTTTAAACTAGGTAGTGGGGAAAACAAGATGAATTGAACCAGGCAGAACTACCATGCCTACAAGAAATACTGGGTATGGAAATGGGTTGGACCTTGAAGCAGATTTTGAGTAAATAGGAAAAATGTATATTTAGTCGTGATCAGGTTATTTTCTTTGTTTTGTTGTTTGATTAAACTTGTCTGAGTTAAGTCTCTGTGCTCCCCCTTCGCCATTCACTGTATCTAAGCTGCACCCAGAGTTACCATTTTTCTGTGTTTTTAATCTGTTCTCTTCTCATTTGCTCTGTAACACCTAGCAACCAAATATTCTTCATCAGATATATCTTTTTGTTTTGTTAATAAAATCACCTTCTTTAAGGCAATGATTTGATTCTTGTGTCCTAGAAGGTAGCAGGAGGTCTGTATGTGCATGCCTAAGACTGAGAGGTCAGCTATCAGAGACTGAAGTTTGTTCTCTCTTTTTTCTTCAAGCTTTCTTGTGGTAAAAGAGCTTGGTAGGTACCCCTATGGAAGAAGATCAAGCGCTACTTCCTGAGTTTAAGAAGAAGGGGATTTTTTTATCCTTGATGGTGGCAGCTATCTCCCAAGGCCAGGGAATCTGTGACCTTGTGGATTTTTTTTAAGCAGAAGCCTATAGAGGCAAGGTAGTTAAGGTTTCTTACGGGCCCCACCCCACTTCTGCATATGGCACACCAGAGTGGGGAACAGCCTTGACAGACCCTAACTGTTAGGCCAAACATTTAAAAACTGGCTTTTGATTGTCAATGTGCTCAGTTTGAGATACTTTATAGACGTGAGCCTAGCCAGCCAGCAGCTTTGTGTTGCTTTGCCAGGGAATCCTCAGCTACAGCTTTTCTGTCTAAGTGGGTGTTCCATATAGTATAAGCTAAAGAAAACATTGTCTCTGGTCTGTTTTACATATGGGGAAACTGAGGCACAAATATTCATTTGGCTCCCAGAAGGTCATGTGATAGATCAGTGGCAGAGCTCGGACTTGGATGCAGTCCAGATTCCTAGACCTCTGCTCCCAGTGGTAGACCACATTGCCTCATGTTAGCTCAGCTCAGTGCAACTTCCTGGTTTACTATGTTGCAACATACACATCAGCTGCAAATAAGGCCATTTCAGCATCTGGCTTTTTAGATCTCCTTTTCATGCATGCATGTACCAATGTGTGCTGTCTGCAATGTCGCCCAAGGCCTAGGCAAGTGCCCTAACCATTGGATCCCTCTGAGGCCTGGTCTACACTAGACCAGTCAGGTTGGCTTAAGATACACCATTTTGCATAGCTGGAATCGACTTACCTTAAGCCAAGCTGATGCAGCATCTACACTGTGGGAGGCCAACTGACGCACATGCTCTCATCAGCTTCCCTAACTCCTCTCAGAATGAGGAGTACAGGACGCCAGCAGGGGCTGCCCTCGGGGTTCGATTTGGGAGGTCTCCCAATAGACCAACTAAATCAAACGCTAGCTCAACCTCCAGAGGGTCAATTTTCTCCATAGTGTAGACATGCCCTAATTGGCTCAGAGGCTGAGATCCTAACCAAGTTTCAGCAGCCACCTGCCCCCAACAGAAACTTGGCTCCCCAGAATTCTTAGGCTAACACCAGAAGCACAAGTCTTGCTTTGCACAGGTTTAGAGCAACAGGACACTTCAGTTTGCAGGGACTTGGATAGAGGAATGTGTTTTTCTGAGTCATGCTCCAAGTACACTTGGGCGGTTAGCAAACAAAAGAGATGTAGAAACCTAGTCACTTCCAGGATAAACTCAGAAAGAAGAGTAGACAGGAAACCAAGTTCCTTACTCAGGAAAAATGATCTTTTAGAGATATAGAACAGAAGTGATTGGTTTGGCATGCAGGTCACAGACCAATTGACACACATACAATGTTTAGTTTGTACCAGAGTAAATATATCTAGCAGTCACAGCAGCTGATTCAATCACATAGGCTAAGCCCAAATCCCCAGAATATACCATTATTATCCTTTGCACTTATAAAGCATCTTTCCCCTGTGGATATCATAGCATTTGGAAATATTAATTTAACCTCCTATAAGCCCCCTGTGGTACAGTATAGACTGTAAGCAAGTTATCAGTTGAATGAGATATTGGTCCGAGGTAAGGTTTTCCATCACATTGTACTTTGCACAATCATTGGTACTTGTACAAAATGTTACCAGAAGAGAGTAGCTGTATTTTGTACACTTTTCTCAGGGATCTAAACAGATGTCTAAAGTTCAAGAAAATGAATAACCAGGATCACGGTTTCAGAGAAGCAGAGGTGGCTAAGGTGCTAGCAAGTAGAAGAGCTGAGTTCATTTCCTGACGCTATCCCAGTGTTAGATTGGCAAGTTTTTAATAATCTATGCCTTAGTTTTCTCATCCATAAAATGGGGACAAGTAACGCTTATTTTCACCCTTTGCAGTGTAGACAGAGCCAGAGTTTTTCTGGGATATTGGAAGTATCCCAGAAAAGCTATGCCATGTCTAAGGAAAGCATCCCCTTTTTTGGAACAGTTTCCAAAAAAGCAAACGTGTTCTTTCGGCATCCATGTATTCCTCATTGTACGAAGAAGAAGGGATGTTCTGAAAGAGGAGGGTTTTCTGAAATTTGGTCCTGTGTAGACAGGCCAAATTTCAGAAAAGCTTCTTTAAAAAGCGGAAAAAGATATGCAAATTGCAGTTTGTAATTTGCATATTTTTTTCCAACTTTTCTTTACAGTCTAGACATAGCCTTTGTCTACTTAGCTTGTATTCTCTTTGGGCCAGAGACTGGCTATTGCTGTGTTTTCACAGCATAGCCTGTAATCTCATTTGGGGCTACAGTCATATAAATTGAGAGGAAGGATAGCTCAGTGGTTTGAGCATTGGCCTGCTAAACCCAGGGTTGTGAGTTCAATCTTTGTGGAGGCCATTTGGGGCAAAAATTTATCAGGGATGGTACTTGGTCCTGCTGTGAAGGCAGGGGACTGGACTTGATGACCTTTCAAGGTCCCTTCCAGTTCTAGGAGATAGGCAATCTCCATTATTATATATTAGTGCCTTGCTCAAGGTCACACTATCAGTGGCAGAATACGTAGTGGAACCCAGGAGGCTGGTCCCCGGCCCTGACAGCAAGAGGATCTGCTCTTTCGCTACAAGATGATTGTGAAGGCCGCGTCTGAGGAAGGTGATGTCTGAAAGTGAAAAGATGGGATTGTGAAACTGTTGCTTCATTGGCAAGACCTGAGTGAACATGGTCCCGAAAAGGAAGGAAATCCATCAATAGCTGATGGATGGCACTGAGGCTCTCCAGCCATGAGCATACAAGTGAGGGGGTAGAGAGACTGGTTGCGAATACCACTTCAGCCAATCGTTGGAAGAGGAACTATTCGTTTGAAGCTGGTGCCTGCTCTCGCATAGATAATGAATATCTGCACTCTCCAGAACGGGAGGATTGCAACCTTCTCTATGGTAAAGAAAGGATGATCTTATAGCCTGTCAGCAGCAGAGACAGATGTTCTTTTATGTGCTAATCTTCCCTGTAGCTCCAGAAAATCAAGGGATTTTGTCACTGAGAATCTACGTGCCCAAACTCACTTAAAAGTACATCCAGCAAAATGACTGGGGTCATTCTGGATTAGGCAGGCTTCTCCCTTGTCAGAGTAATAAAACAACTCATTTCAAGTGCTTATGTGAGGGAGAATTGGGAGTAACTCCACTGAATTCATTGGGGATATACTGGTATTGGAGCCTCTGGTGGCATTGACCTCTGGTTACAAATGCAGGCATTATACAAACACGATTCAAGAAGGGATACACCTTAAAGGCTGCAGTGCAATCCATGTCCCAGAAGGTTCCAATGCCTTCCAGCTCTTCATCTAACTATGCTCCTCCTTTGTGATCTAAATGGGGCTTGAACTCACATCACCAACGGCAGAAAGCATGAACCTTCTGCATCAGCTAGCTCCTATTATTTCCCAGTGCCCGGCATTTTCTAATATAAAACAGTCATTCATTATATTTCACATGAATAATGGGAATAGAAACAATCAGAGCAGGCCAAGTGACTTCATAATGAATAACTTATTCAACAAATGTGGCTTCTTATTTGGCCACTGTCTTTTCTAAAGGCTAATGTTGTGCGCTGATTAGGTATATTTGAAATTTGATTTCTATGGCTTATTTGTGATTGGTCAGATATGTCACGTGACATATGTTCCATGATTATAAGGTCTTCTAGTGTAAATAGTGTCAAAGGAAACTTGACGTTGAGTGCCTGCAATTACTAATGCCGGCCACTTGGGAATTTGCTTTGCACAAATTCTTTTGCCTATACAATTTGATTGGTGAAACAAAACCCGAGAGCGAACATAGCAGAAGCTAATTTATTTTAAAAAACTGAATGAGCATTCATGGGAAGTCGAGGGGAGGAGAAAGAGGGGGAAATAATCATAAAAGTTTATCTAGGGAAGCAAAAACAGTGCGGCTAATTACATCTACCTTGAATGTAGGACAAGATTTTGAGAACTTGGAGTCAGACCCTCAGCTGGTCTCAATGGAACAGCTCTTTTGAAGTTAAAGATCTGGCCCTTTCAGTGTGAGTTACACATTTGCCTACTACTGAACAAGTAAATCCTTGCAGAAGAATGAATGCCAAAATGCCAATAGGTAGGTAAGTTTTCAGGAGCAATGGTGGCTTTAGGTGAAGGAAGTCATATTGGAGGTCTATCTTTTCAGGTATCCCATACCATATATACATGCACCCACCAGCCAAAGCATAAAGGACAGAGATTCCTTGTCTATGGTCTTTCGTTATGCCAACATCAGCTGAGAATGGAGTCCCTAGGTGTAGCCAGACACTAAAACCCCATCTTGTTTTTCCACGAGCCCCATCTTGTTTCCCCCCCCCCCCCCCCCCAGAGAGCAAGAGAAAGGCAGTCAGCCTTTGATGCCCTGGGAACACAGGTGTGCTGCCTGTCCCTGACTCTACCATAAACAGAAACCAGACAGTAAATGGGCTAGCTGACGACCCGGGGCCTCCCGTCGCCCTGATGGCTAGTACCAGTAATTGACACGCCTGCACTGTCCCAGGAGAGGAATCTTCGCCCATCACATACCAGAGGTGCCCATTGTCTGCATTTTCCCAGGTGTAAATTATGCTTTGCACCCTTCGTGGGAAACTTGGCATTCAAAGCCATTTTTCCTTAATGGCCACTTGAGCCCAGGAAGAAGCCTACATGACCCAAGGGGTATAAAAGAGGTTCAGCAGCCCACCCTATTTGAGCTCCAATCATCTATACCTGCTGGCAGGTATTGATTGTCTCCCGAGGTCTGTGGGACGCCCAACCTCGCCCTACTTCTTCCCGAGGGATTGAGAGAAAGACGCTGGCCACGCCAAGTCTGGAACGCAGGGGTGAGAATATATACCTGCTATGTGTATTTTGCATGCATTTAATAAGAGCTCAGAGAACCAAAAAGGTTTCATGGTACCTGTAAGTGACTTATTAGTGTAATTTCTGTCCTGTCCTTTGTAGTGGCTGTGTTATCTGTAACACAGCAGTAGCATTTAACAACTAAGTTTACCCTGTAACAATAAATAGTAACTGTTTAAGCTTTAACCTGACTCCTTCAGTTGCTGTAACAGAACCAAGCACAATTTAAAAAGAACTTCAGCCGGTCATAAGGGACTCACTGCCCTGACCGTCGGCTGACAGAATTGGCGTAGTCGGCAGGATTGTGCTACTGGTTCACATACAGCAACATGAAGCCTGTCATGATAGACATGGATTTTAGTGATATAGAGAAAGGGTTTGCCCAGGAAGGTTGGGGCAACCCAAAATGGAATAGAGAAATGTTAGAAGAGGATTGGGGAAATCCTGAGGAGTTGTGGGTACAGTTCTGTAAGTATAGAACTGCCTGCAAGCTAAAGAATGGGACAAAGCCTGAGTCTGTGGAAAGGAGCCACTTTCCATTTAGCAAGGAAAACAGGATCAGGCCCAGGCAAGCAGGCAGAAAAGGAAAACAGGATCAGGCCCAGACAAGCAGGCAGGTAACAGATAAGATTGAAAGCCTTGTGGTAGAACTGAGAAAAAGGCAGTAAGTACTGGAAATCTAAACCCTTAAAGCATACTTACAAGAGTAATATCTGAAACAAGGCCAGTTTTTTATTTTAGAGATAAGAAAGTGTTTTAAGAAAAGAAAAACACAGAGAATTTAAACTCTGCAGAGAATGGAGAGAATTGAGCAGTTGTGCAAATGCTAAAATGGTGTAGATAGAAAATTGTGGTTTCTTTACAGTCATTCTGAAGGAAAAATGGGCCCTTTTCCCAAAGGAATGTCTGTAAATAACCCAGGCAAATTTGACTCAAATCTGAACATTTGATTAGAGAGAGACTGTCAAAAGAACTCTAAAGGGAGGGTGTTCTATTGGAACTAAACTACCCCATTGAATAAAAAGGGAATGTAATTGTTGTACAGCTATGTAGAAATAGTGTAAGAAAGGTTCAGAGAGAATGTATGTGTATCTGTGTGTAGATATATATATATAGTGTAAATAAATGAAGTTTTAAGGTCCAGTAATCTTGTTTGTTTGCAGGTTTAAAACAAATTGGTTTGGTAAGACCATTTTAGTCCAAGTTGTTTAATGAAAGTACAGGAAAACTGTAAGCATAAAGAAAGAGTTACACTATATGCAAAGTTTAATGTGGCTAAGTAGTGTTGTAAACAAAGATTGCACATTTTCCTGTAAACTATAGAATGAGTAAAAACTGCAAACAAGACTAAAATGCTGTGAGAGCTCCAGGAACCACACCAGGTTGTGATTTCCTTTGTGGTGCAAATGCCCTAGCTGGCAGCACAAAGAAGCTTTGCAGGTAATAGCTAAGTATTATCAGCAAACTAGCTGAGATCAGAAAGTTCAAATTGTAGCCCTCCAGAAAGAAAGAAAGAAATAGGAGGTTGGGTATACTAGAAAAGGTTTAAATGTAAGCAGTCTTTTAAGAAGTCAGAGAGAAGACTGAGACAATTGGCATTTGTAAAAGATGTTACCCCTTTTGAACAAAATCTTGCAAAGGTTCGGGCATAGCCCTTGGTCTGATCAAGTGTTAATTGCTATCCATACAATTTCAGACCTACAAGACAAATTGGCTAATTACTTGTGGATATGTAAACCCTCAACTCCAATGAAGAGGGAAACAGCTGCAGCTTAACTTCTATGGAAACCCTGTAATGAGGTGTTCTTCAAAATTGGCTGATACCTCTGCTGCAGACATAGAGAGGTAGAAATGCATGTCCCTCAGTACCCAGACAAAGCTAGATTCCCTTAAGGATGGGTGCTGAGAGTTAAAGCAACTCTCAGATTTATTTTTTGTTTTCCTTCCCTCAGGAATATGTTTAAGAAAAAGACCAGGAGGTATGAGGCTTAGTGAACAAGCTCACCCTCTTTACCAAATTAATAGTAGACAAACATGTGTCATTGTAAAGTCATTTAGCAGGAATTAGGATGGACCATAAGAAGGGGAAGGCAAAAAGTTTGGAGCCCTATAGGCATAGTTGAAGGAATAAGGAAAGTAGAGCAAACATTGGAAAGTTACTAGGAATGAGAAACATTTTCTTTGAAAGGACAAAGCAAGTGATTTAAGAGAATGTGAAGATAAAAGGTGGACTCCATGGGAGTGTGGAAGGAATTAAGCAATGGTAGTAATATGTGAAGGGAAATCTTGTTTTAAAAATGACACCTTGTTTCTTTGCAGCCTCTTCCTTAAGCACTGTGCAAATCATGTAGGCAAAGAAACAATCAAATGTAAACATTTTGTCTATGGACCCCTTTGTTAAATCTGCAAAGGAAAATTAAGGATTCTACTGAAACTTAATTGGTTAACTGCATAAAGGAATGAGCTCTATATATTGTAACTCTATTTTGTGGGTTCCAAATGAACTAGTTTTATTTTGTTTTGGATAATGTCCTCTTGCTTAAAATTGCGAACAGACAAGGCACAAATTGGTTAGTGCTTCTGTTGGGCATTCAACTTTTTAGGACACTTAACTTTCTAGAAACCAAATTATTAGTTTAGAAACTCAAGCTTTGAAACTTAACTGTCTCTTTCAAGGCTGAGTTTATAACACTTTTGGCTTGCTTTTAAATTCAACATTATATGTAAATACAGGCTGCCTGGCTATTTTAAAGGAAAGTGGACAGGGAAGGCTGTTGCTGTTTCAGCAGACACATCCACTGCACCCCTGACCACAAACATAGAAGGAACAGCTCAGCTCGCAGAGCTGGCAGCAATCAATTAGCTTGTGAGGCAGGGGCCAGTACCATCTACACTAGCGATAAGCTGGTGCGGCAGGCACATGCCAGGGGGTGGCCTATCACCCACAAACAAGCCAGAGATCTGGTACAAGCTTGCACCCTATGTGCTGAACTCAGAAAACATATAACAGAAAGGCAATGATTTGCCAGGCTAAAAGATAGAAAAATACTATGGGCAACCTGGCAAGTAGAGTATATTGGTCCACCGCCCAGCAGTAAGCAAGGGTGGGAGTATGTTTTAACTGGAGTAAAAATTGTTTCAGGAATTGGTTTTGCTTACCCAACCTGATGGACAACAGGGTTGTCTACGATCATGGGACTAAACCACTTAATAGCCCTTGTCCCAACACCCCAGTTTGGGGACACAAACCCATGTACTGCACTCCTATAAGGGAAAAGGAGTCTGGACAACTGCAGATGCTGGGCTAACACCAATAACCATCACTGAGGCTTGGATTGTATCCAAGACCGGCAAACCTTATGTTTTATTACAGGAAACTGAGGCAATAGCCCTAAACAGTGCTCCAGTGGGATGGATCCCTCCCAATGCTGGTGGGGATCCGGGAAAACCACCATGAACTTTTTGTATATATATATATCGCTTGCTGTTGTAGTGCTTGCAACCACTGTTGTTAGTTACAGACTATTAAAATGAGACCTGGTACTCCAACTCGCCATGGTCTTCTTCCTCATCCCAACTGCTACTGCTGTACCAGAACACCTTACTTGACTCCTCTATTGGACTGGGAATCGAGTTTGTCCCTCTCAGCCCAAATAACTGGTGAAACAAAGTGACATCTTCCGATGGGGACCGGTATGGTTCGATGACAGCGACTACCGCAATCCTCTAAATAACTCTGGGGGGAGATTAAGGGGGGAGGCAAGGGAAGTGGCAACAAACGGTATGGGATAAGACATGCTGTAACTAAAAATGTAAAGCCTCATGGCTAGATTGTCTAGCCCAACACCTAGGACTTTCGTTAACTCCCTTCCTTCACTCTATTGTAAATACTATATTAACCATTTTACTTGTTGTAATTGCTTGCTGCATGCTTCTATGTATTGTTAGGCATTTTGTGTACACTGCTACCTCCTCTGCACAAATCTGGTATATGGCGTTGGGAAGCGATCCTAATCAATCCCTTGATCCAAATTATCTGATCAGACCCTGCTGATAGGGCGATTTTAGCTTCCTCCAAGGAGGGCAAAGGGTGCTGGCATCACCGCCATCTTGCGTTCTGGAACATAGTGAGGCGTGTCAAGGGGGTGGAATGTAGCCAGACACTAAAACCCCATCTTGTTTTTCCACGAGCCCCATCTTGTTTCCCCCCCCCCCCCCCCAGAGAGCAAGAGAAAGGCAGTCAGCCTTTGATGCCCTGGGAACACAGGTGTGCTGCCTGTCCCTGACTCTACCATAAACAGAAACCAGACAGTAAATGGGCTAGCTGACGACCCGGGGCCTCCCGTCGCCCTGATGGCTAGTACCAGTAATTGACACGCCTGCACTGTCCCAGGAGAGGAATCTTCGCCCATCACATACCAGAGGTGCCCATTGTCTGCATTTTCCCAGGTGTAAATTATGCTTTGCACCCTTCGTGGGAAACTTGGCATTCAAAGCCATTTTTCCTTAATGGCCACTTGAGCCCAGGAAGAAGCCTACATGACCCAAGGGGTATAAAAGAGGTTCAGCAGCCCACCCTATTTGAGCTCCAATCATCTATACCTGCTGGCAGGTATTGATTGTCTCCCGAGGTCTGTGGGACGCCCAACCTCGCCCTACTTCTTCCCGAGGGATTGAGAGAAAGACGCTGGCCACGCCAAGTCTGGAACGCAGGGGTGAGAATATATACCTGCTATGTGTATTTTGCATGCATTTAATAAGAGCTCAGAGAACCAAAAAGGTTTCATGGTACCTGTAAGTGACTTATTAGTGTAATTTCTGTCCTGTCCTTTGTAGTGGCTGTGTTATCTGTAACACAGCAGTAGCATTTAACAACTAAGTTTACCCTGTAACAATAAATAGTAACTGTTTAAGCTTTAACCTGACTCCTTCAGTTGCTGTAACAGAACCAAGCACAATTTAAAAAGAACTTCAGCCGGTCATAAGGGACTCACTGCCCTGACCGTCGGCTGACACTAGGTTGCTTCCTTCTTTTACTCCTACTTTCATGATCCATGCAGTGGAATGACCAGAAGCAGTAGGGCCTCACACAGATGGAGGGAAGAGTCACAATCATGAGCAGGAGCTGGGTGTGCACAGATAAGGGAATTGTGTTGGTACACTGAAGGTTGTAGTGCATAATGCTGTGTGCCACTTGGATGCAGGGAGGCACAGGATGCAGAAGGGAAGAGTATAAAGGAAGTACCAAGAAGTTTGTCTGTGTGCACATGACTAGAATGCTAGTGGCATTCTCAGCATCTCTGTAAATAGTTCTCTTAATAAAGAACCAATTTTTGTTTTAGGACAATGGAGCCTTCTCATGTTATTACCTAGGACTTGGCGGTTGAAACAGGGAGGAAGCTAGTTTTGGCCCTATTCTGTAATTGTGGCATTAAACCTATACAAGTTGAAGAGTCATTTTACCATCCAATAGATTCATTAATTAATCAAGCATGGTTCAGCTGTCAATTGGCTTAGGAGCAGGAAACTTAAAATAATGATTGCATTTATAAAACTGCAAGAAGAGTTCAAATCTAATAGCATTAACAGTGAATGTAAATGAGAACACAGCAACCTGTACGTGCGTGTATCACAGATGTTTTCTCTAAGGAACAGTTTTCCAGCAATATGAAACGTGCGTATTTGGGTTTTAGTAAGTGGTGTCACTACACTGACATAGCTGCACCCACTGCATTGCGCTGTTGATATGCTGGAGAAGTAGAAAAAGTGTCTTGAACCAGCTTAGTGTAGCTCACATTTTCAATTGGTGCAGCACATCTCCAACCAAGGCTTGGCCTGGTACAGCAAATTGATATAGGTACCCATGTGTTTCAAGCACCAGTGTCCAGGTGGTTCTCTTCTGTGCCAAAAAAGTCCAACCACTGAGCTGTGTTTGTAGAGGCCTGTCACAGGGTCTGCTCACTCCTAGCGGATTATGTCTTTCCGGGTCCAGGGCCGGCCCGAGCCATTTGTGTGCCCCGGGAGTGCGACGCATGCGTGGCCCCATCCCCGGGTGCGCGGCTCTGCCCCGGGCGCCTGGCACATGCACAGCCCCGGGCACCCAGTCCAGCAGCTCCACGTGGCGCCCCCTACAATGAGGTGCCCCGGGTGGTAGCCCGGTCAGCCCGTAGCTTGGGCCAGCTCTGTCTGGGTCCAACCCTCTCTGCTGCCATTCACTTGCACACTCTGCCTCTCTCTGCCACTCACAGTGCTATCTTTTGGTGGTTTCCCCCTTTTGGGGGTATCAAGGGCTCTTCCTTCAAGATGTCAGTCTTCTCTTCAGTACTCAGGTTGTGCTACTTTCTCAGTGGCTGGGAGGGGAATGAAGGCCCCCCAGTTACTCTGGGTTCCAGCCTTGGGACCCTTTTATCAACAGCTAAGCTGTACCCCCTTAAAGCTTGTCACCTTTTTCCTGAGTCTTCTGCTGTACTCCGTTCACCTGGTTTCCCTTCTTTCCCTCCATAACGTCCAGAGAGTAACTACAGGCTCCCTCACTGTAGCCCCGTTCTACTACTCCTCTTCTGGCTGGATTCTAGTTCTACCTGTTCTCTCCCAGCTACATTATCCGCACTCAGGGTTATTAAGACCAGCTAATTCCCCTAAACTGTGGTCTATTCAATTAACTGACCTCTTCTCAGCCTCATTCACCCATTGTGTGTTGGTGTGAGATGAACACTCCATCACAAGCTGCAAGTTACATCTGCCTCTGGAGTATTTCTAACAAAGGCAGGAAATTCCATGGACAGGTGTTGGTCTATAGCTGCAATCACAGGTTACTGCATAAGATCAATGGACAATACTGATTGTTTACCTCTAAAGCAAGCAGTCCATGAAGTTTCTGGCCTTGCTAATTTGCTATCCAATCCAGGAATCTGTGTTGTTGTTGCTGTTAATCCATGCACAATTGCTAGAGTAGGTTCAAGATGCCTGAACAGAAAGTTAATATTTAGGAAGTTTTTCCTGGGATTTAATCTAATTTAGATGTTTGTGGTCTTCTTTGATTACTTATGAGTAAGAATCATATTGGCAGCAATAACCTAAAATGCACACAGACACTGGATAAAATTTAACAAAAGCACCTAAGTGACTTGATAAACCCTTAGGCACCTTACACTGAAATGAGACTGAAGCAAGTACAGACCCGAGCTAGCTTTGGTCTAGCTAACTTGCGAAATGATAGCAGTGAAGCTACAGAAGTTTGGGCTAAAGCCAGACACTCCTTCCCACCTCACTTTAAGGTCCCGGCCCCTGCTCCATTCCCTCCCCCTGAGGTCCCACCTCTGAATACTTCTCTTCCCTCCCCCCTCCCCAGCTTGGGGATCCCCACACTTTCCCCACTCTATCAATTACTTGCGGTGGGGGAGCGCTCTCCTCTTGCTGCACCAAATCCCTGGTTACCAACTTTAATTGCCCAAAAGCCAACACCATTGCCCTGCCTGAGGCCCCACCTCTGCCCCATCCCTTTTCCAAAGGCCTACTCCCACTCACTCCATCCCCCTTCCCTCTGTTGCTCACGCTCACCCAGCCTCACTCACTGGCTCATTTTCACTGGGCTGGAGCAGGGGTTCGTGGTGCAGGAGGGGATGAGAGCTCTGTCTGGCAGTGCAGGCTCTGAGATGGGGCCAGAAATGAAGGGTGCAGGTGTGGAAGGAGGCTTTGGGTTGGGGCAGGTGCATGGGGGAGGGGGTTGGCCTTGGTTATTGGCCAATGGGATCTGCAGAGCTGGTGCTTAAGGAGGGGGCAGTATGAGGAGCCGCTTTGGTTGCCTCTCTGCCTAGGTGCTGGAGAGATATGTTGCTACTTCCTAGGAGCCTCATAGAGCCAGGTAGGGAGCCTGCCAGCCCAACAACCAGATTTTTAACAGCCCAGTCAGCAGTGCTGACCAAGGCCGCTGGGTCCCTTTTCGACTGGGGGTACGTCTAGACTGCGTTGCTCTTTCGGGATATCAGAAGTATCCTGAAATAGCAACTCCACGTCTTTAAAAGCACCCGATATTTCCTGAAATAGCCAGCACGCTATTCCGGCATCCCTGTAACCCTCATTAAGGTTAAGGAATTTGCCAAAATAGTGCCTTATTTAGTGTACACAGCACCAAATTTCAAAATAAGCTCTTTCCCCCAAGCGATGATCTCAGATATATCTCCATGTGCTGTGGTCACACCTCTGATTTCAATATAGTTATTCCCTGTGTCTAATGTTCTAAAGGGTCGTAAGCCTTGTCTCCATAGGAAAGTGCTATTGGTTATACAGGCAGTCCCCGGGTTACATGGATCTGACTTACATTGGATCCCTACTTACAAACGGGGTCAGGTAACCCCGCACTAGCTGCTTCCCCCCAGCAGACCAGGGAGACGCGAAGCTAGCGCCCCCCTCCCCAGCAGACGAGGGAGACAGAGAGCGGCTTTTCTCAGCAGACACCTCAGGTTGAGAATAAAGGACTGAGGGAAGTGAGGTGTGGGACAATAAAACTGAGCTCTGGAGAAATGTTTGGCTAGAGTTTCCCCTACAATATGTACCAGTTCCGACTTACATACAAATTCAACTTAAGAACAAACCTACAGTCCCTATCTTGTACGTAACCCGGGGACTGCCTGTACTGAAGTCCATACCAGGTTATCAATGGCTTTTTTAGTTCATTTTTTAGTTCATTTTGTACCCCTTCCCAAGTGACATAAGCTAAACCAAAAAAGGCATCCAAAACTGAAATAAAAATGATTGCATGGGGAGAGTTGCTGGCATAACTATACCAATTTAAATTCACATCTTGCCTTATATTATTATAACTTCCCCCATGTAGATAGAACTTGCATACACGGGAACCTAAGACACAATGAAAATCATTAGTATTTAGGCTCTTCAGAGAGAGATTTTTAAAGATTTTTAGTCACCTACAGATGCAGATAGCTGTTTTGGAAAATCACAACAGACACCGATCTGCACCGTTAGGCACCTAAATACTTTTGAGAGGTAACCGTGTTAGTCTATCACTTTAAAAACAACAAAATGAGTAATCCTGTGGCACCTTAGCAACTAACAAAAATATATATAGTATCATGAGCTTTCATGGGTAAAATCTACTTCATCTGAGGAAGTGGGTTTTACCCACGAAAGCTCATGACACTATATATATATTTTTTGTCTCTAGCATTTCTGGGGCCAGATAGGTAAAGGTATTTCATCAGTTTGAGTAAGAGTATCAGAATCTGGCCCTAATTAGTGAGTATAAAGTGTTTAAAGATGTATAGAATTAGAGACATGTGAATGCCCCTCTAGTCTTGTATTGCTAGTGCTCCTACCAAGTTTAGAGAATTCACTCCCTCATACGTACACATAAAAAGCAAACAAAGCAACTCACAAAACCTATCAACTAACTAATCAAGCTATTTCTCCTACTGGCTGGGAAGGAAGAAAGATTGCTATTGCAATTGCTATTTTTAAATACTGGAGAGGCACTCACAGAGCTAGGGGAAATATAAGTACCTGGATAGAAAGGAAGGAAGACAGGCTCCTTCTAACTCAGGACCAAAGCCTTAAGGATGGTGTCTGATCTGGAGATTCAAATTAAAACCTTCCTGAAAGCTGAAAGGGCTTCAGATATGAAATTCTATTTTTACCTTATCCCCAGCTATTTGTTGTGGAAAGGGAGGTTTAAATTACCTGAAAAGTGAAGCTAGAGAAATTCAGGCTAGAAACAAGATACAAGATATAACAGTGAGAGGAATTAACCATTGGAACAGCTATCAAAGGATGTGGCCGGTTCCCCATCACCTGGAGTCTTTAAATCAGGGGTGAGGTCTCTTTCGAGAAATACTCTTTTGCTGAGCCACAGGACAAGGGCTTATGCAGAAATTACTAGGGGAAGGTGGCCGGAGCTACAGGCCCCTTTGAATTGCCATTGGAATGCTACTACATGGAGCTCAGATGGCTGGGGTGAGGGCAGACTTGCGCCGTGGTCCGGGCAGCTCTCAGAGCTGGCTGTCCCAACCCTGTTCCTTCGGCTGAAGTCATGCTCCTTACCCCATGGCCCACGGTGGCTGTCAGCCACGCTGATAAGAGGTCACTCCAGATGATCATACTGCTTCCTCAATCTATCAAAGTTCTGAGTCTATCAAAATCACAGAGTCTTGCCCTGGGAGGCCTTCCTCAGGAATTATTTGAATTCTGGCTGGAGAGAAAACAGAAACTGGCCATGTTAGAGTTTGGCTGACTACACACGAACTTCCGAAAAACTGTTAAACATGGCCCTGTCACCAGGCAAACTGCAACATGCTGAGTCTAAGAGCCAGCACTTCAGGGCACCCATGTGCAGAGCCGGGGGGTATCACTGGGACATCTGGAAAATAAACTAGCTCTCCCCTTTCTCTTCACATTTTGATGGTGGGGTTCATGAGGCACAGAGCTCTTCTGTTTTGTCTGTGTTGCCAGTCTTCCACTTCCATCTGTGCTCTTGAGCTGGTTCCCTATAAGATGGGGTCTTAGTGGCCAATGTCACAATGGGCTGATGTCCTGAGAAAAAACTTACATCCTAATGCAATAAAAGATCCAGCTGGGTATGCACTATACATTATCACGGGAACCATATTGATCGCCCCACGCAGATACAAAATTGATATCCACATCTGTAGCTGCAAAAATGAGCCACAGATACCCATATTGACATCCTCCACTGCAGATACTGCAGCTATAAAGCAGACCTCAGCAAATCTGAAGGGGTCTACCTACCATCTTTGCATCTGCATCCATATATATATCTGCAAAAATGAGTTGCGGATATCTACATCCACATCCGCAGATGTGGATACCCATGGATATAATGCGGATATCCATGTATTTGCAGAGCTCCAACCATATCTTCTTTAGAATAGCCCACATAAAGCTTTCAGGAGCAATTGGGTAACAACATTATATTCATAATTTTTACAGAGCATTTCTTATCCTTCCATAGAGATGGGTAAACTGAAGCACAGAAGGTGCCATGCCTTGTCCAATCCATTAACCCCTACTCCTTTCCATAGTGGTAATCACTGTCATATAGGAATGCCCACATGTCAGTCAAAGGATTGCAAATGTGCTTAGGGGCTGCCCTCTGTTAAAATTTCTTTCTTTTCCTTTCCAACAATTCTCTTCCTCCTCCCCCCCACACACTCTATCTCATGATGTTTCGAAATTATAGCAGTGATCTGTTTTATTTTCCTATGCCTCAGCAGTGCCTCACTGAAAACAAATTTGCCTTGCAATTGTGTAACCAAATAAATTAACATCCAAAGGAACTTTCTATCAAAGCCCAAAAGCCTAAAGGCACAGCAAAATCGGCATCACAGCTGAAGACAATTATTTGGCTTAAAAAGGACAGTGATTCTGCAGGGAGATGATGCTATCTTAGAAGCTGCAGAGCCATTGTGTCTATAAATTAGAAGAAAAGAAAAATGCCTCAGATGGTGCATATTTTCCCCATATTTATTTTAAAAATATAGCTAACAGCCAGCACAGTTTATTATTGTTTCATTGGGGTTTGTTTCTTTGCTTGCTTTGGTACTGTGGTAATGTCCAGAATAATTCTGGCTGCTTTTCAAACACAGAAAGGTCCAGTCTCCACTCTGAGGCTACGTCTACACTACAGGTTTTTTGCGCAGAACCAGCCATTTTTGCGCAAAAACCCGTGGAGTGTCCACACCTCAAGCATGTTTTTGCGCAAGTAAATGTACAGTTAATCGACAGAACAGAGGGCTTTTTGCGGGATAGGTATTCCTCTTTCTACAAGGAATAATTCCTTTTTGAGCAAGAGCTCTTGCACAAAAAGGTGTGTGGGGATGGGAAACAGGGTTTTTTTGTGCGAAAACAGCCTATTGAAAAAAGCATAGGTGCCCTGGTGGCCATTCTGTTAATGAAAATCAGAGCGTTCTTGCGAGACAGCGTCCATGCAGTCTGGACGCTCTCTTGTGCAAAAGCGCATCGCTTTTCCAATGTGCTTTTGCATTGTGGATGTGCTCTTGCTCAAGAAGCATTTGCAGAAGATCCCTTCTGCAAAAAGCTTCTTGCGCAAGAAGCCTGTAGTCTAGACATGGCCTGAGTGTACTGCACATCAGCTTGTAGTAAGATGAGGGCCTACATATCACAGGCCTGGTATCAGGCCTGAGGCCTAGACAGCAATGGTCAAGACTTTGCTAATATAAAGCAGAATTAAGCTGTGAGCAATAGGCAGGGCCCTGCTCACAGAAGTTGGCAAGAACAGGGCTGATATTACAGAAACACTCATAGCTAAGAGGTAATAGGCACAGCCATGAGCACATTCCATATGGGTCGCAACAGAACACCTCGTTAAGAAACATCTTGGTACCAACACCCCCCCGCAAATAGCATACATACCGATCCAGGTCCAGGACAGGGTCTAAATCGATAGCATGGTGAATAGTAATTGAACCCCCTTATATGAAGTAAGGGATGGTGTTGTGTATTGGGTTGTAGATATAGATCTTGTTGCTATAGTAACTGAGTTAGGTCACTGGGATCGGCCCAGCCGATTTGGGCTAGTCCTAGTTAGTTCTGTGTTATGAAATAAAATGGACACTTGCAACTGATCAAGCTCTCTGTGTTTCCAGTGATTTCTTCCTAAATTGTGGAACTCCAAATGATATAGCAGCTGGTAACTAGGCAACAGAGGGTGGCAACCTGATATGTCAGGAGTGAGGTGTAACTTGTTTGTACCTTTGTATAACAGTGCACCCTAAAGGGGGGTTGTCAGCTGGCCTAGAGGGCAATGCTTGATCTATAGTATTAACTAAACTATACATATGTACGCTGTGACAATGGACTAGTGGCACAGCAGTGAGTCTGTTTGCTGACAACCATTATTGTACCTTGCTTGGCAATAAACCTGGCCGGGTGCTTTCGATCCTTATCTGATTTGTGGTCTCTGGGGGCTCTCTCAGAGTCTGTCTTTTGACTAATTGCACACGGTTAACACATTAGACAGGGGAGCACACACACGCATGCAGCCGAAAATTTATCATCATTGAGGGAGCAGAAGAGCTGTCAGAAACTCATCAGAACACCTAACTGACGACATAGCTTATGCAAACAAGAGTTCCTTGAGGAAGTTCTCTCATGAAGGAATGGATTTTCTTTCTCTTTCTCATACTGGGCATCAGAATCCAGCATCTATGCCAGGATTTTCAAAATTGACCAATGATTGGCGATACCTCGTTTTTTAGGTGACTGCTGGAAAGAATCTGGTTATCTAAAAGCGTTGAGTTCTAAATACAACTAGTTGCTTTTGAAAGACTTGTCCTAGCTAGTGAATAGCGAGGGAGACTGAAGTCCCCAGCTCCTATGTGAGGATTTGTGTTCATCAGCCACTCGGCCTTATTTTGACAAAGATTTGGGAAGCCTTCAGGATTTCCTTTTCCTCCACACAGGTTGGGTTTGTTTATCCATTTTTTTTTCCATAGGAGGAAGCAGAGGGGTGGTAAGAAGTCATTGGATAAGAAGTCATTGGAACCAGGCCTTTTTACATTTAGAGTTTTAAATATTAATTACATTGATTTTATGTATATTTTATGCTAAAATAAGCCTGGTTTCCTTTGCTGTATCTTTGCTGTACCTTTTTAGGATACTCTGCATGATTTTGCTCTGCTAAGTATAGTATTCTGGTCTGACTCAGACATTATAGAAATCTCTCAGTAATTTCCTTCGACATATAACTGACTCCATTTTGTTGTGACTTTCACCTTACCCTTTTGATTTCATTTGTCATAATTTCCAGATAGCAATAGAGAGAAATCCACCCGAGGGCTCTACATCACATGACATCAAATTTGTAAGTCTAAAATTAACTTGTCTGATTGATTTTACTTCCCCAGTGCCCTACCCTCTAATATAATGCAGCTGAGCATATAAAGTTTTAATAGTGATATCTCAACTTGTGGATTTATAGAATTATGCTTTTCTGTGCATCACCAAAAAGAAAGGTGAAGAAACTTGGAGGCCAGTCTTATTCTCGGGTTCTTTGTAAATATCCTTTTGACTGAAAATGCTATCATACTTAGTATACACACAAGACAACTATCAACTTTGCTCTGTGGGCTAGAATTGTGTTTGCTCTAAAATGTGTCAGCTCCCCCAATGCAGAGATTCAAATCTCCTGGTGATGTTCTCTGCTTTTGTTCCTGCTGTTTCAAATTTTGTGCCATCAGCACATTGCATGTGGGTTTTCTGTACATCAAACTAATACCTGGAAAGAGTAAAAGGTCAAAAATTTTGCCACTGAAATATGGGAATTCAGGGGGTTCCTTGAGTAGAACTGTATTCTCCCATTAGATGAGCAAGAGTCATAGTTACCTGGATTTTGTTTGTAATAAATAAATAAAGATGTACCATCTCATAGAGGTGGAAGAGACCTTGACAGATCATCCAGTCCAGATATCAGGACCAAGTACCATCCTGACAGATTTGCCCTAGATTCCTAAATGGTCCCCTCAAAGATTGAACTCACAACTCTGAGTTTAATAGGCTACTGCTTAAACCACTGAGCTATCCCTGCCTCCAGCCCTGGTGAACTTGTGCTTTGGTTTGGTAATCTATTCTACAGGACTACATCAGCAGTTTTCTTAAGAATGCCAGTCATGTAGGTCAATCTTCTGGGTGTGAAGACTGTCAGCTTGGAGTTTGGATCCCAATCGAAATGCAGAGCTGGAAGGGATCTTGAGCTGTCAAGCACAGTTTTGGACCCCTGCACTTGCATTCCCCCGTTGAGTTGTAATAACTTGGGCATCTACTCTAGACTCTCAGTTCCTCAGCTGTCATATTTCTTCTCTGGCACATTGTTCAGTACAATTCTTTGAAATTCATAACACTTCCCACAGTATACATCCTATCTCCTCTCTTGAGAGAGGTTACATACAATCCTTGCCCACAGTAATATAGAAACCATTCATTTCATATGCTAGGTCCAGACATATTTATACCTCACTCAATAGTTTCTCCTAAGGATATTGCCATATTGGTCAGATGGTCTTCTAGTCAATCCTCCCACATGGAGAAAGGACCAAGTACACCTAGGCCGGCCCTGACAGGTGTTGGTTGAACTTGTTCTTAAAAACCTTCAGTGACAGGAATTCTACCACCTTCCTTGGAGCAATATTCCAGTGCTTTATTATCCCTTTAGTTAGAAAGGTTTTTGTCCCCCTAAAATCTAACCTAAATCTCCCTGCAGATCAAGCCAATTATGGCTTGTCTAACCTTCAGAAATACAGAAAACAGCTGATCACAGTGTTCTTCATAAGAGCCAATAAATATTTAAAGAGTGTTGCCAAGTCCCCCTTTCCCTTTGATTTGGAGAAAAGAAGACTGTCATGCCCAATTTTTAAATCTTTCCTCATATGTCAGGGTTCCGTGCGGCTCTCCTCTAGACTCTTCTCCTAGTTTTGTATGGCTCTCCTCTAGACCCTCTTCTGATTGACCACATCTGAAAAGTATGGTGCCCAGGATTGGACCAAGTAATTAAGCTGAGCCTCAGCAGTGCTGAGTAGACTGGGACAATTATCTCGAATGCCTTACATAGAACACTTACGTTAATACACCCCAGAAATATATTAGCCTTTTCCACAACTGCATTACATTGGTGAGTCACCTTCAATTTACGACCCACTATCACCCCCCGTCCTTTTCAGTGATTCTATACAACATTGCCAGTTATTTCCCATTTTGTACTTGGGCAATTCATTTTTTCCCTTCTTTCATGTCATACTTTGTCCTTGTCTTTAGAGAATTGGTCTGAAATCAACAAGATGAAATTCAATAATTTGTCAACGTCATTTTGAATTGTAACCCTATCTTGCAAAGTGCTAGACACCCCTCCAAGCTTGGTGTCACCCACAAATTTTAAAAGCATGGGGGTCCATTCCATTATCCAAGTCATTGATGACAATATGGGACACTACAAGATACAGAGTGACACCTGCAGGATCCCACCAGATACCCCTCCCAGTTTGAAGCGCCAATTATTACTGTTGGAGTATTTGTCTTTCAAACACTTGTTTAACCATCTTTTAGTAACTGTAAAGAGCTGATGGTCCTCAGTTTCAGTGAGTCCAGAATGGGAGGGTGAGAAGGGCTAGACTGAGCCTGGGTCACCAACATTCTCTTGTCATCACCAAGAAAGACAAAGGAAGCATCTTCTTCCTAATCTTAGAAAGTCAGGCCCCGGAGGAAGTCCTGTTGGAATGTTGAAGACCTGCAGGCACCTGATTGGTTTACACCCACTACTTAAATCTGCTGTTGAAGCAACTGTGTAGACCTACCTCGTCCCTCCTTCCCGACTACTAGCCCTGCAGATGATGACACTGAACTTACTTTTTCCTGTCTCCTCCAAGCAGCTTCCAACCCTGTTCATGGTTCTGGCTTCCCTCGCATCTTGTTCTTGGTTCCTGCCTTGCTCCTGAGCTTTGCCTTGTTTCTGGTTCCCATGTGTGACCCCTGACAGGCTACCAGTCCTGGCTCCAACCTCCTGCTTGTCTTCAAGCTACTGTTGGCCGGGGTCCAGTTCCCTTCTCCCTCTCAGGTCTCAGATACAGTTCACCAAAAAAATAACAGTCCAGTGTCCAGTCTGCAGGCAATTCAATGGGTTTATTGGGGCTAAACAAGCAAGCATGTTCCAATGCCCTTCACACCAGTTGAGCTATCTAGTGTTTTTCTCTTCCCTTCTCCCAACTATTGTTCTATACGCCACTAAAACCTCCTTCTTCTCTTGACCACTAGTTCCACATGTCCTCTTCCTCTCCCTTTTCTTAGCAAACTTAATTATACTTGTGCTACTCCTCCCTTTGTCCTCCCTTCCAATATATAGTTATGTTCTATTCTGTGGAGTCTTGGGAGGTAAGAAATCACCTCTTTCCCTCTCTCACAAGCTACCAAAGAGCACAATTGCTCTTAGCCATGGTCACTTTTGTGTAGGCTTCATGTCTCCTCCTTACACCAGCCTCTCCTTTACAGCTACTTGGTTACCATGGCAACACCTTGCTCAATTAGCCTCTTATCTTCAAGGCTATCAGCTGGGGGAAGAAGAGGCTGTAGCCTTGTGCTTTCACTGACATTCTCTTGCTTGCTTTTTCAGCCCCTTTCAATTAAAAGCAAGGCCAGAAGCAAGGTTATTATTGTTTAATCTCTACCCTATTTACTTCACATTCTCCTAACAGCTACTGACTCCAGGTTGGCACCTGGAGTTAGGTTGGCACCTAAGTACTTACCCCAGCCTGTCCCATTAGGCAAAACGCCCTACGTTCTAGCTTTTAACAGTGTTTCCCTAGTTTGATTATGAGAACGTCATAGGGGACTGTGCCAAAAGCCTTATAAAATCAAGATATATCATGTCTACTGCTTTCTCCCAGCCACTACGCCAGTCACCCTGCTAAAGAAGGAAATTAAGTTGATTTGGTATGATTTGTTCTCCACAAATCCATGTTGGCTATTCCTTAACAGTCTTAGATTCACAGTTGGACTTCCAAATAAGTAGATTCCAGAGATGCAGAGCAGACAGAAGCTCCCATTGACACCTTTAGATGTCTATATATGGCATGTGCATGTTTAAGAATGGGTTAAGTGAACATGTGTCTGGGATGATCTACATATACTTTCATTTTGCCCTGGCACAGGGAGACATATTAAATGACCACTTGAGGTCCCTTCCAGCCCTATGTTTCTGTGGTTCTATGATTAGCATCCTAATTTAAGGATTTTTTAAAAAAATAATTAGCCTGCATTTTAAATAAAGAATTAGCATGTTGGGTCAAAAATTTTCAAATGTAGGTCTATAAAGCTAGGATCTGCAGTCCACATGGAGGCACCCAAAGAAAAACAGCCTTATTTTCAATGGTGATGAACACTCCACAAATCACATTGCAGTTACCTGGTTCTGCATGTATTGGGTAGCACTTTTTTTTAGGTGTGATGTCTGACTTTTGGCCTCAAATCCATTCTCGGGGACCCATCTTTTTAAAATAGGTCTTTAAATATTGCCCTGTCAGTGCCTCTAAAAGTAAATAAGTTGCTAAAATATATTTAAAAATAAACATTTGAATCATTCCAAGCCTACATATAAGGACCAGTACTTTATTCTCTATGTGCCACTGAGTTCCCAATTACATTTCAGGGATTGCTGGTACATATTTCCAAGATGTCCTCTAAGGGCATCCAATCTTACTTTAACAAACGAATAAAGCTTTCCACTTACCGCCATGCATTTCCTGAGAATGTCCGCTCTTGCCAACATACTCTGCTGCTTTAACCCTTTGCATCATGTGATCTAATTCAGAGTAGCTTATCCTCTCTCCTCAGCCTCTGATGTCTTGACAATTGCTAAGCCATACAAGAAAGAGGTTACAATGACTCTTAAAGCTTCTTAGATCTTGTTAAGACACTTGAACATAATCATCATTGTAAAGAACGTACTCCAGAGGTCTCTCCCTTTATTTCAGACTGAATTCACCCTCTTTGCTGTCACCATTTTCAAGATAGATGTGTCAGACTCTACCTGTTTACTCTTTTGTGGCTTCTTCACTTCAGCAAAGAAATGTGCCTGTTTTGTTTCTGAGTGTTAATCTGGTTAAGGTTTCTTTGCAAATCAATAAAAAGACCTTGAGCCTTTCAGATCTTATTATGTTCCTAGATGCCCCTGTATTTGTTGAGGCTACCAAGTGTAGTTAAAATACCATTAGCTCACATCAGCAGACAGGAGCCAAACAATTGCAACAACTAATGGGCCGGGCGTTATGCTGATTTATACTAGCCTAATATAGTCAGTGAAAGTATTTTTTCCCCACTCATGTGATGTTTGCAGGCCTTTTGCATTTATTTGTCCAGCTGAATTTATTTAACAGATGTTGCTTAAATGCTATGGATTCATTGTGAGCATTCTAAAAAAACAAACAAGGGGTCTCCATTGTGGCTCCCCCCACAAGGGCTATGGTGCCGTTTCTGTCTCTGGACAAGGTAAGCAGGCAAACACAAAAGTGCCAATGCCAGTTAGTGCGAATTTAAAATTGTGGTTTTGTACATACTCAGGTTGGTGCCTTTGACATTTGCTTTCTGCCTACCAGCAACTCTAATCCACTCTAGCAGGTAAAAGACCCCCTTTTAAGAGAGAACTCACAGAGCATTGAGTGCTCTGACCAGACCTCTTCTATCCAATGTGTGTCCACAATTCCCTGATGCCATGTCCCAGACAGAAATAGCACCTGGTTAACTGCCAGTGAAGGAGTAGTCCTCTGATAGCTAGATAGAGTGTTCAGACCTTGTGTGTGACTGACAGGTGCAAAAGGACCCCCCCAGGACAGGGTCCATGCTGAGTTCAGTGGAGTTAATCTGATTTACACTGGTTAAGTGAGAGGAGAACCTGGCCTCAGCCAGGACCTACATCTGCTATGGAATCCTGGGGCTTTGCCCTTACAGCACAACTGAGTTCTCAATCAGGCCCTACTAAGTGGATTGCTTTTCCATATCTAATTAAGGACAAAGGGAGGGCAGTGGATGTTGCTGGTTATATGTACAGATTTGCTGCCATGTCCCATGGACGCTGTCTTTAAAAATTATTCAGATTCACTTGGACATGCGTCAGATTGTTTACAGCTCAAGAAACAGTTTTTAAGCAAAGGGCAGCAATAAGCAGAAATACATCGGGTTGGGTGGAGGTGGCAATGCAGAGCCTTATCTGGCATTTCTACAAGCAGGTTGAACCTCTCTAGTCCGGCACTCGCTAGTCCAGCAACATCTGTGGTCTGGCATGATTTTAGTCAGCTGGATGTCCATTTATCATGGGTGTGGCCAAGATTCCAGTGGTCTGATAAAGTTTGTTTACAGCTAAGATTCCAGTGGTCCCATAAAGTTTGTTTACAGGCTCTCGGGCTGCGTCTAGACTGGCATGATTTTGCACAAATACTTTTAACGGAAAAGTTTTTCCGTTAAAAGTATTTGCACAAGAGAGCGTCTGTACTGGCATGTGCCTTTGTGCAAAAGTTTTGCTTTTGTGCAAAAGCATCCGTGCCCGTGTAGACACTCTCTTGCGCAAGAAAGCTCCGATGGCCATTTTAGCCATCGGGCTTTCTTCCGCAAGAAATTAATATCGCTGTCTACACTGGCCCTCTTGCACAAGAATACTTGCGCAAGAGGGCTTATCCCTGAGCGGGAGCGTCAGAGCATTTGCACAAGAACCACTGATTTTGTATATTACAAAGTCAATGTTCTTGCGCAAATACTCACGGCCAGTGTAGACAGGCGGCAAGATTTTGCGCAAAAGCGGCCACTTTTGCACAAAATCATGCCAGTCTAGATGCAGCCTCAGTGTTCTGTGCTGTTATTTAGCTCTGATTTACCCCTAAATGTCTTCTGAGAGCACAGTAAGCAGTGGGAAGTGTCAATAATGCTGCTAGACAATATTGACGACCTGTGGTTTGGCAAATTCTCTGGTTCGGCACCGGTCAGGTCCCAACGGTGCTGGACAAGACAGGTTCAGCTTGTCGTTCATTTCTACATAGTTCTGCCAGTTGAAACACAATTAGATCCCTATATCAGAGGGATTGTTTTAAATGCCCATTATGGCCAGATTTTTAAGCGTTTCTCCACATGCAGCTGATCCCATTGCAACATTGCTAAATAGAAGCTGAGCTCTTTTAAAAATAGCTACTAAAGGCCTAATTCTGATCTACGGAAGTCAGTGGAAAAGCTCCCATCCATTTTAATAAGCCTTAAACCAATTTCTTTGTATTCAGACTGTCAGAAGCTTTTATTGTACAGGTGACAATCATATAATGACAGAGTAAGCTTCAAAGTTCATAATCAAACATCCGTATTTTCATGCCACATTTATAAACGTATTTGAATATCAATAAAGCCTACTGCAGACAAATAGATAATATTTCTGCTGCCAGCATAAGAACATCCACAAGTACCTCGAATCACTGTTATACACCCAAACATTTCAACAGTCAGTAAGAGCGACCAAAATCAAGACATTATTTAGAAGTGAGATCCCAGGTAATGCAGAGATTGACAAGTTTTCATCTCGGCTGCCTGCCACATATCATTCCAATATGGTCTGACTGCACCAACGCATTCCCTGGACTGTTCTCAAACCTGATTTCCTGTTTTATTAAAATCTTTCTGTGTAGTAGTCTGCCGGGGAGACAGAATGTCATCTGCTCAGATGGAAAGAGAAAGAAGGGCAGTATTTAAATCACCCCCAATTAATATCAAAGCTTGGGGTTTTTTTTTATCCTACATACAATACTTTCAAACACTAAAGCTTTTATAGAGTCTTTTGCATTACGATTTTAAAGGATTGTGCTATCTAAATCTCCAGGGTGAGAAGTGGGTGGTAGAGGTGCAGGGAAACTACAGATGCCGTGTTTCTCTGAGTTTTGCTGAAATGGAGCTAAACTCTGGTAGAGATCTCACCTCTTTCTATGGCAATAAATGAACTCTGCCTCTTGTGCATCTGTATCTGTCTGCACCCATCGGATTATTTTTGCAGGAATTTAAGACCTTGAGTGCTAGCTACCCTAGTTGTATATAGCAAAGCATCCCTCCATTCCCATGCAAGAGGATGTACCAGTTACACGAGGCATGACACTGTCACGGGGGAAGGTTTTGTAGTTATGAAACAGGATTGTCAGGCAGAAGCACTGGCTTCTTTTCCAGGCTTTGCAGAAGTCTCCCTTTCGGCAACTCCTAAGTCCCGTTTTCAAAAGCAGTCTTTAATTTTGTGTCTTCTGTTTTTGGGGGGCTCAAATTTAGATTCCAGAATGGGCAAACTTGAGAACTTAAAAAAAAATGGAAGCCAAATAATAAAATCAGAGGCCAGTTATGAAAATGTGTTCCTTTTGTGCCTCAGTTCACCTCTCTGTAAAATGGGTGTGATGCAGTAAGGGCTATGGAGTCAGTTAAGGATTAACAAGTTCCTGAAGGCCACATGATTGGTATGGGCAGCACATACAAAGAAGGGGAAGGAGGGTTAAAGGGTAAGTAAAGCGGAGGATTTGTGTTCTCTTCTCTTGGTTGATAAAAACAGGAAACATCTCTAGGAACAATTGCCTTGTGTTTATCAGTTGATTTGTTTTGTGTTTTGTGACTCTTTTGTGGGTAATACAGCAAAGACCCTTTAAAGGCTAATGCTTTCAGCTTCATTTCCCTTCCCTGGCTGGAGAAACTGCCCATCAGCTTACAAGGGAGAAAATAATAATAATTTCCTACCTTGGCATGTTGGCGCTCTGAGACTTAATTCACTTGTGTTTGCGAGGTGCTGTAACAGGATGCTGGGTCCAGCAGTTGAACCAGCACTCTGATGACTGAAAGTCCGATTAGTTTCTCCAAAGAAGGGCCTGACTGTAGGAGGCAGAGGTTTATCATTAGTTCCCTCTGAACTGAGGAGAGTTAACCCATTAACCAGCAGAGCAGAAAGGCACACAGGAAAGAAGTATGAGGGAGGAATGAGAGAGATAAAGAGTGAGTGGTAGTTGCGAGCAAGCCCAATGCAAAGGGCAATCACTGTGAGAGATCTCTTCTTTGTGGCAAAGGGTTCTCGGGTTGCCTGCGGTGGTTGGGGGTATTCCTGGTGGTCACATTCCTGGAGACCCCTGGACAAGATGAGGGTTGGCAGCCCCGGAGGTGGCCATAAACAGAGTTGCTGGACTGTCAAAGGGGGCGGTTGAGATAACAGCAACTCCAGGGCTTTGTTTACAAATTGGAGGCGTTGGAGATGTTTCTTAAAGGCTGGAGCAAGAGAGTTTAAATGATTCATAAGTGAGAAGAGTAGGTGGGACCACCGTTATCACCTTGCCTAACACAGGCCATAGGATTGCCCCCTCATTAATTCCTGTTTGAGCTAGGGCACATCGTTCAGAAACACACCCCAGCTTGATTTGAAAGCTGGGCAACATTTTTTTAAAAATTGTGGTGGGGAAGTTCAGACCAGGTTGAAGCTTTATGGTCCAAGACATTCTGTTCCAGCAACACCCATGGTCCTACCAGCCCACAGATGTTGTATGGCCAGAGAGCCACAACTGCAGAGGTTGCCAGCGGATGGAAGTCCACAGGGCCAGTGGCCTGGGGGCAGGGAGCCCCATCAGCCAGGCACCGAGCCCCACTGACTGGAAAGGGACAAGTTCCTTGCCAGCTGGGGGCATGAGACCCAGCCACAGCCAGAGTGAGGCTGGCCCCGAGAGAAACCCCACTGACTGGGGGCACAGCGCCCTGCCAGCCGTAGTGGGGCCAGCAGCCAGGGCAGAGGAGTCCTGCCAGTAAGGGGCACGGAGCCCTGCTGTAACTGGAGTGACGCCAGCCGGAGAGAAGCCCCACCAGAGAGAGCCATGGTGTCCAGACCTGGGACAGCAGCCTGGAGAGGTGGCTGGTCTGGGGCAGGGAGCCCTGCCAGCCCAATTGTGCCAGTGATGTGTAGAAAACCCCACCAGAGGTCCCAGGGCAGCAGGGTCCAGCAGGAGGCTGGGGCCATGGCCAGGAGCAGAGCCCTGGAAGAGCCCCAAGGCCTGGCCTTCCCTGATCGGACAAATCCCCTAGTGTGGAACCACTCGGGTCCCAAGGGTGCCGGACCAGGGAGGTCCAACCTGTATAGAGAAGATTCTCTTGGCGGACACTGCTGCCTGTAGAGTCTGGGGAAGTGAGGGTGTAAAAAGTGGAGCCCATAGATCTATGAAAGGTTAGGGAGTGGTGACAACTGCATCCCTTGTCCCATAGCATAAGAGATCCCTGTTTGAAAACTGTCCGTGAACATAACTGAGCAAGTAAGTGAACCATTTCTGCAGGCCTATGGTAGGGGGCTCACCAGGTCAGTGTAGTGGGGTTACTTAAATTGGTGATAGTAACTCTATTTTGTATGGTGTCTATTTTGTAGACACTTAATTTCCTAGTGTAGACATGTCCTATTTCGAAATAACTAAATTCGAAATGATAACTCCCAAAATAACAAAATTGAAATAGCGTGTCCGCACTATGGAGAGCCTCAAAATTAGTCTGAGGCAGACTCTATTATTGTGGATGAGCTACCTTCATTTAGAGTCCCAGGAATTGCTCGGGGAAGTAGTTATTTCAAAATAGCAAGAGGCTTTGTCTTCACGGCCAGTTCTTCTGACATCAAATAGGCTAATGAGGGACTCATTAGCACAAGTCACGATCTTATTAGCATATTTTCTGCTGTTTATTTTTGCGCATGGGGTTTTCACGCAAAAAAACCCAATCCACACTGATACGTTTTGCACAAATTAAATTAAATTAATGAAGATGCCTATCTCCTAGAACAGGAAGGGACCTTGAAAGGTCATCGAGTCCAGTCCCCTGCCCTCACAGCAGGACCAAATACCATCCCTGACAAATTTTTGCCCCAAATCCTTAAATGGCCTCTGCAAGGATTGAACTCACAACCCTCAGTTTAAAAGAAACCCCTTGCGCAAAAAGAAACAGCAGAAAATATGCTAATGAGATCACGGCTTATGCTAATGAGTCCATCATTAGCATATTTTCTGCCAGAATAACTGGCAGTGAAGAGAAAGCCTTAGTGTGGCTGCTCCGCTGCTGCTATTTCGCATTAATCATAATTACCCGAGAAAAGCAGGAGTACAGATTTCGAAATAACGGGCTTAGTAGTGTGGACGCTCTGCTTATTATTTCAAAATAAGGGGGGTTATTTCAAGTAACTCCCTAGTGTAGACCAGGGCTTACAGAGGTAGGTTGAAGTAATCCACCTAACTCTGTAATGTAGACCTGGCCCCAGCTCTTGACTCTGATTAAAGATGTAATTCAGCCGTGTCTGCAGAGTGAGCTTTTAAAAGTTGACAAGTAACTTTTCAGGAAGTGTGACAGCAGCCATAATGTGTGCAATGCCTCAGAACCAAGCAAATTCGCTTGTCTTTGAATAATTGGAAAATTACTCATCCATTACTACTTTATGGCACAGCTGTAATCCTACACTGAGTCTGTGCAAAAGCCTTAGATGCTTTGTATCCATTTCAGAGGATGCAAACCACATGGCGGTGAGTTGCCTGGTTGTGTCTGTGTCTCCTTGGAAAAAGAAGTGTTGGCTAGTTTTGCTATACCATGCTGCAGTTCAAATTGACAACAATGCACATGCTTCATTTCAACACAGAACTCTGCCTCCTGGAACATTGCAAATATTCTCCTCTGCCTACCTCCTCTTTCCAACAGTCATGTTTTTATTATTATTATTATTAATAATAATAATAATAAATGTATGTTGGGCATTTTACAAACAGGTGTATACATATTGTCCCTTTCTCAACCTGTTTATCATGCAACAGATTATTATGTCATATATACAGCTATTCTATCTATCTAGGCTTTTGACCACATTTGATGGTGTATGTGTGTGTTTCTCTATCCATCCTTACATAAAATCTCAAGGTAAACTCAATTGCAGAGCCAGTCAGAGTCCAGATAGCATTTGTGTGTGTGTAAATCTATATGTACACATTCATGGCTGCGTCTAGACTGGCATGACTTTGCGCAAATACTTTTAATGGAAAAGTTTTTCCATTAAAAGTATTTGCGCAAGAGAGCGTCTATACTGGCACGTGCCTTTGCACAAAAGATTTAATTTTGCGCAAAGGCATCCATGCCAGTGTAGACACTCTCTTGTGCAAGACAGCTCTGATGGCCATTTTAGCCATCGGGCTTTCTTCCACAAGAAATTAACTTGGCTGTCTACACTGGCCATCTTGCACAAGAATACTTGCACAAGAGGGCTTATCCCTGAACGGGAGCGTCGGAGTATTTGCGCAACAACCACTGATTTTGTACAGTACAAAGTCAGTGTTCTTGCGCAAATACTCACGGCCAGTGTAGACAGGTGGCAAGCTTTTGCGCAAAATCTTGCCAGTCTAGACGCAGCCCATATGTATGGGCAAGTGTAACCCACACACCCAGTGTGATTCTCTGTCCCATGTAGTGGCACTTAGAATCAGAGATAAGAAGAAGGAAGCTCTACAGCCTAAGCTGAGAGCTAGTTGGGTTTATAGTTCAAGCTGTAGCAGCTCCTATACTAATCTCCTGAGAGACCAAGTTCAAATCTACCTAGTGGTAGTTACATGAGGTCTTACACACACACATGTTGTATTAAATTTTTTAGCAGTTGTGATATTAATGTGTTAGGCAATGCTTCCTCCACATCCATCCCTTTTATGTTACCTTAGCTCATTCTATTCCTGCCCATTTCTTATATTTTTGAATGGATTTCCCCCCTCAATATCCCAGATGGTAAGAAAGTTTTATTATTCAGCTAACATTCCCAAAGTATGCCTGTTCACCCATTGCTTGAAACATGAACATTATTATTTTTTTAAACTAACAGATAAGCACAAAGTCTCATTTTTCTAGCCAAGCCTTTCCATTACACTTTGTCCTCCATCTACCCACAAGCCTATGGTCATTTTCCAGTTTTCTTTTCACACCTCCCTCTCAATAACTATCCCCTTTCCTCAGCAATAGCCTCTTTTCTCTGCATAAACAAGCAACATATTCACATGGCAGCTATAGCTTTCATTCCCAAAGGTTTTTTCTTTCTCTCTGAATTCAGAAGCCGGTTTAAAAGAGAAGCCACCACAGTGATTTCCCAGAACATTTGACAGCAGGAAACCATAAACAATTATGATCCTGTGGGAATGTTTATATTGATTGATGGTACAAACCAAGAGTAACTCCACTGAAGCCAATGGAGTTGCACTGGAGTGAATTCAGATATGGGCTCAAAGCCTTCCAGCACAGTCAGAATGGGTTTGACGACATTGTGGGTGGAAAAGGGAACTGATATTTTTGCTGGGCAGGACCTAGCATGATGAAAAAATACTAGTGTGGATATTGTACCTTGAGTGGCAACTTGGGGTTCTCCACCTGGGAGAGCTGGAGAACCCAAGGACTGCTATTTTTAGCCTGATTCCTCAAGCGCCACTATTTTTAGCCTGCTTTCTCAAGCACTGGTAACACAAATGTGCCTGGTTTGGAAAGGTTAGTTCCAGCTTCAGTGTGGACCTACCCCATCTGCTATATATTTGAGTTTGTTCAAGAATGCCTCGTAAAGAGTAAGAACTGGGACCCCCAAATTTGGTATGCAGCTTCCTCTTATCATAACGTAAAGCAAACAGACCGTCAGAAACTCACTCATAAACAAAGTCAGGGTGTGGTTGTGTCCCTAGCTGGGGGATATGCACCCCTCTTCTGGCTGTGCAGCAGTCATGGAAAGGTGCTTCTCACTTGGCCCCAAGCTGCTGCAATGAGAAATGGCTGGGGTTGTTGTCTCTCCCACGGGCAGCCTGCATAGTGAACCCCTTATCCCCAGCCCCACCCCAGAGCAGTGATTTGAATGCAGAAAAACAAAATAACGTTTGAGTGAAGGCCCCAAGTAACACCGGGTCAATCTCCTAGTAAGTTCATAAAAGATAGTTGTGAGTTACGTGTCAAAGGCACAGGTGCACAAAGGTGAAATCAGTCTCTGGTGTATTGCAGCTGGTTCCAATAGTCAAATTGGCTAAAGGGATCTAGGGGTTGTAATGGATCACAAGCTGAATATGAGTCAGCAGTGTGATGCTGTTGCAAAAGAAGCAAAAATGATTCCGGGATGCATTAACAGGTGTGTTGTGAGCAAGACACGAGAAGTCATTCTTCTGCTCTACTCTATGCTGATTAGGCCTCATCTGGAGTATTGTGTCCAGTTCTGGGCACCACATTTCAAGAAAGATGTGGAGAAATTGGAGAGGGTCCAGAGAAGAGCAACAAGAATGATTAAAGGTCTAGAGAACATGACCTATGAAGGAAGGCTGAAAGAATTGGGTTTGTTTAGTTTAGAAAAAAGAAGATGAGGGGGGACATAATAGCAGTTTTCAGGTATCTAAAAGGGTGTCATAAGGAAGAGGGAGAAAACTTGTTCATCTTGGCCTCTGAGGATAGAACAAGAAGCAATGGGCTTAAACTGCAGCAAGGGAGGTTTAGGTTGGACATTAGGAAAAAGTCAAACACTGGAATAAATTGCCCAGGGAGGTTGTGGAATCTCCATCTGTGGAGATATTTAAGAGGAGGTTAGATAAATGTCTATCAGGGATGGTCTAGACAGTATTTGGTCCTGCCATGAGGGCAGGGGACTGGACTCGATGACCTCTCGAGGTCCCTTCCAGTCCTAGTATTCTACGATTTTATGATTAATGTACTACCAGTCTTCCCTGGTTTGATAAGACCAGTGGCATATTAAAGAGCACCCATTGGTCCTCATGGGACTGATGAATGAAGGCAAGGTCACACATTTTTCACTGGGAGAGAATAAAAAGAATACATGATCTGTATTTAAATGGGATCTAAATACAATCATTGCAAAATCCTCTTACTGGACTCACCCATCTTCCCACTGAAGATTGGTCCTAATTAAAAAGCCACTTTTTTTTTCATAAGAAGCCTGAAAAAAAATTGAGCTATAATATTGTCCCACATAGGAACTCAAGAGCAAAATTGTTAAATTGGAAGCTACTAGCAGTGAAGACCGAAATTAAACTCAAGAGCTTGCTGTACAGGCAGCAGGTGACCGCAAGGGTATGGGGGAGCGAGCGAAGGGGATGGGGTGGAGAGCAAGCAATGGAGAAGGGGACTGGTCAGGGGAAAAGCCTCAGAGAAAGAGGTGGGGGAAGGATGCAGCAGGGGTGCTCAGTTTTCAGGGGGTAGAATGTGGACAACCCAACTCTCAGTCCTTTTGACAATATTTAACTTGGCTTAAAAGAACTCTGAGTGTCAAGGCTTTCCCTTTATTGTATACAAAACTCCACCAACACCCTTCCAAATGTCAAGTAAGATGTTAACTAAGGCCTGGACTCAACTTAGGCATATGTTTGCTTCCATCCCTGTCCCCTGTTGAATTGAATAGGACTGAAGCACATGCTTCAAGATTAGTATGTCGTTGAGTGCTTTGCTAAATAGAGGTCTATTTTAGGCCTTTATTCAGTACCTATCACCTTGGTATTTAAGCCCAGCAGGAACAACAACAAGCCACTGCCATTTCTGACCCAAGTCTTTTTTCCCCCCAATATTTCTCTGTTCTTGTTGCATGTTTTCACATTCACTTTATTTCCAGAAGTATTCATTATTCATCCATGGATGGACTGGGCTGCTCATCCTTTTACAAATACTTGGCCTTTGCCTTTTAAGGTTTTTGAAAGTACTATTAATTGGCTTTGCTGAAAGGAGCTCTGACTCAAACGTTTTAAGAGAAGGGAGATCAGATTCTTCAGAGGAAGGTAAGAAGTTCTCAGCCACTACAACCAATACAGGTTGTATCTCTATAAACCAGAGCTTTCTGATCTAGCAACATCCATGGTCCAGAAGGGCCACGAATGTTCTAGGATCAGCGAGTCCTGGCATGCTGTGGAGGGTGGTACGGTTGAGAGCCAGGGGTAACAAGCGACCCAGTCGGGCTGCAGGAGGGGGCAAGAGCCAGCAAACTCGGTGTGTGGCTCAGCTGGGTTGTGGGGGGAGCCAGGAAGCCTGGGGGGGGGGGGGAGAACAGGGGAGGTCAGCAGCAAGGGAGCCAGAATTATCTCCCCTGGTCCGGCAAAATCCCTCATCCAGCCGGGTCCCAAAGGTGCTGGACCAAGGAAGTCTAACCCATATTATTAAAAAGAAAAAGATAGAGGTTTTTTATTAAATTAATGTGCGTGGTCTTCTCTCTGCTGATCTCTCTCTCTCTCTCTATATATATATACTGTGTAGCTAATTTATTTACAAGGTCTAATACTAATGCAAATGTCACATGTCTCATCTGCAATGACCCAAATGACCCTTCATACAAATGTTGGCCTTGATTCAGCACTTCATCCCTATTCAGCAAAACACTTCAGTGCATGCTTAAAGGTTAAGCATGTGCTTAAGCACGCTGCAGAATAGGAATGGAATGAAGGATGTTTGAGATGCTTTGCTGAATTGGAGCCTTGGCGCCTGAATGAAAGATGATTGACGTCAGTGGGCATCTTTCCGTTGACTTCACTCAGCTTTGAGTCAGGATCCAAGGTTCCGGTTCATCTGATCTATCCAACCATCCATTAAACCTGAATGGAGTCCTGAAGCAGGATTGGAATCATCGGGCCTGATGCTGGGAGGTAGTGGTTGTTTCCTGAGATAGGCATAATGGCCATCAAGTTGCTTTTCAGATCAGTTGGCCTTTATAGCATTCTAAGAGCCTTAAGAATCAATTCATCCATATCTCCATGGTGAACACTTGTTAAACTCAGCACCATTGGGCAGGGCAGGGGAGGAGAAGATGATATGGAGGCCAGAGAAGAGCACTGACCCATTAGTTATTCAATCCTCACAGATTTCCTGTACCAACGTTTTAAAATAAGCTACATAATAAAGTGCAGAAAAAATAGGAAATGTGTTCTCCACAATGCAAGAGTTGCTCACAACTCATCGAATTACATAGGGGCTTGAATCCATGTCCTGGGAGATTGACATCAGTGAGATCAATACCCCAGGATATGATTTAGGGGGTCTAGAAAGGAACTGCTAAATCGATTGCTGGTGTCCTACCCATCAACTCCAGTACTCCACTGGGTCGTGAGGAGTAAGGGAAGTCAATGGGAGAGTTTCTCCCATCAACCTCAGGCAGTGGGAGAAATTTGACCTACGGTACATTGACTTCAGCCACGCTGTTTAAGTAGCTGGAGTTGTGTATCCTAGGTTGACTTTCTCCCCTAGTATAGACCTGACCTAAGGGACATGAAGTTTGGGAAGATAGCCAAGACTCTGATGTCAAGTATCAGAGGGGTCGCCGTGTTAGTCTGAATCTGCAAAAACGGCGAGGAGTCCTGTGGCACCTATAGACTCACTGAAGTGTAGGAGCATAAGCTTTCGTGGGCAAAGACATGCATCTGACGAAGTGGGTCTTTGAAGTGTAGGAGCATAAGCTTTCGTGGGCAATTAGTCTATAGATGCCACATGACTCCTTGCCGCTTTTGCAAGACCCTGATGTTATCACTCCTCTCACAAAAATGTCCATGGGCATTCAAACAACCACCAGTCTTGGTTTTCTGTCTCTTCTGAAAATAAGCTGGACTCAAAGAAGAAACACAAAAATGGGCTCCACTTGAGAGCTCTGAGCATAACTGGTGATAGCTGTTTGATTCACAATGAAACTCAGCATTTATCAGGAATTTAAGGATTCATGTATGATTATTCCCGAATGCAGGGAATGTGAAGAAGTTCAACCCAAGGGTCCTCAGCCTAGGATATTATTAAAGGATTTCAGGAAGCCTATGACTTAGCAGGCTTCTGCCGGAATCCTTATTAAAACATGGCTTGCTGTTACCTCTCCTGCCTGTGTTTGTGATTAGTTTTTATGATCTGTATAAAAAAATAAGGGAAAAGTAGACAAATCTTCTCAGAACTTTCTGTCCATGCGGAAAAAGGTGAGCTCTTCATGTATAAATTCTTCCACCCTCGTGACATTATCCACTGCTGCAGAAACCACCCTATGCAGAAAATAGTCCTGTTTTTTCTTTTCATCAGTGATTCTACTGAGGAAGATGAAAACTATGTAGCACTTTAAAGACTAACAAGATGGTTTATTAGGTGATGAGCTTTCGTGGGCCAGACCCACTTCCTCAGATCAAATAATGGAAGAAAATTGTCACAACCATATATACCAAAGGATACAATTAAAAAAAATGATTAAAAAACTGACATGTCAGAGGCACACACAAACACACACACACACATTCAGATAGCCAAGGGAATTCATGACCTACTGAGTTTGGGGGGGAAGAAAGTGTGAAACGTCACACCTGAGTTGTAGTTACTTTTTTATTCCCCTCTCCCACCTCCTCCCGGCCCCATGATCACTGAAACTGACTCCTCAAGGGATGGGGTGCCATGTGAGGGAGAGGATGGGGGAGAGGATGGGAAGAGGCAGGGTTTGAAGCTGGTAATGCACAGGCCACTCATGGCCTGCTGGGAGTCCTGGGCTGGATTGCACAATTGCTCTGGCCTGGGAAGGCCTGTGGGCCAGAAGTTTGAGACCTCTGTATGGGATCTTCCAGACGGGGAGTATTTTCTTGTATATTCTTTGGTTAACACTGCTGCTAATAATAGTAAAAAAAAAATCAAATGAGTCAGTTTTAGCGCCGGCAAATCTGTTGTGCGGAGGAAGGCACTGAACTGCATATACCCCTTGCAACAGGTTTGAACAGGCCCGTGTCTCGGAGATGCTAAAAGGTTGCAAACCCCAGGGATGGAAACTGCTTGCCCAAAGCAGTGAATGTAAAACTGACTGAAACTGGAACCATACGATGCATATTAGATCAGCGAGGGACTGGGATTTGTCAGGTTCCCCCCAGTGAAGACACTCGTGCAAATATCCTTGTCAGGATGATAATTACAAAAGTGGTTGTTATGCCTGAGATGCTAATGAACAAAGTCACACTCTTCCCTTGACGTGTCAGTGTAGGAGTTATGAGCAGACTTTCCCAGACCAAGAGAGATCAATGCCTCAAGTTAGAGATGTGTGCTTCATTTTTTCTCTCTTATATTTTCATAGGAATGGGCACTTACTTGGGCAGTGCTTGAGTCCTAACTCTGATTTTGGTGCTATTTGCTTGTAGTTTGATCACTCTGTTCTTAGTAAATCTTATTTTCTTCCAGATCCTTGGGGTCTGACACTGTGTTCAGGGTATTCACCCAGATCCATTCCACAGGATCCTTCTCATCTGGGCCTGGGAGTCTTTTCCCAGTCAGGCTACTTCTACATGGCTTCTCTCTTCCACAAGAGCCTATGCAAATGACGCACGGCTTAGAATACTGCATTTGCATAATTAATTAGGGGCCTGTTTTGCGCAAGAGGTTTTTGTGCAAACAGGCACCGGCTATACAGCGCTTTTTTGTGCAAACCCCCCCTCTTGCGCAAGAGCCGTTCTTCCTGAAGCTTTTCCGCTATGTCACATGGGAAGATGAGGGAAACTGAGGCACAGATGATACCACATGAAGTGGGGCAGGACCTTGATTCCCCCAGTGCTGATGAAAGTGGTATTAGAGGAAGGGCCCCAACGGGGGTCCATTTGATGTGAGGACCTGTGGGCAATGACTCAGTTATATGGGCCAGGCCCTTTCCACTGTAATTGTTATGGGAGGGAATGAAAAAGCCCCAAGGGAGTGCTTGGGCACAAGTGGGGATTTTCCCCAAGGGGATTCCCTTAGCAAGGGCCAGAGCGGCCCAGGGAGGGGAGAACCCAAAAGCAAGGGACAGCTCCCCAAGAAGGACCCCCAGAAAAAGGGGGACAAGGCGCCCCAAAGGGCAGAGAGTTTTAAGGATTGGCAGGATGCCCTAAGCACTCATCTGCGGGAAGCACTGAGGTGTCAGGATAGGGGATCCTGAGAGGACCGGGGCAGGCCCGTACCTGGCAGTTCATAAGCAAGGAGGTACGTGACAGACTGCTGGCTAAGCCAGAGCTCTGCCACTGTTGGCTGGCTGAAAAGGCTGATTGCAGACAGCTGAGCAAGCCCAGGCCTGAAGGGCTAATAGAAGCAGCTGTGGGCCTCATTAGCCAGAGGGCTATATAAGGCAGAGGAAAGAGGCCAGAAGGAGGAGCAAAGTGTCAGGGTGTGGCTGAGTGTGTACCCAGGCAGAAGGGAAGGGAAGGGAAGGGAAGGGAAGGTTAGGTTTGCTGGAATCTAAAGACTATAAATAGAAGGTGATGGGAAACTGACAATAAAGGCACAGGTGACTGCACCAAGAGAGGGTCTCCTGGTGATTTGTGGACCAAAAGGTGTCCAAGGGTAAGGGGCCTGAGTGAGGACCTTGCCACACATGGAAATGCAGCTACTTCTACAGTGAGAGGGCAATGGTTAGCCAGTGCCTGGCAAATGTTGTGGCATTTGGTGCTCCCCCCTCCCCAAGTCCTCAGCTCCCAGAGTCTGGTGATTACATAAGAGTATCAGAATTCATTTTCAAAGCAGGAAGTTTCTAGCCTTCAGAGTAAGGAAAGAAGTTTTAAGCATGGCCAGGTGAAACAAAATCTGAGAAACCAGAAATCAAAGCAACAGGTCGATAACTAACACCCCAAATGTAGGGAAAAAAATCCTCATGATTTTTAAATCAATCTTAGTTTTAGGGAGCTCTAACTTCTGATTTTTGAACTCTTGGGCTATGTCTATACTGGCAGGTTCTTGCACAAGAACGGCCGTTCTTGAGCAAGAACCCACAGAGCATCCATGCTGCCCGCCCACTCTTGCGCAAGAAGATTTACAGTAAAGCATGGGAAGAGAAGGCTTCTTGCGCAAGAGCTGTGCTCTTTTCTAACAAGTGTAAGCCCTCTTACACAAGAGCTCTTGTGCAAGAGGGCAGTGTGGACATGCAGCAGGGGTTTTTGCACAAGAAAGCCCTATAGCTAAAATGGCCATCAGAGCTTTCTTGCACAAGAGAGTGTCCACACTGCCATGGATGCTCTTGCGCAAAAGCACATGTCAGTGTGGATGTGTTCTTGCACAAGAGTTCTTGCACAAGAACCCACCAATGCAGACATCACCTTGAAGTTGTCAATAGTCAGAGTTAGTTTTGGTCCAGAAGCATCCAAGTCTTTTGGAGTCTCTTTTTCAGCTTTGTGTGCTGATAAGCCAAAGCTGATGAAAAAAGTACTGCATAGCAGATGACAAAAAGTAACATCCAGTGGGAGAAAGGAGGAACAGGCAGGCTATCGGATTATTGGTAATGTTTTTAAATCCAGAAAGGAGCAAAGTTCTGGGACTGGCATTTTTGTGTATCATTTAACAAACTTGCTCTGCACAACCGCAGGGATATCAGCATTGCAGACAAATCCAGACTGACCAGTCCCTCTGCCTTACAACCGACCTGGGTATAACATACTGTACTTCAAAGTAGCACCTGGAGCCCCCATATTCACCACTATCATATAATGATGATCTGTTTTGTACGAAGTCTGCCTCTCATTAGGTGTCATTTTCAGGGTTTTGAGTTCTTGAACATGAATGTGCCGTTGGATAGTATGCGAAGTTATGAATCCTTACTGTAGGTGTTACTGAACTATTTTGTGAGTTGGGAACACCCCTAACCAGCCATCGATAGCCAGATGGTCATTAATGACTCATTGAAAGCCAGCCTGCTCTCACAGAGACTTCTCAGAAGAAGCATGTATGCCATGGGTGGACTCGTTCATTTCACAGCAAGCAGCTTTTTGGCAACCTGGAAAAAGTGTAAAAAGAAAGTGACATCATCACTTGATCTGTCATCTTCCCTCCTCCCTTTAGTCCCCCCCCCCCCCCTGCAACACCCAGAGGAAGGTCTGCAAGATAGACTATGAATTGAAATAATTTGGTCCCAGCTGGAAAAGGGTCCAGTCTATGTATTGAACCGTCTACTGCTTGTACCATCTGTGTGGGTGAGAACAGCTGTCCGATTCAGTTCTAAAAGTTTAGGATTTAGAATGTGAGTTTACTTGTTATTTTCTTAAAGTAGCTATCTCTGGCCTTTTTGCCTACCATTTATAGTCACTTAAAATCTTTCTGTAATTAAAATTATGTTTAACATTTTATTCTTACCAGGGAGTTTGTCTAAAGTGCTTGGGATATCTGCTCAGGTTACAAAGGCCTGGGCATGTCCGCTTTCCTTGGAGGAAATGGAGAACTAAGCAGTGAACTAACACAGGCCCAGCTTCTGACCAATGTAAGCCAGTACAGTTCTGGGGTGCAAGACTGGAGAGCTGGAGGGACTTGGCTGGACTCTCTCTGTTGGTTCATGGGTGGCTGGGAGATCATTCATATAACCCAGCTGGGTATGTCCCAGCCTGTGGACGGCTAAGTTAGAGCTTCGCCTGTCAGAGATTTGTCGCTTGACATCAGAGTGTAGTGCAGGAGATGATCTAGGCCAGTGCTCACCAACCAGTAGATCGGGATCTACTGGTAGATCTTGGAACCTTTGACGGGTGACCCTGAGAGGTTTGGCCAGGAGGCTATCAAGTGCCAGCACTTCATCTGCCCCTCTCAGCACTGCCGTGAAGCTCCTGCCCTCTACTTTGGAGGTGTCCCTCACCCCTGGCAGCCTCCTGTTTGCTGTGCAGGGCATGGGAAAATGAGGAAGTGGGGGTGCTGATGTCAGGGTGCCCCCTCCCTCCACCCTGTACCCCATCTCCACAGAGCAGAGGGGAGCAGGGATGGAGAGAGTTTGCTGGCTGCTTTTGCAGGGCCAAGGTCGGAGTGAGCCTGCCTTAGCCCCCTGTACCACCACCCAGAAGCCACCTGTGGTATGCAGTGCTCAGCTGGAGCCCACATTCTGAACCCCAGCCCCAGTCCTGAACCCCTCGTGCACCCCAAACCGCTGCCCGCAGCCTGAAAAGTGAGGGAGGATGGAGTGAGCAAGGGCAGAGCTTTGAAGAAGGGGCGGAAATGAGGCTTTGAGGTAGATCCTGGATGGCACTTAAATTCAAAAAGTGATCTCATGCTTAAAAAGGTTGGAGACCCCTGCTCCAGACTGATGGGTTGAGAGCGTTCAGCAGTCCCACAATCCAGGTTGCACCTGAGGGACACACATTGAAATGGGTGAGTGCAATCAGTTCTCCATAGCCTGTTCCTGCCTTACACCCTCTGCTGTGGCTGCTATGAACAATGCCCATTAGGGTGCTGAGTTGGGGCATGAAGTTGCCCGGTGGGTACTGATCTGAAACTGTCAAACTTACTTTGAAAAGACCCCTGAAAAACCATGGGAGGGGGCAACCTGGGTGGGTCACTACCGCCGGGGGAAGAATTTGAATAGATGTTTTAGGCCTAAATCCTGGGAAAGGTTCTGCAGGGGCAGCCCCTAGCATGGACATTCTCCAGAGCCACTTGGGGGGTCAGGTCCCTAGGGCCCTAGTTCATTTCCAGTGGTTTTATTTGGAACAAGCAGTATACTTAAAACGTGCCCTTTTTTATAAACATGAAGATTGATTCTTATTTAAAAAAATACCCTGGGAAAACAGGGTCTTTTGAATCCCCGAGGAAGCGGACCGCCGGAATGGTGTCCTTACTCCCGTTTAGAGGCATAAGGACTTGCATTTTTTAAAAGAGTGGGCCACTTCTCAGGCACCACTGGAAGCCTGCATGAAGGCTGAGGAAACAAGATGGGATAGTCAGGGGACAGAAGAAACATTGTGTTAGAAGTTTTTGCTAGGAAACAATGTCCTCTAATTAGAGGACGGCAGAATGAATATCCCAAAGCCTGCTGCACAGTATCAATATTTTATGCTAACAGGGGCCCTTCATACATTCTTTAACATGCATTGTTTGTGCTTTGCAGCCTACAGACCATCTTCATTCGCTGGGCAAAAATTAGTCATAGACTTTAGCAACTCTTTACAAAACAAAATAGGCTGTTTTCATATCAGGGATGGATGCACATTATTATTTACCCACCGTTTGGAATTTTTATCTTGTTGTTTTCAAAATAGGTAAAGATCCAAAGTAACTTTTGAGAGTTTTCTGTTTCCATTTATGATGTATTTATTTTGGGACTAAGGGGTTTTCATACATTTTGCTCGGTAAGAATTCAGCTTAGAAGCAAAGAGGAAATGGCTCCTTATTCCAAATTCAAATTAGATCTATATTTCAAAACTCAGCCACACTTGACCAAGATTAGAAATGCTGCGTGACTTCAACTGATTTGCTGATGCCATTTTTAAATATAAGGGATGTTAGCCGTTTTTGCAGATTACCTGCGGATATGCTGGCTAGCCACCCCAATGAGCTCGGCTGTGGAAATCCAGTCTTTGCAGAGTTATTGTGCACAATTTCAGTGGCAGCAAATGGGCCAGGAGTCTAGTTTCATTATATCAGTAATGAATTTTAGCATAAGTGAGCTCTTACCGCTATGTGAAAAGCCCTTGTCACTCTTCTGCAGTGCTCAACATATAGTGCTTGACAGGATAATGGAAAGTGGAACGAGAATTATCCTTTTTGCGCAAGGGATGATCTTACCCATACGTTCTAAATCTCCTTCCTCACCCAGCCCCACACATGTATTGTGTGCTTTGCCTGGTGCTGATGATCAAGTCTAGAGGACAGCCTGATCGTTCCGACTAACACAGGAGTTGACTTTCAGTCCCCAAGACATGAAAGTGCTGATGAAAAAAAACGGAGGGACCTAGACCGTGGCATGTTGCCCACATCTCATAAGTGTACTGTGTATATTACAGTAGTATCCTGAGCAGGATCCCGGTGTGCTAAGCACTGTACCTGCACATACTAAGAGAGAATTGATGCCCCAAGGAGCTCATAGTCTAAATCAAAGAAGGGTAGATCAAAGAAGAGGCCCAGAGAAGAGCAGTGACCTGTCCACATGCACACAACAGGAAGCTGAGAACACAACAAACTGGTATAGTCAGGGGAGTCGAAAGCCTGCATGTGCCCCTGAGCAAGATGTGGGGAGGGGTAGGGCTTTGGACAGAAGGGGTGGGGCTGGGGCAGCCAGCGCTCCATTCTGCCCGGAATACAGCAGATCTTCCTCTCCCAGTCCTCAGGCCTGTTTTGAACCTACTTTTCCAGTGTAGTACTAATTTCTTCATATATAAATCCTACCCATGCCATTTCACTTCCCTTCCTAAGGCATGTATCCATTACCTGCTCTAGATGGGTAGGAATGTAGCCCCATGCTGCATTCGGTATGCCTCCTTTTTTGGGGCATAAGGATCTTGCTGGAAAAGCTATTTTTGCCCAAAAAGAAAATGTCCACACTGCTTGATTTTGCGCAAAAACCCCTAGCGGCAGAAAATATTCAAATGAGATCGAGACTCATGCAAATGAGTCCCTCATTAGTATATTTTTTGCTGAGAAAACTCATAGTGTAGATGTAGCCCCAGAAGCTGAACTGGCCAACAGGGGGATGCATCATTCAGAAATTGTTCTGTTCTGTTTGTTCCCTCTAAAGTACCAGGCACTAGTCTAGCCACTGGGAGAAACAGAATACTGGCTAGTTGCACCCTTGTTCTGACCCAATGTGGCCATTCTTCTGTTTTGGTTCCCCAACACTGAGCAGCCCAATCAATCAGTGCAGCCAAAATGGCAAACCAGCTGGCCAATCAGGATTTGGATCGGTGTGAGTATGTCTAGACTACATCCCTCTGTTGTCAGAGGGATGTAAATTAGACATACCGACATTGCGAATGAAGCGGGGATTTAAATCTCCTGCACTTCATTTGAATAAAAATGGCCATCGCGTTTTGCCAAGTCAGCAGTTTGTCGGCAAAAAGCAGCTGTCAAGATGGGGATCGGGTGACAAAGAAAGCTTTTGTTGGCCGATCCTGTAAATCTCGTTTTACGAGGCATAAGGGATCAGGCGACAAAGGCTTTTTTTGTCACCCGATCCACGTTTTGACAGCCACTTTTTGCCAACAAACTGCTGACTTGGCAAAACACGGTGGCAATTTTTATTCAAATGAAGCGTGGGAGATTTAAATCCCCGCTTCATTTGCAATGTCGGTATGTCTAATTTACATCCTTCTGGCAACAGAGGGATGTAGTCTAGACATCCCCACAGTGTTACCATGCTCCCAGGAAGGAAGATAGTATCCATGGTGACTGCTGTGTTCTCCTACCCACACACCTGGCCCTGATGTCACCCACTTGCTGAGTTCCAGGAGTGGAATTCTAAACATGGGCATTGGTTTGTCCTGTTGCATTTATGTGGGTTTGTTGTGAGACGAGGTGGCCTTCAGTCTTTAGAGACGTTACTCCAACTGCCCAAACCTAGTACACTCACTGGGCGAGACAGCAATAAAAACCACAGCAACACCAAAAAAAAATGGCCTCCTGTGTTTATATGGTTCAATGTTCACAAAGAAAACTGGTCCACAGGGAGGCACCCACTCTCCGGCTTCCTAATCAACAGACCTCAGTTGTGGTTCCTGATTTACACCGGTATAGCTGACCTTACGACTAACCTATGGTGTCAACAAGAGGCTTGGTTAAATATATTGTGTAGGGAGGAGAAGAATTTCAATATAACATCTTCTTCCAATCAGTCTCTCCCTACCATGAATGTGCTGACATACAGACTCCTAGGATAGATTTTGGGAGATCTACAATTTGACAGACGAGGTCCCTTGGATAAATTGTTTTCTGGTGTTTCTGTTAAAGTAATGACAGTTTCAATTGGGAAGGAAAAACTTCCTGATTTAACACTGAGGGTTTTGCTCTGAATCACAAAGTACCTCTGATTTAGCATATTTATCACCAAGTTTCCCTTGAGTAAACATGCTGTTGATTAGAATTCGAGCCAAATCATCAGGCGACTCTAGCAGCATCCTTGATGTCTGTTTTTACACTGAATTCATGCTACACTTATTTAAAGATAAAAGCAATTCTATGGGAATTACCAGCATCGCATTCTTGTTGCATAAGTGACTGAGGCTTGTGAATTACTGAAGCCTGTAGGTATGGTGGAGATGTACCAAATAGTTTTACAAGAGTGATTTGTTAACTGAAGCAGGCATCCGTTCTAGTTTGCTAAAGACTCACAGTGCCAGGCTCATACTGGTTAGTTATCTGTTTTTAAGTGGTACAGTGTAGCTTTGAAACAAACCTGCTGGGAAAAAACGGCTACATGGCACTTTCTGACATTTTTCATTCCATTAATACAGGAGTGGGCAAGATATGGCCCGTGGGCCAGATCCAGCCCACCAAGCCATTAGATCCAGCCCATGGCCCTCTCTGCCACGCCCCTACCTCCAGACCAATCAAGAGCTGGGGGCAGGACAGTACACAAAGTTATTAGCTGTTCAAAGTGGCCCGTGGCTGCCTTCCCACACCAGGGATGCGCAGTGCCGAGAGGCTGCCACCAGCGATTTTAAACAGCGAATGACATCGCACACTCCCCACCCCAATGGGTCCAGGGGAGGAGGAGTGTGCGAAGTCTCCTCCCCCACCCCCGTCAGTGGCCCAGGGTGCTTAGAAGGAACCATCCCTTCCACATGAGGCCCCGCCCCTTCCAGGGGGGCTCAGAGCCAGGCCGCGACCATGACCCAAATTTCATGAAGTGGCCCCACAGCAAAAATTATTGCCCACACCTGCATTCATACAATGGGATGAACTGGATAGTCGAAAGGGACACATCATAAACTCCAGCCTTTGAAAAACCAAAACCAAAAAACTTTTCAAAAGCACCGAGAGGCCAGATTTCCAAAGGTATTTAGGCTGCTAAATGTGTAGACAGATGCCTAATGGGATTTTTGTAAGCTCCTAAATAAAGGAGGCACCTAATTCCCATTGAAGTCATGTAAGGGGGAAAACAAGTATGTGATTATTGTAATGCATACTCCTAGGAGAGGTGAGGGTGACTTGCAATTGTGCAGACAGCCTGAATTCTTACATTTCCTAGCTTTTGAGTGCTTGACTTTGCAACCTTAATAACATTCTTTTAATGTAGACTGTGTGTGTAGCAATATAGGCATACTCTGTGCATGTAGAGCAGGTAGGGCCCAATTTAGGCAGAGCTGCAATAATAATTTTGAAATACAGTAAAATTCCAATAGTCCGGCATCCAATAGTCCGGCACTCCTGATAGTCCAGCACCAAAATGGCAAGAGTCTAGTGAGTGAGCTTCGGAAAAAAGTGAGTCAAAGGTAACAGCGGCAGCAGCTGAACTGAGCAAAAAGGGTAAAAAAGACTTAAAAAAACTAAAACATTACAGTATGCTGTATACAGTATGTACAATAAAAAGGGTTAAGAACACTTTATATACAGTATATAATGTATAGAGTATATATATAACCATCTTATAGTACCTCCTGATAGTCCGGCATATCTGATAATCTGGCACCACCTAAGTCCCATAGGTTCCGGATTATCGGTAGTCTACTGTATTGCCTTTTTCGTCTCTCCAGCCCATTGTCTTTTGTGTTTCGAGACATGTACAAGAAGGGGCTTCATTTTCAGAGTAAATGGTAAAACAGTAATAACCCTAACCATTTCTGTAAAAACATGGGCTTTTTAAAGGAAAAAGCCCATGTTTTTACAGAAAAACAACCTCAGCCTTTCTGTGACCATAAGCTGGCTACTGAATGTGCCAGGGCTTATTTAGAGCCGGGGCTAGAACACAAGCAAAGCAAGGTGAGCTGGACTGGTGTCAATAAAGCTAGGGTTACAATTTGAACCCCGAAGTGTCAAACTCACAATATTTTATATCGCTTTCCCCATTGGACCTTCCCTTCATGAGAGGATATTGAGGAGACCCTGGAGGATTTTTTTTATAATAAATGCATGGTTTTTTTTTCTCTTCTTTGGGGTGAGATTAAAGAAAGGGCCAACACAAAACTACACCTCA